>NC_064647.1:109031337-109644930 GCF_023864345.2 Schistocerca serialis cubense
AAAACACAGTTCTGAATATCTTTCCAACGAAACTGGCCGAAGAACATGTGACTGCTTCATATAACTGCTAAAAGGTATGTACTACTAAAATAAATTGAGGTTTCAGGATCAGAACACTGGTGTTTCCTTTTTTAAACTGCATGCCTGTGAAATTTATTCACATGGACTTATCCTGTTTTTGCCCTGTGGTCTTCAGATAACAATAGGTAATGCAGTATCTAAGGTAACTTTCGTTGCTATGTGCTACTTACCTTTAACTTTTTGAGACTGGAGTTAGTTCTAAAGAATGAATACAATGAAAGAATTTCAACACCAATATTTATTTTATTTACAGCCATATAGAAGTATTTGCAACACCCATTCCATTAGGACAGCACCTTACAAATATGTAAGTTAAGCTTGCTCTCCCCTGATCAAAAATACACATAAATATAGCACACAAAATAGTCAATCTTGGAAGTTCTTGGAACTGCAGTTGATGACAGCAACAAAAAATAAAAACCACAAGGTATTTAAGAACTATAAATCTGTACTTAACAAAGAAAGCTATCTCTGATAACATGCTGTTGCAGTTGCTTGACAGTTTGCTTCTTTCTCATTTGCTGCGCCAACAGTCTTATTATCTTGACTAACTGTCATTTGAATATTTAGCACAAAAGGCAAAAATGTAGAAACAAAACTGCAGCCAAAGGTAAAATATTAATTCCATGTGCCAAAAGTAATTAACAGATAGCTTGAATGTTACAATAAAGGTAGTGAAACATTACCCACTGACTTAATGCTCCTGGGTTTTACACCTCAATCTAGAACAAAAAGAAGTTTTTTAAAATATTTTCTACGTAGGCCAGTTTATAGATTACTTCTGACAATATTTCAAGAATGTTCCACAAGAACAGATCCACAGCATACTTAACCAGAGATAATGACAATTTATGATCATCAGACCATGGTAATTAAATATTCAAATAAAAATGCTGTGAAATTGCTTCTTTCACACATCAGTATTCCACAACTGTATTAATTTCCAGCATGTTAATATGAACTGACATATTAAATAATTAACTGACTAATAACAGTTCAGAAACATCTTAACAGGGAAAGCGCAGGAATGACAAAAAGAATGGTAGCATGCATTTTCATTCAGTGACAAGGTGTCATGCAGGATATTGCTTGCTTCTGCTCAATTTCTTTCAAGACAGACAAGAAAAATTGTTGATATCAAACAGTGTAGAAATCAGTTGCTCTCTATTTTGTCTAAACCTATGTTTAATTTACTATTTACTATGAATATAAGAGAGAAGCAACAGGAAATCATACATTAAAGGATCTAATGTACTTAGGTAAATGTTGAATTCTGAACTTCCTTTACAAGTTGTTAAGGAAACAGACTACATACATCAATGTATAGCAAACACACCTACTGCAAATCAGGAAAAGTGTATTAAACACAAAAATAAATGCAAAATAAGACTCAGGAAAAAGATTGCTCTCAATATGTGATGTATTGATATATCCAATAGATTGGCAAATGAATGCATAAATATGACATATAGTAGGACAGAAATACTGCTATGGATTACATTTTTAGTCTAATGATGCTTTTCACAGCACAATAATAATATAATTATGCACAATATTAATATTAATTGTATGAAAATACTCTTCTGTATTTTGAAATCTTTTCCTCACTTCCCTACCAACATTAGACTTTAATACTTCTACTGCCATTAAAAGCAGCAAATTAATTTTACAATTTTGTTTTCCATAACTGATATTTCCTCTACATTAATCTCTGATCAAAACTCTCATCCACATAAATAATGCTTAGTACATTACATTTCAAATGAATAAGAATGCAACTCTGTATATAATTCATCGTTACAGTGGAAATAGGACTTACTGCAGGAAGCCGCAGTAGCCAAGTAGAACCAAGTATTTAAACAAATCTCCCTCTTTTTCCATAACGACAGTAACTTCACTATTCTCGTATTTCATATTCCATTGCAGAATGAGCAATAATAAACACATGAAACATTCCTGCCAAAGTATACATTTATATCCGATTTCCTGTTGGTACATAACACAGTGAGGTGCGTGTCATTCCAATCAGTTGCCTCACTGAAATTTACTCTCCTCAGCTAAAGTTACTCTTCAAACATTCAGTCATTAAAAAATGTCACTGACATTAATCACTAGAGCAATAAATACTGTAAGATACAAAACTGACTACATCACACTCACACAAACATTAAAACTCTGTGGCGAGTAATATACTATGTATATTAATCAGTCACTTGAATGCCAGGAGCAAAATAAAAAAAAACAAGAAAATAAAGAAAAGCTACACACACACACACATACACAGTCACAACAATTATTTTAAAACACACGAAGTCAAGCACCAGTTCACACGGCAACTTACACTAGTTTTGTTAGTGATGTTAAATTCAGTGTATCTCCATTTATTTGTGTTGGAAACCATACATTGTGACAAATCTGTTTTAAGTGAGAAAGGGCATCCACTGTATGTATGTTTTTTATCGAACAATTATTCCACTTCTCAAAAATTATACTTTTTGATGAATTTGCTTTGTGATGGGCATTACTAGGCCACTGTTAAAAATCACAAGGTGCCTCAGCAAACTCTAGCATCTACAAGAACTACATTAATTTTGATGTTACAAAAAAATGTTTCAGCCATAGAGTATTTGCTTCCAAATGTCTGGTCTACTTAGGTTGACAAAAATTGCTTGTAAGACTTACTCTGAACATATACATCCATCACCACTGACATAGTCCAGCAATTTTTGAATGGTATGATGGTATTTTTTTTTTGCACCACAACAGTGAGTTGGGTCTGTAGGAGACAAATCCAGATTACCATTTTCTCGTCAGATCAAAATTCACATAGTTCTCACAGATGCCAGAGTTAGGTAAGACATTCTTTACGTGGAGTGGATTGACCATTTCGCCTATTAATTGATAAATCTCTTAATAAATATTAAATACAATTTGCATATAACAATTACCTCAAAAGTCCTTTTAGTGACTAATCTGTTTCTGTTAAACTCTGCTCAATACATATGGGACGATAAATAATGTTTTACTGACAGTCAATGGAATTTGGTTTTTGACACAGAATACATAAACATTTCATATAAAGCAGCTATTTACATCAATAGGTGATAAACTTTGCTGAAGGAATAGAATAATCCAACCAAGCACTAATTCTTCCAACAGATAATATGTTGTTATTCCAGTTAAAGAACCTTTAGTTATCTATAATCAGCTAGTGTTACAAAGACACTACAGTTCAGGAAAAGTTGTGTAATGCTGCCCTGAAACCACTTCCTAAACTGACCTTTTCACAAGTAGATGACTACATATTACTTCAGGGCAGCAATGCACAAGAGGAAATTTTTTAAATTTTTTCTTAAATATCAAACAATGCTTACAAATTCCAGCACATTACAGTCTTGTACAAAAGCTCAGTAAGTGTAAAATATACATCTTTCTTTTCCCATAAATACATAAAATGATACTGTAACAATCACTTTTTCTGCTTCCATTCTTATATTGACTTCATCACCAACAAGCTATAAATTACAATTTTTATTTTTGAAAATTCAGGCAATATGTTTCAAGCCATCACCTTATGATGAATAGCATGTCACATTAAAAAGGGTTAAGTAGTACTTCAGCTATCTTTACATTTCCATAATTGTGTTATGACATATCTCTGTTTTTTTCTGATGGAATCTTCAGACTCAATAAGTGATATTAAAAAACAAAGACAAACAAATAGAATCTGAAGTTGTGGAGATGGATGAGGTTAAACTTACACACTAAGCAAATGTGTGAGGCTTTAAATACGCCAGTCATGCAACAGAATGACAATCGTTGGAATCAACAACTTTCAAGAAAGCATATTTCATATTCTGTTGAGCAGAACAGGCATCTGCTGTATGATGTTTAAAATTATTTTGTATTTTTTAACTTGATGGTCTGTATGGTGATAATAATGCATATTTTTTACAGCTGAAAGCAGAACGATTCTTAGTTTTGGAAAAATTCCCTAAAGCACAAAAACCTTTTTCGTAATACAACTGAATTCACTCACTTTAATAATGTTGACACCATATTTTAAAATTCAAAGTGTATCTATGAGACACTAATTATGTATATGTGACAGAGCCTATTTCATTGTAAATGACTGATGGAAAATAAAGGTGCTCAATTCTCAGACTAGATGGATGAGGATTAAGCATGAATGAGAAATCACAAACCCAACTTGATAACATTTGTACTCTATGCCAGGACGGAAGACTACTTCCATTCAAGGAGAAATGTGCTACAGAAAAGCCATTACCCTGCAAAAACAGACAGCCCGTGCCATAGAGGCCATCGATACAAACAACATAAAATACCACAACTAGATTTTCTGCTGCTGCCATAATATTTTTTGAGGTATGCATTAATATTGGGAACAAAAATATAGTAATATTTGAAGAAATACTTCACGACCAAGATCGCATTTAAATATTTAAATATTTAAATGTGCTCTGAAACATTTCTTCAAATGTTACAATATGGAGATTGTCATCTGATCAGGATGTCTGTAATATATAGCAAAAATATCGTGTACGTACGTGGTAAGGTGATAAACATATATTTCTAGAGTACGTATGTGGTAAGGTCATAAGCATGTATTTCTGTCATGCACAGGAACAAGTTTCAAGTCCTACAAACAGGTATTTCCCCCAGCAAAGTGCTTTGAAATAAGATTACCAACATGCAATAGGATAACTAATGATATATTTCTTCATCTTCCAGACATGCATCTGCAGTAGCAATATTTCACCTTCCAATATTTCAGTCAGTTTAATCGTACAGCCATCCCCGAGGCAAGTTGGTGGCTGAATTAAAACCACTTAACACAGTGATGTACTGTGGGGTAAAACACACATGCATCTGAGATAGGACAGTTGGCACAACAGTGTCACTCACAAATAAAAACCATGAGTCTACTACAAACATTAGTACAGAGACACTTGCTGACAGCCCACAGGACAAACTGGTACACCTGGAGAAGGTATTCAGTAAAAATGCTCTGCAAGGAAAAACACCAGACCAACCAAAGGAAGAGAAAATAGGGGCTAAATCTATGGCCTTTCTTCTGCATGTGGGAAACATTTCATCAAAAACTGCCAGCATAATGAAGAAACATGCCAAGATTGCAGCTCTTTTGGGATCAGTGAAAGACAATCTACTTTTATGAAAGTTGGGTACTGATGAAATTCCTTGGCAATGTGGTGAAAGCTACACAGGACAAACAACACACACTGTACAAGAATGCTGCAATGAGAACCAGTGATACACCTTCCTTCTACATCCTAACAAATCTGTAATGGCTGAAACACTGTATTTCCACCAGCCATTTCACAGATTACAAGAAGGTCAAGATACTGGCCACAGCCACATCCTATTGAGATTTGGTGGTCAAGAAAGTAAGTGTGGAAATTTAGTTTGCAGACAACCAGCTCAAGCAAGACTAGCTTAACAGTTCATGGAAACCACTCATTTCACATCTGCACTCTCAGAGGAATTACCATTAGGAGTCTTCACTATCTGGCATCCCAACACATGCTATCCATCCATTGATGCGTGAAGTTTTATCTCTGACTGAAAGACAATGTGGCAACTGTCTTATCTCTGAGACACAAACATTTTATTTCACAGTACACCATTATGTAAAGTAGTTTTAATTCAGTCACTGACTCTCCTCAAAGATAGTTGCACATACTTCAAGAAACTATCGGAATATCTGAAGGAGAAATGATGGCAGCTTTAAAAATTCAGTGTTAATGGTGGGGCAAACAGTGTGCTAACCTAAAGCCCTGCCGGGTTGCCATCCAATGTCATCTGAAGCAGGGATGAAACAACTGTCATTTGGTAGACTTGGATGCAGGAAGACAATATTACCCTGGAGTTCAGTCTGTTTTATCGCTTAAACAAAGTGTCTCACATAACATGCAAGTACTGACACGTAAGTTAGTAAACAACAAATCTGTGTGGTCAATAACATGTCTCCATGAAATAGATTAGCAATTGGAATAAGATAATTTGAAAGAAAATGCGGAAAAGTAAAAATATATTATGTTTGGAAAAAATGCAGGCTCATGAAGTATTTGACTTTCACATCAGCCTCCAAACACTGTTGAGAAGTGTACCTGTAATAAATCCTACAAGGGGGCAAACTTTTTATTTGTGTTCCCGCACTGATGACAACTGGAGAACATGCTATGGATTTATAGTAAAAATTGTCTCGCAAAGGACAGTGACTGGAAACAATCATTTCACAAGAAGGCTGAACCATTTAATTGAAGCTAATATTATTTACTTATTTAATGAGGCATAATTCTGCCTGGACTCCTCTCATCTGCAGCTCGACAGTTCGTCCAGTAAGGTACTCCACATCACACAATCAGAACATGATTGTGGTACTGTTAATGCACAGATGGAATAGAAATAAAGGAATTATAAGATGCAATCTGTAACACGAAAAATAGAAAATGATTTGCATGCAGAAGAAAAACACCAGGAAATGATGGAATTAACACAGAATGGCTTAAATATGCATTGCCCACACTGAAATCCACATTTATCAGCTATATTAACGAATGCTGGGCACACAAGAAATTTCACAGGATTGGAAATTAGTAACAACAATACATATTTACAAGAATGGAGACAGAAGTAATTGCAAAAGCTTCAGGGGCAACTCTCTGCTAAACATGGGGTGTAAAATATATTGTAAAATAGTAACACAGAGACCAGCAGTAATTGCTGAAAATATTCTGCTATAAGAACAAACTAACTTTGAAACTTTGTGGCAGATTAAAACTGTGTGCTGGACTGCAACTAGAACCCATAAAGTTTGTTCTTCATCGACAAATTGTCTACTGATTGAGCTATACAGCCATGACTCAAAACTTGCCCTCACAGCATTACTTCTGCCAGTATCTCTCTCCTATCTTTGGGTTTTAAGAGATAGCTACTGGTAGAAACGAATACACAGGGCTGGTAGTGAATCATTCACGGATAGCTCAGTCAATAGCACATTTGTCCATGAAAGGTAAAAATTATGGGTTCTATTCATGGTCTGGCAGACAGTTTTAATCTGCCAGGAAGTTTCAACCTTGAAAATAATCAACACGTGTTATCAACTTAATGGCTGAGCCGAGCACAATATGTAAAACCCTACTTTGTATCCTTTATCAGCAAAAAAACATAAAATAAACAAACATGCGCCCAAGTCTCAAATATTCCCATTATACCAGCAGGACTAGCATTTATATTATGTGTAGCAGCTCTGTTAGTATTTCTGAGTCAGTCTGTAGTTTAAACCACAATCTGTATCACAGGATTCTTATCCTTTTATTGGATATTCAATACATGCCCTGCCCCAATCCCTCTAGCTGATACATTGATACACTGAAGCATGACACAAATAATCCACCAAATTTACATTTCCTCCATCAACAAAATACTTGTGATGTAAGCCTTACAATACACATCAGAATTATGCCTGGCTTGGGATTTGAAGCACAGTGCTCGAATGCCCAACTTGGGAAAGATAAAGTTCAAATTCCAAATAGAGCTTAGGATCCATTTTAAATGTGAGTTTCAACTCAATTGAGGAGTATACCATTAAACTTACACAAATACCTACATTGTCACTATTTTTTTTCCTTATACTGAGTAAAATACATAACAACAATGATGTATGATAAGACAGCCACATACATAGACACATATAAAATTGCATGACAGCAACAGGTGGATGCAAGAATGACAGGTAAGGTACATTAAGGACTGCTGATCATCCAAACAGCCGCAACAGGGTGGTTACACCAGTGGGTACAGGGGAAAGAGAATTCTGACACAGTGTCATTACATACTTGGGGCCCAGAGGATCAGGGACTGGACAGTGCAGTGCCCGTGATATTTTCCCACTTCTCCACCTGCCGGTCGACACCACCCGGAGTTACCCGAGGAGCGCGGAGTGTCGGCGGCTAAGTAGCGCGCCACGCGCCCCGAGGGCGGGCCGTCAAGTGTGTGTGCGCTGGCTCACATACTCGAGCGCGTTGTGCAGGATCCGCTTCTCACAGGCACGCATCTCCACTGCTGCCGCATGGCATGGGGACAGCGACGACCGCTTTGCCAGCAACTCCTCATCCACCTACAAACCAACACTTGAAATGTAACTGGTTTGCTGTGAGAGACATGTATTGAAATACAAAGTATCAGATTCAGATAGTAGTAGGCAATACATGTTTCAAGTGACATTTACAATACATGGTAATTTTATTCTGTTGACCTACATCTATCATTACACTAGTGAACTTGGTAGTGCTTTGCAACTGCTTGATATGTATGGAAACTACATATACATTCTAAATTCCTTGTCCTCCGCCCCTCTCTGTGCATCTTCTCATCCACCCTCTCTCTCTGTACATCCCCCCCACCCCTCCTTTCTGTCTGAATGATTGAGTAACATGTAAGAATCTGAAGTAAATTGGTCAAGAACTTTTTGAGATTATCATGTGACTTACCAAAAGAAAGCGCTGGCAGGTCGATAGACACATAAACAAACACACACACACACATAATTCAAGCTTTCGCAACCAACAGTTGCTTCGTCAGGAAAGAGGGAAGGAGAGGGAAAGACGAAAGGATGTGGGTTTTAAGGGAGAGGGTAAGGAGTCATTCCAATCCCAGGAGCGGAAAGACTCACCTTAGGGGGAAAAAAGGAATTGTGTGTTATAAACTGCAAAAACTGAGTCTCACTATGATTTAGTGTCAGTTTATTTTCTACAAGCCATGAGCTTATGCCATGAACTGCACTATTTGAAACTGAGTCAGTGTTGCATTCAACATCATCTATTACCAAGCTAGTGTCATCAGCAAACAGAAATATTTTAGAGTTACCTGTAATACTAGAGGGCATATCAATTACATAAATAACGAACAGGAGTGGCCCCAACACTGATCCCTGGGGTACCCCCCACGTGACTGTACCCCACTGAGACCCCACATTACAACCGTTCTCAACATTGTGAGTAATGACCTTTTGCTGTCTGTTGCTAAAGTAAGAGGTGAACCAATTGTGACCTACTCCCCATATTCCATAATGGCCCAACTTCCAGAGCAATATTTTATGATTAACACGATCAAATGCCTTAGTTAAATCAAAAAATATGCCTAGCATTCGAAACCTTTTGTGTAACCCATCCACTACCTCACAGAGAAAAGAAAATACAGCATTTTCAGTTGTTAAACAACTTCTAAAGCTGAACAGTACATTTGATAGAAAATCCTTACATACACAGCCTTTTCAATAACTTTTGCAAACACTGATGGCATAGAAATAGTTCTAAAATGGTCTACATTGTCCTTTGCTCTCTTTTTATAAAGCAGCTTTACTACTGAGTAATATAATCATTTAAGAAACTGACCATTCTCAAAGGAAAAATTAGAAATATGGCTAGATACAGGTCTAACATGTGCTGCACAGTACTTTAATATATTGCTAGGCATACCATCATATCCATGAGAGTCCTTAGTCTTCAGTGATTAAATTACTGATTCAATCTTCCCCTTGTCTGTATCACAGAGGAGAATTTCAGACATCAATCTCGGAAAAGCATTTGGCAAGAAAGTTATATGATTCCCTGTAGAAACTAAATTTTTATTTAATTCACCAGCAATGCTCAGAAAATGATTGTTAAATACTGTACATATATCTGATTTATCAGTAACAGAAATATTTTTACTTACTTTATATCGTCGACCTTGTGCTGCTGACCAGCACTTGCTTCACAACTGACCACACAGTTTTAATTTTATCCTGCGAATTAGCTATTCTATTTGTATACCACATACTCTTTGCCTTCCTAATAACATTTTTAAGCACCTTAGAATACTGCTTGGAATGAGCTACTGTTGCTTGATTGTGACTACTTCTAACATTTTGATATAATTCCCACTTTGTTCTACACGATATCCTTATCCCAATAGTCAGCCACCTGGACTGCCCTTTACTGCTAGTACCCCATTTAGAATTTTCTAATGGAAAGCAATTCTCAAAGAGCATGAGAAATGTGTTAGGGTAAGCGTTATATTTATCACCTACGTTATCAGCACTATAAACATCCTGCCACTCCTGTTGACAAGGTTTAAAGAAACTCTCTATTAGTGCTGGATTAACCTTCCTACATAGTTTGTAATTATATGTGACATTGGTTTGAGTACAAAAGCCTTTTAGTGTTAAAATTTGTGCATCATGGTCTGAAAGGCCATTCACCCTTTAGTAACAGAATGCCCGTCTAGTAATGAAGTATGAATAAAAATATTGTCTATGGCTGTGCTACTGTTCCACTGCACCCTAGTTGGAAAAAATACAGTCTGCATCAGGCCATATGAATTTAGATCTACCAACATCCTTTTTCTTGCACCATCATATGCAAAATTTATATTGAAGTCACTACATATAACTAATTTCTGGTACTTCTGGAATCAAGAACCCTCTCTAGCTTGAGCAGAAATGCTGTGAAGTCAGAGTTATGGGGTCTATAAACAACAACATTTAGAAGTTTGGTTTCACTAAATTCAACTGCCACTGCAGAACATTCAAATTTCTTTTCAGCTCAGTGCCATGATACATCTATAGACTATAATGGAATACTGTTTTTTATGTACATAGCCACTCCCTCACCACGCAAGGAACTCCTTGAATAACAGCCAGCTAATCTGTATCCTTGTAGAGGAAGCCTCTGAATTGACAATTTATTTAAGTGGTGCTCCGATATATCAATAACTTCAGAGTCAATATCTATATGCAGTTCACTAACTTTATCTCTAATACCTCTTATATTTTGATGAAATATGCTAATTCCTTCTCTACTTGGATACATGACATCCTCTGAAGCTTCAGCGATTTCCGGCGACCACCAAGGGACTACCTTATACCAGGGGCACCCTAAAGAGAGAGGGATCACATTTTCTGCCGCAGAAACAACTGTTTTAGTCACCTGTTCAGCCTACACATCAATGTTACCATGTGGGGGAGATTCAACGGAGAGGTGAAAGTTTCCCAGTCCGCCTTGTTTAAAGCCCATCTGGGCAGGCGTACGGGGGCCTGACGCCGGGGCAGTGACAGGAAGATGGGGAAGTGATCACTACCACACAGGTCGTCATGTGCTCTCCAGTGGATAGATGGGTGAAGTCCTGGGCTGCAAATTGATAAATCAATGGCCGAGTAACTACCATGAGCCACAATGAAATGTGTGATGGCCCCAGTATTTGAGAGGCAGAGGTCGAACTGAGACAGTGAAGTTTTGACATCTCTGCCTCAGCCAGTAATCATGGTGCCACCCCACAATCTCCCCAAAGTAGGAAAGGTTTAGAGAGTTGATCAATCAGTGCAACTAATACATTCAGAGGTACTGCACCAACTGGAGAAAGATATACATTGCAGACAGTTATTTCCTGTGTCATCCTTATTCTGACAGCCACAGCTACAAGAGGAGTTTGAAGGGGCACAGTGTCACTACAGACTGAGTTTAGGACATAAACGCAAATTCCACCTGACACTCGATAACAGTTGCTACAGTTCCTTTAATATCCCTTATAGCCACAGACAGCAGGGGTCCGCATTGCCACGAACCAGGTTTCCTGGAGGGCAATGCAGATAGCACGTGTAAAGCTTAACAGTTGCCATAGATCAGGTAGGCAGTGGAAAAACTGTCGCAATTCCACTGGAGGATGATGTCATCGTGAGACTGGAAAAGCATGGAAAATTCAATGAGGCAGTTTACACCTCAGAGTCACCTGCTGCCACTGACTTTTTGCCTGAGCAGTCTATATCTATTGTGTCTGAGGGTATGGCGAGATCTAGGTCCTCAGTGGACGCCAGAATCTCCATCCTATCCGCAAACACAGAGCTTGGAGGTAGCGGTGGTGTGGGTGCCACCTCAATTTCCTTGGTCTTAGGGGGTCTTCTTTTTGGATTTCTCTCGCTGCTCCTTGGGTTTCCCTGGCTGGGAGGTTTTCACTAGCTCAGTTTCCGGGATGGAGGATGAGCGTGAAGCCCTACGAGCAGCTGCTCCTGAGCTCTTCAGACACTGGCGGGTGTCATCTTTCCCACTAGCAGAAACCTGGGAAGGGAGTGATCCAAGAGACCCCTTCCTAGTGAGAGAAGCAAAGACGGCTTATGCTTCTCTGGATTAAAAGTGGGGATGGACGTCCCCAATGGTTGGAGGGGGGTAGCTCCCAAAGTAGTTGGTGCGGGAGCAATAGGGAGGGAAATGGCCCCCCTCCATCAAGGGGGCAGCTGTAGTCTTCCAACTCTGAGAGGTGACCTGGGTTGGCGGAGCTGATAGTGACAGAACTGTTGTAGTGGCGGCGTAAGATGATGTCGTACGTACAGGATGCAGGCCTTCAAATTTTCTCTTAGCCTCAGTGCAGGTCAGTCAGTCCAGGGTCTTGTACTCCATGATTTTCCTTTTTCACTGGAGAATCCTGCGGTCTGGTGAGCAAGGCGAATGGTCCTCCTCGCAGTTGACACAGATGGGAGGTGGGGTACATAGAGTATTGGGATGTGATGGGTGTCCGCAATCTTTATATGGGACACTGATAGTACAGCGGGAAGACATATGGCCGAACTTCCAGCACTTAGAGCACTGCATCGGGGGAAGGATATAAGGCTTTATATGACCGTGGTAGACCTTCTCGGACAACATCTCACCATCGAAGGCCAAAATGAAGGCACCGGTGGCAACCTCATTATTCCTCGGATCACGGTGGACATGCTGGATGAAATGTACACCTCACTCCTCTAAACTGACGTGCAGTTCATCGTCAGACTGTGAAATATGATACCCTGGACCATATTTACGCTCTTATAAGGCGTGATGGTTACGGAAACATCCCTCAGCTTGTTAAAGTATGTGACTGGGCAGAGGATGCAGTTTTGATCAAGACTGACCCAGATCTAATTTTGGAAAATCCCGCCACCTCCCCAAACTTGTCCTCTAAATGCTCAACAAAAAACTGTGGCTTCATCATCACGAAAGAGTCCCCATCAGCTCTCGAACATACAAGGTACCGGGGCGAATAAGATCCACTGCCATCCTTAGCCTGACATTCCTCCCTTGGTGTGGCCAGGGAGGGGAACGATTTGGGGTTATACTTCTGTATGTTGAATTGAGCTCATGAATGCTTAGAGACTGCTGGTGTTTCACCACCAGTAAGAGATGATGGACTATGCTTCATCACATGTCATCTGCCCTGATGCCACCCACTCTGATCAGGGACCCTCCCCACGGGCACCACCCAGCCGCAGCAAAGGCCACCTGGCAGGATGGCCATTGTCGGGAGTGCTGATGCCCCAGGGGGTTGACATCTACCCTTTGGCATACGTGGGGAGTTAACGGCACAGGCTTCAGCAGAGCGGCCCCTGTGCCGTCAGGGGGCTGCAACCAACACGGTACATGGTGGCCCCGCCATAAGGGACTGGCTACCGCACTGGATATCAGGAGCAAAGAAGTCCGTGGTCATCATCGATGCAGAAAGTGACACTGCATAGTGCCCGGTGGAAAACGCACCCAGGAAGAGATGGAGAATGGGCGGGACTGCAATGCAACGACGAGGAAGTGGGCTAAAGATCTCAGTGCACAATGGACGTGATGCACATTGTAAGGCACCCTTCCTCACTTGGCTCCCTCTTTGGGAAAATTTTGAAGAATGGGGGACAAACCCCGCAGAGGACCATCATATAAAGGCTGAAACGTGTGAAACTCTTTTTAGTCGCTGCTTACGGCAGGCAGGAATACCTCGGGCCTTTTCTTACCCCCTGATCCACAGGGAGATCACAATGCTGGTGACCTGCTACTCACTCTCCAACACTTCCTGCAACTGCTGACCCACATCTCTACTGTGCGAACTACCTAGCAACAGAATCTCCTCCTTTCTGTTAGACTCAGCAACTGACCTGAGCCTCCTAAATGCTGAGGACTGCTGCATGTTCCCTACACTTACAACTACAACAGGCTCCTCTCCACTCAACTCTGACAGTTGGTCAAATCTATTGCATATACGCAAAGTATAACTGTCTGAATACCTTCTCCTCCTAGCTGCCTTCTTTCCAGCTGCCAGTTCCCATTCTCCATCATCCTTCACCCTCCTCAACCTATCTGTTTTCTCCTTTGCGCATTGTAAGTGCACCTGAAGGGCACAGATCTTACACTCCTACTCCTCTATCAACTTATTTTTACTACAGATTCTGCATTCCCAGGAGAGGATCTCACAAGATTGCCCACTGGCTTCCCCACTGCATTCCCCCCAATGAAAATACTTTGAACAAATCCCACACCGTAACCCACTACTCACAAACCTATGACAGAGCCCACACTTCTCACTCATGGTAAAATTTTACAGTTACTGGGAAAAAAAACTATACATCTATGTTACCTGAGTTCAATTACACCAGTGGAACTATCTATAGAACTAACAATAGCAGTCTCGAAATTCTCTGTCTACTAAGAAAGCAACTACTTGATTAGTACTACTACTCCACAGCTAATACCAATACCAACAAAACTTCACAAAATTATTAGCTAAAACCAAAAATTCAAACCACCACTGGAACACTCAATGACGTTAAAACACTGAATAAAAATTTTGCTCAAATATTTCACTAGAAACAATAAGAAATGCAGGTGAAAAGTAAAGCATGATATTTACTAAATGACTTCAACGCACAGAAGACTCTGAAAAACACAGCGAGTGAACGTTTCCAAAAGTTTATTAAATTGTTATTTTGCCACACACAGCATGAAATACTGCTGAAAACCATTAAATTTAATAACTGTATAACAGTGCACAAATAACTTTGTCAGTACTTAGCTTTATAACTGCTACAGCTGCAACTGCACACCACAAAATGTAAACACACAGTTTCATCATGTGCCATTCAGCACTCTGCCTCTTTGACCCCAGATTGTACTGAAAGACCCAGTGATCACATTGTCCAGGAAACTGAGATCATCTTCACAGAGTTGCTCTAGATCTACAAACACTTCCACTTGGTGCTGCTTTCGTGCATCAGTCAAAACTTTGGGCAGATCACCCGCATGGCCAAATCTTCCGATACAATCTCACAAACAACCATTTTTGGTAAGCCTAATAATTCTGACATCAAGCAAACACTCATTTGACAGTCTGAATTCAGTAATTGGCACACGTGAGTCATACAGTCATCCGTTCACAATGTTGACGGGCATCCTGTGCAGGCCTCATTGGCAACTTCCTGCCAACCTTCTTTAAATATCTTGTGACACTTGTTCGACTGTGATCTGGAAAGGCAACTGTCCCTGAAGGGTTACATAAGCATTCCAAAACTTTCCAGTGGTGTCCTATTAAGCTTCATGCAAAACTTTGTTGCATAGTATTGCTCTTAAGTTTTCTCCACATAAGCTCAATGCGTCCACTACGTAGAGGTTCATGGAAGAAGCCGTCCTAATCCTCCAAGGCAATTTAGTGACCTACCACATGACAGCTAATGGTCACCCCTAACCTCACCAACCGGTCTGATACACTGCTATGTATAGTTGTGTCACAGAAATTGCGATTCTTTACTTTCCGGACATGTCCTGTATATGGAATTTGCTGACACTTCAAATTTTGTCAATATTTAATTCTGCATTACAATTATATAAGTTTAATTAGAGCATAGTGTACCAAAATGTACAGCATAATGTACCCCTGACTGTTATTCTTTTATACAAGAGCCGGTGCCAGGCCAGTTGTAACACCAGTTTATGAATCAGTCATGACACAGTTCTTGTACATTTTGTATCAGTTGTTTAACAGTCTGAAGAAGTTTTTGTGAGGCACTTTTGTACATCAGTTTTGTAGCAACTGCCTATGGTGGATTTAGACAAATATCAGTTTCATTCTGTAGTATGCATTATGACCCAAAACCTCTCACCAACCCAATACAAATCGCCTTATAAGAAACAAGATCAGTCCAGAATTGCCTTTCAAACACAAAACACCACAATTAAGGATTCTACCAAAATCAAGCTGTCAGAAAACTCACAAACTGGAATGGAAGTATCGATTTCAGAAAGACTTGCTGTCCAAGGCTCAATTTATTAAGATCTCATGGGTTTTCTCATCCATCAGAGCTGGGAAACAATGAGAGAATGTGCATTTCATGGAATAACAGTATGGGTTGTAAAAAACAAATAAGCAACAAGTTGAACTCTGCTATAAACAGCTGTCTGACACCAACAGTATTTCACAGTCTAGTTGGAGCTTGCTGCATCTAAATTAAGCAACTGGGTCAATAGTCTAAATATTATACATAAAATGGAATTAACAACTTGACTGAATGCCTGAGGAACACCATCAATATAAAAGTGGTCACTGACATTTGTAAGATATTTGAGGATTTTCACTGTATGTTCAGCAGCAGCAGCACATTATTATTATTATTATTATTATTATTATTTACTCGTCAACATATTTCAATGTTTATTGCACAATCTTCAGGTTATATGAGGAGCATTCAATAATTAACGCAACACACACTTCTTCACAGCCAATTTTGGTTGAAAAAAATGCAAACTTTATTGTGGGACATTGTGGAATATTCCTGCTTTAGCCCCTATAGTTTTATGAAGTTCTGATAAGTGGCAGCACTATACATATCCTTCAAAATGTCATCTGTAATAGAGATGCTTTCAAGCAGAAAGCTGTCACCGAGTTTCTTTTGGCAGCAAACCAGAGCATCACATATATTCATAGGTAATGTCTACCGAGACCTGGCAGTGAACAAAAGCACAGTGAGTCATTGGGCAAGGCGTCTGTCATCACAGCAAGAAAGTCACATAAATCTGTCCAATTTCACGTGTGCCAGTTGGCTGCACACAGGTGTGACTCTTACAATGTTGGAATGTGTGGACATTTTCATTTGAGCTGATTGATGGATCACAATCAAATACCTCGTTGTACAACTGGATGTGTCTGTTGGTAGTGCTCACACACTCGTTCACCAGTTGGGGTACTCAAAAGACTGTTCTTCCTCACCCACCCTACAGCCTGGATCTTGTTGCTGAAGCATTTGGGCCTCATGCCATATATGACTGAAGTTCACGTCATGTAAGAAGGCGGCCCAATTTTCAGCCATTCTGCGCATCCCTCTCTACTAGCCACTGGCAGCCAATAATATTCATTCTCTTTCTGGGTGGCTAGCAGAGAATTACAGCTAGAGAGTGAGAATTTTGCTCCTACTTGTTGCACTGTTGCCATACTTTGCAACAACCGAATTATTCACTCAAGTGTCAATTTTTGTGTTTCCTTTGCGTTCTTGCAGCAGTATAGCTGTGAATTTGTAAGTGCTTAAGTGTGATTAAAAAAAAAAGTCATGTGCCGGCAATGTGAAGTACTTCACAAGCAGGCGAGGCAGATTATTTACCACATTCATAACTTTTTCAAACGTGAATTTGAAAGCAGGTCTCTTACTGTTGACATTTGAAAACACAAGAACAGACTGCAAAACCATGTGATGTCAGCAAGAAAACTGTACAAAGAATTGTAAACGAAAGTGTCAGACTGTAGGAACCGTAGAAACAGTTGGTTTCGTATCACCTGGAAAGCACTGAAATCGCAAGGAACCCGTAACTCAAATTGATGGTTTTAACAATGATGTTTTAAAGTGTTCCATGTGAATGATGAATGCCCAACATCACAAAAATGTGTTACAGTTATGCAGAAATTTTAAAAGACATTGGTTCCAGCTATGTTAAGAAGAGTGTTTTTAGTTCAAAGAAGTGACACAGGTGCAGTACGATCTATATCCCACATAAAGATTCATGATACAAGAGAAGGAGGTAGTTCAGCAGTGTATTACCTTGATGAAACATGGATCAATTGGAATCATTCGAAGAAGATCTGCTGGAAAAATGAGTGATGGTATTGGCAGTTTTAAAGTTGTCACAGGAATAAGCTCTCGGATAATTATTCTGCATGCTGACTCTTCTTCTGGTTTTGTTTCTGAGAATAAACTTGTATTTACATGTAAGAAAAACAGCAGTGATTACCATTCAAAAATGAACGCTGTCATTTAAAAGTAGGTCATGGCCAATTATAATTCAACTGTTATATAGAAAACACCAAGTACAAACACCAGAAAAGCGGATAGTTTTCCCCAGTTTAAAAATAAAAATATTAAGCACCGTATAAACCACACTCATGCCGATCTCCTGCAGCTCATTAATTTATACAAGTCACGTGACAGAATGTACAAACCTCACTTCCTTGCATACGAATGGCGTCACATAGTTTTGCGTTTACCCATGTGTTAGTCAGTGTAGTCCCACAGAATTAATTTGAGCAAAAGGTTTTAAGGCTATGTGTGAGGAAAAAGTAACACATTCAAGATAACATACAGGAAATCACTTGTGCATGAGACAACAGACAAAGAGGCAATAGACAACATTCCACCTATAGTGTGAGCACTGTCCGTGCGGCATGCTGAAAAGCTTCAGAAAGAAGAATCTGACAGGGAAGTGATATAAGCCTTGAACCTATCATCGTAAATTTACAATCAGATTGTTCAGAAACTGACTCAAATAGAAGTGATGATGGTATTATGACATAGACTTTGGAACAAAGTAATAATATTTCTTAATTTTGAAGCCTCATGGTTTAAAACAAGTGTTTGTCAACATATCAGTTCCATACATAATAATGAGAACTTCCCAGCCTTTTTGACTACGACTTTGTATCCTTTTAGTTATGCAGACTATAACATTCAAAAATTTTGCCCAAGGAGAAGTTAAGCTTCTCCCATCATGTTATATGCTTTAATAACACACGAGAATACAGCTGAATATATTTATCAGAAGTCCGATATTTCCACATGTAAACCTCTGTCATTTTCATGGCACAAACTGGATAAGGTGCTAAAATGACAGTAACTGTTATTTGAAATATTGGTGGTTTTCGATGTTATCAGTCAGCATTCTCTGGAGTTATTCACAGATGATTGTTAATTGTTTGCTTGTTCAATTGATTATAAATGTAGTCTCTCACTGTAATATCAAACTTGTTAGTTTACACTCATAATGCCCGTTAACAGTGAAAAGCGTGACAACTTACTGACAATTTTTACGATAATCTTTTACATTAGTCTTTTCTACCACTAATTCTTTTTTTACAGGAAGCATTCACAGTTAACTATAGTCATCCACATTCACCCCCCCCCCCCCCCACACCTTACACATTTTTAAAAATTGTATTGAGTAGAAGCAGTTGTCAAGCGAATATAATGATTTCGGTTGGTGCTTGAAGTTAATTTTGTTGTAAATTAAATTTTTACTTATAATGCAGTTCAAATCACAATAAATGTAAATTATTGCAAGCAGTTTCAATGACCTAATTGTTAGAGAATTATCATTTTGAGAAAAATTGTACTTCATGTCTTCACAAAGCTGTGTCAGCTGTTCTCACCTCCCGACATCACGCAGAGTAAATCTGTGGAGCAGTGGACGCAAAATCATCAAGACATGAATTTATATTTCTCTCAAGACGACTGATCGAAATTGGTTTTAATATTTATTATTCCTCTCATAGATTTGAACGTGTAATACAATGTACCATACGCAAACGAGCCTGACTGTTGTCCGCAACAATGCAGTTCAGCAATGTGGATTTTGTTTGCCCGCTCTCTGCTGCCGTGCATGTGCAGTTCCCATCCCCCCACACTTCCTTTTTGCCCCGCCTCTATGTGCGGAAGCGCCTTGATAGGTGGTGCGGGCTATAACAGGAGATATTGAACACATATGAAGAAGGGTGGCATCAGTCATCACAGGTTTGTTTGACTTGCAGGACAGTCTCACAGGAAACCTGAGTCAGCAGACGCTCAAAGAGATAGACACTGCAATGTGGCAGACAAACAGAGACAATATTGAAATGACTGACACCATACTCAGCAAACCAACTCCTCCACATTATGCTTTAAAAATTTAATAACACTGTACCAACAGCCATTACTTTGATATTATTTTATTAGACAACCAGTTCTGACATTCCAATCACATCATCTACAGTCTGTCACATGAGTAACACAAAGTACCACTTGTGCATGCATAAGCCACGGCACTAATATTCTTATCTGGTTCCGCAGATATCGGAACTTCATGACCATGTGTGCTCTTCGTCCAAGACTGATTTCTGTGGAAGGTTGCCTGTTGACTGTCCAGAGCTGTGTAGTGAGGTGATCCTGCACCTCTGGCAGAACTGTCACAGCTGTGCAGGCTGAGAGAATTCTTGTAGAAAGGAGACAAGAACACTGTGCACTTGCATACAGTTAATTCTTAAACTATCTTTAAATCCAGTCAGTCTCTGAGGCCACTCTGTGTCTGTGCCCTTGGCAGGGGTCTATCTCACAATGGTGCTCTGCCTACGAGTGAATCACCTTCTCTGTATGACCACAGGTGATGGTCACTACAGACCATTGAAAGTGGACAAGGTGGTTACTTTACTGGCTGCATTATGTCTAATAGAATCAGGTGAGTAACACTGATCTCACTTAATGGCAAGTAACTGTCTACAAGGGGTAGTCATAAAGTTTCAATTATCTCTTCAGGGGGGAGGGGGGTCAGTAGTGACGGTGAGGAAAGGTGATGGGTGTTTGCCTTCTCTACGTATCCCCCCTTCAATGTGACACTTCTAATGATAGACAACTTAGCAGAAACCTTGTTGTAAGAGGCTGCAGTTTGGCTGTTTATGAATATTGCCTCTCAAAAATCAGCTTTTCTTCATACCTACGCAATGCCTTCCATGCAATGGTTTCTTCATCCAAGTAAAGAGGACATAGTCACTGGTCACTGTGTACTGTGTCAGGAGGATACAGGAGGAGGGAGAAAATTTAATAACCTAAAGAAGCAACATGAGCCACTGTGTCCTGTGCGATATCGACTAGGGCATTGCCACGGAACAAATATACACCGCTGGACAACTTACAGCAATGATAGCCCCTTTAGCCTCCTCAGGATATTTCTCTAGTACACTCCTGTGATGATTTGACCCTTGTGAGCATAATATGTTATCACCACACTGTGGCAGTCCCAAAAAACAGCATCGCCTGGGTGACGATGACTGGATCTTCGCCTTTTTCGGTGGTAGTGAGTTCACATGTTTCCAATGATTGCTTTGCTTCTTACTCTCGTGTTGATAGTGACACACCCAACATTCATCCATAGTTAGGTGGCTAAACAAGTCACTTGGATGGATTGGTCTGACAGATGCAACACTTCTGCTGCCTCGGTCCGGTGGGCTTTTGAATGGGTGTGAGCCCTCTCAAAACCCAGCATATGGGGACTAATGTCGTATTGAAAATCATGTGCATGATGTTGAAAATTGATTAAAAACTGATTTTCCACTATTACCTCAATTGTGAGACACTATTTTTTGAGCACTATGGCCACGACTACTCTTATGACTGGTGTTTCTTCACAGAGAGACAATCTGCCATTTTCTTCTGTCATTCTGGTCACATGGAAGCATCTCCATTAACTAACTGGTGTTCCATATGATAACGAATTGTTGCACACTTCCACCAACTCACTGTGGGCAGTTGCAGTGTTGTTCCCCACCAAACGCTAAAAACAATTTACTACACAACACTTCAATTTGTGAATGAGCTGAGCCATTTTCTTTCAGCTCCTAGCAGTGTGCTAGAGTATTGTGGTACATGGATTTCAATGTGTACCAGGGCTGCAGGCAAGTTCCTGCAAATGAATGTAAAATTAATTATGTAAGTTTATTTTTTCAAGCTGTAATTAAAATGTCCTCTTTACCTTTCATACATTATCTCTCTTTCCATTTTTGCAAACTGATTTTACTAATTAGTATTCTAATCTGTCACTCGAAGACATATTCCTCACGTAACTAAGCACAGCACCAATGTTGGTGTGATAACTTTGTTAGTCTACTTGATATTTCATCATTCACTTACGAGTTTTACTCTCCAACAGTTTAAACACTGGTATTACCTTAAACAGTTGGCCACAGAAGTGTATATCAACACTGACTGCAGCAGTGTTTCTTCTGACAAGGGAACCTCCCCATCGCACCCCTCTCAGATTTAGTTATAAGTTGGCACAATGGATAGGCCTTGAAAAACTGAACACAAATCAATCGACAAAACAGGAAGAAGTTGTCTGGAACTATGAAAAAAATAAGCAAAATATACAAACTGAGTAGTCCATGCTGCAAGATAGGCAACATCATGGATGGTGTGAGCTCAGGAGCACCGTGGTCCCGTGGTTAGTGTGAGCAGCTGCGGAACGAGAGGTCCTTGGTTCAAGTTTTCCCTCGAGTGAAAAGTTTGCTTTCTTTATTTTTGCAAAGTTACGATCTGTCCGCTTGTCCATTGACATCTCTGTTCACTGTAATAAGTTTAGTGTCTGTGTTTTGGGACCGCACCACAAAACCGTGCGATTGGTAGACGAAAGAACGTGCCTCTCCAATGGGAACTGGAAACATTTGATCGCAAGGTCATAGGTCAACCGATTCCCCCACAGGAAAACACGTCTGGTATATTCTATACGACACTGGTGACGGCATGCGCGTCACATGACAGGAATATGTTGTCGACCCACCTAACTTGTACACTTGGTGAATGGGTAAAAAGATTCTTCTACCTTGCCCGATTGAGGTTTTCTTGTGCATGTGATAATCACTCCCAAAAAAGTAATGAAAACATAGGTGTTTGTCACATAAACTGCAACAAATGAATGCAACAGTTTCACAGTCGCACAGTTTTCCCTGTGCTCTATCAAAACACATGTTTTTAGCATTTTCAAATTTTTATGTGTGTAGACCGTCAAATCCTGCATATGTCCAAGCAAATCTGAACATGTCCTGGAATTTTGGAGAGCAAAGTTGATTATGTGTGAGTGCCTGAACTTTGATAATTGTCTGAAACGCTAACCACGGCACCACGGCGCTCCTCAGCTCCCACAATCATTGATGTTGCCTATCTTGTGCACGGACTTCTCAGTTTGTATATTTTGCTTATTTTTTTCATAGTTGCACACAACTTCTTCCTGTTTTCTCGACTGATCCGTGTTCAGTTTTTCAAGGCCTATCCATTGTGCCAACTGATAACTAAATCTGAGGGGGGTGCGATGGGGAGGTTCCCTTGTGAGGTACAGTGGCTGTATGTTGCCTTGCACAGTGTAACTACCCTTTGTACTTACCTTCAGTGTTGTCGGGTACGCAGAAAGGAGCAGCTGTATACGGGTGTACAGGAAGTTCCAGGTTCGAGACTCCAGTTCTGTCTCAAGTGCACAGTCATCATAAACCAGGTCACAGACTTTCTCACTCTCCATCCAGTGCTGCAGCTGATCTGTGAAAATTTTATTCCATTTGTAAATTTATTTATCCTGACAATAATAGAGCCATACAGCCCTCTACTGCAGATATTTTGTATTGACGTCACCATGACACACACATCTTATAAGAGGTCTTACATCCTAAATGGAGTCTAGTTCTTCCTAATAGTAGAGGGTAAAAACCGTAGGGCACGACAGAGGTCTGAACATATCCTACAAATAGCTGAGGACATTGGGTGTAAATGCTGTTACTCTGAAATGAAGAGACTGGTACAGGAGAAAAAGCCGTGGAGGGTTGCATCAAACCTGTTAGAAGACTGAAGATATATACAGGGTGTTTGATTACTAAAGGCACAAATGAAATGGGTAAGTAGAGGACAATGAAACAAGCAAAGAATCCTAATAAACATAGATCAGGAAACTAATAGTTTCCTCTATACAATGTAAGCACAAGTGCAGTCATGCAAATTTTACTATACTCATGCTGCATGGGGTAGCTGGGCTGCTGTTTCTTAACACATTTTTCAATATCATAGCTTTGTAACTGTGAACGCAATAAATTTGCGTGACATTTCATTTGATTGAACACACTTTGCAGACAAGTGTTGGATGAAATTTCTTCTCAGTAGGTTGTACCTTTTCAGAAAAAAAGTCTCCAATAACTCTGCTTGGCCCAATAAATGGAGAAAGACTCAGGTACTGTCTGCCTAACTGCTGCTGCTGTCTCAGTTCTGTACACAATGTGGGAAAATGGAGGACAATGAGACAAGCAAATAATGCTAATAAATGTGGTGACAGTACGGAGGTCTGCCAGGGGCTGCAGCTGCCAACCCTTGGACATCACGTGTGCGGATAGTGACTGGCCGATGCCTCATTATTGTAGGCCAACTCTGGACTCTGTGTTGGTATTGCTTAGAGGCACAGAGTCGCAAATTTAATGTTTTAGAGGATTTATAATAATTTTAAAAGTCTAATTGTGCTGGACATTTCACAAGAAGACGCTTCATTTAAGTTGAGTATTTCTTTATATTTAACAAACATCATTTTATTATTAATTGTTGGGAATTGTTCTGACTGAGAATAACCTATGCTGTCCCCCTGCATTCCCAACAATAAGCACAGGTCCAGAAACCAACAGTTTCCTTGATACCACGTAAGCACAAGTGCAGCCATGGTAATGAAAAAATACTGTTAACAGATTTTGAACTGGCCTCTCTCACCCTGCATGAGGCAGCTGGATTGCCATTCCACAACGCATGTCTAAGGCTAAATTTAAGCTGTTGACATTCCTTAAGGTGAAAGGATACATACATGGGACATGCACGATGGCCCAACAGGACACTTTCATGTGGCTGTTGGGGAATATGTGTACAAATCTTCGACGGCAAGCATATTGGGCACAACTAGCCAATACTGCGGCCTCCACATCCCCCGTCCTGAATCCACTGGAGTTTACTGTGTGGGTTATTTAAAAGCTTTGCTGTATTCCAGCCATGTTAATGGCACAATACTCTGACAATGTACTGTAGATGCTTATCAATGCATTCAAAACACATTGAGGATCTTTGGGCATGTATAGACTTTGATGAAGAAGTGCAGCATCCCAGAAAAGTTTAGTGTACTTATTGTAAATTTTTTTAAAGTCTCATTCCAACCACTGCTACAGACAGTACAGTCCAGCTCAGCCAATGTGCTACTCATATTGTGGACATTACATCAAAACATGCTGGCAAGATGGTGTTTGTGTTTGTGACACGGGTCACAGAAAAGGTGCACAGAACTGCTAATGCTGCAACACAGTGTGAACGAGGGCAAAGTAACATTTTGTAACTTGGAGCACTTGTGTGTTGAGAAACTCTCATATTGCAAATTTAACAGGGCCTAACAACCTGTGCTCACTTGAAAAGCTGACAGGGTGAGGAATTATAAAGCAAACCTACTCATCCTTCCCCAGTAGGACTATGTGAGAAGTGTAGCTATAAGGACACAAACAATCAAGCTTAGAGCATTAAGGCATTTAGTTGCACCACCATTCTATCAGTGTCTTACACAGGAGACAATGGTAGGCTTCTGAGTTTTCGAGAAACCCTGGCTAATCCTTGGTGATGAGGATCTGGAGGCAGCCTGTCTGCTGATTAACTCATCATGTTTCCACATGAGTCTTGAGACAAAGTGATGGGGTGCTGCATGACTTTGGAAATTTCAGCGATGCTCGGAGCTGGTGTGCGGACAGCCGTTGCTTCATAGGGACTTCGGCTGATGGACTGCAAGATGTCTATGATATGTCTGGGGGAGGTATGCCCTTATGTCCTCCTAGCCTTCTGCACATCAATTTTGTAATCATCCATCATCCTCGTTAACCCCTTGGGGGAAGGGGGGGGGGGGGGCATTGCTCTGCATCAAACATCTAGTATTGGCTATCACACTCAATACCATGACATGAGGATCACCAGTACATGCAGGGTTGTCTAGCTGGCACAATTCTGGAGGACATGGGCAGGTTGCACTCATTCTTTTCTGCTGGTGACACCTGAGGCCAACGGGACTACTTTATAAGGCTGCTTGAATTAACACCTGTCAGTATTACCTTAGCTTATTAATTCTACACTCTGATGTGAATCTACCCTCTCCCTCACCAGTTCTTTCAACCATCTTGATGTGTAGTGCCTCTGAAGAGACCAGGTTGTTATGTAAGTTTACAAAGCAAGTGATTCAGCTTTTTCTTACATGCAACAGGATACTGTATTGCTCACGGAATGCAAGTAACATATTCCAGCATTGGACAGCAGCAACAGAGAAGGTGTTTGTCAGTGTTTCTGTTAGATGGATGAGTGCATTTAGGTTAATCGATAAGTGAGACTCTTTTATGATAATGAGATGACAGTTACTTAATCTCTAATGTGAGGTACTGAAATGCTTACACAATAACAAGCTATTGGAGGAGACACAGTTCATGGTGGTCACATAACTTTTTATGCCGCAACCATCCTAGCTACAGAATGACCTGGCCAAATAGACAGATGGAAACACATGAGCATACATGATTAGTTCTCCTCCTTTGTTGGATTACACTAGAACAGTGGTGATTCATAGAAATAGTCACTGCAGATGTTCATTTTTCACATCCAGTGCAAATATGTTTCAAAAATTCTGGAGCGCGTAGAGGCACGGAGAAGTCTTCCGGCATGAGGCGACACTATTTTCAGTCCCTTGAGGTTTTCATACACTGTCTTCTGAAATAGGGTCCACTTGTTTGTGGAATTCAGAAGTTATTGCTTTATATATACACACACACACACACACACACACACACACACACACACACACACACACACACACACACACACACACACACACACACACACACACACACACACACGGATACGGAGAGATGACCCAGGACTAACCCATGTGGCACTTTAATAACATGAGCTTCCAAGATACCTCTTCATTCCTGCTGACAATATGCTGCTGTCTGCATCTCAAGTAGTTCAGTTCAGAAGAAAATGTTAAGTGTCACAATTTACTGAGCAGTATGTCAAATCTAGTGCTACGAAATGTGTTGCAGAAGTCTTGCAGTGTCAATACTGTGGCTTCACAACTGTCTATGGCATATTTCAGTTTTTAAAAAAACAGACTAATATCTGTTAATTTTTTCATAATGTGGGGCCACAGTCATAATATATTTCTTTAAAGTCATTAGACTGTTTTTTTGCCGAAATCATGATTGTGTTAATGTAACCTTGGGGAGAGGAAAAAAACAGCTTACTGGCGGTACTGACTTTAAGGTAGTATCTGTTACTTAAGATGTGTTTGCTGAGGTATAAAGTTAGTTGACTGAAATATTTATTCCAGGACTCTGGATACAGCAGCCAATATGCTGATTGGCCAGTAATCACAATGTGATTCTGAGTATTATGTCTTTAGAGATAGGTCAGACTATTGTTTTGTGTAATTATCCATAGAAACAGAGATCAATTATCAAAGAACATTCTCTCTAGCTTGTATGGTATTGTATATGACTGACTTCACATAACCTGGTACAAGGATTCTCTGAAAAGTTCTGTCTCACCCACATATTGCAGCACTACAGGCATAACTTTTTACCCCCGTGGTTGAATATCATATTTTAAGAATCTTTGATGCCAACTGACACTCATTTGACATTCATAAGTCTGTATGGTGACTCTTCTCCTTCAATTCCCATCATGAGAAATTGACTGTTCAATTTTTATGAGCCCGTGAAAGTTTCCAAACTGATTCTTTGAAGGATGAATAGCTTAATGACATCATAAATCTTACAAAACGTGCAAAATATCATACCAGAAGGTTGATATGAACAGTGTTTGGTGCATATTTGTAGAAATCAAAGTGGTTTTCTGCAGCAGTATATGATAATGGTAGAAACATGGTTTGACAGCTACACATTACAATTGAGACAACAATCCAGACAGTGGATAGGAGGTGATTCTTCATTTCCAAGGAAGGTAAAGACTGTATCATCAGTCGGAAACAGCATCCCAATGCGTGGGACCAGAAAGGAATTTTACTGACAGTCTTAAAAAATGTGAAACAGTAGCTGCCGATCATTATCATAAACTTCTAATGGATCGGGTGCAAGAATTTGAGGAAAGAGACTGTTTGCAAAAGAAAAGCATCATCTTTCATCAAGGCAATACTTCTGCCAACAACAGTGTCTTGGTGATGGGAAAACTGAAAGATCTGCACTGTGAAGTTTCGGAATATTTGTGCTGTTCCCTAGATTTGGCTCCCTCAGACTTCATCACTCCCCAAAACTGAAAGTTTTTCTAGCTGGTTAATGTTTTCGTCCAACCAAGAAGCAACTGCAGCTCTAAAAAAGTATTTTGCTGCACTTTTAGAGGAACAATACAGAAACAGAATATTGCCACAGGAACACCACTCGATGAGATATGTTAACTTAAATGTAGATTATGTTGAAAGATAAAAGTTTTTGGAAACAAAAATTCACTATCATACCGTGAACTTTTCTGACTGTCCTCATACTTAGAACAAGATCTATGAATTTATTGGCTGCAGCTGGGTATCAGTGATAAGGTAGGCTGTATGTGCTTTTACATGCCAGGAAGAATGAGCAACGAGAAAGAGGGCAGGGGCAGGGCAAAGGTGTTGGACCAGTGGGAGTAAGGTGCAGTAGGATGGACTTGTAGGGGAAACACCACATACTTATTCACGAGATATACTTGCCATTAATAATGACGATACTGGAAGTGAACTGTCACTGATAGGGGACAAAGATGTCAAAACTTCTTAATGTTAGATATGTACTGTGTAAATGTTTAATTAATGGAGAAAGTACAAGTAAAACCTTTTCACATAGTTGACGTGCTGAGCAGTTGTTAGGCACTTAAAATAAAACTGAAAATATCGCTAAGCTTGGACAAATCCTAATTCAGAGCCAGCTACACATCTGCACAGCTAGGGCAACTACACGTATGTGCAGCTTTGGTGCCCAGTCAACTACGTTGTAAATGAATCATAACTCGACTGAGGTGAGGGACCATATTTGTGCACCTAATTACAACACCATCTCTACATGCTACTTTGGCTGCTTTGTCAGCTGCATCATTTACTTGTATCTCAATCAGCAAAAGATCACCTCCTTGCCTTGGTCTCAGATGCACTGTGAGGTGTCATGGATGGTTTTCAATTTTTTTTCTCCCCCCCCCCCCCCCCCCCCTACTGGATACATTTTCTGTACTGCTTACAGGACACTAAGCAAGTCAAAGAAGGTGGAAGACTCCGCTGTGATGCATACATACTCGCTCCAGTGCCTTCAGGACACTGCATACCTTTGCATCATAATTTATTAAACATTCTGAGAAGCAAAATCAAAATCCTACTAGGGAAAAGTGCTGACAATAGATGGTTGGTTGGTTGTTTGGGGAAGGAGACCAGACAGCGTGGTCATCGGTCTCATTGGTTTAGGGAAGGATGTGGAAGGAAGTCGGCCGTGCCCTTTCAGAGGAACCATCCCGGCATTTGCCTGGAGTGATTTAGGGAAATCACGGAAAACCTAAATCAGGATGGCCGGATGCAGGATTGAACCGTCGTCCTCCCGAATGCGAGTCCAGTGTCTAACCACTGCGCCACCTCGCTCGGTGCTGACAATAGAGAGCATTCTCTTGCTTAGATCCATCTGCATATATAACAACAAAATCTTGGTACAGTCTTAAAATTTAACAAAACAGACTTTTACAAATGAAATCTGAAGCACAAATTTTTTTCCATTCAGTCAGACTTAAAATACCTTTGTGCCTCTGAACACATTAAGGTGACTGTTTGTTCCACCCCTAGCTGCATATTATGAGGTCCGATACATCTAGATCTGTGAGGCAGTCTTTAGAGCACTTATTCTGAAGAGGATGGTCACCTGTGGCCAGTTCGTGATCATCTGCTCAAAATCTGACTGGGACATCACACTAGATGCCAATGATTGAAGTATTGCTAATATTTTCATGTTCTGTCCTGCTATAAATAAGAGTCAGATGGTTTGCAGAGTACGTGTAGATGTATATGGAGGTGGAGTAGGATGAGAGAGAAATATGAAAAAATGGGGGTGAGGAGGAAGGAAAAGGATGGGATGGGGCGGGGGGGGGGGGGGGGGGGTACGGGGGGAAGGACAGAGAAAGGAGAAATGCATCCCATGCCTAAGAAGGGGGAGACATGAGCACACTCACCTTTGTTCATGCTGAACACTCGCAGAAAAGCTAGTAGGCGACCCTCAACTGGGTCTGGTCCTGGTCGAAGAGCAAAGTCACCGGCAGATGGTAGACCGAGTCGTGCCAGTAGCGATATCCTCTCTGCTGCCAGAGCATCTGAGCGGCTCACCTGAAACATGTGACAAACATGAATGTATGTATGACTATCCAGCTTGGTACTTGTCAGTGACAACTAACCACGTACCTGTTGAATTGTAAGCAAAGCACTAAATTGTCATACAAACTAGATAGTAAAATCATGAACTCCCAGTCCACCAGTGAACCTGTATTACAAGGTGTACCACAGGGCTCAATCCTTGGACCCTTTCTCTTCCTTATATATATATTAACGACATTGCACAACCCATTAACTCCCTTATTGTAAGCTACGCAGATGACACATCAATCTTATTCTATGGGAGTGAATCTAAAGAGCTAGAATCTCTTGCTACTAGTGGTGTAACAGAAGTAACAAAATACTTCAATGATCAGGGACTCAAGGTGAATGTCACCAAATCTCAACTACTGACACTTAAAACAGGCAGTTCTCATCACAACAATATGAACAGTGTGTGTAATATCTCTGCAACAGAAAATGGTAACTGTAAATTCCTGGGTGTATATGTTGATGAAAATTTGCGATGGACATACCACATTAATTTTGTATGCGGAAAAGTCAGTAGTGCCATATATCTCCTCAGCCAGCTCGCAAAGATAGTTCCTAGCCAAGCACTGAAATTAGTATATTATGGAACACTTTACCCCTTTCTCAATTATGGAATTGAACTATGGGGCTGTGCAGCTGATGTACACTTAAAAAGAATATTACTACTACAGAAAAGAGCAATAAGACTTATACATGGGATGGGATATAGAGATTCATGTCATGAAGTGTTTGTGCAGCACGAATATCTGACAATATATTCTCTGTACATCTTCAAAATAGTTGTATTTTTTATAAGTCAACCAACAGAAGCTATCAAGGGCAGTGATGTACACGATCACAACACTAGAACAAAGTGTAACTATTTCTGTAACAGAACAATGTTAAAAATGACTGATAGAAGTCCATATATCAGTGGTTTGATTTGGTATAACAAGCTACCAAACTCTCTAAGAATGTACACAGGAAATGTTTTTAAAACAAAATTAAAATCTTTTCTAATAGAAAAATGTTTATATTCTTTCAATGAATTTTAAGATAGTGATTGTAACATGAGACATTTGCATATCAGTTGTAATGTGATAAATGTAAAAAATAGACATAAGAAGCAACAGCTACAGAATACAGTGTATTTTATAAGTATAAATATACCCATACTATTAAGTCTGATATTTGCAAAAGCCATCATTACGATGGCTCCATGCAAAGAAAATGTAAATAAAAATAAATAAATAAATAAATGTAATCCATAATACTGTAGATTGCTTTCCATATCTTGTCAAGTATATTATTCATTTTTATCTGTATGCAGGGACCATAAATATCCTTTAAAAATGTGAATGGTGAACATTATCATTTGAATGAATATTATAACTTGTATTTAACATCAAACTATGAAATTAAAATGTTCAGAATGCTGCACTAAAAAAATTCTGCTACTAAATACTGGTTTATACATTATATATCTTTATGTGAAAACTGGTATTAATTAGTGAAACAAAGTTATTAATGAATTAGTTGGGTACCTGGTGTTGCCCTGGTATGTACTTATTTCAATTCTATTATTCCTTCTCCCCCTTCCCCCTCTCCGCCCATCTCCTCCTTCCCTCATATCCCCTAAACTGCGTATCATACAATGACATAACTTTGAAGGTGCATTCAGCAGCATACGTCAATACCATCTGCTAAATGTGTTGCGAATAGCATTAGTTGCAAAGAAGCAACAAATGTAAAAGTCATTATGTCATGCTTGATGCTACACTTCTACTGCACGAAGAACTTTCATCATTTTGTGGGTGTTGCCAGTGAGAACCAGTTTTGTGCAGGTTTGAAATTATGTGTAAAGTTTGCTGCAAGTCAATAAGGTCTCTTGTTCTCAAATTATGGACAATGCACAAAGCAGCTATACACTATGCAACAAACAGTGTGGAAGTATGGATTAAATACACTGAAGATTGTATATGTGTTGTATTCACTACTTTGAATCGTATCACACACCACGTATCAACCGAGAAAAGTATTTACACAAATATGATACAACTCAAAAGTCAAATAGTAATTCGTATAATACTCTTCAAATCCATAAGTATCTCGTACTACACACTATGTTAAGTTGCCTATGTTCTTACAAAGGTTTAAAGCTATCTCTTTACCAAAATTCATAAAAATCAGTTCAGCAGGTTAGTAATAACAAATTTAAACATCACGAGTGATGCAGCAGTTTTTCACACATTTCTGTGTTTATGACATCGTACATTCTGAGCTGTGTGTTGTATACACACTGATGGGAAAAAAATTGGAACACCAAAAAATAATAAACGCAGGGTAATGAAATTTCAGGAATACATCTGTCTAAGTAGCATTTTTAAGTGATTAACATTGCAAGATCACAGGTTAGTGCAAACAATAGAAATGCCATTGGTAATGTGAAATTCTGATACCTTAATGATTGGTGTAGCTGCCCAAATGTTTAATGCAAGTGTGTAAACGTGCACGCATTGTCTCGTACAGGTGCCAGATGTCAGTTTGTGGGATGGAGCTCCACGACTGTCGCACTCGGTCGGGCAATACAGGGACGGCTGAGGCCATTTGTGGATTACGCTGGAGTTATCGTCCGATGATGTCCTTTACGTACTAGATTGGAGACAGATTTGGTGCTCGAGCAGGTCAAGTGTCACTCTGTAGATGAGTTACGTAGGTATGTGAGTGTTATCCTGCTGGAAAATGCCCCCTCCTATGCTGTTCATGAATGGCAGCACAACAGATTGAATCACAAGACTGATGTACAAATTAGCAGTAAGGGTGCAGGGGATAACCACAAGAGTTTTCCTGCTGTCATACGAAATCGCAACCCACACCACAGCTGCAGGTGCCGGTCGTGTGTCTCTATTAGACTGGTGAGTTGCATGCTGGCCCTCAACTGGCCTCCTAACCGACACACACCTATCACTGGGACCGAAGTAGAACTAGCTTTCATCATAAAACACAGCAGACTTCCATCCTACCCTCAACGAGCTCTCGCTCGACACTACTGAAGTCACAAACAGTGGTAGTTTGGGGTCTGTGACAAGCACACTACAGAGCATCTAGCTGGGAGCTGTCCTTGAAGTAAACAATTTGTAACAGTTTGCTGTGTCACTGCGGTGCCAGATGCTGCTCAAATTGCCGCTGCAGACGCTCTTCGACACGGCAGAGCCGTACGCCGAACACGACGGTCTTTCCTCCCGGTAGTGCCACGAGATGGTCCGGATTGCGGTCACCTTGCGACTGTATATTCTGTGACCACCACCGCCAGTAATTGTGTACAATAGTTACATTCGTGCCATGTCTTTCTACAATATCAAAGAAAGGACATCCAGCTTCTCACAGCCCTACTGTACGACTCGTTCACACTCTGTGACCTGTCGATATGGTGCCTCTGTTGCCTTCGAGGCATTCTCGAGTAACATCGACTCACTACCTCCTATCTCAAAGGCAACTAACGCTCAAGACTGTTTAAAGCAAGCCCGATTTGCATCCTCACAGTGGTGTTACTAGCTTCATTCTTATGCGACTGGCGCGAAATATGAATGGACATCGTGTTTCAGACAGACATGCCTACTAACTTTCATTTATGTCGCAAAACTCATCCATGGTATTTCAGTTTTTTTCCGTCCGTATTGATATAATTTTGTAGGTATTTTCAGTGGTATACTTGAACACTGTCTGCAAAATACTGTTAGCAATAAGGACGTAATAAGTTAAAGCGCTATGCTTGATGCAAGAATGAAGAGCAAAAATGTAGTAAGCGATGAACTTTTTTTTCTTTCATCATTATGCGGAGGGTGACAGCGAGAAAACGTTTCGTAAAGGTTTGAAATTATGTGTAAGGTTCGTTGCAAGGCATTAGGTGCTCTCATTTTCAATTACTGGACAAATAAGGTCTGAGTATTCGCGCGTCGTGACCTACACTTCTTTTTAACTCCACGCCACGCCACTCTCCCCCACCCCAAGTGAAAGGTGGTTCGTAGCCCCACAAAGAAGCCTTTGCTGACATCAAGTGAAGTGTGTACCAAGACTGGTTGAAATCGGTCATGTGGTTTGAGTGGATATGCGACACACACACACACACACACACACACACACACACACACACGACTGAACAGTCTGCTAAAATTTTAAATCTGCCTTAATTCACGGAGGAATGTAGTAGACGGGTAAAACTTTACACCCACTGTTGTAATGACATGAGGTTTTATTGAAACCAAAAACAGGTGCCAAAACTGGCCAACATGTGACGCATGAGGAGCGTGAAATGAGCTGTAGTGAAAGAGGGATTCAAAAGTGTTGGCAATCACAGCTTGACCAGAAAAGACAAGATGGCGTTCCACCCCATAAAGCTACACATGTGAAAGATCTCTCTGCCATCGTTTATTGAGGATCGCGTGACTTGCTGAGCCGCCACTTCCCGTCATACACTATGTGATCAAAAGTATCCGGACACCCCTCCCCCCCCCCCCAAAAAAAAGCATACGTTTTTCATATTAGGTGCATTGTGCTGCCACCTACTGCCATGTACTCTGTATCAGCGACCTCAGTAGTCATTAGACATCGTGACAGAGCAGAATGGGGTGCTCCGTGAAACTCACGGACTTTAAGCGTGGTCAGGTGATTGGGTGTCACTTGTGTCATACATCTGTACCCGCGATTTCCACTCTCCTAGACACCCCTAGGTCCACTGTTTCCAGTGTGATAGTGAAGTGGAAACGTGAAGGGGCACGACAGCACAAAAGCGTACAGGCCGGCTTCATCTGTTGACTGACAGAGACCGCCAACAGCTGAAGAGGGTCGTAATGTGTAACAGGCAGACATCTATCCAGACCATCACACAGGAATTCCAAACTGCACCAGAATCCACTGCAAGTACTGTGACAGTTAGGCGGGAGGTGAGAAAACTTGGGTTTCATGGTCGAGTGGCTGCTCATAAGCCACACATCACGCCGGTAAATCCCAAACGACGCCTCCCGTGGCGTAAGGAGCATAAACATTGGACAAATGAACAGAGGAAACACGTTGTGTGGAGTGACTAATCACGGTACACAAAGTGGCGATCCGATGGCAGGGTGTGGGTATGGCGAATGCCAGCGTGTGTAGTGCCACCGGTAAAATTCGGAGGTGATGGTGTTATCGTGTTATTTACATAAGGGACTTTCGCCCCTTGTTGTTTTGCATGGCACTATCACAGCACAGGCCTACATTAATTTTTTAAGCACCTTCTTGTAGAGCAATTCGGGGATGGCGATTGCATCTTTCAACACGATCGAGCACCTGCTGATAATGCACGGCTTGTGGCGGAGTGGTTACACGACAATAACATCCCTGTAATGGAAAGAGTCCTGACCTGTGCTTAGAACACCTTTGGGATGTTCTGGAACGCCGACTTCGTGCCAGGCGTCACCGACCGACATCGATACCTCTCCTCAGTGCAGCACTCCGTGAAGAACGGGCTTGGGCCAACACCATATTGAATTCCAGCTTTGCCGATGCGTGAATATTGTGGCATGTGTGTCTATTGTGTACCTCTCTGCCTTACTCATTTCTAGCACGCGTGTCAATTTTTATCTCTCTGTCTACATTATTCCGGTAAGTGTCGAATTTTCAAATGTTAAAGGACTTTTGGGTCACTCTGTACAAACATACATTTTTGTAATACGTATGAATAACTCTTTTTCCGTCATATAAGCAATACGGAGGACCTAACTACTCTGAAGTCAACAGTAAAAAATCAGTAAAAATCCGTCTAGTAATGTTGGAGGTTAGCGAATAGACATGACGGTTTTACAGATTAATTATTAGCGTAGATAAAACTCACTAAGCTTACGTCCAATTCAAACGGGAAAACAAAGGTAAGAAATCCAGAACCACACCAACGTGAAAACATGCATTTATGACAAAAATGATGATTTTCAGAAATAGGAGATATATTAGAACTCGTACAGATTTACCTCTCTCTCTACCCGCGGTGGAACAGGTACATTGTTGAACACTTTTCGGAAATCTGGGAATACAGTATGTGTCTGTTGGCCTACATCTGTTGAAGAGGAAAAGTACTGCCTGCTGTGGTTTAAAAAAAAAACTCCAGCATGCATTGCACAAAGGCTTGCAGAGCACGCATCTATGCGCAGAGGTAACTATTTCAGATAAAAACGAAGCTTGCCACCTTCTCACGTTCCTGTGTGACACTGCGCAATTCTCACAAGGTGCGTTCCAGTTCTAAGGTCTCCTGTTTTCTTCTGCACAGTATAGTCACACAAAAAATTTGAAACTTCTGTTATTTCTCATTGTAGTATCCAAGCAGCAATACGCACTACGGTATGATTCTTTGGCCACTGTGAATGTATCTACAGGAGTCTGTGTTGACTAATGGGAAATAACTGAAGCAACAAGGATACGGCTGGAGACTGTGCACACAAAGTGTGTATTTCCTCACTGGAAAGAGCCAAAAATCGTTCGAGGCCGGGACAGGCGAGTAACGAGCGCAAGAAACCACTTCAAAGTGGTTCTCATGAAGAAACTCCTACGTCACATATGCCCGATGCGCTGGTGCATTGTCTTTTTGAAAGAGCAGACGTGCAGCGATTTCCGACAACTTTTCCCCTCAACGCTGGAGGGAGATTGCTCCTCAAAATATTTTAGTGTCTTCTACCTGTCACTGTATTGCCCTCTGAAACTTAATGAGTAAGGATTACGTCACTGTTGTCGCAAAACACGGCCGTCATAAATTTTTCAGTAGTGGGCCTTGCACGATTTTTATTTTGTGACAGTGAGTGTGTATTTTCACTGAGCTGATTGATGCTTTGTAACAGGATTGAAAAACAACATCTATGTCTCGTCAGTTGTGACAATTGTTGAAAAGAAAGTTGCATTAATGCCGCCGCACATGTCAACATTGCCTGACAAATTACCACCCACGCAGCCTTGAGGTATTTGTGGGAATCACTCACTTCCAGGTCATTTTGCAGGACTGTGTGCGCACAGATCACACGGAAATACTACATACGGAGGCAATATCTTTCACACTCAGTCAGCGATGCTGAACTGCCTCCAGTCGCCGCATTACCATGTCAGATTGGCCGGTACGACGCAGTGATTTAGTTTAATGAATGAAATACACCGCCTGGACCTCTACTTTCGATAACTGGTTTCAATCTGACTAGATCAGATCAAAACATGGCATGTAAAGGCCGTATGAATTTAACGTTTGTACTATTAACTCTTCACGTTTCATCTAGACAAAGGCCTTGCAGCAGTGGATACACCGGTTCCCGTGAGATTACCGAAGTTAAGCGCTGTTGGGCGTGGCCGGCACTTGGATGGGAGACCATCCAGCTGCCATGCGCTGTTGCCGTTTTTCGGGGTGCGCTCAGCCTCGTGATGCCAATTGAGGAGCTACTCGACCGAATAGTAGCGGCTTCGGTCAAGAATACCATCAATACGGCCGGGAGAGGGGTGTGCTAACCCCACGCCCCTCCTATCCGCATCCTCCACTAAGGATGACACGGCGATCGGATGGTCCCGGTAGGCCACTCGTGCCCTGAAGACGGAGTGCATGTTTCATCTGGTACCATAAGGTTGTGTAACTTACAGAAGGCTATCACGACAGCAATGTATCTGGTTAATTGTAAAGTTATGCTGCTGTATAGTGTGGAAATAAATATTCTAATGGCGGAGTGTGAAAATAAAACAGCACTGTGACAGATTTACCAAGTTTCACTGGAAGCTTTACACGATTGATGAATTAAATGAAATGTTTTATACAGTTATGAAATGCGAGGCAATCAACGTTAACATATTGCTGTACTAATAATATGAAAAAAATTACCGAATTCGAGAATTACAGGTTTTCGAAATATTAAAAGATTGATTATAAGAAGGCGAAAATGAGATGTAAGTACTCAATGTACCACATATAATGGAAAATTATTTAAAGTTTTTGTCTCTACATAAAATGTATTCACAGTTTCACCTTCATAATGGAACGACGACATTTTAGACACAAGGACGACAACATATGGAGGTTTGGGCGTGGCCGTGAAGCGTTCTTAGTTAGGCGAAGTGGTTACGGAAAACGCTCGCGGCAAGCGGGGAATCCGTCTTCAAGTCCCGGTCCCACATAAATTTTCAATATCGTAATTCCATTACACAGCTGAAGCCTGTCCAGATTCGCAACAGCGAATCCATTTCATGTATTTCGTCACAACTGTAGTCACCGCAGTGCCTGTTCCTTTGAAAATGCATGTCCTGCAACGTGTTGATCTCGTCTTTGTTTGACACTGTACAAACGAACGAGCAAGCCAGTTCATTTCTGGTTAACTCTATAGCAACGAAAAAGGAACAACTAACACGATACCGCCCGCCAACGTCGCCGAACAAATTAGAGTAATATCCGAGTACTCATAATAAATATTCCCAGTCAGAAACTGCGAGTACACAGGAAGTAATAATACAGGGTGTACCAAAAAGGATCATTCGATATTTAAAAAATCATAATAGTTATGTTATTCGAGACATGTGCGTGAACAACGTACTGTTGGAATAGAGTAAATTCTCGAGTTTTGGTACATGGTTGCCGCTAGGTAGCAGCAGTGTGCGCCCACTTGCACTTCAGTTCTCGTAAAAATGATGTCGGCACAACAGAAAGCGTTTTGTGTTCTATGTTTTGCGCAGTGCAGGTTATTTATAGTTGTTCAGCTTCAGCAAGACTTTCGTATCAGGTATAGTATGGATCCTCTTACGGCACGGAGCACTAGACGATGGCACGAGCAATTCCGAGGAACAGATTGTTTGTGTGAAACCAAATTACCGGGCCGTCCCAGACTGTCTAACACAGATGTTGAACGCATCCGCCATAGTTTCACAAGCCACAGTTTCACAAGAAGTCCGCAGAAATCCGTTCGCCGTGCAGGTTGATAGCTCAACATGCCCCTGATGTCCGACTGACGTGTGTTGCGTCAACGATTACACATGTAACCATACAAAATTCAGCTACTGCAGCCTCTTCGCGAAGACGACAAACAACGTGTGGAGTTCTGTAATTTCGTCCTTGGTAAATTGGAAGATGACAGTTTCCTTTCACGCTTAGTGCTTAGTGACAAGGCAACAATACATTTGAATGGAAAGGTAAACTGTCATAATGTGGGTATGGAATAGCCACATTAGTTGTACAACATGAGAGGGACCCTCCAAAATTTAATGGGTTCTGTGTAAGTTAACAGGAAAAGGTGAATGGTCCATTTTTCTTTGCCGAGAACACTGTTACAGGAAGCACATATCTCGATATGCTTTCGAAGTTTCTTTTACCACAGGTGGACACCGATTTGAACGACTTTACCCACAGAAACACTGGAACACGTGAGGCAATACTGACCTTACGACTTATCTTAGAAGAAAGATTAAGGAAAGGCAAACCTACGTTTCTAGCATTTGTAGACTTAGAGAAAGCTTTTGACAATGTTGACTGGAATACTCTCTTTCAAATTCTAAAGGTGGCAGGGGTAAAATACAGGCAGCGAAAGGCTATTTACAATTTGTACAGAAACCAGATGGCAGTTATAAGAGTCGAGGGACATGAAAGGGAAGCAGTGGTTGGGAAGGGAGTAAGACAGGGTTGTAGCCTCTCCCCGATGTTGTTCAATCTGTATATTGAGCAAGCAGTAAAGGAAACAAAAGAAAAATTCGGAGTAGGTATTAAAATTCATGGAGAAGAAATAAAAACTTTGAGGTTCGCTGATGACATTGTAATTCTGTCAGAGACAGCAAAGGACTTGGAAGAGCAGTTGAATGGAATGGACAGTGTCTTGAAAGGAGGATATAAGATGAACATCAACAAAAGCAAAACAAGGATAATGGAATGTAGTCTAATTAAGTCGGGTGATGCTGAGGGAATTAGATTAGGAAATGAGGCACTTAAAGTAGTAAAGGAGTTTTTGCTATTTGGGGAGCAAAATAACTGATGATGGTCGAAGTAGAGAGGATATAAAATGTAGGCTGGCAATGGCAAGGAAAGCGTTTCTGAAGAAGAGAAATTTGTTAACATGCAGTATTGATTTAAGTGTCAGGAAGTCATTTCTGAAAGTGTTCGTATGGAGTGTAGCCATGTATGGAAGTGAAACATGGACGATAAATAGTTTGGACAAGAAGAGAATAGAAGCTTTTGAAATGTGGTGCTACAGAAGAATGCTGAAGATTAGATGGGTAGATCACATAACTAATGAGGAAGTATTGAATAGGATTGGGGAGAAGAGAAGTTTGTGGCACAACTTGACCAGAAGAAGGGATCGGTTGGTAGGACATGTTGTGAGGCATCAAGGGATCACCAAATTAGTTTTGGAGGGCAACGTGGAGGGTAAAACTCGTAGAGGGAGACCAAGAGATGAATACACTAAACAGATTCAGAAGGATGTAGGTTGCAGTAGGTACTGGGAGATGAAGAAGCTTGTACAGGATAGAATAGCATGGAGAGCTGCATCAAACCAGTCTCAGGACTGAAGACCACAACAACAACAACAACAACCCACAGAATGGGGGACTGGCGTGTGGAAGTGCGGGAATTTTTAAACCAAAGGAGAGAGCAAACTCTTTACATGGTTCCCGCTAGGTAGCAGCAGTGTGCGCCCACTTCAGTTCTCTAAAAATGGTGTCGGCACAACAGAACGCGTTTTGTGTTCTACGTTTTGCGCAGTGCGGGTTATTAATAGCTGTTCACCTTCAGCAAGAGTTTCGTATTAGGTATGGTACGGATCCTCCTACGGCCTTACATTACTGGCCTCTAAGGTCACCGAACCTCGCTGTATGTGATTATTTCACATCGGGGACAGGCTACAACCCTGTCTCATTCCCTTCCCAGCCACTGCTTGTCTTTCATGTCCCTCAACTCTAATAACTGCCATCTGCTTTCTGTACAAATTGTAAATAGCCTTTCGCTTCCTGTATTCTACCTCTGCCACCTTCAGAATTAGAAAGAGAGTATTCCAATCAACATTGTCAAAAGCTTTCTCTAAGTCTACAAATGCTAGAAACGTAGGTTTGCCTTTCCTTAATCTCTCTTCTAAGATAAGTCGTAGGGTCAGTGTTGCCTCACGTGTTCCAACATTTCTACTGAATCCAAACTGATCTTCCCCGAGGTCGGCTTCTACCAGTTTTTCCACATGTTTATTAGTTTTAGAAATAGAGACGTGCCAAATCGGTTGATTCTTTTTGATACGCACTGTATAGCTATATATTTATACATGTAACTATAGAAATATGATGCTTGTTGTACGCAAGCACTCGGTCACATAATAACGAGACACACCACGGCAGCAGACCTGCCATTACCTCAAGTTACTGCACTTCAACATACCTGCCATTGCCTTCAGTTACTGTAATTCAACATGTGAGATCCCTGTTGGTGACATCCAGTAGCACACGGCATGCACAGCAGAGACTACGGTGAACTCACCCCCAGTCGCAGCCTCACACAGTCGTGCTCGTTGTCTGGGAAGACGAACCCCATGTGTACGAAGAGGTCGGAGTTGGGCCGCACGCCATAGTGTATGAAGACCTGCTCGCCAGCCGTGAAGTTGCGGAAGGCGAAGCACTCGCTGCGATTCTGCGTCGGACTGAAGTCAGTTGACAGCTGAGGACACAAGAGAGCATCATGAGGTCGGGTGGGCCGAGGCAGTCAATGCATATATTGTGTGAACACAATCTGGATAAGAATGGACTTGGGCAGCCATCTTTTGGGCCCGTCCACCAAGAACCGATATTAGCAGAAACACGTGCAAATAGGTACACCATATTATGTGGAAGGAAACTGAAAGTAGTTGAGTAAAAACGCCGAACCTTCTCCCGTTCTGAAATGGAGACACACACACACACACACACACACACACACACACACACACACACACACACACTTCTCCCGTTCTGAAATGGACACACACACACACACACACACACACACACATATTCTCTCTCTCTCTCTCTCTCTCTCTCTCTCTCTCTCTCTCTCTCCTCTCACAGGACTTCGTTCTTTCAGTTACATCTAGGCGAGCTGGCCGTTAGGCAAAAGGCTTCCCGAATGGTAAAATTTGAAAGTTGTATCTAATTTTGGCATTTGCCTGATAACCGTGAGAAACTTATTACAGGAAAAACAAACAAAAAATGCACAGAATGAGGCGATGGAAATTACTTTTAGTTTGTACAAGTAACGCATGTGGTCGAAATTCGACAAATAGGGTTAGTGGACCCGATCTGCGATAAAAAAGTCATTCATCTCGAAGGTGATGAAATTTTAGCCTTGGATCTGATTCAGAGAAAATTCTGCATCGTAGCTACGTGTATTCTTGAAGCAATTCTTTTAGTTCTCTTTAATTGTTCGATCATTTGAAGTGAGTCCTTGATACAGTGCAGTGAAAAATGAAGTTTGTGTTAACGGCAGCAAATTAACTTTTCCCTTATGACAACAATATGTGAATACCGTTCTGCCGCATAAAATGGCCGCTGGTGCGAAACGATTTGCATTACAAAATCTGCATTATAAATTCATCAACAGCAGTTATAACCCTCAAAACTATTTGCAATTACGTTCGGCGCACATTTAAATGTATCTCTCAAATCAAAGACAGAATTATCACTGTCAACGTTCACATGATTCGTATCACTTTGTTTACGCAAAAATTGTGTCTGTCTAGCTCTGCCTGTTTCACTCCGACCCATCAGCGTTCTCCTAAGCATAGCCTAAAACAAATATAGTTTCCGTATAATAAGGGAAGCCAGAAGTCGGAGTTATTCCAAATGAATGAATTAAAAATTAGGGACTTAACTTCAAATTTTCTGCTAACGGTGGCAAAGACCACAAAGTTACTCTTGCAGAAAAGTAAACGAAATAACGACGCCAACATATATCTTTATTTACAGACTTCGTTGCTACATAGTTTGATTTCCACTGCTAACAACATCATCGACCTAGCAGTTTTCGCACTGTAGCTGCCCGGTATGCGTGTGTTACTACAAATGAACCATACAAACATGAATGTCCCTAGAATGCGATTTCACGAAATGCTGTTACTTTCGTGTCATTCCTACCACACCACCTGATCGGTACATTGGGCAGAAGTTCGTAGCATTTCAATTTTCGATGTTCACGTCGGGGCAGTGGCGGATACATATGAGGGGCGCGCGGGGCATTTGTTTGATAATATTCTACTGTTTTCTTGTACAGAGAACCTTCGAGGTCGACAATGAAGGAGGATCGACTTAATGGCGTAGTGACACTGATTGTCCTGTTGACGATGTAATTAACCAATTTGCCAGGAAGAATAGGCGCACAGAATTCATCATTTGAGGAAGAGAACCAGAGACCACAATTGTAACTTTTTTATATCATAAGATGGCATTGTCTTGTATATGTGATAGTAAGTTTAAATAAAACTTTATTAAACTTTGCATGTGACGTGATTATTTATTGCGGTAAAAGTAAAGGTAGTTCATGGTATCTTTAGTGCCCCCTCCTTGAGGTTTTTCTGTATTCGCCACTGCGTCTGGGAGGTAGAGAAGGTATCACCAGAGCTTTGAATATGAAAGCATCTACTTTCATTTGCCACTCTTAACAGCTACATACACACGATTTTTCTTTGTGCACATCCATGGCAAAGTACCTTTCGAATTACATAAGTTTGACCTCCTTGCATAATTAATATTAAAAATCGCCAGTTTAATATTGGTATTCACGTATTAACATTATGATCTGGAACTATGACGTCAACTGCCCCACACAACACTTGAAAATTTTGTGTGTGTGTGTGTGTGTGTGTGTGTGTGTGTGTGTGTGTGTCACGTCTGAACCACGTGACTTGAAGCTGTATTAATCGTTCACTCAGAAGACTCTCAAGCGCGATCGCTAATGGGACTAGCTATTTAGATACAAGTTGGAGAGCAGTGCGCGGCTTCCAAACGATATTCATTTGTTTTTGGTCGCTACTAACCTTAGTTCTCGACATTGTGTCCAATCAGTACCCTCAATGAACGTGTCAATAAATTTTAACCGTTTCGAGCTGAATTACACATAACGTTTCTGTAACGTTTAGCTCCTCGAGTTACATCTGCTTTCATCGACGAGTACGCATACGCAATGAACACAGCGTAGTCTGCTGGCTCATGATGAATAGATTGGATGTGTGATGAAGGTTGTCGGTACTTGCCGAGACCATTCGATTTCTAATGTTACAGTTACTACCGTCAACTACTGGGCTGAGTGTCTTCTCAGAATGAACAATTTGTACTGGAGAGCGCGATGTGCATGTGTCTCCGTCGAAACAGTTGCCACTATTGTGAAAATTATTTCTACTTAACACAACTTTAGTCACATGGTTTTGGTATCTTCGAGAATGAATACGAGTGCTTTCAAACTACTTTCTATTTCTTTTCCTTTTACGACTTTCGACTTCGGACAACACCCATGAAGCCATCAAAATTTTGTAGTATACTCCATCGCTGACAGGAACACAACGTGATGAATAATATTTGACAGTTATATAGACCACTTATTAGTGCTTAACACTGTAGTATAAAATACAGTGTAAGACAAATGAATTCTGGTTTCCCGCTGATGAATCACAGATCTACCTACACTTTTTTGTCGTTCCGTAATAAACTGATAGAAATAAGAAAATTAGAGTATAAAATGCTCCCATCGTAGCACAAAAAAGGCGACTATCTCCTGGACAGAGTTAGGGAAAGAAGGGAACTAGCTTTTCGAGTATCTGGCGGCTTTAAAGACATTTAAATCAAAACATCTTGACATATTCGCGCTCTTTTTTACTTGTCAGTATAAGCACCCATCTCATGTACTACAGGGTGATTCAAAAAGAATACCACAACTTTAGGAATTTAAAACTCTGCAACGACAAAAGGCAGAGCTAAGCACTATCTGTCGGCGAATTAAGGGAGCTATAAAGTTTCATTTTGTCGTACATTTGTTCGCTTGAGGCGCTGTTGACTAGGCGTCAGCGTCAGCTGATGCTAAGATGGCGACCGCTCAACAGAAAGCTTTGTGTGTTATTGAGTACGGCAGAAGTGAATCGACGACAGTTGTTCAGCGTGCATTTCGAACGAAGTATGGTGTTAAACCTCCTGATAGGTGGTGTATTAAACGTTGGTATAAACAGTTTACAGATAATGGGTGTTTGTGCAAATGGAAAAGTTCTGGACGGCCGAGAACGAGTGATGAAAATGTAGCACGCATCCAGCAAGCATTTGTTCGCAACCCAGGAAAATCGACTCGCAGAGCTAGCAGAGAGCTGCAAATTCCATAATCAACTGTATGGAGAGTCCTACGAAGAAAACCACATTGGCACTTATCTGTCCGTAACTACCTGAACGTCAACTACCCGAGGCGATGGATCGGCCGCCAGGCAGCCCGTGACAGAGCACATCATCACTGGCCTCCAAGAAGCCCTGATCTTACCCCCTGCGATTTTTTCTTATGGGGGTATGTTAAGGATATGGTGTTTCGGCCACCTCTCCCAGCCACCATTGATGATTTGAAACGAGAAATAACAGCAGCTATCCAAACTGTTACGCCTGATATGCTACAGAGAGTGTGGAACGAGTTGGACTATCGGGTTGATATTGCTCGAGTGTCTGGAGGGGGCCATATTGAACGCCTCTGAACTTGTTTTTGAGTGAAAAAAAAAACCTTTTTAAATACTCTTTGTAATGATGTATAACAGAAGGTTATATTATGTTTCTTTCATTAAATACACATTTTTAAAGTTGTGGTATTCTTTTTGAATCACCCTGTATAATGCATGTAAAGTAACGTTATTACATGTGCCACGTCTTCTAACATGACACATGCCATTATGTAATCCAATATAGTATTAGTCATGTCGTGCAATATGACACAACGTGTTATTAAAGTTTAGGATGCATGGATCTCCACTCTGGGATACTTCAATTACAGATGGACTCCCCACTCTCTGATACTTCCTAGAGCCCCACTCTCTGATACACTGTGTGATGAAAAGTATCCGGACACTGGCTGAAAATGACTTACAAGTTCGTGGGTCCCTCCATCGCTAAAGCTAGAATTCAGTATGGCTTTGGCACATCCTTAGCCTTGATGACAGCTTCCACTCTCGCAGGCATACGTTCAATCAGGTGCTGGAAGGTTTCTTGGGGAATGGCAGCCCATTCATCACGGAGTGCTTCATTGAGGAGAGGTATCGATGTCGGTCGGTGAGGTATGGCACGAAGTCGGCGTTCCAAAACATCAGGTCAGGACTCTTTGCAGGCCAGTCCCTTACAGGGATTTCACTGTCATTCAACCACACCGCCTCAGGCCGCGTGTTATGAACAGGTGCTCCATCGTGTTCAAAGATGCAATCGCCATCCCCGAATTTCTTTTCAACAGTAGGATGCAACAAGGTGGTTAAAACATTAATGTAGGTCTGTGCTGTGATAGTGCCACGCAAAACAACAATGGATGGAAGCTCCTTCCATGAAAAACACGACCACAGCATAACACCACCGTCTTCGAATTTTACTATTGGCACGACACACGCTGGCAGATGACGTTCACCAGCATTCCCCATACCCACATCCTGATATCGGATCGCCACATCGTGTAACGTGATTCGTCACTGCACACGACGCTTTTCCACTATTCAATCGTCCAATGTTTACGCTCCTTACACCAAGCGAGGAGTCGTTTGGCATTTACCGGCGTGATGTGTGGCGTATGTGCAGCCGCTCGACCTTGAAATCCAAATTTTCTCACCTCCCGCCTAACTGTCATAGTACTTGCAGTCGATCCTGTTGCAGTTTGGAATTCCTGTGTGGTGGTGTGGATAGATATGTGCCTGTTACACATTACGATCCTCTTCAACTGTCGGCGCCTGTACGCTTTTGTGCTATACGTGTCCCTTCGCGTTTCCACTTCACTATGACATTGGAAACAGTGGACCTAGGGATGTTTAGGAGTGTGGAAATCTCGCGTACTGACATATGACACCAGTTACACCCCGTCATCTGAACACGTTCCAAGATCGTGAGTTCCGCGGAGAGCCCCGTTCTGCTCTCTCACGAAGTCTAATGTCTACTAAGGTCGCTGATATGGAGTACCTGGCAGTTAGTGGCAGCACAATGCACTTAATATGCAAAACGTATGTTTTTGGAGGTGGCCGGATACTTTTGATCACATAGTGTGCTTCCTATTGTAGATGCATCCCACTCTCTAGAAGCACATATATTTGTGTCTATTTGTTTTTTACAACCGTCACCATGTATGTTAACAGTAGATGGGTCTAAGAAAAAAAAATGGCTCTGAGCACTATGGGACTTAACTACTGAGGTCATCAGTCCCCTAGAACTTAGACTACTTAAACCTAACTAACCTAAGGACATCACACACATCCATGCCCGAGGCAGGATTCGAACCTGCGACCGTAGCGGTCACGCGGTTCCAAACTGACGCGCTTAGAACCGCACGGCCACACCGGCCGGCATGGGTCTAAGAGCTCATTGCTCTGGGGAAGTACGGATAACTCATAAAAAACACGAGTCGTTAAGACTTTTAATAAAAATTTCTTCGTAAGTGCCAACTAAGTCGAAAAGCTAGAAGCCTTCTTTTACCTTCCAACTCCGCCCTGGAATAATTTGTCTTTTTTGGGCTACGATAGGAGCATTTGGGACACTGATTCGCAACTTTTATTCAACCACAATTATGACGTTAAACCGCCATAGCTTGGCAACCGATGCAGGTTTCTGTTCATTCAGGCGACGACCGTTCCGGTATATGTTTTTATTCTCTTTCGAACCATTAATGCTTATATCGTGACAGTAGACAACAATTAATGACATGTATTTGTATACGTTCTTACATAATTTCAAATGGTTCAAATGGCTCTGAGCACTATGGGACTTAACTACTGTGGTCATCAGTCCCCTAGAACTTAGAACTACTTAAACCTAACTAACCTAAGGGCATCACACACATCCATGCCCGAGGCAGGATTCGAACCTGCGACCGTAGCAGTCGCGCGGTCACGGACTGAGCGCCTAGAACCGCTCGACCAACACGGCCGGCTCTTACATAATTTAAACCGATTCGAACAAATCTGAAACATTGAAGCGGCACCCATATGAACTCAGAAGGAAAATATTTTTGCACGTAAAATTCGAATGAAGCTGAATTTTTGAAGGGAGTTGTAATTTTATCGTAAGAATGCACTGTTTATTTCTCTGAGTCACTTTGTTTCCCCATATTCAATTCACGTAAGGACAAATCTCCGCAACGGATAGAGATTATTGGATTAAAAAAGTCGTCTTGGCTTTATCCATTCACCTACGTTCGTGCAAAGTTTGAACCGATTCATCCAAGTTTAAAGTATTCCGTTTCAAAAACCTCAGAATAAAACGGGTTTTTCACATAAATTCAAACGAAGCAAGCATTTTTCAAACCGTTAAAATTTACCTTACAGCCACGTAGAATACAAAGGTGGACCAAATGTGAACCACAAGTCTCGCTCCACTCAGGAGTTATTTAAAGGTGACAGCTTTTGCACGCGAACTCCGAACGATGAATTTTCAAATAGTGCCATTATTTGAGCATTAATTTCAACACAATTAAAATGTTTTTCAAGAGGAATTAACCGATTCCCACAATGTGCCTGGGTATCAGCTCCGGTACAACCTAGCTCAAAATACTGAAACATAGGAGATACCAATTTTGGTTGAAACTTCACGAAGCACTATGTCAACCCTTTACACTCCCACCCTCAGCCATGTGTGTGCTAGGTGTGTTTAGTAATTTTTTTCCAGGTAGCAAGTGACACGCATGCCACGTTTGATAGAAACTGCTTTAGGCGTTATACAGGGTGAAAAATAAATAAACCGACAAACTCTGGGAGGTTGTAGGGGACATCAAAACAAATATTTTTCCCTAATGTCATTTTTTCCTATGAGGAATATTTTAACCGGTAGACGAAGATTTCTCTGGCGGCAAATCAATTAAACCAACAAACACTTTTCCATTTTTTTTTGACCAAGAGACGACACATTAACACAACCCAATTCCAATTACAGTAGATTTTCAAAAATGCCTCCATTGACACGTAAAATAAGTTTACACGGTCGGATCCTGTTCTGTCTGACACGGACAAAAACTCCAGGAGTATCCTGAATTGTTCCTGCTGCTGCTGCTGCTGCTACTACTACTATCCAGGCAACCAGATACTCTTCTGATGCAACAGGAGTTGCGTAAACAAGGTTGCGCATCTCTCCCCACACAAAAAAATCCAGAGGGGACATATCTGGGGATCGAGCAGGCCACGGTGCAGGGCACCTCTGTCAATCCACGTTTCTGGGAACCGTCGGTCCAGGAATCGACGCACTCGACGACTGAAATGTGCCGGCGCCCCGTCATATTGGAACCACGTCCGTTGTCTTGTAGGGAGCGGGACGTCTTCCAGCAATTCTGGCAATGCTCTGGCGAGAAAATTGTAATAGTGCTTGCCATTTAATGGCCTAGGTAGCAGATACGGCCCAAGTAAACAGTCCCCAACAACACCGACCCACACATTAACGAAGAACCGCACTTGATGAGCGCTAGTAACTATGGCATGTGGGTTATCCTCAATCCAAACATGCGAATTGTGCATTTTGAAGACTTCTCACTCCCCAACGTTGCTTCATCGGTAAACAACACAGAGGATGGAAATGTAGGATGCATTTCACACCGTTCCAGGTACCACTGCGAAAACTGTGCTCTGGGTGGATAATCAACTGCTTCCAGGTTGTGGACACACTGTAAGTGAAATGGACGTAACAATTGCTCTCGAAGGACTGTTCTTACATTCGTCTGATTCGTCCCCATGTTACGTGCAATTGCACGAGTGCTGATTGAAGAATCCCCCTCCACATGCTGCAAGACGGCTTCCTCAAATTGCAGCGTTCTTACCGTGCGACGGCGTCCCTGTCCAGGTAATCTGCTAAATGATCCGGTCTCACGCAGACGTTGGTACACAGCAGAAAAGGTCGTATGATGCGGGATACGGCGATTAGGATATTGTTGTCGATAAACCCGCTGTGCAGCTCGTCCGTTGTGGTGCGCTACGTAGTACGCACCAACCATATCAGTGTACTCACTCCAGGTGTATCGCTCCATTAGTAAACAGAGACAATGCACTACTACACTGGTGGACAGCACTTGCCTACAACTGAAGAGCGTAATACGCCTTGTAACAACTGAAGAGCGTAATACAACCTCCACCGGTTTAAATAATCCTCATAGGAAAAAAAGACATTAGGGAAAAATATTTGTTTTGATGTCCCTACAACCTTCCAGAGTTTGTCGGTTTAAATACTTTTCACCCTGTAGAGATATACTGGTTTGTCACTGTCTTTGCATCCCTCCTCGCAAGGATGGAACTTCAACGGGGCTGTCACCAATGAGCCTAGCGACCCGAAAATGAATGTATTCGGTTCTATTATCGGTCGTTATCGAATGATGTTGATGTCACAGCTTCTCAACACCCACCTCCTCTTCTATGGGTATATTACCCCCACGGTATTTTACACTATTAATTGTGCAACTAACAGAAATAATAAGTAAAATACATACTAAATTTGGGTCAAATCACCCTCTTTTCATCCTCGCCGCTATGGAAGGTAGGTAATTCTTACCTTCACAGTACCTCCTTTCTGTGAGTGATATGCATACCAAGTTTGGTTGAAATCAGTCCGGTGGTTTCGTAGAAAATGTGAAACTTACACGTACAGACGTTCAATTATTTTTATAAATACGCGCCGGCCGGAGTGGCTGAGCTGTTCTAGGCGCTACAGACTGGAACCGCGCGACCGCTACGCTCGCAGGTCCGAATCCTGCCTCGGGCACGGATGTGTGTGATGTCCTTAGGTTAGTTAGGTTTATGTAGTTCTAAGTCTAAGGGGCTGATGACCTCAGCAGTTAAGTCCCATAGTGCTCAGAGCCGAGCCACGACGAATTAATCTCGCAATAGGAAAAGCACACCCGCCTCCGTAGCCGCGAGGTCGCTAACGCTTCCGAATCTGAAATAAGCTGCTTCGAATCCTGGTAATGGAAAGTTCTCACTGCCAGTACTTGGCTGGTAAGAAAGGAGTGTTGTTGTTAATTGTTGTTGTGGTGGTGGTGGCAGCTAAAGCCGTCGGCCCGCGTGACGAGTTAGCTAAAGTTGACTTGCTACTCTAAGAGTTTTGTAGCGTCACTTACTGTGATTTCACGCTGAGGAGCCATTTCGTCACGTGAAACACAAAATAAGTTCTGCGATATTTCGGAAACGTGCCAAGTAAAGAACAATCAATAGCAAGCAAGAACGCTTCCTACGTTATAACAGAAAGCGAGACGCCATACTGTGTTTGCCGCGCTCAGTAGAGGCCCATATTCAGTGATTCTTGTGCTACATGCTGCATCCTATCAATACATGTTGGTTCTAAGCGCCAGCACATCGTATACCTCCAGAACGAATCGTTATTGGTACTATTTGTGGTAAAATGACGGAAAACGTCTTATTGGTGGTTATAGGATTTTTCGTATTTAGAAATTCTCGCATTATAAACCGCGTGTTATGAAAGTAAACACCGTTTTAAGGCAACGAGCCATTGAAGATTCATGAAAAAGTGTCGTTCTTGTTAGAAACTGTTCATTTTAATTGTCAATTAATAAGATTCCGGCGGGTAATGCCGAAGCAATGTTTCAGTATAGCGTAGTTCGTTGAGGGGCCACATTAAGAAATCGACGGTGGTTAGATACACTGTTGAAGTCCTGTTTGTAAAATTTTTTCTTCACGTTTTCCCAAACATTGTGAAACTTTCCTATGAAATTAATAGAAATAATTTCTGTAATATTTGATGTTATGTAAACATAACTGCGATCTCGGTGAGGAATGGGTTTCTACGATTTGGTGAACTTTTGTAAGACGATATCCTTACTGAGTGGATATGTATCTTTCATTGTTGTCTTATAACATCTTCACGGATATTGAAGTTTTTATTTATACATATCACAGAATAACACGACTAGCATATGGTCAAGAAAGGAGATATGCCTTTTAATAGAGCTAAAGTAGGAATTCTACGTGCGTCCACTTTCGTAAACAAACTGTATGTTTTGCTTGCCAAATAAAGCCGACGATTGGTTGGTTGGTTGGTTGGTTGGTTTGTTTAAAAGAGGGTGGTGGGGGGGGGGCGTAGGGTGGGGGACCAAACTATTAGGTCATCGGTGGGAGTAAAATAATCGAGACATACAAAACATAGCTGGAAGAAAGGAGAAAACTACAAGAATGACAGAGGGGCAACAAACACTAAAATGGACAAAATTGGACAAGGAAACCACAGAGAAACGCGAGAAACATGCAGGAGAGATCAAAACAAGAGAGCGGATTACCATGGCTGGCTGACCATGCGAATAAAAAGGAGAAGCGAGCCACACTGTAACACATTAAAACCTCCGCGCTAAAAGCACTAGCGTGGAGGACATAGAGGGACGAAAGGACATGCGCTAAAACTTAGATCAAGTGTTAAAACCTACCCTCACAAATAAAACGTAAAACTAAAGCTGCTGTTGAGGCATTGTCGTCCAACACCGAAGGCAGGGTGCTGGGAAAGTTAAAAGCCCGCTGCAGAGCGGCTAAAAGTGGGCAGTCCAGCAAGAGGTGGACGACCCTCATTTGTGAGCCTCAGGTGGGTCCTCGCGACGGAGGAGGTAACCATGCGTTAGCCATGTATGGCCAATGTGGAGCTGGCAGAGGACAACTGATTCCCTATGAGAGGACAGCGTGGAAGACTTACACACATTCGTCGTCTCCCTAATGACACGCAGCTTGTTGTGCATATTGTTATGCCATTCCGTCCTCGAAAGCCTGAAAGCACTGCGGCGTAAGACAGAACGCAGGTCAGCTTCGGAGATGCCCACCTTCAGAAGCGGTTTCCGCGTAGCCTCTTGGGCCGGCCTGTCGGCAAGTTCGTTCCCTGGGATTCCGACGTGTCCTGGCGTCCACACAAACACCACGGAACGACGGGACCGTTCCAGGGCATACATGGACTCCTGGATGGACGCTACCAAAGGATGGCGAGGGTAGCACTGGTCGATAGCTTGTAGGCTGCTCAAGGAGACATGACCCGCCAGGGCATGAGCGGATGTGCTCAAGAGCACGAGATATGGCCGCCAGCTCTGCAGTGAAAACACTGCAGCCATCTGGCAAGGAGTGCTGTTCAATATGTTCCCCATGAACATACACAAAGCCTAACGTGACCATCAGCCATCGAGCCGTGAGTGCAAACCACTTCATGGCCCCAGTACATTTCGAAAAACGAGAGAAGTGATAACGTAGAGCTGCAGGGTTAACGGAGTCCTTTCGGCCATGTGAAAGGTCCACAATAATCTGCCGCCTTGGCGTACACCATGGAGGCGTATGTGAATGGACCTCGAGGAGAGGTGGTAATGGAAAGGACTCCAGTTCAGACACAAGGGACCAGACGCGAACCGCAATCATAAGCCCTGACCTGGTCCACTGATATGGGAGATGGACCGGCGTGGTTGGGAAAAGGAGGCGGTAACTGGGATGTGCAGGAGAACTACGAACGTGTGCAACGTAACTGGCCAGCAGCTGTGCACATCAAACCTTCAATGGAGGGACTCTGGCCTCCACCAGGACGCTGGTCACCGGACTCGTTCTAAAAGCTCCCGTCGCTAGGCTAACGCCACAGTGGTGCACTGGGTCGAGTAAACGCAAAGCTGAGGGCGCCGCCGAACAGTAAACCAGATTCCCATAGTCTAGGCGGGATTGAACAAGGGCTCTGTTGAGCTGCAGCAGCGTAGAGTGATCTGCACCCAAGTTCGTGTTACTCAGGCAACGGAGGGCATTGAAGTGCTGCCAGAACCTCCGCTTACGTGACAAAGGTGAGGTAGTCAAGTCAATCGGGCGTCGAAAACCACTCCTAAGAATCGATATGTCTCCAATACATTGGGTGGAACCTCATTAAGATAAAGTTCTGGTTCCGGATGAACGGTGTGAAGCCGACAGAAATGCATGACACACGACTTTGCGGCTGAAAACTGGAAGCCGTGGGCTAGAGCCCATGACCGCGCCTTGTGAATGGCTCCCTGTAGGCGCCGCTCAGCAACACCAGTACTGCAGGAGCAGTACGAAATGCGGAAGTCATCCACATACAGACAAGGTGAGACCGACGGCCTTGCAGCTGCTGCTACACCGTTAATAGCCACTAAAAATAGGGAGACACTCAATACGGAGCCCTGCAGAACGCCTTTCTCCTGGATATGGGGGGGAACTATGGAAGGCACTGACTTGGACACAGGAAGTATGGAGCGACAGGAAGTTTTGGATAAAAATTGGGAGCGGGCCCCGAAAACCCTTCTCATACAATGTGGCAAGGATATGATGTCGCCAGGTCGTGTCTTACGCTTTATGTAAGGCAAAAATTATGGCAACCAGATGCTGGCGTCTGGAAAAGGCTGTTCGGATGGCAGACTGGAGGGACGCTAGATTATTAGTGGTAGATCGACCCTGGCGGAAGCTGCCCTGACATGGAGCCAGTAGGCCACGTGACTCCACGACCAACCCAAACACCGACACACCACACGTTCCAGCAGCTTCCAAAGACAGTTGGTGAGGCTGATGCGCCGGTAGCTTTCCACATCAAGCGGGTTTTGACCACATTTGAGCACCAGAATGATGGTGCTCTCCTGCCACTGCAATGGAAAGATGGCATCACACCAGATCCGGTTGAAGATGATGAGGAGATGTCGCCTAAAGACGAGAGATGTTTAATCATCTGACTGTGGATTCGATCCGGCCCAGGAGCAGTGTCTGGGCAATGTGCAAGAGGCGTTGTAGGATTCACTGTGGCGTGTAGTGAACGAGAGGACGTTCCTTACCTTCTGCCGTTTAAGGGTGCAAAAGGCTGTGGGGTAGTTCTCCGACGCAGAGGCTCGAGCATAATGCCCAGCAAAATGATCGGCAATCGCGATGCGTCGGTAGATAACACGCCATTGATGTTAATGCCAAGCACACCTGTTGGGTTTTGGCACCCAAAAAGACGGCTGATCTTCGTCCAGACTTGGGAAGGTGACATATAGCACCCACACGTACCTCTCCCAACACTCCTGCTTCCGTCGTTTGATAAGTTGGCGAACGTGGGCACGGAGCCGCTTAAAGGCTATTAGGTACTCTAGGGAAGGGTGCCACTTATGTCTCTGTAACTGCCACAGCGACTTCCGGCGATCACCAAGGGACTGTCTTTCGCTGGGGGCACCCTAAAGAACGAGGTATCGCGTTTTCCGCCGCAGAAAGATCGTCGTAGTGACCTGCTCAGCGACAACATCGATGGCACCACGGGGGGATTCAACGGTGACAGAAGATGTGAAGGCTTCCCAGTCTGCCATGTTTAAAGCCCATCTGGGTAGACGTCTGTGGGCATGACGCTGGGGGAGTGACAGGAAGATGGGGAAGAGGTCACTACTACACAGGTCGTCATGTGGTCTCCAGTGGATAGATGGGAGAAAGCCAGGACTGCAAACCGAGAGATCAATGGCCGAATATGTGCCATGTGCCACACTGAAATGTGTGGGGGCACGTATAAGAGGCAGAGGTCGAGTTGTGACAGTAAGTTTTCGACGTCGCTACCTCGGCCAGTAAGCAGGGCGCCACCCCACAAAGAGTTATGCGCGTTAAAATCTCCCACAAGTAGGGAAGGGGTACTGCACCATCTGGAGGAAGATATACATTGCAGACAGCTGTTTCCTGCGTCGTCCTTATCCTGACAGTCACAGTTTCAAGAGGGGTTTGAGGGGCACAGTTTCACTACATATTGAGTTCAGGACATACACTCCTGGAAATGGAAAAAAGAACACATTGACACCGGTGTGTCAGACCCACCATACTTGCTCCGGACACTGCGAGAGGGCTGTACAAGCAATGATCACACGCACGGCACAGCGGACACACCAGGAACCGCGGCGTTGGCCGTCGAATGGCGCTAGCTGCGCAGCATTTGTGCACCGCCGCCGTCAGTGTCAGCCAGTTTGCCGTGGCATACGGAGCTCCATCGCAGTCTTTAACACTGGTAGCATGCCGCGACAGCGTGGACGTGAACCGTATGTGCAGTTGACGGACTTTGAGCGCGGGCGTATAGTGGGCATGCGGGAGGCCGGGTGGACGTACCGCCGAATTGCTCAACACGTGGGGCGTGAGGTCTCCACAGTACATCGATGTTGTCGCCAGTGGTCGGCGGAAGGTGCACGTGACCGTCGACCTGGGGCCGGACCGCAGCGACGCACGGATGCACGCCAAGACCGTAGGATCCTACGCAGTGCCGTAGGGGACCGCACCGCCACTTCCCAGCAAATTAGGGACACTGTTGCTCCTGGGGTATCGGCGAGGACCATTCGCAACCGTCTCCATGAAGCTGGGCTACGGTCCCGCACACCGTTAGGCCGTCTTCCGCTCACGCCCCAACATCGTGCAGCCCGCCTCCAGTGGTGTCGCGACAGGCGTGAATGGAGGGACGAATGGAGACGTTTCGTCTTCAGCGATGAGAGTCGCTTCTGCCTTGGTGCCAATGATGGTCGTATGCGTGTTTGGCGCCGTGCAGGTGAGCGCCACAATCAGGACTGCATACGACCGAGGCACACAGGGCCAACACCCGGCATCATGGTGTGGGGAGCGATCTCCTACACTGGCCGTACACCACTGGTGATCGTCGAGGGGACACTGAATAGTGCACGGTACATCCAAACCGTCATCGAACCCATCGTTCTACCATTCCTAGACCGGCAAGGGAACTTGCTGTTCCAACAGGACAATGCACGTCCGCATGTATCCCGTGCCACCCAACGTGCTCTAGAAGGTGTAAGTCAACTACCCTGGCCAGCAAGATCTCCGGATCTGTCCCCCATTGAGCATGTTTGGGACTGGATGAAGCGTCGTCTCACGCGGTCTGCACGTCCAGCACGAACGCTGGTCCAACTGAGGCGCCAGGTGGAAATGGCATGGCAAGCCGTTCCACAGGACTACATCCAGCATCTCTACGATCGCCTCCATGGGAGAATAGCAGCCTGCATTGCTGCGAAATGTGGATTTACACTGTACTAGTGCCGACATTGTGCATGCTCTGTTGCCTGTGTCTATGTGCCTGTGGTTCTGTCAGTGTGATCATGTGATGTATCTGACCCCAGGAATGTGTCAAAGTTTCCCCTTCCTGGGACAATGAATTCACGGTGTTCTTATTTCAATTTCCAGGAGTGTAGATGCAAACTCCACCTGGCACAATAATAGTCGCTATGGTCCCTGTAACATCCCTTATAGACGCAGAGGGCAGGGGTCCGCATTGTCGGGTACCAGGTTTCCTGGAGGGCAATGCAGAAAGCAGATGTAAAGCTTAACAGTTTCTGTAGCTCAGCCAGGTGGTGGAAAAAATCGCCGCAATTCCACTGAAGGATTACGTGATCGTGAGACTGGGACGGCATGATACAGTCAATGAGGCAGTCTACGCCTCAGGTTCACCTGCTGCCACCAGATGAGTACCTGTGCGATCAACATCCATTGTGTCTCAGGGCCCAGCGAGAGTAGGTCCTCAGCGGACGCCAGAATCTCCAACTCATCCTCAGACACAGAGCTTGTAGGTAGTGGTGGTGTGGGTGCCATGGTTCTTGGGAGTCTTTTTCTTTTTAGGTTTCTCTAGCTGCTCCTTAGATTCGTAAAGCTGGGAGGGCTTCACTGATTCATTCTCAGGGACAGGAGGACCGTGAAGCCCTACGACTAGCTACCTGTGGTTGCTTCAGCCACAGGCAGGTGTCAGCTTTGCCACTCTTAGGAACCTGGAAAAGGAGTTTCCCCAAGAGATCCCTTCCTGGTGAGTGAAGCCAATGAAGGCTTACACTTCTCCAGCTGAGAAGTGAGGACTGATGTCCTCAATGGTTCGGGCGGGGGGGGGGGGGGAGGGGGTTGCTCCTGAAGTAGGTTATGCAGAATCAACAGGGAGGGAAGTGGCCCCCACCAGCAGGGGGCAAGTGGAGTCTGACGGCTCTGAGAGCCAACTGTATGCGGTGGAACAGAAGATGGTAGAACTGTTATCGTGGTGGAATATGCCTCTCATATTTTCTATTAGCCTCTGTGTCGGTCAGTATTCCATGATTTTTTTTCTTTATGGAGAATCCTGCCATCTGGCTAGGAAGGCGAATGATGCTCTCCTCAGTTGACACAACTGGGAGGTGGGGCACAGGGAGTATTGGGATGTGAAGGACGACCATAAACCCAACATTTGACGCAGGAAGTACAGCATGAAGACATATGGCCGAACTTCCAGCACTTAAAGCATTGGATCAGGGGAGGGATAAATGGCTTTATGTCACGGCGGTAGACCATCACCTTGACCTTCTCGGGTAATGTGTCACCCTCGAAAGCCAAGATGAAGGCACCGGTGTCAACCCGACTATCCCTCGGACACTGATGGACGCGCCAGACGAAATGGACACCTCGCCTCTCTAAATTGGCGCGCAGCTCATAATCAGACTGCAAAGAACGTCCCTGTGAAATATGATACCCTGGACCATATTGAAGCTCTTATGGGGCGTGATGGAAACAGAAACATCGCCCAGCTGATCACAGGCGAGTGGTGCCCATGACTGGGCAGAGGATGTAGTTTCGATCAAGACCGAACCTGGTCGCATTTTGGACAAGCCCTCCACCTCCTCAAGCCTGTCTTCTAAATGATCTACAAAAAATGAGGTTTCATGGAAGATTCATACGAGGTACTGGGGTGAATAAGCTTCACTGCCGTCCTTAGCTTGGCGTTCCTCCCATGGTGTGGCTGGGGGGGATTTGTGGTCGTATTTCTTAGCACTGAAGTTAGATCTTGACCGCTTAGAGACTGCTGGTGTTTGAACACCAGCATGAGATGACGTACTACACTTCACGGGGTGTCATCTGCCCTGATGCCACACACTCCAACCAGGGGCCTGCCCCACGGCGCCACCTGGCAGGATGGCCATTGCCGGGAGTCCCGATGCCCCAGGGTGACAGGCATCTGCTCCTTGACACACGTGGGGAGTTAACGGTACAGGCATCAGTAGAGCAATCTCTGTGTGGTCAGGAGGCTACAACCAACACGGTACATGGCGGCCCCACCACAACGGACTGGCTACTGTGCTGGATATCAGGCGCAAACGATCTAAGACGTCCATTACCATCGACAGCGCAGAAAGCAATACTGCAGAGAGGATGGAGGAAAACGCATCCAGGAGGGTGACCTCACCCAACGGCTGGAGAATGAGCGGAAGTGCAGATCCGTGTCAACGAAGGATGCGAGAGGTCTCAGCACATGATGGACACTATGCACTATGTAAGGCGCCTTTCCCCAATTGGTTCGCTCTTCGGGAAAATTTTTAAAAATGGACGTCAAACCCTACAGGGGTCCATCACAAAGGCCGCAACGTGTGAGACTCCTTTTAGTCGCCTCTTACGTCAGGCAGGAATATCTCGGGCGTATTCTAACCCCGCATCCGCAGGGGGGAGAGGGGGAGAGAGAGAGAGAGCAGAGGGCGACGATTACCGCTGCAGAGTGCACGTCAACGTTAGCTGCCTCGTCTCGTGTGCCGTGTTCCTTGTCACCAATCTCTCCACAATATATCATGAAGTGAGGCCATGTGACACTTCGCTGCGACGCGTCCGTCGGATGGCGACGTCAAGCTCGGTGGTCCGCTTGGTGGTAAGCTGTGTGCCGATACTGGGTTTCACTCTCTCCTTTCCCATCATCCATAACAACACAATCCGACACTACAGCGTACAATCAATCATTACAGTCATTCACACGACATACATACACACCAGACATTTTGTAACAGGTCTGAGGAATGTAATGCCAAACTACCTCCAGTATCATATTGTCAAGGGCGCCGATGCATCTGCTGCCTACACTCATTGCATGGGACCACTTTTATTTTTGAGGCGCAAAATCTGACGCTTTAGGCAACGGCCAGGGCAGCGATCTGGGAGAGAGGGAGGGGGGTTCGTTTTTGGCCTCGTTCTCACAATATGGTAGGACAAAGACCACATCGTAAAGGAAAATGAGTAGACGACATTACAATTAGCAGGAGCAATGTGGATGCTTATCGCTGAAGAACGTGAAAGATGGAAACGTAAGGAAGAGGCCTTTTTCCAGCAAAAAAAATGGTTCAAATGGCTCTGAGCACTATGGGACTCAACTGCTGAGGTCATTAGTCCCCTAGAACTTAGAGCTAGTTAAACCTAACTAACCTAAGGACATCACAAACATCCATGCCCGAGGCAGGATTCGAACCTGCGACCGTAGCGGTCTTGCGGTTCCAGACTGCAGCGCCCTTTTCCAGCAAAGGACCTCATATGGGTATCATGATGATGTGATACCTGAAACATTATCTGTCTGTGGATGATCCCCTCTTTCCCGTCACGTGTGACGTGCGGCAAAATGGTTTGCCCTGTTGACGATAAGAGAACGCCGCAGGTACTCACCGCTCCGTTGTCGTGGTTGGCCATGTCCCAGACGGGGATGAGCGCGTTCAGCATGGCACCGCCGTCTGCGGAAGGAACAAAGTTCTGGCGCGTCATCACTGTGGACACGGCCCAGCTGTAACAGAGAGAAACGACGCCCACATTTACATCAGTGGACTGCTGCCTACCGCTAAAGTCGAAAATCCGATTCAATCCAAGCAACCTTCGCCATCCAACACCTTGTACTTGCTGCAGCAGGCGCGAAACCATGATTCGGTTCAGAGAAAGGGGGGTGTTCACTATTTGTTACTGTTCCCCCATTCCCTGAACTATCTATCATCCATGTTTTTAACCTGTCACACGTGTCTACGAGGTTAATAATAACAATAAAATATACAAAATACAGAGAATATAACGTGTAGACTGTCAATGGCAAGAGTAGCGTTTCTGAAGAGAGAAATTTGCTAACATCGAACGCAAGTAAACAGAAAGTGTTTTCAAAAGGTATCCGTGTAGACTGTGGCCCTGTATGGACATGAAACGTCGACGATACATAGTTCAAACAAGACGAGAACAGAAGCTTTCTGAGATGTGGTGCTACAGAAGAATGCTGGAGACTAGATGTATAAATGGCACAAGTAATAATGAGTTAGTGAATCGAACCAAGGAGAAAAGAATATGGGACAAGTTCATTATATGAAGGGATCGGTTGATAGGGCTTACCCTGAGGCGTCAAGGAATCGTCGACTTGAAAAAGAGTGTGTGTGTGTGTGTGTGTGTGTGTGTGTGTGTGGCGGAGGGAAGGGCTAAAGATTGTAGAGGGGGACCATGCTTAACTCTGGATCCTCTAAACCCTCGTAAAATTTACGATTGCAGTTGGAACCAATTCGTGGTTCTCGCCAATCTCGTAATGTCAGTACACGGTGTAAAGTGGGGCTTTTTTTACTTTTTTGTATCACATATACCACTGGAGACCTCTTAATTGTAAGTAAATGGTGCGTAAATCGTAAGTTTTAATTTCCTTTGCATAAAATATGGATTAGTAAAATTTACGATCGTTTAGTAACAAAGTAACATTTTCCCCCCTTTAGATTTCTATGGTACAGTAAGCAGTTTCAAATGCACTTGGGTTGCAGTAGCTATGCAGAGAAGGATAGGTTTGCACAGAACAAATTAGGGTGGCACACTGCATCGAACCAGCCTTCACACTGACGACCACGACAAATAAATGAAGAAAAGACAACAAAGCTGGTAGCGATAATGCCGAAACGGGAATCCAGTTGTTTCCGAAATCGTTGTCAATCTGTCCTCGTGCGATATCGGCAGACCAGGGCAGATGATAGCCAAGTGATTCAAGGAACGGGAAACGTCTCCAAATCGTGACTTTGGTACGTGGTTCTCTAACCGTTCACTTTGCTTTACACAGAAATTACGCCACAGCATAAATATTCCCCCGTTAATTATTCCGCCTCAATCTAAACAGTTTAAACGAAATTCATTAAAAGCGGGAAGTAATCAGAGGTAGCCCCACTTCGCTTTTCACGCTGACCTATAAGCGTAAGAAATCATTACAGCAGTTTTCGTGTTACACAGGAAGCTACCTCCACTCTTACGCAATGTATAACCCACGGTCCCTTTTGCCTCTAGGTTCCGTATCCCCACGTTTCGCAATTATTTTTTTAATCACTTTTCTGCAATGTCGATACATTTCACAACAACAGTAGAATTTACAAAGCTTTATGCGTTTTAAACATCACTACTGGACATTAAGACTGCTACATCAGGAAGAGTAGCTACTAACGAAATTTTACTTATTGTGTGTTAACAATGTAGTAGACGGAACACTTGATACAATTTGTGAATTCGGGTTACTGCAAAATATAAAACTTAATTTATTACAAAATTCAGAACTGTTATACAACGTTATGACAACAGACGACACACCGTCACGAGAGATACACATCTGTTCAGTTTTTTGTAAAATATTTATTGTACATTTCTTTACTATTGCTTTATTTAATTTATTTTTAGATCTGGAGATGATCACTACATGACATCGAAACCAGTTATCAAGTGTGACTATCTGCAACTGAGACTTTTATAAGTTTACATATTATATAAACATAAACGAAGAATAATGTACTGTGTGGACTTATTATCTCACAATAATATGCTGCATCATTACAGCTACAGTGACAATGTCTAATATAAAACCTAATATACGTAAAAATTATACACAGTAAAAGCTAGTAAAACATTGAAGGTCTCCTTTTAAGAGATGGACGAAAAGACTAATACCTTTGGCAGTTTCAAATTTCCCTTAAGGAGAAACACGAAAGTACTAAACAGTTTTGGCTTAACAACGTATTCGCCACGAGGTGAACGTGCGGTGCAATAAGATTGTAATCGTCAAGTTGCTAGATTGAATCTCGCTAGAAGTTTTTTTTTTTTACTTTTTAAAAATCCGTATTTATTAACGAATGAAAATTTTACTTAAAAATAATGAATCATAATTTTTATAAAACATAGTCTTCTTTTTAATTCCTATTAGCGTGAAAATTCGTCCAAAATAAATTGAAATTTGGGACAAAATGCGAAACACCAAAAATAAAACAAAATACACTTTTATTAAGCCGGCCGGTATGCCCGTGCGGTTCTAGGCGCTTCAGTGGGGAACCGCGTGACCGCTACAGTCGCAGGTTCGAATCCTGCCTCGGGCATGGATGTGTGTGATGTCCTTAGGTTAGTTAGGTTTACGTAGTTCTAGGGGACTAATGACCTCAGATGTTAAGTCCCATAGTGCTCAAAGCCATTTTAACCTTTTGAAATTTTATCAATCACTTTGCGAGAGTTATACTTCTGCTTATACAGGGTGTTGGCAACGGCCTTGCCGCAGTGGGTGCACCGGTTCCTGTCAGATCACCGAACTTAAGTGCTGTCGGGCGTGACCGGCACTTGGATGGGTCACCATCCAGCCGCCATGTGCTGTTGCCATTTTTCGGGGTGCACTCAGCCTCGTGATGCCAATTGCGGAGCTATTCGACCGAATAGTAGCGGCTCCGGTCAAAGAAAACCATCATAACGACCGGGAGAGCGGTGTGCTGACCACACGCCCCTCCTATCCGCATCCTCATCTGAGGATGACACGGCAGTCGGATGGTCCCGATGGGCCACTTGTGGCCTGAAGACAGAGTGCTTATGCAGGGTGTTACAAAAAGGTACGGCCAAACTTTCAGGAAACATTCCTCACACACAAAGAAAGAAAATATGTTATGTGAACATGTGTCCGGAAACGCTTACTTTCCATGTTAGAGCTCATTTTATTACTTTGATACAGCGAGGATACATGCATCCACCCTCCGTAGCATGGAATCCCTGATGCGCTGATGTAGCCCTGGAGAATGACGTATTGTATCACAGCCGTCCACAATAAGAGCACGAAGAGTCTCTACAGTTGGTACCGGGGTTGCGTAGACAAGAGCTTTCAAATGCCCCCATAAATGACAGTCAAGAGGGTTGAGGTCAGGAGAGCGTAGAGGCCAAGGAATTGGTCCGTCTCTACCAATCCATCGGTCACCGAATCTGTTGTTGACAAGCGTACGAACACTTCGACTGAAATGTACAGGAGCTCCATCGTGCGTGAACCACATGTTGTGTCGTACTTGTAAAGGCACATGTTCTAGCAGCACAGGTAGAGTATCCCGTATGAAATCATGATAACGTGCTCCATTGAGCGTAGGTGGAAGAACATGGGGCCCAATCAAGACATCACCAACAATGCCTGCCCAAACGTTCACAGAAAATCTGTGTTGATGGCGTGATTGCACAGTTGCGTGCGGATTCTTGTCAGCCCACACATGTTGATTGTGAAAATTTACAACTTGATCACGTTGGAACGAAGCCTCATCTGTAAAGAGAACATTTGCACTGAAATGAGGACTAACACATTGTTGGATGAACCATTCGCAGAAGTGTACCCGTGGAGGCCAATCAGCTGCTGACAGTGCCTGCACACGCTGTACGTGGTACGGAAACAACTGGTTCTCCCGTAGCACTCTCCATACAGTGACGTGGTCAACGTTACCTTGTACAGCAGCAACTTCTCTGACGCTGACATTAAGGTTACCGTCAACTGCACGAAGAATTGCCTCGTCCATTGCAGGTCTTCCGCAATCGCGAGTCATAGGCTGGAATGTTCCGTGCTCCCTAAGACGACGATCAATTGCTTCGAACGTCTTCCTGTCGGGACACCTTCGTTCTGGAAATCTGTCTCGATATAAACGTACCGCGCCACGGCTATTGCCCCGTTCTAATCCATACAACAAATGGGCATCTGCCAACTCCGCATTCGTAAATATTGCACTGACTGCAAAACCACGTTCGTGATGAACACTAACCTGTTGATGCTACGTACTGATGTGCTTGATGCTAGTACTGTAGAGCAATGAGTCGCATGTCAACACAAGTACCGAAGTCAACATTACCTTCCTTCAATTGAGCCAACTGACGAAACTAAAATGAGCTCTAACATGGAAATTAAGCGTTTCCGGACACATGTCCACATAACATCTTTTCATTATTTGTGTGTGAGGAATGTTTCCTGAAAGTTTGGCCATACCTTTTTGTAACACCCTGTATACATGCTTGGTAAGGGCACTGGAGAGGAATTTCGCCTTACTCAAGACACCGTTGTGGTTTTGTTTTCGTCCAGACATGTTTCAGCGCTTTTTGTGCTATCTTCAGTGGGTTTGTTTATTTTGTTCTGCAAATTTGTTAAGTGTCAGCTTTTGCAAACTTTTGGTACAAAATATTTACATTTGTAAAATGCGCGATTACTGTCAAATGTTTTTACGTCTGTTAGCATACAGTACAGAGTTGGTACATGTATCACTGAGTTGAGGCATTCTGTGTTTTTTATTTACGATATGTCTAACGTTTCTAGTTTTACAGTACATTTGGAAATACAGGTCATGTACGCATTTGTTTACATATCTCACATGGAGCTGTTGGAGTGCGCGCGCGCGGGCGAACCAAACACCACAAACGTCAACAGCGCTGCAAATCCGCGCGCCACACCCCACACAAACACGCCACGAAACAAATGAACACCATATAGTTACAACAATAAATAATGGCGGCGAAAACTCTCTGCTACGCAACAAAATGTGTAACGTCAAAAACAAAAGAAACAAGCGTGTTATCTCGACAAAAATGGTAAAAAGAGGGCAGCATCAAAAAACTTTAAGTGACACACACGATAAACAGTGATTTTCGGTCAGAAAAGCGTAATAAACACAAGAATGAAAAAAGGTTTCGTTCTTTGCAGACGACAAGCTACAGATTGCTTAGGAGACCTAAAGCTACTAGCATAAATACCCGATAGTTCCATGTGCGATATGTAACAAATGCAAATATCCACTGTATTTCCAAATGTACTATAAAACTAGAAACTAGACATACCGTAAATAAACAACATAGAATGCCGCAACGCAGTGATACATCTCTCAGCTCTATACTGTACGCTGACCAATGTAAAAACATTTGACAATAATCGCTCAGTTTACAAATGTAAATATTTCATTCCAAAAGTTTCTTCAAAGGGTAACATGTAAAAATTATGTAGAAGGAAAATAAACAGATCCACTGAAGATAGCACAAGTAGTACTGAAACATGTCTCTGTGAAAACAAAACAAAACTACAAAAGTGTCTTGCGTAAGGCGAAATTCCTCTCCCGCTCTTTTTTATTTCGAGAGACTGAAGAGCACTATTGATGTCCATGTCCGCAATCATTCAGATACAGACGAACACGTTAATCAGGGAGAGTATATACTTTTTTTTTGTACTCAAAAGTGCTCGAAGATATTCTAATCTTCACAGGTGATTACTTTTCGAGTTTTTTAGAACTGCGCCGAACCAAAAACGGCGGTGAGAGCTTAACATTGCATGTGTAACTTGACTCAGGATGTGATGTTCAGGGTGGTTATAATTAAACATTCACCACGTGAGCCCGTATGGACGGAAAAACGTTTACCGTACGGGTACCAAACTCTACAGGAACGATGTTCAGACTGTGCGCTGCAGAATCTGCTCTGTAGTATTAGTGTCGTGGCTTCTCGTCAGGCGCCAGTACTGGTAAGGCGATGTAACGTGCAAACACAAGTATCAGTGTGGATCACAGCTGCAGTCAGTCCCGGCCGGAGTGGCCGAGAGGTTCTAGGCGCTACAGACTGGAACCGCGCGACCGTTTTTGCAGTCGGTCAAAAGGGATATGGGAATTGTGAGCAGAGCTTTATTCATAAACCTGTTTTAGCAGTAGTGCAGCTGCTTTTCACGAATATCGACGCATTAAAGGAACACAGATATTCTCTTTCCGCAACGCGTTTGCAGGACATGACTCAGAACATCGCGCCTCAAATTACTGAAGACTTTACTGTTGCCCATGGTTGACAATGCTAGGCGTAGTAGGAAGGTTGAAACATCCTGGCAGATTAAGACTGTGTGCCGGACCGAGACTCGAACTCGGGACCTTTGCCTTTCGCGGGCAAGTGCTCTACCATCTGAGCTACCCAAGCACGACTCACGCCCCGTCCTCACAGCTGCCAGAGGATTTCATATCAGCGCACACTCCGCTGCAGAGTGAGAATCTCATTCAGAAAGGTTGAAGATGGGCATGGCGTGGCAGGTAGCCAACATTTCACCTGACATGTTTCTGGCAACAGCAGAGCGATCTCTAGTGCGGATCCAGGTTTTGTGGATGCAGATGGTCGTCACATCGAGCTAAATTTGTAACCTGGAACGTAAACATGGCGCGCTGTAACAAACACGTAAACATGGCGCGCTGTAACAAACGTTACTCTCTCACAAGGAAATTATAATCTGTTTATTTCAAAGATTTATTTGTCATTTCCCTTCCGCATGTCCTTACAAATGTTTCCTACGGTCACTCGTTCTTCACAGGGGCCCTCTCTAGTAGCGAAGGTTCCGTTACAACTAAACTACACTATTGGCCATTAAAATTGCTACACCAAGAAAAAATGCAGATCATAAGCGGGTATTCATTGGACATATATATTATACTAGAATTGGCATGTGATTATATTTTCACGCAATTTGGGTGCATAGATCCTGAGCAATCAGTACCCAGAACAACCACCTCTGGCCGTAATAACGGCCTTGATACGCCTGGGCATTAAGTCAGACAGAGCTTGGATGGCGTGTACAGGTACAGCTGCCCATGCGGCTTCCACACGATACCACAGCTCATCAAGAGTAGTGACTGGCGTATTGTGACGAGCCAGTTGCTCGGCCACCGTTGACCAGACGTTTTTAATTGGTGAGAGATCTGGAGAATGTGCTGACCACAGCAGCAGTCGAACATTTTCTGTATCCAGAAAGGCCCGTGCAGGACCGGCAACATGCGGTCGTGCATTATCCTGCTGAAATGTAGGGAGGCAATGCCTTAGTTACTTAAGGAAATAGTTTCGAGGAATACTGGAGAAACATAAGCAAAAAGGTGAAAGAAGTGCCTAGAGTGAAATTTTCCTTAATGGGTATGGAGTCTCCGCAGTATATGTACATGGTACCAGATCTACGGGAACAGATTTTGTTGGAAGGAGACTGGTTGAAAATACACTAAGTCAATATGTTATTTAGCAGTCAAGAGATAAGCGTAAGGTATGAGGGAAGATTTAAGAATGTTAAATTTAAACGTGAACCAACATAGAGGCAAATCATCGATTTATATAGCATTCGTGACACGAAGTAGTATGTAGAATGGTAGGATAGGGTAGGAGATACAATACGTGGATGTGGGAATATCAAGCTAATTAATCAGATGCCAGTAAAGTACCATTCCAAGCAGATTCTAATGCAGCCGTGATTTATTATATCGCATGTGCGAATAGGGGCAATGTTGATTTAGTGTTTCCATCTAACTGTATAACAGTCTTGAGTTCAGTGAAACTCGGTATGTTTTCCCTAGCTGTGATGGATGGGAACACTACGTAACAGTTAGAACTGTTACAAATATATCAAGATTTCGGCGGAGACGTGCCAAGAGTCTAGTGTTTTATCACTGCGACGTCTCGTTCGCTGCTCCATGAAAGGAGGAAGAAAAACAAACAATGACTTCACTACGACTTTGCAAACGTCAGAAACGGTCCGAAACGGAGCAGCGACGTGCAGCATCCGTCGGTGTGTTACGGGTTTGTAGGCCACGCTGGGAGAAAGTGCCGAAGAGCTGAAAGTGTTTTCTTCTCTCCGGACTACGGGCGAAACCGCAAAATATGGCGGAGAGCGCTATCGACGACAGCGGTACGAGCCATTCGTAGCAACTGTAGTCACGTCATCACGCCTCCAGCGTTGTTGATGGCCTCGGTGTCGCGAGCAAGAATGTCCACAAGTTTTTTTCAGGTGTGCCATAACAAGCTACAGCCACTCATCGATGAAGACATCCCTTACAGTTATCAAATTTCTGCGTTGTTGACTGCTGCGTTCCAACAGTTCCAAACATTTACTGTGGGTTTAGAATGGGTGATTTAACCGATCAGTCGAGGTCCCGCGTGTTCGTCAACCAGGAACTATCGTTGCGGACCAGTCACGGGATGGTTGTTGTGAACTTGGATGGCTGGAGTGGTCACAGTACAATCAGCATGAAGATGTGGAAGGAAGGGTGATAAGATATTGGTCGCAAATATGATTGAGACATTCTGTGAGAACTTACCTTCCTTACAAGGCGCCGGTATGAGACTGATCAGAAATTTTTTGACAGCCTAGAATCCGAATCAAACCGGGTTTCTCTATCCAGCGCGCTGAGGATATCGTGTGTCGAGAGAGCAATTTGAGCTCTGTGTAAAACATGTTCTGGAAGCTATGTCAATAGCCATATTGATTATTTTGTTCCAGGTAGGTGATAACGTGTGAACTCTAAGTTCGGTATGGGTTTCTAATGCCGTGATACATAGTACAAATTCTCTGGCCGATGTTGTTACACAATGAAGCATCAGTCCGGTATTTATTAAATTTTGTGCTGATGTTCATAACTGGTATCAAGAGATTAAATATTCCATGATCGGCATCATCTACATCTACATTTATACTCCGCAAGCCACCCAACGGCGTGCCACTGTCATTACCTCCCTTTCCTGATCCAGTCGCGTATGGTTCGCGGGAAGAACGACTGCCGGAAAGCCTACGTGCGCGCTCGAATCTCTCTAATTTTACATTCGTGATCTCCTCGGAAGGTATAAGTAGGGGGAAGCAATATATTCGATACCTCATCCAGAAACGCACCCTCTCGAAACCTGGACAGCAAGGTGCACCGCGATGCAGAGTGCCTCTCTTGCACAGTCTGCCACTTGAATTTGCTAAACATCTCGGTAACGCTATCACGCTTACCAAATAACCCTGTGACGAAACGCGCCGCTCTTCTTTGGATCTTCTCTATCTCCTCCGTCAACCCGATCTGGTACGGATCCCACACTGATGAGCAATATTCAAGTATAGGTCGAACGAGTGTTTTGTAAGCCACCTCCTTTGTTGATGGACTACATTTTCTAAGGACTCTCCCAATGAATCTCAACCTGGTACCTGCCTTACCAACATTTAATTTTATATGATCATTCCACTTCAAATCGTTCCGCACGCATACTCCCAGATATTTTACAGAAGTAACTGCTACCAGTGTTTGTTCCGCTATCATATAATCATACAATGAAGGATCCTTCTTTCTATGTATTCGCAATACATTACATTTGTCTATGTTAAGGGTCAGTTGCCACTCCCTGCACCAAGTGCCTATCCGCTGCAGATCTTCCTGCATTTCGCTGCACCTTGCTAATGCTGCAACTTCTCTGTACACTACAGCATCATCCGCGAAAAGCCGCATGGAACTTCCGACACTATCTACTAGGTCATTTATATATATTGTGCCCATGGCGACAAGCGAATGAAAGGATAACAGATCCAGCAGATGAACAACGCGCCTACCCGTTGTGCGACGGACCATCCACTTCATCCCCAAGGTTAGTGGAGTTTCCATTGAGTAACTGTATTTCTACCGTCCTTCCTCCGCTCCCTCCTTCCCTGTCCCTTCCTCTGCAACCACGCTCTCGCTATGACTCTCGATAAACCGACCGAAACACTCACTTCTGGGTGTAATAATATTATGGGCGACTGATACTGGGAAGGGTACAGCCTCCATTCAACAACTACCGCAACATTCCTGTTCTCGTATCCAACAGCCGCGTTTCCAGAGGTAGCAAGACTTGGGTCTCGAGAATGGCTGATTCTTGTGGTCATTCGCCACTTCGTCTACGGACAACGACAAACATAATCGACACTCGCCGCTGAGCGTCACTGAATGGCACTCATTGTCACAGCTGAATCTGGCTCCACACCATACAAGTGCCGCTCTGCCCCTAACATACGAGTATGCCAGTGTTTCAGCTGTTGTCACCAGTCTGCTCGGCAGAGCCACTGCAACAACCCCACCACCTCCTGTTGTGTATCCCCTCCCCCTGGAAGGACCCGTGCGCACTGTTGTTGCCACACTGTTGGCTTGAGTCCATCTCAACAACACCCGTCCTGCGTTCATTACACTACAGCCAACTGCCTGCGATCTGCCGATATGATGCTAAGATAGTCTTCACGCCAGTGTTACGACTTTTCTATGAAAGACGTCGACAGCATGAATGTGCACTTCCTCTGTGCATGCTGTTTTGCGATCTTCCCCCTCGGAAGATCCAGTAACGTTGGGACGTTAGTAAAACTGACATAAAATGTCAATTTTCAAAGTTATCTCTGATTTATTAGTTGAACTCTTGGATGAAAAGTTCCCAAAGTTTCAATGATGAAAACGCAGCCCATGTGCCTGAAAAATAATTAAATGTGTAACGCGACGTTCCCGCCACACCCAATGTTTGAAGCAACAATTCTATACTAGCTCGGTGAAAAAAAGATTACGTGAATTACACCCACTTCCAAATTATGTTCTGGATGCTGACAAGCACACTCGCAAGTTTCTGGCCGATCCTGAAGTTTTAAGAAAGTGCTTTCATGGCAAAGCCCAGAATCCAAATGGGTCCCTAAATTCACACATACGGAAACGAAGCCCTAAAACCGCATTTTCATCTGCTGCCGTTGTCGGAATTTCAATTTCGCGATGAAGATATTAGAGAGAATGGACTTCAAGATAGGAAACTTCACTTATGACATCCTGAGAAAAATCAATTTACGGCGCCTCTCTGCAGCTAAAAGCTCAGTTGAAGACCTGGTGAAGGAAAGAAGACAAAAAGCAAGAAACCAAAAGAGAAGCCTTGAAGAAAAAGAGGACGCTGGCAATAAATCTGAGGCCTTCTAAATACGTGTCATAAGAGAAAACGTTAGGTTGAACTTTAAATTGCATGTCTAGAAAATTATGATTTTAAGGCTTAATGTCTTTTTCTCAGAATCTATGAAGGCTAGAATTATAAAATTTTGTGTACTTATTTCTACAAACCCAATAAATGTTTCAAAAGTAAATTTTGAAATTCTGAGTGTAAGCTGACATATGGGACAAAGTGCTTGAAATTTTGCATGAATTTTATATTGCACTTAACAGAATTATGATTAAATAATTACTAAAATTGTCCTATTCGGTATGTTTCTTGAATAGCTTCTGATAAAAAGACACATACACTTTTTTAAATAAAATTTTTAAATTCCATAAAATAAGTTACATACACTCCTGGAAATTGAAATAAGAACACCGTGAATTCATTGTCCCAGGAAGGGGAAACTTTATTGACACATTCCTGGGGTCAGATACATCCCATGAACACACTGACAGAACCACAGGCACATAGACACAGGCAACAGAGCATGCACAATGTCGGCACTAGTACAGTGTATATCCACCTTTCGCAGCAATGCAGGCTGCTATTCTCCCATGGAGACGATCGTAGAGATGCTGGATGTAGTCCTGTAGAACGGCTTGCCATGCCATTTCCACCTGGCGCCTCAGTTGGACCAGCGTTCGTGCTGGACGTGCAGACCGCGTGAGACGACGCTTCATCCAGTCCCAAACACGCTCAATGGGGGACAGATCCGGAGATCTTGCTGGCCAGGGTAGTTGACTTACACCTTCTAGAGCACGTTGGTGGCACGGGATACATGCGGACGTGCATTGTCCTGTTGGAACAGCAAGTTCGCTTGCCGGTCTAGGAATGGTAGAACGATGGGTTCGATGACGGTTTGGATGTACCGTGCACTATTCCTTGTCCCCTCGACGATCACCAGTGGTGTACGGCCAGTGTAGGAGATCGCTCCCCACACCATGATGCCGGGTGTTGGCCCTGTGTGCCTCGGTCGTATGCAGTCCTGATTGTGGCGCTCACCTGCACGGCGCCAAACACGCATACGACCATCATTGGCACCAAGGCAGAAGCGACTCTCATCGCTGAAAACGACACGTCTCCATTCGTCCCTCCATTCACGCCTGTCGCGACACCACTGGAGGCGGGCTGCACGATGTTGGGGCGTGAGCGGAAGACGGCCTAACGGTGTGCGGGACCGTAGCCCAGCTTCATGGAGACGGTTGCGAATGGTCCTCGCCGATACCCCAGGAGCAACAGTGTCCCTAATTTGCTCGGAAGTGGCGGTGCGGTCCCCTACGGCACTGCGTAGGATCCTACGGTCTTGGCGTGCATCCGTGCGTCGCTGCGGTCTAGTCCCAGGTCGACGGGCACGTGCACCTTCCGCCGACCACTGGCGACAACATCGATGTACTGTGGAGACCTCACGCCCCACGTGTTGAGCAATTCGGCGGTACGTCCACCCGGCCTCCCGCATGCCCACTATACGCCCTCGCTCAAAGTCCGTCAACTGCACATACGGTTCACGTCCACGCTGTCGCGGCATGCTACCAGTGTTAAAGACTGCGATGGAGCTCCGTATGCCACGGCAAACTGGCTGACACTGACGGCGGCGGTGCGCAAATGCTGCGCAGCTAGCGCCATTCGACGGCCAACATCGCGGTTCCTGGTGTGTCCGCTGTGCCGTGCCTGTGATCATTGCTTGTACAGCCCTCTCGCAGTGTCCGGAGCAAGTATGGTGGGTCTGACACACCGGTGTCAATGTGTTCTTTTTTCCATTTCCAGGAGTGTATATACAGCGTTATTACAAATGACTGAAGCGATTTCACAGTTCTACAATAACTTTATTATTTGAGATATTTTCACAATCCTTTGCCCACACATACAAAAACTCAAAAAGTTTTTTTAGGCATTCACAAATGTTCGATATGTGCCCCTTTAGTGATTCGGCAGACATGAAGCCGATAATCAAGTTCCTCCCACACTCGGCGCAGCATGTCCCCATCAATGAGTTCGAAAGCATCGTTGATGCGAGCTCGCAGTTCTGGCACGTTTTTTGGCAGAGGAGGTTTAAACACTGAATCTTTCACACAACCCCATAGAAGTCGGGAGAGCGTGGAGGCCATGACATGAATTGCTGATCATGATCTCCACCACGACCGATCCATCGGTTTTCCAATCTCCTGTTTAAGAAATGCCGAACATCATGATGGAAGTGTGGTGAAGCACCATCCTGTTGAAAGATGAAGTCGGCGCTGTCGGTGTCCAGTTGTGGCATGAGCCAATTTTCCAGCATGTCCAGATATACATGTCCTTTAACGTTTTTTTCGCAGAAGAAAATGGGGCCGTAAACTTTAATCCGTGAGATTGCACAAAACACGTTAACTTTTGGTAAATTGCGAATTTGCTGCACGAATGCGTGAGGATTCTCTACAGCCCAGATTCGCACATTGTGTCTGTTCACGTCACCATTAAGAAAAAATGTTGCTTCATCACTGAAAACAAGTTTCGCACTGAACGCATCCTCTCCCATGAGCTGTTGCAACCGCGCCGAAAATTCAAAGTGTTTGACTTCGTCATCGGGTGTCAGGGCTTGTAGGAATTGTAAACGGTAAGGCTTCTGCTTTAGCCTTTTCCGTAAGATTTTCCAAACCGTCGGCTGTGGTACGTTTAGCTCCCTGCTTGCTTTATTCGTCGACTTCGGCGGGCTACGCGTGAAACATGCCCGCACGCGTTCAACCGTTTCTTCGCTCACTGCAGGCCGACCCGTTGATTTCCCCGTACAGAGGCATCCAGAAGCTTTAAACTGCGCATACCATCGCCGAATGGAGTTAGCAGTTGGTGGATCTTTGTTGAACTTCGTCCTGAAGTGTCGTTGCACTGTTATGACCGACTGATGTGAGTGCATTTCAAGCACGACATACGCTTTCTCCGCTCCTGTCGCCATTTTGTCTCACTGCGCTCTCGAGCGCTCTGGCGACAGAAACCTGACGTGCGGCTTCAGCCGAACAAAACTTTATGAGTTTTTCTACGTATCTGTAGTGTGTCGTGACCAAATGTCAATGAATGGAGCTACAGTGAATTTATGAAATCGCTTCAATCATTTGTAATAGCCCTGTATAATCCAAAGTAACTTAGTAACTTAACAGTAAATGAGTTAATTTCGTGTAAAGCAAGGCACAAAATCTGATTGCCGCTCTTCAAAATTGTATATTTTGCGCATCTTTTAAATAAACGTGCACCCCCCCACCCCCCCCCCCCCCCACCGCCACCACCGCCAATGTACCTGAAGGCACATTCAACAGCGATCATTTGTTCATGCCGTTCTCCATCTGTGCGAAAGTACTTTTTCAATGCTGAAAATATGTTCGCAACAAGATGAAATTTTAATCCACCTATCCAAGGGCACGGAAATACTAGAGTACGTTCGGTAGCGCTCGGTCAGTGTGTTCATCGTGTAGCATTTTCCATTTCCACCAGTGTGTCGCGTCCAGCATATGCTCTCATAGCTTGCTTAACCTTGACTTCTAGACAGTATTGTATTACATCGGGGTCTATATCGTCTGAAGTATTACGCTCTTGACTGCACATTCGACACAAGACGCAGGTAACTCTTATTCTAGACACTCTCTTACAGTCGTTTGGGATTCTCAAAAGGCGAGCTATCTCCTGCCGCGGGATAGCTCAAACTATGGCATTCGTGGATAACTGAAGTAAGTAAACGTGCTAACTACAGGCCGTGGTCAACCGATAAGGCTGTCTGACTACATTGCCGTAAACATGCAGATATGCTTTGTGGGCCGACGCTGGTGACAACTTCTCTACACGTGGTGGCCTCAACTCGCGCTTGTAAAAGGAGGATGGACAGAATTCCTATTACGAGAAAGACGGTTGAAGAAATCTCACGAACCAGTCTTCACAGCTCTCCGACCTTCAACTTAGTAGGCTAAGTTCTCAACAGTGATACTATCCAGGAGATTCGATTCCTCAGAAACTCAGGATGGTATGAATTAAACGTTTCTCGCTTTTACTGCCGCGTCAGATTTGCTTGTATACTCAAGCTTTCAACGACTTCATTTGTCCTCATCGTCAACAGTAAACAGTCTAATGGAGGCGTCACGAAGTCACGGAATTCCATATACCATCAAATGTTACATCGGTGACTGATGGAGTAACATTAGCTGCTATGTTGACTCCGTTAGATGGTACACAACCCATCTTATTTCTCGGTATCCTTTCAGCATCGACCACGATTTTCCATGCACTACTAAGGGTATGGTCGCCATCCTGATAGAAGTTGATCTTCCTGATCTCAACGGTGTCTTGGATAATAGAATCCCAGGAGATAGACGCATTTGGTTAAGATCTTTGATTGATCCAAGATAATCGCATATTTGTTTCACAGACTGTGTAACACATCAGCTTTGTCAAAATAACGCCATTCAGTATCGCGCAGGCACGCTGTACAGTTTTCTGGCATAATACGAAGTATGTTCCTCGACCGTTTAGAAATCTTGTTTTGATAGTACTGTTTACACATTCAGTGAGAGTGTACTTAATTTGTTCGACAAATTACAGGATATCACTATATTCTATGTCAAAAGGCATTGGATAACATCTACATTACTATACGGCTAAAACAGTTACCAGGACTCGTTTGTAATGACTTTCAGGGGCAACAAATATTTGATTTTCACTACTTCATGTAGTTATTGAGCGAATTTAAAAATTTAACATTGTATCATAATCTACCCATTACCCATATAATCCTAAGTTGCTAGTTTAGCACACTTAGACAATTTTTAACGTTAGAAAGTGTGCATGTCTATTGAGGCAGCGCAGCCCACGACGCGCAGATTACTCAGTGATATATTCATCCAGTATTTCAGAATGAGAATATTTAGCGAGATGCAATAAATATTGCAGATAACTTCAAACTTTCTCGACACCTTTTCTCGCTGAACCCCCCCCCCACCCACCCTTTCACAAAATAACGAAAGGAAAAAAAGTTTGGCGCGTACTACACTTGCGCTGTTCGTGCAGTAATACAGGGTGATTCAAAAAGAATACCACAACTTTAAAAATGTGTATTTAATGAAAGAAACATAATATAACCTTCTGTTATACATCATTACAAAGAGTATTTAAAAAGGTTTTTTTTTCACTCAAAAACAAGTTCAGAGATGTTCAATATGGCCCCCTCCAGACACACGAGCAATATCAACCCGATACTCCAACTCGTTCCACACTCTCTGTAGCGTATCAGGCGTAACAGTTTGGATAGCTGCTGTTATTTCTCGTTTCAAATCATCAATGGTGGCTGGGAGAGGTGGCCGAAACACCATATCCTTAACATACCCCCATAAGAAAAAAATCGCAGGGGGTAAGATCAGGGCTTCTTGGAGGCCAGTGATGAAGTGCTCTGTCACGGGCTGCCTGGCGGCCGATCCATCGCCTCGGGTAGTTGACGTTCAGGTAGTTACAGACAGATAAGTGCCAATGTGGTGGCGCTCCATCCTGCTGAAATATGAATTGTTGTGCTTCTTGTTCGAGCTGAGGGAACAGCCAATTCTCTAACATCTCCAGATATTGTAGTCCAGTTACAGTAGCACCTTCGAACAAAAAGGGACCAAAAACTTTATTGGCTGAAATGGCGAACAAATGTACAACTAAATGAAACTTTATAGCTCCCTTAATTCTCCGACAGATAGTGCTTAGCTCTGCCTTTTGTCGTTGCAGAGTTTTAAATTCCTAAAGTTGTGGTATTCTTTTTGAATCACCCTGTATTTCAGCACCACCAAACTTGACTTACTTTATTACTTTTCACTATTAACCCTATTCATAACACATTTTGCACACAGTATCCACATGTATCACTGAATATATCTCCAGAATTTTATCACTGTTCGAAATACAAATGGTTCAATGGCTCTGAGCACTATGGGACTTAACTACTGAGGTCATCAGTCCCCTAGAACTTAGAACTACTTAAACCTAAGGACATCACACACATCCATGCCGGATGCAGGATTCGAACCTGCGACCGTAGCGGTCGCGCGGTGTCAGACTGTAGCGCCCAGAACCGCTTGGCCACTCCGGCTGGCTTCGAAATACAGTTCAGGATATATGACTTGAGTGATGGTCGTGATACATGAAAATTAGATTTTCTTTGTTATGCCTGGGAGTTCGAGTCTTCAAATAAACGGAGTCCGGGGGGAGCGAGTTACCGGCGCTCACTGTACTAAGTTGTGCCACTCTGCGGTCAGCTTCATTATTTTGTGGAGGGTGGCAACGAGAAGAAGTTTCCAAAATATTTGAAATTGTGGGCACAGTTTGCAATTCGCTAAGTGCTCTCATTCTCCAGTATTGGATGAATACAGTGTGGGTAATTTGCTGCCTTAAGACATACAGTATGTGATCAAAAGTATCCGGACAGCACAAAGGCGTACAGGCCGAGCTCGTCTGCTGACTGACAAGAGACCACAGACAGTTGACGAGGACCGTAATGTGTAACAGGCAGGCACCTATCCAGACCATCACACAGGAATTCCAAACTGCATCAGGATCCACAGCAAATACTATGACAGTTAGGCGGGAGGTGATAAAACTTCGATTTCATGATCGAGCGGCTGCTCATAAGCCACACATCACACTGGTAAACGCCAAACGACGCCTCGCTTGGTGTAAGGAGGCTGAACATTGGATCACTGAACAATGAAAAAACATTGTGTGGAGAGACGAATCGCAGTAACATCCCTGTAATCGACTGGCCTGCACAGAGTCCTGGCCTACACAGAGTCCTGACCTGAATCCTAAAGAACACCTTTGGGATGTTTTCGAACGCCGACTTCGTGCCAGGCCTCACCAACCGACATCGATACCTCTCCTCAGTGCAGCACTCCGTGGAGAATCGGCTGCCATTCCCCAAGAAAACTTCCAGCACCTGACTGAAAGTATGCCTGCGAGAGTGGAAGCCGTCATCAAGGCTAAGGGTGGGCCAACAACATACTGGATTCCGCAATTACCGATGGAGGGCGCCACGAAATTGTAAGTCACTTTCAGCCAGGTGTCCGGATAATTTTGAACACATAGTGTGTATGTTTTTATGACGGATGGATTACATACCCAGTTACAGTTGCGTCCATTTTATTTGATGGACAGGTTAATTGTGCAGCTACTTTTACACAATCTGTTGATGCCCCAAAAGGATTTGTATTAAATAATTTCGCAACCACGACTGTTTTTATTCTGAAATATTCTGAAATTCTCTGCATTGAGTGGATGTTTACGTTATTTCGTCAAACGTACGCCCACCGCAATAATTGCTCATTGTGTTAAACTTCAACATACGATTATAAAGAGGGCGGAAAAACTATGGAACACAACAAATACAACACATTACCACGCCTAATGCAAGCTACGAAAACCGGTGGCATTCAAAACAGCTTCTAGTCGTCTCAGATGGATACAAACAGGTCCTGTATGGTATTTAAGGGGAATACCGTACTTGCTACTAAATCGTTGCAAATTCAGGTAACGACGATGGAGGTGGACAGAGAGCACGCAAAGTTGTCTCAAAGTAGGCCACAACGGCTGGTAACACTGAGATCTGGGGCAGTGGTGACCATCGGATATGCGACAGTTCATCCCTCGTGCCCAGAAAAGCACTCCTGCACGATGCGAGCTGGGTGAACAGGAGCATCGTCGCCTCGGGACACAGTGGCACCACTGGGGAACAAACAACGAGAGCGAAAATAGTCACATAGGGCTTGCGAGTAACGCGACCTTAGAGGCTAAACATGGGGCCCACGAAATACCACGATATGGCTGACCAAACCATCACCGGCTGGAGTGGCCGAGCGGTTCTAGGCGCCTCGGGCATGGATGTGTGTGATGTCCTTAGGTTAGTTAGGTTTAAGTAATTCTAAGTTCTAGGGGACTGATGACCTCAGAAGTTGAGTCCCATAGCGCTCAGAGCCATTTTTTTGGCCAAACCATCACCGCAACTCCGCCTTGCTTCGCTCTTGGGGCGTAAACACAGCCGTGAGTTGGAAACAGTAAGCAAAACGATGCATCAGACTAAATGACTTTCTTCCACTGCTCCAATGTGCATGTCTTATGGCTACAAGACCACGTTTATCTGGGACGGGGTTTTGCATCGCTGGTAGGTGCTATTCGAATCCCAGCTCGCACTGCAATTCCCTGATTATGTTGTTTTCTTGTTGACAAGGTTCGCGAGTGCGGCATTTAATTCGTCAGTGACTTTTGCAGCTGTCGTCCCCTTATTTTCCGTCACGACCCTCTTCAGTCACCATATGTCAAACTCACACAATTGTCCTCGTCGTCACTTAGCGGACGATGTTTTCCACTTTTTCTGTTGTTGTTCTGGTCTTCAGTCCTGAGACTGGTTTGATGCAGCTCTCCATGCTACTCTATCCTGTGCAAGCTGCTTCATCTCTCAGTACCTACTGCAGCCTACATCCCTCTGAATCTGCTTAGTGTATTCATCTCTTGGTCTTCCTCTACGATTTTTACCCTCCACGCTGCCCACCAATACTAAATTTGTGATCCCGTGATGCCTTAGAACATGTCCTACCAACCGATCCCTTCTTCTAGTCGACTTGTGCCAGAAATTTCTCTTCTCCCCATTTCTATTCAATACCTCCTCATTAGTTATGTGATCTATCCATCTAATCTTCACTACTTTTCGAAAGCTTCTATTCTCTTATTGTCCAAACTATTTATCGTCCATGTTTCACTTCCATACATGGCTACACTCCATACAAATACTTACAGAAACGACTTCCTGACACTTAAATCTGTACTCGATGTTAACAAATTCCTCTTCTTCAGAAATGCTTTCCTTGCCATTGCCAGTCTACATTTTATATCCTCTCTACTTCGACCATCATCAGTTATTTTGCTCCCCAAATAGCAAAACTCCTTTACTACTTTAAGTGTCTCATTTCCTAATCTAATTCCCTCAGCATCACCCGACTTAATTCGACTACATTCCATTATCCTTGTTTTGCTTTTGTTGATGTTCATCTTATACCCTCCTTTCAAGACACTGTCCATTCCGTTCAACTGCTCTTCCAAGGCCTTTGCTGTCTCTGACAGAATTACAATTTCATCGGCGAACCTCGAAGGTTTTATTTCTTCTCCATGGATTTTAATTCCTACTCCGAATTTTTCTTTTGTTTCCTTTACTGCTTGCTCAGTATACTGATTGAATAACACCGGGGATAGGCTACAACCTTGTTTCACTCCCTTCTCAACCACTGCTTCCCTTTCATGTCCCTCGACTCTTATAACAGCCATCTGCTTTCTGTACAATTTGTAAATAGCCTTTCGCTCCCTGTATTTTACCCCTGCCACCTTTAGAATTTGAAAGAGAGTATTCCAGTCAACATCGTCAAAAGCTTTCTCTAAGTCTACAAATGCTTAAAAAAATTTTTCCGTATGCACTATAAATCTTCCCTAGGACGCCTCTTGAAACACGAAACAGATCGATCATCTTGATAATTGCAGTAACCACCACACGAGCTCCAACACGTAGCTCCGACATAACGCACTCAGAACCACACAGTACACTGTTCTGAGCTCGACTGACACTCCCAACGTACTGACGACACTGCACAGGTGCCGTTCGTGGTCAAATACAACAGCGCGACCTGCAGGCTTGGTTAGCACCTGCATTCATGTTCAAACGTGCATTTTTCCCGGTGTTTCCGTATTTTCTGTGATTTGTCAAAGGCATTTGATTGTGTGAACCACAACATCCTTTTAAGTAAATTAGAATTCTATGGTGTCACGGGCAGTGCTGCAAAATGGTTCAAGTCCTACCTCGCTAAAGGAAACAAAGGATGTCAGTGCAAGGGACTAGTGAATTAAGTCATCAGTCATCATCAGAATGGGAAGAAATTACATGTGGTGTCCCACAAGGATCCATCTTAGGACCATTGCTTTTTCTTGTGTACATTAATGATCTCTCATCAGTTACACTGCCAGAAGTAGAGTTCGTTTTGTTTGCAGATGACACAAGTATTGCAATAAATAGTGTGTCGAGTGTAGTTCTAGAAAGATCTGCTTATGATTTTTTCATGGATATTAATAAATGGTTTAAAGCCAACTCACTGACATTAAACTTCGAAAATTGAGAACCTGTAAGAGGTTTCCACCCAGCATATGTATAAAGTATGAAGAAGAGCATATAGAAGAGGGTCTTAAATTCCTGGGATTACAACTTGATAATAAATTCGGTTGGGAGGAACACACTACAGAACTGCAGAAACGCCTTAACAAATCTGTGTTTGCAATTCGAGTGTTAGCTGACACAGGCGACATAAAAATGAAAAAGCTTGCATACTTTGCCTACTTTCATTCCATAATGTCATATGGTATAATATTTTGGGGTAACTCTCCAAGTCAAAAAAAAGTTTACAGAGTGTAAAAGCGTGTAATACGTATTATTTGTGGAGTAAATTCACGGATGTCCTGTAGAAACCTCTTCAAAGAACTGGGTATACTAACTACTGCCTCTCAGTATATTTTACTCCTTAATGAAATTTGTCCTAAATAGTATATCTCTTTTTCCAACAAACAGCTCAGTTCATACATACAATACCAGGAACAAAAATGATCTGCACAAGGACTTAAAAGCACTTACTTTAGTTCAAAAAGGGGTCCACTACTCAGGAACACTCATCTTCAATAATTTGCCAGTAAACATAAAAAATTTAGTTACAAATAAAGATCAGTTTGAAAGGAGCCTGAAATACATACTAGTGGCCAACTCCATCTACACCATTGACGAATTTTTTAATAGAAACAAATGATGTATATATTCACACTATTAATATTGTTACTTCAGCTTTAAAAAAATTGAAATGTTCCACATCCACGAGGATCTCCTCAGCACGAATCTATGGAACGAAAAACTAATCTAATGTAATCTAATCTTTGTACAACCCCTGCACCTCTCAGTTGCTTATGGCAGCACTTTACGAATTTCGGCAAATCATTATACGAAATTAGGACTGCTGATATTTTTAAAAAAACTCGGGTATCCGAATACTGATATTTAAAAAGCGTCATTTCGGCCCTCTACATATCTAAAGAATGTATCGATATACCAAAGCAAAACTTATCGACATACGTGCCTACAAAAACACCGGCTGCACATTGTAAATATACTGTCGGTTTTAGAGCTGCATATTTATGTATTAATTTATTATTAGATATTCTGTACATCAAGAAGCTAGAAGCCTGCCTATCCCCCTCACAGCAAGAACTGAAAGGAAAACGATGCACGTTCACGCTTGGCAATAACCATTTTGCTAGTAATTGTAACTGCAGATAAGTGGCAGAATAAAAGAGTGCGATGGGCCCGTCGTTTGGTTGCATTACACATGTCGACTTCCCGTTTTTGTTTTGTTTTTTTTCCCATTTCCTCAAACGCCAGCGACATAGTAGTTGTAGTGTCAAAACTACGTGTAGAAGTTAACCGTTGCAGTTTCTGCTGGTAGCGCCGAGCAGGGATTACGTCAGCATTTTCCCTCACACGTCCCCGCCCACCGCAAAGGGCAATCTTGTCATTTAGATTTTTGTTCATCAGTTTCGGCAATTGTTTTTGAGGAATACCATTATGAAGAAAAAGCAATCCAGTTGCGTCAAAAAAACATGGTTTTTTTAGAGCAACTAGTGCGCTATTTCTTCACATCGGATGTTATTTCATGCACACCGCCACCTCAAGCGCAGTCGGATTACTACTTTGCGCCATCTATACTTGCTTCACACAACCAAACAGAAATACTGTACATGATGAACGCTCAAAATATAAGACTCCTTCACACAGTGAAAGTGAAATTACGTTCTACTACAATTTTAAAATAACTTCAAATATTTATCTAACATAGCGAAAAAAATATAAAATAAAATATCGGGCCGGCCATAGTCGCCGACCGGTTCTAGGCGCTTCAGCCTGGAACCGCGCGATCTCTACGGTCGCAGGTTCGAATCCTGCCTCGGACATGGATGTTTGTGATATCCTTAGGTTAGTTAAGTTTAACCAGTTCTAAGTTCTAGGGGTCTAATGGCCTCAGATGTTAAGTCCCATAGTGCTCAGAGCCTTTTGAACCAAAAATATCGGCATTCGATATTACCATTTCGATATCGATATCACGGCAAAAACATATCGCCGATACATACCGATATACACAACTGGCCATTAAAATAGCTACACCACGGAGATGACGTGCTACAGACGCGAAATTTAACCGACAGGAAGAAGATGCTGTGATATACAAATGATTAGCTTTTCAGAGCATTCACAGAAGGTCGGCGCAGATGGCGACACCTACAACGTGCTGACATGACGAAAGTTTCCAACCGACTTCTCATACACAAACGCAGTTGACCGGCGTTGCCTGGTGAAACGTTGTTGTGATGCCTCGTGTAAGGAGGAGAAATGCGTACCATCACGTTTCCGACTTTGATAAAGGTCGGATTGTAGCCTATCGCGATTGCGGTTTATCGTATGGTGACATTGCTGATCGCGTTGGTCGAGAACCAATGATACTTAGCAGGATATGGAATCGGTGGGTTCAGGAGGGTAATACGGAACGCCGTGCTCGATCCCAACGGCCTCGTATCACTAGCAGTCGAGATGACAGGCATCTTATCCGCATGGCTGTAATGGATCGTGCAGCCACGTTTCGATCCCTGAGTCAATAGATGGGGACGTTTGCAAGACGACAACCATCTGCACGAACAGTTCGACGACGTTTGCAGCAGCATGGACTATCAGCTCGGAGACCATGGGTGCCGTTACCCTTGACGCTGCATCACAGACTGGAGCACCTGCGATGGTGTACTCGGCAACGAACCTGGGTGCACGAACGGCAAAACGTCATTTTGTCGGATGAATCCAGGTTCTGTTTACACCATCATGATGGTCGCATCCGTGTTTGGCGACATCGCGGTGATCGCACACTGAAAGCGTGTAGTCGTCATCGCCATACTGGCGTATCACCCGTCGTGATGGTATGGGGTGACATTGGATACACTTTTCGGTCGCCTCCTGTTCGCATTGACGGCACTTTGAACAGTGGACGTTACATTTCCGATATGTTACGACCCGTGGCTCCACCCTTCATTCGATCCTTGCGAAACCCTACATTTCAGCAGGATAATGCACGACCGCATGTCGCAGGTCCTGTACGGGCCTTTCTGGATACAGAAAATGTTCGACTGCTGCCCTGGCCAACACATTCTGCAGATCTCTCACCAACTGAAAACGTCTGGTCAATGGTGGCCGAGCAACTGGCTCGTCACAATACGCCTGTCACTACTCTTGATGAACTGTGGTATCGTGTGGAAGCCGCATGGGCAGCTGTACCTGTACACGCCGCCCAAGGTCTGTTTGACTCAATGCCCAGGCGTATCAAGGCCGTTATTACGGCCAGAGGTGGTTGTTCTGGGTACTGATTTCTCAGGATCTATGCACCCAAATTGCGTGAAAATGTAATCACATGCCAGTTCTAGTATAATATAATTTATCATCTGCAATTCTTCTTGGTGTAGCAATTTTAATGGCCAGTAGTGTATTGTGGAAAGCATGACGATAATTCATTGGCACCCATGATATGAAAATAATTTTTTGTTGTCCCTGGAAGACACTAAATAGGGAACCTGTAACTTGCTGGTGTGAACCGGGTTGGTCGCTTAGTGATACAGACGGCGCGCACCGCCCCCTAGCTTCTCTGACGAATGCGAGGCGCACGGCTGTTGTGTCAACAGGTACAGAGGGCGCTCCGTACTCGCCACACGTTGAGGCGCGCCGCGCAACGCAAGAGACCGCGCAGGCCCAGAATGCTTTCGTCAGGACGCGGGGTCGGATTACACACGCGTACAGCGTGCTGCGAGGGGTCTGCCAGACGGCGGCTGCTGAGCTGGACGCGGCTACCACGCCTCGCCAGACGGGTGGGCACAGGCAGCTGCTGGAGGGGGGGGGGGGGGGCAGGGGACTGATTGCCACCATATGTAAACCCGAGCACCAACACGTGCTGTCCGAGACACACATATTGTGTCGAAAGAGCAACGAAGTAAAGGTCTGTCCAACCCCTACTGGGTCTACGTTAACTCAGCCGACAAAATTCTGGGGTATGGGACACAAATTTCTGAAGGTGGCAGGGGTAAAATACAGGGAGCGAAAGGCTACTTACAATTTGTACAGAAATCAGATGGCAGTTATAAGTCTCGAGGGGCATGAAAGGGAAGCAGTGGTTGGGAAGGGAGTGAGACAGGGCTGTCCCCCATGTTATTCAATCTGTATACTGAGCAAGCAGTGAAGGTAACAAAAGAAAAATTCGGAGCAGGTATTAAAATCCATGGAGAAGAAATAAAAATGTTGAGGTTCGCCGATGACATTGTAATTGTGTCAGAGACAGCAAAGGAGTTGGAAGAGCAGTTGAATGAAATGGACAGTGTCTTCAAAGGAGGGTATAAGATGAACATCAACAAAAGCAAAACGAGGATAATGGAATGTAGTCGAATTAAGTCGGGTGGTGCTGAGGGAATTAGATTAGGAAATGAGACACTTAAAGTAGTAAAGGAGTTTTGCTATTTGGGGAGCAAAATAACTGATGATGGTCGAAGTAGAGAGGATATAAAATGTAGACTGGCAATGACAAGGAGAGCGTTTCTGAAGAAGAAAAATTGGTTAACATCGAGTATACATTTAAGTGTCAGGAAGTCGTTTCTGAAAGTATTTGTATGGAGTGTAGCCATGTATGGAAGTGACACATGGACGATAAATAGTTTGGACAAGAAGAGAATAGAAGCTTTCGAAATGTGGTGCTACAGAATGCTGAAAATTAGATAGGTAGATCACGTAACTAATGAGGAGGTATTGAATAGAATTGGGGAGAAGAGGAGTTTGTGGCACAACTTGACGAGAAGAAGGGAACGGTTGGTAGGACACGTTCTGAGGCATCAAGGGATCACCAATTTAGTATTGGAGGGCAGTGTGGACGGTAAAAAATCGTAGAGGGAGACCAAGAGATGAATACACTAAGCAGATTCAGAAGGATGTAGGCTGCAGTAGGTATGGGAGATGAAGAAGCTTGCACAGGATAGATTAGCATGGAAAGCTGCATCAAATCAGTCTCGGGACTGAAGACCACAACAACACATGGGACACGGAGTCTCCTGCGTCTCGTTGCAAAGTAATGATGCAATTATGATTTATGGAGTTTAATATGATTACAACTATTGGTAAGTCGCACTGCGATATCACACTTCTGGATAAACATCTCGATAAATACAGAGTGTCCGTAAAGTAAGTCCCAGTTTCAACTATTTACAACGAATCGCACATTAACCTAAAGGTAAACTGCCCTAGTTGTTCTTAGCAATGTTCAATACGGCTGTTCTTAACATGTGTTCAATATTGTGCACCGCTTGTTAGCGGCACACACGCAACCTAAAATTCAACTCTTTCCATACTCCGCTTAACAAGACAGGACTAATGGAAGCAATGCCCTCTTCGTTCCGTGTCTCAATTCTGGCAAATCATTAGGTAGTGGCGGAACGTGGACAGTATCTTTCTTTAGAGCTACAAAGGAAAAAAAATCGTAGAGCGTGAGGTTGGGTGAACTTGGAGGCCAGCGGAAAACAGCGATGTCGTACTGACCATAACGACCAATCCAACGGTCAGGGATTTCGAAGTGCAACCACACTCATACAAAGAGATGCCAATGGACAAGGGTTCCATGTTGTTGCGAAATTAAGTTTTCGTGGTGCACCCGCTAATTGGGAAAACAGCCATTCTTGAAACGTATGCAGATAAGCCTCACCTGTCACGGGAGCTTCAGAGCAGAAGAAAAAGTCCTGTACACTTGACATCAGGACAGAGCGTAGAACATGTTTAATTTTTAGGAGCCTCCTTGATGTTTTAGAAGGCCGTAAGGATATTCTGACCCCCCACCCCCTCCCCAGATACTAACGATATGTGCATTTACCATCCTAATTAAATGAAAAATCCACTCATCGGTGAAAAAACACACGATCAACGAAGTAATCTTTCCGCAGCAATACTTCACTTGCAAAGGTATAACATACATCACAGTCACCTGGTTTTAAAGCATACCATACATCGGGGATCACCAACTTTAAGCGAAACGTGCGTTCAACTACAATTACAGATTCACTCTTAGCTAACTACAGAAGATCGATTAGTTAGTTGATTTGTGGGAGGCAACCAAACAGCGAGGTCATGGCTCCCACCGATTTGGGGAAGGAGGTCGGCCGTACCGTTTCAAAGGACGCCGGAACAACAGGGACTTGCATGCACTGAGAATAAAAAATAGTGCATTGAGAATGGCTAGCTACTAGCCGAAATCTGGATTTGCATAATCTTTTTAGATTATGCAAACGACTGATTGCTGATTGTGTTTTTGGGTGGGGTCCACCTTTAGCAAAACACATTTTTGTTTGTTGTCCCAGACATGTTTCACTGCAGATGCACGATCATCAGTGATCTTTTTTATCATTATGGCCGTTAATGGTAAGGAATGTTCTTTACTGTTTAAAAACATGTAAATATTAGTTTCTAAATCGTAATTACAGATTTTTGAAGATCCCATAAAATTATGTATTCATACCTTCTTACTACATGGTGTGGTTTTCCTGCTATATTACGTTTTTACAGTGTCTGTTTTTCTCTACAGTTTGTCATCTGCAACTGTATACAAATTAATGTAAGCAAAATATTTACTCGAATATTACGATTCCTAAACTCAAATGGCTCTGAGCACTATGGGACTTAACATCTTAGGTCATCAGGCCCCTAGAACTCAGAACTAAAGTACCTAACTAACCTAAGGACATCACACACAACCATGCCGGAGGCAGGATTGGAACCTGCGACCGTAGCAGTCCCGCGGTTCCGGACTGCAGCGCCTAGAACCGCACGGCCACCGCGGCCGGCTGATTACTAAACTGTTTATGGCTATGCCTGAAATTAATAATTTATATGAAAGGTGTTATATATATATATATATATATATATATATATATATATATATATATATATACACTCCTGGAAATTGAAATAAGAACACCGCGAATTCATTGTCCCAGGAAGGGGAAACTTTATTGACACATTCCTGGGGTCAGATACATCACATGATCACACTGACAGAACCACAGGCACATAGACACAGGCAACAGAGCATGCACAATGTCGGCACTAGTACAGTGTATATCCACCTTTCGCAGCAATGCAGGCTGCTATTCTCCCATGGAGACGATCGTAGAGATGCTGGATGTAGTCCTGTGGAACGGCTTGCCATGCCATTTCCACCTGGCACCTCAGTTGGACCAGCGTTCGTGCTGGACGTGCAGACCGCGTGAGACGACGCTTTATCCAGTCCCAAACATGCTCAATGGGGGACAGATCCGGAGATCTTGCTGGCCAGGGTAGTTGACTTACACCTTCTAGAGCACGTTGGGTGGCACGGGATACATGCGGACGTGCATTGTCCTGTTGGAACAGCAAGTTCCCTTGCCGGTCTAGGAATGGTAGAACGATGGGTTCGATGACGGTTTGGATGTACCGTGCACTATTCAGTGTCCCCTCGACGATCACCAGTGGTGTACGGCCAGTGTAGGAGATGGCTCCCCACACCATGATGCCGGGTGTTGGCCCTGTGTGCCTCGGTCGTATGCAGTCCTGATTGTGGCGCTCACCTGCACGGCGCCAAACACGCATACGACCATCATTGGCACCAAGGCAGAAGCGACTCTCTCTCACACACTCCACAGCGCTCTCTCTCGCACACTCAAGGTCACGCGCTCTACTGTGGAGCCATCTATTGAGCACCCAGAGAGTTACCCAGAGAGCATCCCAGGGTGCCCCAGAGAGCTACAACACCAAGAAGAATCGCTTCTCGGCTTTTGGCAAGATCAATGTGTAGTATTGTGGCCCTTAAAAGGGCCTTTTTTGAGGACTGCTTCAATGGTTATAGAGAGTACAGTCACCCACAATGCGACAATCTTCCAAAGAGGATGAACCACTGGCCTTAACCCATAAGTGAATATTACAATCGGAATTTATCTTAACACGTCTACGACAAGTCAAGGACAAACTCCCATGTGGCATCAAGTAGGAACCCTCACCAGAGATAATAATCTCAGATACAGGTATAGTACGGTAGGCCAAAATTTCACGGGTTTCAAAGGATTCCAAACCAGCTCTCCCAGCACTATTACATGCAACAATAGCAACGGTTATCCATCCATTACCTAAACCCGAAGAAGTAGAACTCTTCATTAAAGAAAAATTAAACCTCGCGCCACAAAACAAAGTAGGGCCATTTATAAGAACAAATTGAGCAGTTTTACCTACTCCCCTAACTTCGTTCTTTTTCCCCTTTGCGGAAGATGTAGAAGCACCAAGAGTGCCGTCCACATTTACAAGTGTTTTGTAAACAAGCTTGTTTACAAAACACTTGTAAATGTGGACGGCACTCTTGGTGCTTCTACATCTTCCGCAAAGGGGAAAAAGAATGAACTAAGGGGAGTAGGTAAAACTGCTCAGTTTGTTCTTATCAATGGACCTACTTTGTTTTGTGGCGCGAGGTTTAATTTTTCTTTAATGAAGAGTTCTACTTCTTCGGGTTTAGGTAATGGATGGATACGTCTCCATTCGTCCCTCCATTCACGCCTGTCGCGACACCACTGGAGGCGGGCTGCACGATGTTGGGGCGTGAGCGGAAGACGGCCTAACGGTGTGCGGGACCGTAGCCCAGCTTCATGGAGACGGTTGCGAATGGTCCTCGCCGATACCCCAGGAGCAACAGTGTCCCTAATTTGCTGGGAAGTGGCGGTGCGGTCCCCTACGGCACTGCGTAGGATCCTACGGTCTTGGCGTGCATCCGTGCGTCGCTGCGGTCCGGTCCCAGGTATACGGGCACGTGCACCTTCCGCCGACCACTGGCGACAACATCGATGTACTGTGGAGACCTCACTCCCCACGTGTTGAGCAATTCGGCGGTACGTCCACCCGGCCTCCCGCATGCCCACTATACGCCCTCGCTCAGTCCGTCAACTGCACATACGGTTCACGTCCACGCTGTCGCGGCATGCTACCAGTGTTAAAGACTGCGATCGAGCTCCGTATGCCACGGCAAACTGGCTGACACTGACGGCGGCGGTGCACAAATGCTGCGCAGCTAGCGCCATTCGACGGCCAACACCGCGGTTCCTGGTGTGTCCGCTGTGCCGTGCGTGTGATCATTGCTTGTACAGCCCTCTCGCAGTGTCCGGAGCAAGTATGGTGGGTCTGACACACCGGTGTCAATGTGTTCTTTTTTCCATTTCCAGGAGTGTATATATATATGTGTGTGTGTGTGTGTGTGTGTGTGTGTGGGGGGGGGGGGGGGGGGAGCGGGGCGGGGAGTTCTATAGGTTAATGTTATCTAATAACCCTTTGTGGGCAGAGAACAGAGTTCCATTGCACAGAGCTGCGTATTAATTTATTACTTGCTTTCCTTCAACTATGGCTTTTTGTATTTGATAATTTTCTTCAATTATTAGTTTTATGGGGGGGGGGGAGAGGCTGTTGCTGTTTTTGAGAATTTTCAAATCAGTGCTGATGTCTGCTGGGCTATCTTTACTGTCATAAGGTGTTCAGCAAATGTGGAACGACAGCTGCTACTTTTTAATGCTCTCCTGTGTTTTGTGTACCTGGTATTAAAGTTTCTACTTGTCTGGCCTATATAAACTTATTTGCAGTCCTGACACGTTATTTGTTAAATACCAGATGTGTTTGAGCTTGTGTTGGTTGTACTTAGTTCCCTCTGTGTTGATTTGTCTGTCCTGCAGGCTATTTTTAGCCCTTGTTTTTTGAGTATGTTGCCTATTCTGTGGGCTGCTTTGTTGTTGTAGGTGAGAGTGAACCACTTGCTTTTTGTTGTGGGTGCTTCTTGTTCGTGTCTGTTCTGTGCGTCTGTAAGTTGGTGAGAAGGCTTTTTTGTGTGCATTTAAACAGTAAAGGGCACTCCTTATGTTTAACAGCCACAATAATAAAAAAACCACTGATTATGATGCAAATGCGGTGAAACATGTCTGGGACGACAAACAAAATTGTGTTTTGCTAAAGGCGGACCCCACCCAAAAATATATGTTAAGGTCAACAGTATGCTTATATTTCTTTCTGTACACGTCACTCTGACCATTGGTGGACTGCAGTGAGTTGTGCTGCAGTGTAATTTTTCGTCAATAAGACGTGGCACATCTTAGAAGTGAGAACTGAGCGAGGGCTTGCACTGTTAACTGCTATCGAACCTGTGTCCCCAAGATAATGGAACAGTCAGCCCAACAGCGTAACACGCGGTACCCTGCCAAGGTGATTATTTTTGCACAGTTTCGCAGGCTACTTCTATTTGCTACACTACAGCAGAAATCATTTCCGCATTATCACTTTTTGAGTAGCAGCGTCTCATTACCAACCAGTGGTGAAAAAGAGAGAAAAAAAAGTTCTGATCTTTTCCGTGTACGCACTGCACAGTAACAGTAATCACAAATGAGAAATCATTTCTCTAATTAGTTTCATACCGTGACACACTTGTACAGCTGCGTGGAATTTACCGTACAACAACAGAAGCAAATACGAGTGAAACCTCAATAGAATACATGTTGAACAAGAAGACTCAAGCGGACTGGCAACGCTCAGGAAACCAGCACACGGTGCATGGTGGAGGATACCTTGTACCACTATTAGCCATTCCCTTCCCTTTTCCAGTCGCAAAATGACCCGAGTGAAAAACGACTATCATGCTTGCGTACGAGTTCTGATTTCCTTACATTGTATCGAGGTCTTGCCGCGAGATGTAGTACGTTAGTGGCAGTAGGATCGTTATGCAGTCTGTCGCAAATGCCGCTTCTCATAATTTTATCAATAATGATTCCCATTTTAGTCCGCGCAGCACCTCCGTAATACACACCTGTTGATGGAACCTATTGGTAACAAATTTACCAGCACGCCTCTGAAGTGCTTCGATATCGTCCCTTAATATAACCTGGTGCGGACGAGAAACACTTCACCAGTCGCAGAATGGGTCACAGGGTATAGTTACATCCGCGGTCTCCTTTCTAGAATCCTCCCTATAATTCGAAGTCTTTTCCTACAACAATCCTCAGATGCTCAAACAATTTCATGTCGCTTCGCAACTTTACGCCCACATACACTACTGACCATTAAAATTGCTAAACCACGAAGATGACCTGCTGCAGACGCGAAATTTAACAGACAGGAAGAAGACGTTGTGATATGCAAATGATTAGCTTTTCAGAGCATTCACACAAGGTTGGCGCCGGTGGCGACACCTAAAACGTGCTGACATGAGGAAAGTTTCCAACCGATTTCTCATACACAAACAGCAGTTGACTGGCGTTCCCTTGTGAAACGTTGTTGTGATGCCTCGTGTAAGGAGGAGAAATGCGTACCATCACGTTTCCGACCAAGATAAAGGTCGGATTGTCGCCTATCGCGATTGCGGTTTATCGTATCGCGACATTGCTGCTCGCGTTGCTCGAGAGCCAATAACTCTCAGCAGAATATGGAATCCGTGGGTTCAGGAGGATAATACGGAACACCATGCCGGACCCCAACGGCCTCGTATCACTAGCAGTCGTGATGACAGGCATCTTATCCGCAAGGCTGTAACGGATCGTGCAGCCACGTCTCGATCCCTGAGTCAACAGATGGGCACGTTTCCAAGACAACAGCCATCTGCACGAACAGTTCGACGATGTTTGCAGCAGCATGGACTATCAGCTCGGAGACCATGGCTGCGATTACCCTTGACGCTGCATCACAGACAGGTGCGCCTGCGATGGTGTACTCAACGACGAACCTGGGTGCACGAATAGCAAAACGTCATTTTTTCGGACGAATCCAGGTTCTGTTTACAGCATCGTGATGGTCGCATCCGTGTTTGGCGACATCGCGGTGAACGCACATTGGAAGCGTGTATTCGTCATCGCCATACTGGCGTATCACCCGGCGTGATGGTATGGGGTGCAACTGGTTACACGTCTCGGCCACCTCTTGTTCGCATTGACGACACTTTGAACAGTGGACGTTACATTTCAGATGTGTTACGACCCGTGGCTGTACCCTTCATTCGATCCCTGCGAAACCCTACATTTCAGCAGGATAATGCGCGACCGCATGTTGTAAGTCCTGTACGGGCCTTTCTGGATACAGAAAATGTTCGACTGCTGCCCTGGCCAGCACATTCTCCAGGTCTCTCACCAATTGAAAACGTCTGTTCAATGGTGGCCGAGCAACTGGCTCGTCACAATACGCCAGTCACTACTCTTTATGAACTGTGGAATCGTGTTGAAGCTGCAAGGGCAGCTGTACCTGTACACGCCGCCTAAGCTCTGTTTGACTCAATGGCAGGCGTATCAAGGCCGTTATTACGGCCAGAGGTGGTTGTTCTGGGTACTGATTTCCCAGGATCTATGCACCCACATGTCAGTTCTAGTATAATATATTTGTCCAATGAACACACGTTTATCATCTGCATTTCTTCTTGGTGTAGCAATTTTAATGGCCAGTAGTGTATTTAACTAACGTGACTGTGTGAAACAGCACACCACGAAAATGACAGGATTACTTTCCCTACTCATCTGAATTACCTTTTCCACTTTTCGAGCAAGCTGCCGTTCATCACACGAAACAGAAATTCTGTCCAAGTCATCCTGCATCTTCCTGCGGTAACTGAACAACGACACTTTCGCGCATAATGATACAGATTTTTTTATATGTGTAACTGTGTCCCCCTGTGGTATTGATGTGTTGATAAAGGAGTGGTGGCGCGAACGCAGAGCGTTGGGCGCAGTCGTGCCTTGCTTTCTGTTTGTCGATGGAGGCCGCTTTCGGAGAGCACAGGCCCGCTGGAGACGAGACAGCTACTCTCGCGGCGGATCGTAATTGACTCCAGGCGGGCCGGAGAAAGGCGGCCCTGGAGCAGCTTATGGCGTGTAGCGGCACACTTCTACTCCCAGAGGCGGAGGCGCCGGGTCAGGGTCGCCTCGAGCACCACAGGTTCGTAGTTGAGCACCACTGCAAAACAAGGTCGATTCTATTTTTGTGTTAACAGATGGTGTTCTGAAACTTCCTGGCAGATTAAAACTGTGTGCCCGACCGAGACTCGAACCCGGGACCTTTGCCTTTCACAGGCAAGTGCTCTACCAACTGAGCTACCCAAGCACGACTCACGCCCCGTCCCCACAGCTTTACTTCTGCCAGTACCTCGCCTCCTACCTTCCAAAGTTTACAGAAGCTCCCCTGCGAACCTTGCAGAACTAGCACTCCTGAAAGAAAGGATATTGCGGAGACATGGTGTAGCCACAGCCTGGGCGATGTTTCTAGAATGAAATTTTCACTCTACAGCGGAGTGTGCGCTGATATGAAACTTCCTGGCAGATTAAAACTGTGTAGAGCAATTGCCCGCGGAAGCCAAAGATCCCGAGTTCGAGTCTCGGTCCGGCACACAGTTTTAATCTGCCAGAAAGTTTCAGTGACGAGCTTGTATTGAGGCGGGCGATGGAGCTATGTACAGCAGCAGCAGCATCAGCAGGCAGTTCAAAGGCTGCGGCCACGATGGCACAGACATCGGAAGATTCCCCTGACGACCGGCACCGGCCAGTCTTTAACAATTAGGAAGCAGCCGATCTCTCTATCTTTCTTTCTTTCTTTCTTTCTTTCTTTCTTCGGACCTTTGTCCCGCGTCACGCAGGGTCGGCCGTGTTACTACTGATTTGGCAGTGTTAGTTGCAAAGGGTGGCCGGATGCCCGTCCTGCCGCCACCCCGAATCCCCCGGGATGGAATGAGTGTACCTAGCTGTCTACATCTACATCTACATACATACTGCGCAATCCACCATATGGTGCGTGGCGGAGGGCACCTCGTACCACAACTAGCATCTTCTCTCCCTGTTCCACGCCCAAACAGAACGAGGGAAAAATGACTGCCTATATGCCTCTGTACGAGCCCTAATCTCTCTTGTCTTATCTTTGTGGTCTTCCCGCGAAATGTAAGTTGGCGGCAGTAAAATTGTACTGAAATCAGCCTCTAAATTTCGTCAGTAGCGATTCACGAAGAGAACGCCTCCTTTCCTCTAGAGACTCCCACCCGAGTTCCTGAAGCATTTCCGTAACACTCGCGTGATGATCAAACCTATCAGTAACAAATCTAGCAGCCCCCCTCTGAATTGCTTCTATGTCCTCCCTCAATCGGACCTGATAGGGATCCCAAACGCTCGAGCAGTACTCAAGAATAGGTCGTATTCATGTTTTATAAGCGGTCTCCTTTACAGGTGAACCACATCTTCCCAAGATTCTACCAATGAACCGAAGACGACTATCCGCCTTCCCCATAACTGCCATTACATGCTTGTCCCACTTCATATCGCTCTACAATGTTACGCCCAAATATTTAATCGACGTGACTGTGTCAAGCGCTACACTACTAATGGAGTATTCAAACATTACAGGATTCTTTTTCCTATTCCTCTGCATTAATTTACATTTATCTATATTCAGAGTTAGCTGCCATTCTTTACACCAATTACAAATCCTGTCAAAGTCATCTTGTATCCTCCTAGTCACTCAACGACGACACCTTCCCGTACACCACAGCATCATCAGCAAACAGCCGCACATTGCTATCCACCCTATCGAAAAGATCATTTATGTAGATAGAAAACAACAGCGGACCTACCACACTTCCCTGGAGCACTCCAGATGATACCCTCACCTCCGATGAACACTCACCATCGAGGACAACGTACTGGGTTCTATTACTTAAGAAATCTTCGAGACACTCACATACTTGGGAACGAATCACATATGCTCGTACCTTAGTTAGGAGTCTGCAGTGGGGCACCGAGTCAAACGCTTTTCGGAAGTCAAGGAATATGGCATCCGTCTGATACCCTTCATCCATGGTTCGCAAGATATCATGTGAAAAAAGGGCGAGTTAGGTTTCGCAGGAGCGATGCTTTCTAAAGTCGTGCTGATGCATGGAGAGCAACTTCTCTGTCTCAAGGAAATTCATTGTATTCCAACTGAGAATATGTTCAAGAATCCTGCAACAAACCGATGTTAAGGATATTGGTCTGTAATTTTAAGGATCCGTCCTTCTACCCTTCTTATATACAGGCGTCACGTGTGCTTTTTTCCAGTCGCTCGGGACTTTATGTTGGGCAAGAGATTCGCGCTGTCTGCGTCTAGTGTAACCCAAGGAATGGTGCGAACGTTTTCAAATGTCTGCGAATCGTGTAACTGAGGCGGAATGTGGGTACCAGCCCGGTATTCACCTAGTGGGATGTGGAAAACAGCCTAAAAACCACATCCAGGCTGGCCGGCATACCGGCCCTCGTCGGTAATCCGCCAAGCGGATTCGATCCGGGGCCGGCGCGCCTACCAGAGTCCAGGAAGCAGCCCATTAGCGCTCTCGGCTACCCTGGCGGGTCAGTACGCAGCCGATCTGAACACCTGAAAGTACAGACTTCGGACGACGGAATTCAAATCAGTTTTCTTCGGTCGAATGGAGCGACGTTCCCATACACAAAACATCGATTGTGAGAAACTTTCACGTTCAGTACGAGAAAGGAGAAGATTGTGCCATCCTGGGGATGAGAAATATCAGAACAGCGATATGCTTCGGAATCTATGGCCTGCAGTCACTACTTTACTGCAAACCACATGTTTCGAACGACTCAAAAATTTACTAATAATCAACCGAAAGTTACCTTACATTATATTGTGCATGTTCTGCGGCTGTCTAGCTGTTTCAGCCTCCTGTCAACACCTAATGTTCCACTTCGTCTACGAAACAAGCAAAATCCGTATCGGAAACCTTAGGCCAGAAGTAAAACGTCAAAAATTTTATGTTCAAGTGAGGTAGCTGGGCTAAAGTCATGGCAGTGGACCATTTTTTGCGTTGTGGTAGGTGGTCACTAGTTGTCTACGAATTATTGTTATTGCCTGCTGGCTCTTCTATGCCAGTAGCATGGCGATTCTATTACATGAGGTGGCTTGCAAATGTGGCGTATGTGTTTCTGCTCATTAGTGCTATGGGTGATCAGAGTTGGCTCTGAGCACTATGGGACTTAACTTCTGAGGTCATCAGTCCCCTAGAACTTAGAACTACTTACACCTAACTAACCTAAGGACATCACACACATCCATGCCCGAGGCAGGATTCGAACCTGCGACCGTAGTGGTCGCGCGGTTCAAGACTGTAGCGCCTAGAACCGATCGGCCACCCCGGCCGGCGGTGATCAGAGTATCTCACTCTAAAATTTATGTTTGTTCTTCATACACATGCTGAGTGACATTCTGTAATGTCTCTTGCAGCGGTCTCTCCGCGATATTTTCAGAAATTTTTTTATAAATTATATAGCTCAATACATACCTCGAAATATCTCTTCTTATCTTACCGATTCCTAAACTTAAATATACGATGATTATCAATGCAAAGTAGTTTCAAGCCCTGTTATTCCTTGGAGCGTGCATTTACTCCATGGAATAGCTTCTCTGCTATCTATGTTTTCTCTAATAAAAAGAATGAATGAGAGATCTTACCGATTAGCCGTGAAAGTAAGGAGGATGTATATGTATGTATTGTTGAGCTAGTCGCCATCTTGATGAGATTCTGTACGAGAAGGAATGTAATACATGAACTGAACTAAAGTAAGTGTGTTCGCGTATTATTTAACTGATTATTATTGACAGTGTCTGCTTACTACGCTGTGTTGCACGGGATCAGTGGGGAACGTCTGATTTACACTGGACGAACCTGCCGTTTTGTATGCTCAAGATATGCAGTTTATTACTTTCAATAAATGGGCTAACACGGTCTTACCAGCAGATCTCCGGTCTTCCCCATGTGATCACCGAAAGTTAATAATTATTACAAATGTTTTCAGGAGATCGACTGACAATTTTCGACGCACCGAGACTTCGAAATTGCTTCACTGCCTTATGGAATTTAAGTTAAGCTCAATTTAATCGGGATAGAACAGTATTGAACTGCGTGAATGTGATAGGCCTGCTTTGTGAATGAAAATTCCCTTAATATACGCATTTTTTTACCATCCTGATCAGGCCGGTGTGAGAGAGGTTTTTAAATTTTAGATCCCACAAAAAATATTAAAATTCGTTCACGATTTATTCATGCACGTCTGCTTTAGTAAATTTATTTGAAGTTGTGTGGACTGTCTGCAATGACGCAATGAAGCTTTTCATTGTAGCTATGAGTCATCTCGAGAATACAACAAACCGTTTCTCTCTTCATCTCATACATACGTAAAACTTGTCTGGTTATGAGGAATAACTGAGAAAAGTATGTCCACAGCATATTCTTCAGGAAAACGTAGAAACAAGGTTGCTAGATGGGGTGATTTGCTTGGGGGGGGGGGGGGGGGGGGGGAGGGGGGGAGGAGGGTAAGAGAGCAGCAGCCCCTCGATCCAAGAGTAACTTATGCAGAAGTACACCGAGAGCGTCTTCTGATCTCGTCGGGAGTTTCGTAAGAGTAAAAGTGAAAAGGCTCAGACGTAATGGACATATTTTGTACTGTCAATAATAAAGGCAACATGTCGGAGATACGGAAGTCAGCAAGTGGGCCTTCACAGGGCTCCGAATGTGACAGGAAGCGTCCCACTCAGAGCTATCCCACTCCCTATACATTGGAGTCAAGGGTGCCCGTCATTCAGCAGAGTGAGACACCTAGCATGCAGAATCGGGTGCAGCAGGAAGGACGCAAACTGAATCTAAAAGCGATTTAAACATAGTAAAATAGGGATGAAAGAGTAGCCTGGTCAGGAAGGTAGGGTCGGGGAACGCGCTGACCCAACCTAGAGCGGGAGATGTTCCATTCCCAGTCACCTTTACCAGCCTCGGAGGTAGATTAAAACATTATCACCGAGACTCAAAAGTACTTCCACGGAGAAAACTGAGAACCAGGTAAACCATCAATTACTCGTTCACCAATATCAGAGGCACCGAGTCCAGAAGTTGATACTTAAAGGCGGCCAAAAGGACGGGGTATTCCATCAATATATGAGCAACTATCTGCAAAACTCCACACTACAATGTGGGGGTGGCTAGTTACACAAAATAAAACTATGGGTTAACGTGGTATGACCGATGCGGAGAGGAAATAGGGATGTAGATTCCTTCCCGGAGAAGCAGAAGGAAGAACGCCGTGCTGCAGTGGTCTCCTTCATTGCGCAGAGTTTATTAGATGGGGGAGTAGCCCACCAGATGTCGTTCCATTTCTCACGTGCGCCAGCAAATCCAAGCCTCGCATCGCCAAAGCGAGCGGGGAGCAAGTAACTGCTGTTCTAGCCAAACGTTTGGCCAGATCATTTCCAGGAATACCGGCGCGACTTGGAACCCAGAGAAAGACAACTGAATAGGTAACACAGCGAGAAATCATGAATAGTGGAGACGAAAGGGTGGCAAAAGGAGTATTGGTCAATAGCCTGGAGACTGCTGATTGAGTCAGTACATATCAAACCAAGATCAATTTATTGGTTTTTCGGCTGTGCCCAATTCAGCCATCCGAAGAGTAATATTGTAATGATATGAAAGCAAGGACATCACAACACCCAGTCTCCAAGAGGATAAAAGCTCCGACTCGGCCGGAAACCGAATCCGGGCCCCTTAGCTTAACAATCCGCGGCGCTCACCGTGCAGTTACTGAGGCGGATGTTTAATAACATGGGGTGCTCTGCTAACGGGTGCCAGTTCTCCCGTAAACATACTACATGTTCCGGACGGCGAGCAGTGTTCCATACCTGCTGGAGATGTTATGGCATACCCAGGCTGGTCCACCGTTTTAGAGTTGTCGGTGTAAAAGACGGTAGCACCCTGGAACACCTGAAGAACTGGGCGTGATAGACGTTTCGAAAGGTCATGGGTGTGACCGAGACTTTGGGATCTTTGCAGAGATCGGTGGACTGAGTACCATCCAAGTGGGAGCGCGAGAAAACACGGGAAGCACAGTTTAGGGAGGGGAGATGGAAAACACATGGAAGTGAGGCGCATTCCAAGTGGCAATCCCACCCGAGGCAGGGTATCAGGACGATACTCGTCGTATGTAGAAAAGAAGAGCAACACTTGGTACCCTAGAATGCTTAACTGCACATCCTGCTTCATGTTCACGATAATGTGAAAAAGCGGATCCGAAAACATCTCCATCACAAAGTAGAACTATATCCATCTTGAGCTACTCCTCCACAGACCAAGCACTGAACGGTTCATCCCTGCATTTGCCTGAAGCTATTTAGAGAAATCAAGGAAAATCTAAATCAGTATGGCCGAATGCGGGTTGGGCTAAAGTCCGGCTTCTGTTGTTTGACCCATTGGAGACGTGCAGCTTTATGTAACACTCTGAGCGATAGCATTTTGCAAAGTACCAAATCCTGGATGTCTACTGAATAGAATTCCCTTCGAAACGTTCACTTGCAAACTGATTGAGATAGGCTTGCAGTCACTGACAGCAGAAATTCCTGTAGAGTTCGAAACCGATTGTTGTTATGCCATTGGCAAGGCGTGACACTTCAGTTCCTGAAACTTTATAATTAGCCTTTCGCTGGATAGTTGCCGTCTATCTTCAAGGGTGTGCCAATGCAGGCTTTTCAACATTTCCGTGAAGCACTTCAGAGAGACAAACTAACCTAAGCCAAGTTGTGCTGCCCTTCTTTCTACACATTCAATATCCCCCGAAAGTCCTATTTGGTATGAATCCAAAACACTTGAGGAACAGTCTGCGATAGGACGCACAACGAATGACAGTCTCCAGTTGCATTGTCCCAGTATCTTGCCAAAGAACCGACATCAGTCGCCTAATTTATTTTATTCCAGTTGTGAATCATTTATATAGTAGTCTTAGGGTACTCCGTTTATGCGTTCTGCGACGTGCCCAACTTTACATATATGAATATTTAAAATAAGGTGCCAGTCTTTGCAGCACTTTGAAATCATATAAACATCTGACTGGATATTTGTGCAGGAACCTTATTTATGGAACCTATCACTATTATACACTATTGGTCATTAAAATTGCTACACCAATAAGAAATGTAGATGATAAATGGGTTTTCATTGGACAAATATATTATACTAGAACTGACATGTGATTACATTTTCACGCAATTTGTGTACATAGATCCTGAGAAACCAGTACCCAGAACAACCACCTCTGGCCCTAATAACTGGCTTGATACGCCCGGGAATTAAGTCAAACAGAGCTTGGATGGCGTGTACAGGTACAGCTGCCCAAGCAGCTTCAACACGATACCACAGTTCATCAATAGTAGTGACTGGCGTATTGTGACGAGCCAGTTGCTCGGCCACCATTGAACAGACGTTTTCAGTTGGTGAGAGACCTGGAGAATGTGCTGGCCAGGACAGCAGTCGAACATTTTCTGTATCCAGAAAGGCCCGTACAGGACATGCGGCCGTGCATTATCCTTCTGAAATGTAGGGTTTCGCAGGGATCGAATGAAGGGTAGAACCACGGGTTGCAACACATCTGAAATGTAACGTCCACTGTTCAAAGTGCCGTCAATGCGAACAAGAAGTGACCGAGACGTGTAAGCAATGGCACCTCACACCATCACGCCGGGTGGTACGCCAGTATGGCAATGACGAATACACGTTTCCAATGTGCGTTCACCGCGATGTCGCCAAACACGGATGCGACCATCATGATGCTGTAAACAGAACCTGGATTCATCCGAAAAAAAGGCCGTTTTGCCATTCGTGCACCCAGGTTCGTCGTTGAGTACACAATCGCTGGCGCTCCTGTATGTGATGCAGTGTCAAGGGTAACCGCAACCACGGTCTCCGAGCTGATAGTCCATGCTGCTGCAAACGTCATCGAACTGTTCGTGCACATGGTTGTTGTCTTGCAAACGTCCCCATCTCTTGACTCAGAGATCGAGTCGTGGCTGCACGATCCGTTACAGCCATGCGGATAAGATGCCTGTCATCTCGACTGCTAGTGACACGAGGCCGTTGGGATCCAGCACGGCGTTCCGTATTACCCTCCTGAACCCACCGATTCCATATTCTGCTAACAGTCATTGGATCTCGACCAACGCGAACAGCAATGTCGCGATACGATAAACCGCATTCGCGATAGTCTACAATCCGACCTGTATCAAAGTCGGAAACGTGATGGTACGCATTTCTCCTCCCTACACGAGGCATTACAACAACGTTTCACCAGGCAACGCCGGTGAACTGCTGTGTTCGGTTGGAAACTTTCCTCATGTCAGCACGTTGTAGGTGTCGCCAACGGCGCCAACCTTGTGTGAATGCTCTGAGAAGCTAATCACTTGCATATCGCAGTATGTTCTTCCTGTCGGTTAAATTTCGCGTCTGTAGCACGTCATCTTGGTGGTGTAGCAATTTTAATGGCCAGTAGTGTATTAATGTGCGGTGGTGATCAGCACTTACACTGATCTGCCTGAACATTACGACCACCGGCCTACTATCGGTGTAAAGGCGCCCAGGCGATAGCAGCGTCACCTGGCGAGGAATGACTGCCAGTCAGGCAAACGCACGCTGCATCCTGTGTCAGTGAGCGTGCTGCCCGTGTATGAAATGCGGCGGTCGCGATCCCTCCGAGTTTGACCGATGGCAGATTATCACGGGCCGGAAGCTCGGCAGGAGGATTTCGGAAACTGTGCGACTTGTCCGAGTGCTCGAGGAGAGCTGTGGTCTCTTCAACACGTGGCGAAACCAAAGTGAAACCACTTCCAGACGTCGGAGGTTGGGGCCACCCCTCATTACAGATGTCGGACGTCGTATGCTGTGCAGGCTGGTCAAACAGGACATGCGGCGAACTGTGGAGGAACTAACGGCAGACTTTACAGCTGGGCGAAGTACAAGTGTGTCTGAACATACAGTGCACCGAACCAACACCGACTCAAAGGAAGGCCTCGGCGCTTGTTCGTGACGTCACGGCAGCTAGGCACGGCGAACGCCAGGTCTGTTGCAGGCATACTCATAATGGTGGTGTCTCCCTCTCTGACACAGGAAAATGTGAAACTATTGGCGGTAGTTGACCAACACACGTTGTTCTGAGAGATTTCTGCAACCAATTAATTGTGCAATTCATTACACTTCTTAACAAATAGTGTACTCCTGGACTTAAATTTCCCCCTGTTTTAAGGATTGACATACAAAAACAACTTCATGGTCCAGCAGCAACAGAATTCGTGCTTCTTTACCTTATTTGTAAATCTGAGGAAGCTACGTTTGTACTGGGTTGCTTTTACAAGAAACTGTGAACATGTTGGTGCTCTTCTGTAGGTGTCTTGGTTGACTATGGGATGAGGAGTACTGAATGTTAATGAAATATCTTGCGATTGTACACGTTGTGGGAGGGGGTGGGGGACAGAAGAAGAGGCAAAAGAGAGATACTTGTTTTATCAATTTTTTTTTTTTATCTTATAAAGTTTCTCCTTTCAGTTGCAAGAGGGGAATATTTATCTTTTCTAATGTGCATGTTTAAAAAATTTTAAGCTCAGCCGTACTTTCGATGTATGAAGCTATTTTGTTTCCTGTTTAGAATTCCTTTCGTTGAAAACGACTGTATAATGACTGGCAACAGTTGGACATTTACACATGTCAATTAGTTCACATTTCCAGTGACGATGTCAAACGAAAATAAATAAATACATAAAAGAAACGAGTTAATTGTACGGGGGTTGGGGTAAGTTTCGATAACAAAATGGCTCAAATAAATATCGTTACTTCAACGTAAAATTTCCGAAGCTTGCAATGGGGCAAAGCGTCTTCTCATATTGATCTATGTTTGTTTCGACAGGACTCAGTAATACAGAACTACGATCTTCATTTGTAGCCTTACGATAGTAAGAAAATCTTTCATGTAAATAAAACTGCAGAATCCAAAACAATACCAAACATTTTGTCCAAAAATAAGATTTATAGTGATAAGCACGCCCAGGCGTTTCTGCCTGCAACAGACCTGGTGTTCGCCGTGCCTAGCTGACGTGACGTCATCAACAAGCGCCGAGGCCTTCCTTTGAGTCGGTGTTGACCGATCACTCCTAACAATGAGCCTCCGCAGCCGACTACCCCTGGATGTGCCAATCTTAACACCACGACAGCGGCAACTACGACTGAAGTGAGCAGGAGATCACCAGCACTGGACTTTGGCGCATTGGCACAGCGTCGCACGGTCTGATAAACCCCGATACCTTCGTCGTCTTGCCGATGGGAGGACGCAAATTCGTTGTCGTCCAGGGGAACGGCTGCTTCACACTTGTTCTGCTCTGAGAAATATTCTTGAGGCCATCCACAAGTCCAGTGGAGCTCGTGAAAGGCACTATGACGGCCAAGGGGACCACGTACATCACTTCATGACAATAATATTTCCCGATGGCAGTGGCATTTTTCATCAAGATTATCCGACTTGTCACAAGGCAAGGACTGTGAAGGAGTCGTTGGAGGAGCGCAGGGGCCAGTTTCAATCGACGAACTGGCCCCCACAACTCGCTAGATATGAACCTGATCGAAGACATCTGGGATGTGATTGAACGTGTCGTCAGAGCTCATCCCCCCCCCCCCCACTCCCCAGAATTTACGGGAATTACGTGACTTGTGTAAGCAGATGTGGTGCCAACTCGCTCCAGTTACCTACCAAGGGCTCACTGCTTCCAGGCCACGATGTGTCGCCACTGTCATTCGTGCCAAAGATGGACATACCGTCTGTTAGGTAGGTGATCATAATGTTCTAATTGATCAGTGTATATCGCTACTCAACGGAATGTGAATTATGAGGTCTTTAGCATACGGAAACCCAAAAGAGGCGCTGGCCTATGTCACAGCTCCACCTCAGTGTTATCGTTTAGGTAAAGCGATCCACAAAAGTCAATATCCGCGAATTCCGATCACATTTCTCTTAGTCGCGCAGAACTGTAGGAACGTGATACATTGCAAAGTGGGAAGTACCCTCGCCAGGGGGCTGCGAGATAGGCACCCCTGAACTCCGCAGTCTGAGAGGGGACGTAAAAACCGATCGTAAAAAAAAGGAAGAAGACGAAAGGCAGTTTAAGCGAGAGTGGACCGTGAATTCCCCAATCCTCGCGTTTCCGTCTCCTGCCTACGAGAAAAATCGACGCAGTTGTCACGGCGTCATTTCTTACAGTGTCAGTTCCACACAGCTGATGCGTGCGCGGCTTGCTCATGTTCAACAACGGGGTTCTTAGTGATAGTTTGCTATGTTATTGCGACATCTCAAAGCTCGGTGAGCGGGTGTGCATGCAAACACACACACACACCCAAGACGGGGGAGGGAACGACGTACAACGAAGCAATTATCCGAACAGGACGGAAATCGGTAGAAGCGATGCACATGTACAGACAACCAAATGCTTACGATTTCAAGGAAACTGGATGATTTGTTAAAGAAGACGACGATAACAAATTGAAAAGTTAATAACCTGTTGGTCTAAGTCTCCCCTAAAGCAAGCAGTTATTCGGCTTGGCATTGATCAACAGAGTTGTTGGATGTCTCCTTGAGGGATATTGTGACAAATTTTGCCCAACTGGTGTGTTGGATCATCAAAATCCCGTGCTGGTAGAAGGACCCTGCTTATAATGCTCGAAACATTCTCAAATGGGAAGAGATCCGGCCTCCTTGCTGGTCGAGGTAGGATTTGGCAAGCACTAAGACAAGCATCAGAAATTCTCGCTGTGTGCTGGCGGCGATTACCTTGCTGAAGTTAAGCCCAGAATGGCTTACCGTCTAGGGCAGGAAAACAGAGCTTAGAATATCGTCGGCGCACCACTGTGTTGTAAGGATGACGCGCATGATAACCAAAGGGGTTCTGCTACGAAGAGAGGCCATCACTCATGGTTGTCGGGCCGCATAGCGGGCGACAGTGATGTCGGTTTCCCATCACTGTCTGGGGCATCTCCAGAGACGTCTTCGGCATGGAACCCCATTGACTGGAGTGGGATTGTTCGAACTGAGTCCTAATGACCAGCGCAGAAAGGACACTAACCTGAATGGCCTACGCATACGGTACGACAGCCAGGAGGGATGGTCTACCGTGCCATTTCGTTTCATAGCAGGACTGCTCTGGTTGTCATCCGCGGCATCTTTGCAGCACGTCGACGATATTCTACGTCACGTTTTGTTGCCCATCATGGAAAGCCATCCTAGGCATACATATCAGCAAAATAACGCCCGCCCGCACACGACAAGTGTTTCTACCGCTTTTGTTCGTACTTGAGGAACCGTATATCAGCGAGCGATATCGCTGGATCTCTCCCCTACTGAGTACATGTGGAGGATTATCGGCAGAGCCCTCCAACCAGTTCACAATTTTGGCAATCTAACGCGCCAAACAAGAATACACATTCTGTCGTTTAATAATAACATTAAAGCAGCAGTAATCCTCCATGTCTGTTACATCTAGGCATAAGACTATAAAATTTGCTAAAACTGTGTAGAAAAAAATTACAGGAAGACAGTTTTTGGGAAGGTGGGGAGGGCCCAATTTTGGCAGTTTTGCCAGGAGGCGCAGGATCATTTCGGTACGGTTCTGACCGTATACAGGGTCTATACAAGGGCGATGTTCTTGAGGACAATATTATGGAAATGGAAGAGGAGGTAGATGAAATGGGAGATATGATACTGCGTGAAGAGTTTGACAGACCACTGAAGGACCTAAGTCGAACAAGATCCCGCGAGTAGACAACATTCCATTAGAACTTCTGACAGCCTTGGGAGAGCCAGTCCTGACAAAACTCTACCATCTGGTGAGCAAGATGTATGAGACAGGCGAAATTCGCTCAGACTTCTAGAAGAATATAACAATTCCAATCCCAAAGAAAGCAGGTGTTGACAGATGTGAAAATTACCAAACTATCAGTTTAATAAGTCACAGCTGCAAAATAATAACGCGAATTCTTTACAGATGAATGGAAAAACTGGTAGAAGCCGACCTTGGGGAAGATCAGTTTGGATTCCGTAGAAATGATGGAACACGTGAGGCAATACTGACCCTACGACTTATCTTAGAAGAAAGATTTAAGAAACGGCAAACCTACGTTTCTAGCATTTGTAGAGTTCGAGAAAGCTTTTGACAATGTTGACTGAAATACTCTCTTTCAAATTCTGAAGGTGGCAGGGGTAAAATACAGGGAGCGAGAGGCTATTTACAATTTGTACAGAAACCAGATGGCAGTTATACGAGTCGAGGGGCATGACAGAGAAGCAGTGATTGGGAAGGGAGTGAGACAAGATTGTAGCCTATCCCCGATGTTATTCAATCTGTATATTGAGCAAGCATTAAAGGAAACAAAAGAAAAATTCGGAATAGGAATTAAAATCCATGGAGAAGAAATAAAAACTTTGAGGTTCGCCGATGACATTGTAATTGTGTCAGAGACAGCAAAGGACTTGGAAGAGCAGTTGACTGAAATGGACAGTGTCTTGAAAGGAGGGTATAAGATGAACATCAACAAATGCAAAACAAGGATAATGGAATGTAGTCGAGTTAAATCGGGTGATGCTGAGGGAATTACATTAGGAAATGAGACACTTAAAGTAGTAAAGGAGTTTTGCTATTTGGGGAGCAAAATAACTGATGATGGTCGAAGTAGAGAGGATATAAAATGTAGACTGGCTATGGCAAGGAGAGCGTTTCTGAAGAAGAAAAATTTGTTAACATCGAGTACACATTTAAGAGTCAGGAAGTCTTTTCTGAAAGTATTTGTATGGAGTGTAGCCATGTATGGAAGTGAAACATGGACGATAAATAGTTTGGACAAGAAGAGAATAGAAGCTTTCGAAATGTGGTGCTACAGAAGAATGTTGAAGATTAGATGGGTAGATCACATAACTAATGAGGAGGTATTGAATAGAATTGGAGAGAAGAGGAGTTTGTGGCACAACTTGACTAGAAGAAGGGATCGGTTGGTAGGACATGTTCTGAGGCATCAAGGGATCACAAATTTAGTATTGGAGGGCAGTATGGAGGGTAAAAATCGTAGAGGGAGACCAAAAGATGAATACACTAAGCAGATTCAGAAGGATGTAGGCTGCAGTAGGTACTGGGAGATGAAGAAGCTTGCACAGGATAGAGTAGCATGGAGAGCTGCATCAAACCAATCTCAGGACGGAAAGACCACAACAACAACAACAACTTCCGGTCTGCACGATATGCTGCGTAATAATATATATAACAGAAAAAGAGTTCAAGAATACACCTTCTGTCACTTAATAACAAGATTAAAGCAGCAGTTATCCTTCATCTCTGTTACAACTAGGCATAAGACTATAAAACTTGCTAAATCTGTGTAGAAAAAATTACAGGAAGACAGTTTTTGGGAAGGTTGGGAGGGCCCAATTTTTGCAGTTTTGCCAGGGGGCGCAGGATTATTTCGGTACAGTTCTGACCCTTCGCCATGCACCACTTATGATTTCAGATGAAGAAGTTATTGATTGGCGACTCCATAGTGTCCTGTGCACTACGACCAGATAATGGGTATACTTGGAAGGAGAGACAGCATTGGTCGTATATTTTTGTTTACTATCGCAAAATCGATTTTCGGTCACTTAGTGACCATCTTCAGTGCTAGAAGTTAAAAATTTTTTCACATTACGATCAGAGAGTATAAAACAGAAAATCACAATTACATCTGCATATGAACATAACACTTGTTAGGAACATACCTGTAATATATAACTTAAATTAGTAAGCACTGGTTTCAATAAGCTTACGGAGATCACATAGACTGAGGTCGCTGTTTACATGCACTTGTTCAGCAGACCTCGGTGTGACGGGGCTTGACACGCCCTCTATGTGACATGTGTCACGTGAAGACATAGTATTACTGGTTTTGCGAGATATTAACACTAAATAACTCTTGTGCATTTGTGAATCGTGCAGTAATTCAAATTTAAAATGTACGTACAACACATAGCAGACGAAGGGGGAAGGAAATATCTAAAATACATTGGCGTATTGTTTTTTAAAAAACAAACTTATAAAACATAAAACAGATCGATTATAAGTTGTCAGAGAACAGGACATATAAAAGAGCAAAAGATAATGAAAAACAATAATAAATGAATAACATGAATGAGGTGTAAACAGGTTTTTAAAAAAACATAATACCCACCATCTGGCGTGGGAAGTTAGAAGTACAACGTTCGTGATTTACGTAAAATGTTACGTTAAGACTAAGGAGTCAAATATGTAAAAAATAATAACAGTACGAAACTGCCATTACTTAATAATTAAAATGCCGTGAAACACAATGTTCATTACAAAAATGTTTGTAGGTGTGGATAAACAATTTTGTTATCATATTTAACCGACATGCTGATGTACGTCTCGTTTGTCCCTTTGGGCAAGCTAGCAGTGTTATAACAGTGATTATAGGCTTCCGCATAAGCACTGGGTCAGAACCCATACATACATGACATCAAATATACACGGTTGCTTACTGTAAAACATGGCCCCATCATTTGGCGTGGGAGGTTAAAAGTACATCGTTCTTGATTTACGTAAATATTACGTTAAAACTGAGAAGTCAAATATATAAAATAGTAATAGTCCGAACAAGCCACTAAGTAACAATTCATATGCCATTAAATAATATTAAAAAAAGTTTTGAGGGTGTAGAGTAGCAATTTTGTTATCATATTTAACGGCGTTATAATGTACATATCATTCGTCCCATCACTGGTTGTACGCTTCCGCATAAGCACTGGGTCAGAACCCATATGTACATTCACAGGTTGATAAAACAGTAATGAAGTTGCCAAGCAACCGGTTTTGAATATTAATAAACTAATTTGATTTTACATAACTTATAGCAGTAGTAGGACCCATATGAAATACAAGCAGACTTAAGAAGTACCTATAATTCTAATTGTGTATTTGAAATTTGTATTTTCAAATGTATTTCAAATACACAATTAGAATTATAGGTACTTCTTAAGTCTGCTTGTATTTCATATGGGTCCTACTACTACTATAAGTTATGTAAAATCAAATTAGTTTATTAATATTCAAAACCGGTTGCTTGGCAACTTCATTACTGTTTTATCAACCTGTGAATGAAATTTGTATTTTGCTGTCTCTCCTTCCAAGATGTAGAAGTGTTTGGCTGACACGCAGCAAGTAGATATAGCGCAGCGCGAGCAGGCAGAGAGATCAGGGCTCGTGGCACACTTCTGCGGCAGCTCGACGCGGACAATGCAAGCTCTCTCGCTGAGCTCTAAGCCGCGAGCGTTGCAGACGCCGCCATCGCAACTCGGCCGTGGACAATTGCCTTCCGGTACTTCGTGCCACAGGTTCGGCTGAATAGCGCTCCTCTTGCAACACCACGCAACTACTGACAGCGATGGTATCTCCCCTCCTCCCGCGTCCATCATTCAACGTGTTCGCAAACTGTTCGGCTGCACATGAAGTTTGTGGGCGATGCGCAGAATGTTTCGAAGGAGCACGCACTCTCGTCGTCTTCTGCTAGCGATGTCGATTGCTGAAGGAAGAGCAAAGTATGTTGATTGATAAGGTGGAATGGAAGAGGCTAGGTTCACTTCCGTGACGTCACTATAACGAGAAATGCGCAGTTTCGATCGTGCGGACATCTATCGACTTTCGTGGTCGTATCGAGTCCGAACCCGGCGAGCCTCTCGTGGAACGGCCACCCTTACTAAGTTTACGGAGAGTCATCGCCGCGGTGAGCCTACAGTCTTACAGTTTCACATGGGAGTTGGCACCATCATCGTGTTGATACATGCCACCAGCTAGGGAACGTTTATGTAATAGCAGTTCACCGATCGGAAATAATGCGACTGGTTGCTCTTTTCAATATCTAATTATTTCCAAGCACGAAATTAATGTGTGGATGACAAAGTTATGGTCTGCAAATATCTAATCATTTTGTGTGACTCATTAGTATTAAAAAATTGAAACGGATTTATTGGTTCCATATCAGTGGATAAGTCACATCTTCCCTCATTTTATTCGATTTGACCTATTTATTGATTTCGCTTTAACTGACCTGTTTATTCATTTGAGGACCATATCTTGTTGTTGTGGTCTTCAGTCCTGAGACTGGTTTGATGCAGCTCTCCATGCTACTCTATCCTGTGCAAGCTTCTTCATCTCCCAGTACCTACTGCAAACTACATCCTTCTGAATCTGCTTAGTGTACTCATCTTTTGGTCTCCCTCTACGATTTTTACCCTCCACACTGCCCTCCAATACTAAATTGGTGATCCCTTGATGCCTCAGAACATGTCCTACCAACCGATCCCTTCTTCTGGGCAAGTTGTGCCACAAACTTCTCTTCTCCCCAATCCTATTCAATACTTCCTCATTAGTTGTGTGATCTACCCACCTAATCTTCAACATTCTTCTGTAGCACCACATTTCGAAAGCTTCTATTCTCTTCTTGTCCAAACTATTTATCGTCCATGTTTCACTTCCATACATGGCTACACTCCATACAAATACTTTCAGAAATGACTTCCTGACACTTAAATCTATACTCGATATTAACAAATTTCTCTTCTTCAGAAACGCTTTCCTTGCCATAGCCAGTCTACATTTTATATCCTCTCTACTTGGACCATCATCAGTTATTTTGCTCCCCAAATAGCAAAACTCCTTTACTACTTTAAGTGTGTCATTTCCTAATCTAATTCCCTCAGCACCACCCGACTTAATTCGACTACATTCCATTATCCTCGTTTTGCTTTTCTTGATGTTCATCTTATATCCTCCTTTCAAGACACTGTCCATTTCATTCAACTGCTCTTCCAAGTCCTTTGCTGTCTCTGACAGAATTACAATGTCATCGGCGAACCTCACAGTTTTTATTTCTTCTCCATGGATTTTAATATCTACTCCGAATTTTTCTTTTGTTTCCTTTACCGCTTGCGCAATATAGAGATTGAATATCATTGGGGAGAGGCTACAACCTTGTCTCACTCCCTTCCCAATCACTGCTTCCCTTTCATGCCCCTCGACTCTTATAACTGCCATCTGGTTTCTGTACAAATTGTAAATAGCCTTTCGCTCCCTGTATTTTACCCCTGCCACCTTTAGAATTTGAGAGAGAGTATTCCAGTCAACATTGTCAAAAGCTTTCTCTAAGTCTACAAATGCTAGAAACGTAGGTTTGCCTTTCCTTAATTTTTCTTCTAAGATAAGTCGTAAGGTCAGTATTGCCTCACGTGTTCCAGTGCTTCTACGGAATCCAAACTGATCTTCCCCGAGGTCGGCTTCTACTAGTTTTTCCATTCGTCTGTAAAGAATTCGTGTTAGTATTTTGCAGCTGTGGCTTATTAAACTGATTGTTCGGTAATTTTCACATCTGTCAACACCTGCCTTCTTTGGGATTGGAATTATTATATTCTTCTTGAAGTCTGAGGGTATTACGCCTGTTTCATACATCTTGCTCACCAGATGGTAGAGTTTTGACAGGACTGGCTCTCCCAAGGCCGTCAGTAGTTCCAATGGAATGTTGTCTACTGCGGGGGCCTTGTTCCGACTCAGGTCTTTCAGTGCTCTGTCAAACTCTTCTCGCAGTATCATATCTCCCATTTCATCTTCATCTACATCCTCTCCCATTTCCATAATATTGTCCTCAAGTACATCGCCCTTGTATAGACCCTCTATATACTCCTTCCACCTTTCTGCTTTCCCTTCTTTTCTTAGAACTGGGTTTCCATCTGAGCTCCTTACATTTGTCCTCTAGCCATCCCTGCTTAGCCATTTTGCACTTCCTGTCGATCTCATTTTTGAGACGTTTGTATTCCTTTTTGCCCGCTTCATTTACTGCATTTTTAATTTTTCTCCTTTCATCAATTAAATTCAGTATCTCTTCTGTTACCCAAGGATTTCTACTAGCCCTCGTCTTTTTACCTACTTGATCCTCTGCTGCCTTCACTACTTCATCCCTCAAAGCTACCCATTCTTCTTCTACTGTATTTCTTTCCCCCATTCCTGTCAATTGTTCCCTTATGCTCTCCCTGAAACTCTGTACAACCTCTGGTTCTTTCAGTTTATCCAGGTCCCATCTCCTTAAATTTCCACCTTTTTGCAGTTTCTTCAGTTTTAATCTACAGGTCATAACCAATAGATTGTGGTCAGAGTTAACATCTGCCCCTGGAAATGTCTTACAATTTAAAACCTGGTTCCTATATCTCTGTCTTACCATTATATAATCTATCTGATACCTTTTAGTATCTCCAGGATTCTTCCATGTATACAACCTTCTTTCATGATTCTTAAACCAAGTGTTAGTTATGATTATGTTGTGCTCTGTGCAAAATTCCACCAGGCGGCTTCCTCTTTCATTTCTGTCCCCCAATCCATATTCACCTACTATATTTCCTTCTCTCCCTTTTCCTACACTCGAATTCCAGTCACCCATGACTATTAAATTTTCGTCTCCCTTCACAATCTGAATAATTTCTTTTATTTCATCATACATTTCTTCAATTTCTTCGTCATCTGCAGAGCTAGTTGGCATATAAACTTGTACTACTGTAGTAGGCGTGGGCTTCGTATCTATCTTGGCCACAATAATGCGTTCACTATGCTGTTTGTAGTAGCTTACCCGCATTCCTATTTTCCTATTCATTATTAAACCTACTCCTGCATTACCCCTATTTGATTTTGTGTTTATAACCCTGTAGTCACCTGACCAAAAGTCTTGTTCCTCCTGCCACCGAACTTCACTAATTCCCACTATATCTAACTTTAACCTATCCATTTCCCTTTTTAAATTTTCTAACCTACCTGCCCGATTAAGGGATCTGACATTCCACGCTCCGATCCGTAGAACGCCAGTTTTCTTTCTCCTGATAACGATATCCTCTTGAGTAGTCCCCGCCCGGAGATCCGAGTGGGGGACTATTTTACCTCTGGAATATTTTACCCAAGAGGACGCCATCATCATTTAACCATACTGTAAAGCTGCATGCCCTCGGGAAAAATTACGGCTGTAATTCCCCTTGCTTTCAGCCGTTCGCAGTACCAGCACAGCAAGGCCGTTTTGGTTATTGTTACAAGGCCAGATCAGTCAATCATCCAGACTGTTGCCCTTGCAACTACTGAAAAGGCTGCTGCCCCTCTTCAGGAACCACACGTTTGTCTGGCCTCTCAACAGATACCCCTCCGTTGTGGTTGTACCTACAGGACGGCTATCTGTATCGCTGAGGCAAGCAAGCCTCCCCACCAACGGCAAGGTCCAAGGTTCATGGTGGGGGGAACCATATACCCAATGTTATTTTGACTAGACATTTATACAAAATTATACGTGCTACACACACCAGAATAATAAGTGTAGTATTACCATAACACAGTTCTGAAACAGTAAAAGGTTTCTTGCTCACGAATTAAAGCAGCAACTCACTTGGTGCATTAACTGCAACTTTGGAAACTATTCCTGGCTTTTCTTTCTTTGAAAGTGAGAATTTGTCGGTTTCACACACGCTATTTACACAAGTGTACCGTAATTACGTATTACGGTAAGTATTTAATGATACGCTTCCCACATGGAAAAAGTGTAATGGTTGAGTGACATACGTTTTATTTCATATGAAAAATTACAATTCACTGTGAGAAAAATAATATACTTCCTTTGCACTTTTGAACGTAACTGAAACAACGAAAAAATACAGCTGCAGGTTCACTTCTTTGCCAGTACGAGAATACATTACGTCTGCATACGTAGTAGATGCTCTTGTTTGGAATAGAAGTTCCCTAAAATAAATAGCTTGAAAATTTTCTTTTATATTTCTATATGGCTAACACTAAGTTACGTTTTAATTCTTCTTCAATTCTATCAGTCTTTCCTATGCTTTTATTTTGAGTGGTAGTTACCATTTTTTACCAGATCGACGTATTTCGAACATTTTTAGCATCTGGCTGTTTCACGCTTAATCTGTAAATTGTTGACAATTAAAACTCACTCCTGGGAGAGGGCGCTCTTTTATATACACCCAGAACATAAAATATTACAGACCATACTTTCACAGACCATACTTTCCTCAAAATAGTAAGGTTGTAGACTCTTTTGGAAAACAAAGAAAAGAACGTCAGATATAGCAGGGCACGAACCAGCGCACTAGCTATATACTCTGCTTAATCACCGGACATTCTATCCACAACGCCACTGTGGACACTACGGACTTGGCACTCGGTTTCATATTTAGACAACCTGAAGACTTCAACTATCGTTATGATTCTTACCTTATATTTAATTATAATAAAGCGAACCTAAGCGACGGACCGAGCGAGGTGGCGCAGTGGTTAGCACACTGGACTCGCATTCGGAAGGACGACGGTTCAATCCCGTCTCCAGCCATCCTGCTTTACGTTTTTCGTGATTTCCCTAAATCGTTTCAGGCAAATGCCGGGATGGTTCCTTTGAAAGGGCACGGCCGATATCCTTATCCATCCTTCCCTAACCCGAGCTTGCGCTCCGTCTCTAATGACCTCGTTGTCGACGGTACGTTAAACACCACTAACCCTAACCTAAGAGACGGGTTTTCGAGAAATCCTCAACATTTGAAGCGGACATACCTAGGAGGCTAAAACCAATCAAATATGGCTTGTCGCACTTCTCAGAACTCGATACGACCACGAAAGTCGACGGTCGAAACTGGACATGTACACGTCATAGTGATGTCACGACGATATGTTACCGAGATGAATCTCTCGTCTCCCAGGCGGAACATCCTTATGCGTGCGCCAAACCGTCTTTTTTCTTTTTTTTTCGTTTCAGCACTCGGATAACACCATGTTCTATAGAAAGAGGGCTGCAGAATCTTAAGCGATACGTAGTTGCTTGCTGCTTCTTTGGCAAAATCTTTTTTTTTTCCTGTGTCTATGGACAATACTACTCCGAACATGTACACCACTAAACTTGTAATGTTGATGCATTAATTTGTTCTGAAAGCGGTGCTGATATTCAAGACAATAAAAGCGGGTTAAATGATGTGAGCTACCTGGGGAAGTTAACCTTGCATTACTGAGCAACTGTTTCACCAGGTATCCAGTCTACCTTACCAAATTCCCAACCAGACTAAAATTAATTATAATCTTTTAGTAGTCATCTTACGATAACCGGTGATACATATATAAAAAGAGAATTTAAATAAAAAGAAATAAATCAGTTTATATTTGCACATTTATTTTAACATTGATCATTGTTCCGTTAAAATTTCAGCATATTAACTTGATTCATAACTAAACTGGTGCCTTATTTAGGATTGTGAAAATGTGAGTTTGTAATCTTACGGAACACATCAAATATGGAGCCAAGATTGAAAGACTGCATACAACACTGCGTTCATAAAATAACACACGAAGAACGTTGAAACATATGAAACAGGAAATTAACCACAACCAACCGATTCAATTTTCAACCAAAGAAGTTACGTTCGTAGCGCAGTCCTGTCCGTCATGAAATTACCACACACTAGTATACTAAATTCGTACTAACTCTCTGTAAAATCTTCCCGAAAAGAATACCTGAGGGCTACTTTGATGCTGACACCACATGCTTCACGTGGTCAACTTGGTTTACACAAAGAGCACAACTCCACAATAATTATGATAATTAAAATAAATTACATCGAAACACAATTTACAAAAGAAAAACCTCGAACTGGTTACTGTCATCATACTATTAACCTGATGGGTCAAACAATTATATAAGCACGTGGTACTGGTCTCACAAAAGTACACCCCATGTGGGTTGAACATAATGAAAAGTTCCTATATTCAAAAATATTGTGGAGACGAGACGTTATAATCTCACGCACAGTCGCATTTAAGATTGATGATCTTAGTTAGAGTTACGTATCATCAACACGTGGTTCCACTTTACTCACAAAGTAGTGACAAAGCAACTATTGAAGATATTCTGAACTTCACACTCGAATTACACTGCACTGCAATTTAAGATAACATTAGACATTTTAGATCTAAACCTGAAATAAAGGTGATTAAATTTTCAGTTAGTCTGAACTTAAGAAATCCATTGTCCTACGGACTTAGCAGACACGCGCTTAGCCGGAGATCTTACCACTTCAGACACTCGCTGCGGACTGACTGGCGTGGTCCCCTACAGAGGGTGCCTCACAGATACAAACGGAAGTGACCAGAGAGGCAGCTTCCTATACCAACATGACATGGGACGGACACGACCATACCAATAATAGAAACCTCTTTGCTTTTAGAAAGCGTAGCTACCTGTTCCGACGTTGGTCCTACTGTTCTCTAGCAGACAGGCTTGTCTGCTACCATCAAGCATGCAACTAGAAATACATTTGCTCATTCATCCTTTCATACAGAAGGGAAGGCGGATGACAGTATCTTATCATATACAGTATATAAAAGAAAGCGGATGAAGGTTCCATATGAGACTGTGTGACATGAATTACATATAAACTGTGTTTTAAAGTGTAATAGTGTGACAGATCGTTCTTGTTTATGTGTAAAAGTAACACGTTCCGCTGCTCAGTCTCCTCCCAGATAGAGTCAGAAACACCACGGTAAATTTAGAAGTGGAATGTATGCCGTAAATGACAACAGTTTTAAAAAATTAACATAAAAGGAATCCAACAGAGACCTTTCAAACTGCCGTATTAACTTTAATAGATCGTTGTATTATCTACCCACATTGTCCCTATAGGCACCAAATGATTTTAATACTATTTGTCCCATTTGTGACATTAAAACTGTTATTTCTTAAGTAACTATGATGTAAAAAAAGATACTGTATGTGAGAAACCCTGATCCGATGTAAGATGGCTCGAATCAGATCAGGTTAAACAAATAAATAAAAATAAATAAACATCTAAAATGGTCACCCAGTCCCAGCTGCAGGCAACCTGTTTGACGGCTTCCAGGGACAACAAAAAATTTAAGAAAGCATTACGTGTAGAAACAGTATATATGTCTTGAGCCAACGTAAATCACGGCGCGCAAATTACCAATGCTATATTCATCCAGAATTAGAGACTGAGAGCACTTATCAACATGTATCCAACTTTATACATCATGTGAAACCTTTTCCAAACTTTTTCTCGCTTACGACCATATTGGATTTGATGATTTCGCTTTTTTTAACTTACTTTTTGCTATGAGGCAACCTAAAATAAAGTTTGACAATATGCACTATTTGCAAAGGGGCCTTACAAGAACATCTACATCTACATCCATACTCCGCAAGCCACCTGACGGTGTGTGGCGGAGGGTACCTTGAGTACCTCTATCGGTTCTCCCTTCTATTCCAGTTTCGTATTGTTCGTGGAAAGAAGGATTGTCGGTATGCTTCTGTGTGGGCTCTAATCTCTCTGATTTTATCCTCATGGTCTCTTCGCGAGATATACGTGGGGGGGGAGAAAAATACTGCTTGACTCTTCGGTGAAGGTATGTTCTCGAAACTTCAACAAAAGCCCGTACCGAGCTACTGAGCGTCTCTCCTGCAGAGTCTTCCACTGGAGTTTATCTATCATCTCCGTAACGCTTTCGCGATTATTAAATGATCCTGTAACGAAGCGCGCTGCTCTCCGTTGGATCTTCTCTACCTCTCCTATCAACCCTACCTGGTAAGGATCCCACACCGCTGAGCAGTATTCAAGCAGTGGGTGAACAAGCGTACTGTAACCTACTTCCTTTGTTTTCGGATTGCATTTCCTTAGGATTCTTCCAACGAATCTCAGTCTGGCATCTGCTTTACCGACGATCAACTTTATATGATCATACCATTTTAAATCACTGATCTTTCTATGTATTCGCAGCACATTACACTTGTCTACATTGAGATTCAATTGCCATTCCCTGCACCATGCGTCAATTCGCTGCAGATCCTCCTGCATTTCAGTACAATTTTCCATTGTTACAACCTCTCGATACATTCGTAGAAAGGGATTATCACTCTTTCGGTTAATCAGTTTTAGTTTCGATTTTTTCCGATAGTCTATGTCTCAATAAATCGAAACTGACAAAACCAACATAATTAGGGTTTTGCATCTTTAACCATAAAAGTTTTACATGTTTAACATCAAATACTGAACACTAAAACCCTTTTTAAAGCTGTCAGACATATGGAGCTGTTTTATACGTAGAAATGAATTCTTTGAAGAACAGTGACAGTGCGGGACCAACGGGAGTTACAGGTTAACTTAGACAACTCCGAAACAACAACAGTAAGAAGTTCTTAATGTATTATTGCAAATGAGTTTTCAGTTTCCCTCACGTCTGCACCATGTACCATGGTATTGCTATAGTGTGATTCTGACTTACTACGCAACCATAATGGTCACACACAAAAAATTCTAAAGAGGTCAAAGTGACGGTGGCATTAGCGCAAAATAGTACAAAATGGAATCGAACACAACGATGTTTGGATAACTTGTGAAAAAACACGCAATAAGCTACAGTCAAAAAAGCCATCCGTCATCAAATCTGAGAGAAAGGTAAGTCGTACATGTGTGTTTCATTTCCAGTGAGACCGGAAATGAGGCTAGTGTGTGTGTGTGTGTGTGTGTGTGTGTGTGTGTGTGTGTGTGTGTGTGTGTGTGTGTGTGTGTGTTTCACATCTCCTGCAAGACTGCTGGGTCGATTTGAATCAAAACTGATACACGTATCACTTACTGTTTGAGAAGATACGGTGGGGGTGGGGATAGGAATCATATAGGGGTACGTGTGAAGTGTAGGTAACGACGCGCAAATACCAAAACTTTATTCATCCAGTAATTTAGAACGAGGCACTTAGTCACTTCCAACAAACAGTACACATAATTTCTAGCCTTCACGAAACTATTTCTGGCATACAGCATCCACAAAATGTTGAGAAGAAAAATGTTTATCACTGTACATGCAGTAAAATTGCTGCATCATGCATGACATTGTAATTTATTACTTCTTTACAACTACCTCCAGTTCCAACACATTTCACAGACAGTATCGACACGTTGCTATTGCTGTGGTCTTCAGTCCAAAGACTTGTTTGCTACAGCTCTCCTTGCTACTCTATCGTGTACAAGCCTTTCATCTCCGAGTAGCTACTGCAACCTACATACAATCTGCTTACTGGATGTATCTCTTGTTCTCCCAATACGATTTTCATTCCTCACACTTCCTTCCACTATTAAACTGGTCATCCCTCGATGCCTCTGTATCGACATATGTTGCTGAATATACACTATGTGATCAAAGGTATCCGGACATCTGGCTGAAAATGGCTTACAAGTTCGTAGCGCCCTCCATAGGTAATGCTGGAATTCAATATGGTGTTGGCCCACCCTTAGCCTTGATGATACCCTCCACTCTCGCAAGCATACGTTCAATCAGGTGCTGGAAGGTTTCTTGGAGAATGGCAGCCCCTTCTTCACGGAGTGCTGCAATGAGGAGAGGTATCGATGTCGGTCGGAGAGGCACGGTCTGCGTTTCAAAACATCCCAAAGGTGTTCTATAGGATTCAGATCAGGACTCTGTGCAAGCCACTCGATGGCAAGGATTTTATTGTCGTGTAACCACTCCGCCACTGGCTGTGCATTACGAACAGGTGCTCGATCGTGTTGAAAGATGCAATCGTCATCCCTGAATTACTGTTCAACAGTGGGAAGCTACAAAGTGCTTAAAACATCAATGTAGACCTGAGCTGTGATAGTGCCACGCAAAACAACAAGGGTTGCAAGCCTCCTCCATGAAAAACACGACCACACCATAACACCACCGTCTCCGAATTTTACTCATGTCACTACACATGCTGGCAGATGACGTTTACCAGGCATTCGCCATACCCACACCGTGCCATGGGGTCGCCACATTGTGTACCATGATTCGTCACTCCACACAACATTTTTCCACTGTTCGATCGTCCAATATTTACGCTTCTTACACCAAGCGAGGCGTCGTTTGGCATTTACCGGCGTGATGTGTGGCTTATGAGCAGCCGCTCGACCATGAAATCCAAGTTTTCTCACCTCCCACCTAACTGTCATAGTACTTGCAGAGGATCCTGATGCAGTTTGGAATTCCTGTGTGATGGTCTGGATAGATGTCTGCCTATTACACATTACGACCCTCTCCACATTCGGCGGTCGCTGTCAGTCAACAGACGAAGTCGGCCTGTACTCTTTTGAGCTGTACGTGTCCATTCACGTTTCCACTTAATTATCACATCGGAAACAGTGGACCAATGGATGTTTAGGAGTGTTGAAATCTCGCGTACAGACGTATGACACAAGTGACACCTAATCACCTGACCACGTTCGAAGTCTGTGAGTTCCGCAGAGCGCCCCCATTCTGCTGTCTCACGATGTCTAATGACTACTGAGGTCGCTGATATGGAGTACCTGACAGTAGGTGGCATCACACTGCACCTAATATGAAAGACGTATGTTTTTGGGGGTGGCAGGATTGCTTTGGATACACAGGGTACCTGCAGAATTATGTCACTGTTTGACAAATAGCTCAGGTGATTAGACGTCCAACATTGAGGTGCGTGAGAACGAAACCACAGGGCGAAATTCGCTAGAGCTACAGATGAAATGTGTCCAAATATACGTGGAATGTGTTAAATATACGTGACATGTGCTTCCACGGGCGAAGCTGCGGATAAAACGTTCCTCGTAAACCCCTGGATAGATTTCAACGTAACTGAAAAGAAATACTGAGGGTGGGGGGGGGGGGGGGGGCGCGAAGACCATCAACCTGCTATTGGCGTGGAGCTGATGGAGAGAGAAGGGTGAAGGAGGAGGAGATGGAAAGGGAGGATCACACACACACACACACACACACACACACACACACACACACACACACACACAGACAGAGGGAGTGGGCGGGGGGGAGATTATATATATATGGAGGGAGGGAGGGAGAAGTGATGAGGTGATGGACAGGGAGAGGGTGAGCGTGAGGAGATCGACGGGGAGGACGAGTGGACAAGGAGAGGGAGATAGATAGGGAGAGGGGGAGGGGACGAGCGATGAGCAGATGTACAGAGAGAGGGGAGGGGGAGGAGTGAGCAGATGGGCAGAGAAAGGAGAGAGGAGGGAGGACATGTGCAGAGAGACGGGGAACGAGGAATTGGACTAATAGAAAATAAATCCATATCTGTGCAACGCTGTGTACTCAGCTGGTAATAAAAATAAAACGTAAACATAATGAGTGGATGCGGTAAACACCTATGCTCATGGGATAAAATATAGTCCACCCCCCCACCCCCTCCAAAAGAGCATGCTGATCGCTTCGTAGCACTGGATGTGGTGCCTAACTGGTATCAGGCTGACATACGACACTCACAGTGTTGATCGAAGTCATGGTAGTGAAGTTCAGTGGTGAAATCAGCGCAATAAGAAGCAAAAAGTGCAGAAAGGTGCTACGGTGTTTGAACGCGCCCATGACCAACCGTGAATGATTCTCCTCAATTTATGTGTGTGCCAACGTGCACTGTCCTACGTGCCCACATGACACGATTTACCATTTGTAACTGAGCCGTGGTGGCTCATAACGATAGTGCCACTCTGGTGGTTTATCTTTCCTGCCACGGTCAGAGCGGTAAGCAGCGCCCTCTGGGGCCTACGCGAGGAGTAACGAGGCGAGGTCCTGTGGGGGTGTGCTCCGGCACGTGGTGGGAGACGGTTGTCTGGTTGACGCAGCGAGTGTGGGACCGGACCTACCGCATGGAGATATACAAGTTGGCTCTGAACGGAAGGCGCCGTAGCAAGCAGCGGGAAGCGGGCGTCCTGTAATTTGTGTGAAGGAGTAACGATTTTTGCATTGGATGTCCCAGTGGTTCCCGAGAGTTGCGGTGGCTGCTTTCGGAGAAGAGAATTGGTAAGAGCTTGTGTCTACGCTCTTTTCCGTACGATGTTGCTGCCTGTCGTTATAAACGGGTGAAAATCAGGCGCTTGTATTGACTATACGGGAACTGGTGATGTAAAATTACATTTGTGATTGAGTCTCACTTGTACTGTGACAATTTAGAGGCGAAAACTGAGGTGGTTTCATTAGGTCTGGTTCTCTGCTGTACAACTAAGGGAGTCAGTTATTTGGGGTAACTGAGGGAGCACCATTGTGTTGGTCTAAGTGATACGTTCTCCACGTTTTGTCTATGGTTTTGCGAATCTAAATCGTGGGGGAGTACAGGTGTGAGTAATTTGCTATTATATTGATGGTTATGTTGTAAAGACTGTTCTCTGGTGTGTTAAATCACGCGCTGATTTGTAGCCAATCTAAGCAGAAGTTACCATTGCTACTTGCTTAAGTGCTACTGTCCTTATGATTGGCGTTGTTTGTCTTTTGATTGTGGGTGTGCTCACGTTTAAAAAAAATTTACGGCCACTATTCACAAGGGTTGTCTAGTAAGGAAATTGCTTAAGCTTTTATCATATGCTGGTCTGTTTGCCTATCACATTGGCTTTCTATGCAGTAACTGAAGGAATGTGTATGGTGGTTCAAGATTGTAGGCTCACTAGTATTTGAACTGGTGTTGAGGTTAAGGGCGAGATCAGCATCCCGCAAACCCGCACGCTGCGCGTGGTTAAATGTTCCGCTGTTGGGGAGCCGGCTCTCTGTTCTTTGATTTTGTAAGGATACGTGTAGAGTGCGTCGCTGTAGTTTCTCGCGTGCTAAATTGCTGGGTGTCGGTGCCGTCCTAGGGCTAGACTTGTGATGTATGTTATGTTGAAAGGGAATTAACTGTACCAAACTTAAGAGAGCTTTTAGTTTGTTTTAGGTCTGTACATGGAATGATGTTGATATTTTGTCGATTGCGGCAATAACTTCCCGTGTGGGGAGTTCCTCTGAGGGACTTGTATTGTACTGTTGCAGTGCAGTCCATCTGAAACGGGCTGCTTAAAACTTGGGACTGCAGCTCTCTGATGTTATATATTACTGTTTAATCTTAAATGTCTTGGATGTAGTATGGTTGTTGACGATTATTTAATTAATTTGATCGCTGGTTCCTTAAAGGAAATACTTCGTTTTAAAAAATATGCTCGGTCAGAGCCTATTTAAATATGATTTTAACTCATCGTTCAAATTTTCTAGTCTTGCTTTCTTAAAAGGCTTTCAGTTAAATGATTGCTATTTGCCTGTTTAAATGTCTGAGTGACTTAAAGGAAAAGAATATTATTTTGTAATTGTACTGATTGTTCCTTTTGGGTAATACCTGACGTATGTGTTCAATAAATGTGTGTCTAGTCAATGGTGATGCACTGTTCTATTGCTAGCCTACCCCTTCCACTCCACAGCCTATTGAGCTGCTTTGTGTCTAAATTGTGTTCAGAACACCCCTCTGACCTGACACCTCAGTAACCATGCAACACGCCGTGACAACTGTCGGGTGTAAAAATATCCTAACCGAAAGGGAGCAGAGGCGAGAGTCTCGCCTTATCCATGAAATCTGTTTCAAACCGGACAGCGACTGCTGCTGCTGTCAGTGAATGCGCGTCCATCGCAACCAGTTTCCAAGCTAACACTGCGACAGAAACTGAATGTAATTGATGTGTGGAGTCGTTTACCTCCAGAGAGCCACTGCTCACAGCAGCTGACAAAACTAGACGTCAGTGGGCCAGACAACACAGTGACTGGACAAAAGTTGACGGTACGCGTGTAGAGCGGTCAGTTTTGCCTCGTTTCATGCATGTCGCACTGTTGGCGTAATTTGGCGTTTAATCCGCAATGTTACGAGGGTGTGGTTCAACCTGGAGGTTATTCTTCGTTGGTTTTGGCGTGTTTTTTGGTCCATGACTTGGGCCCATTCATTCACGTGAACGTAATTACTTTACCACAATCGGTGCCTAAGTGTTGCTGGGGACACTTCCAACTTCAAGATACCAACAAGCCGTCTTGACAGGGTAGCACGAATACGTCCTCGGTTGAGCCGGCCGAAGTGGCCGATCGGTTCTAGGCGCTACAGTCTGGAACCGCACGACCGTCACGTCGCAGGTTCGAATCTTGCCTTGGGCATGGATGTGTGTGATGTCCTTAGGTTAGTTAGGTTTAAGTAGTTCTAAGTTCTAGGGGACTGATGACCTCAGAAGTTTATTCCCATAGTGCTCAGAGCCATTTTGAACCGCCCTGGGTTGACGAACTCTCTGCATCATACCGCTTCTAAACTGGACCACTAAATGAGTCGATCTTAATCCGCTAGAGAATGTCTGCGGCTGTGTGGAACAGCGAGTGAAACATAACGATCAACTTCGCCGCATTCCCGTAAGTCTGTGAGATCTTATCGTGAATCAGCGGCTTCAGCTGGTGTTGGCGTACCTGAGAGATCTTGCGCCCACTCTTCCACGCCGAGCTCGGGCCATTATGAGGACTAGGAGGAGGTGTAGGACGGCACTGACACGTGTCACCTAGAGGGCGATTAATTTTTTTTCTTTTTCCTTGTGTGTTTGCGATCCCATCTCTTTCCGTGCTTAATTTTTGGATACTAGCGTAGCGACTACAAGCAAGACATGATAAGATGTGTAACATAAAATCTCCACGAAGATAAGCCATCTCACTCCGCTGGCAGTGTCTTCCAAAGGCAATTAAAGGACCGTAGGATGAGTCCTCGGGTCCGATCCCTACACGTAAGCCTGCCTCGCGAACCCAAGACCGTTTCCCCGCGAGCTCGCTTCACTTGACGTCCTCCTCGAGCGCTAAATTACGCCGAAGCTCTCGCGGCTTTTTCGCGCTCATTAGCTAAACCTCCACCGTCACGCTCAGTAGCAGCCGGGAGTCCACTATTTCACTCGCCATCACGAAACAATTAAGGTAACGAGAAAGTGTTGGCGCGAAAGCGTTTGCTCTCGCGGCAGATGTTTCATCTGCAGTATAAGCATCAGTCACCTCGCGAGGTAGCTTTTCCATTATGGAGAACTTTGATTCACTGTCGCAACGCATGTTTGCAACTACTGCGCAAACAGAGAAGAGAACCATTTTTTCTTACCCACTGGCCTTTTGACTTTTCTGTAAGTAACTAAATGAAACCGGCGCTAAGTGACTAAACGGAATAGGAAATAGGAATCAATCAGGAGTACATTTCTTGATTTAGCAGACGAGGTAGTACTTTATCTTGTTGATGCAATATGCAAGCCTTCTTATACTAATAAGAAAATGGGAGATGACAAAGCGTACGGTATGATGGCAAGTGTAATCTGGGTCAGGGAATTCAAGTGTCACAGAATACTCAATTCCACAGACTGAAAATGAGGAGACGGGCTAGTGGAACTGATTAATACAAACCACTGAGAAATGCACAGAAGTATGATTTTCAATACATAATTGTGAATTTTTTTAATGGAAACCTGTTATTATTTTTAGCAAAACTGAAAATAGGAAAAAATACTTAATCAATGCCGTTTCTTCAATGTAAGATGTTAATTACATCCAGAGTAATTTGTAACGTAAAGTTGACGCTAAGCAGTTAATCATGTGTATCTGAGAGACACAAAAAACAACAGTGATATAACGCAGATACAGAAGAGTCATGAATAGCACATTACGTCCACATGCTAACATTTTAATTAGTCTTTTTCTCTGAAGACTACTGTACGGTACTGCTTTGTTAGAAGAAAATGTACATTAACATGAGGATGTAGTTAAACTTACATATATGTTTCTTCTTTTCAATTACAGAATGTAAAAGAGTGTATCCTGACATTTCAGGCCAATAAATGTTCAAAGTAGTGCCCATCATTTGCTGCACACATTTGCAATCTACCGCCTAATGAATGTCCTACAGGACGCAGTAAATCTGGTGTAATGTTGCCACAGGCTGCCTCAATACGATGTTTCATATCCTCTGGGGTTCTTGGTACATCACGGTACACGTTCTCCTTTAACGTACCACAATGAACTAAGTCTGAAGCTGTAAGATCAGGAGAACGGGCTGGCCAATTAATGCGCCCGCCACGTCCTATGAAACAACCGTCGAACATTCTGTCAAGGGTCAGCCTAGTGTCCATTGCACAATGTGCAGGAGCACCACCATGTTGATACAACATACGTCTACGCGTTTCCAGCGGGACATTTTCTAGCAATGTAGGTAGATCATTTTGTATAAACTCTATGTATTTTGCAAATGTTCGGGTGCCTTCAATGAACTGAGGAGCAATGAGGTGGTCGCCAATGACTCCTCACCATACATTTATATTCCACGGTCGCTGTCGTTCTACCTGTCGAAGCCAGCAAGGATTGTCCACGGACCAGTAATGCATGTTTCGTAAATCCACTGCACCGTGGTTCGTAAAACCTGCTTCACCGGTAAACAGGTAGAACTGCAACGCATTTTCTGGTAATGCTCATTGACAGAAATTTACTGGATTTTTAAAGTCATCTCCATGTAATTTCTGATGCAGCGACACATGATACGGGTGAAACTTGTTACGATGTAGTATGCGCATTACGCTACTTTGCCTCATTGCACTGCCTCTAGCGACGTCCCGTGAACTCGTGTGGGTTCACGGCAACAGCAGCTAATACTCCAACTGCACCTGCTTCTCCTGTGATGGGTTTTTTACGGACCCGCCTGCGTGTTACGACCGTACCTGTTGCTTACAATTGTTTGTACATGTTTTCAAATGTGCGGCGCGTTGGATGATCTCTGAATACAACATGCAGGCAGCAAAAATGGCTCTGAGCACTATGGGACTCCTGCTGAGGTCATCAGTCCCCTAGAACTTAGAACTACTTAAACCTAACTAACCTAAGGTTCAAATGGTTCAAATGGCTCTGAGCACTATGGGACTCAACTGCTGTGGTCATAAGTCCCCCAGAACTTAGAACTACTTAAACCTAACTAACCTAAGGACAGCACACAACACCCAGCCATCACGAGGTAGAGAAAATCCCTGATCCCGCCGGGAATCGAACCCGGGAACCCGGGCGTGGGAAGCGAGAACGCTACCGCACGACCACGAGATGCGGGCAACTAACCTAAGGACATCACACACATCCATGCAAGAGGCAGGCAAGAGGCGGTTCCAGACTTAGCGCCTAGAACCGCACGGCCACTCCGGCCAGCATGCAGACTGCAGCTGCATTTTGTCTACACTCGTCATAGATGAGCATCATCTCTGCCTATTCAGAGCTAGAATAAACCACTTTCACAGTTCTTACACCACTGTACACTCTGTTGTACTTGCGACCTCCTCACGTTCCTACTGTGCGTACTTCTGTTCTTACTTTTGTAGGCCGGCCGGGGTGGCCGAGCGGTTCTAGGCGCTACATACTGGAACCGCGCGACCGCTGCGGTCGCAGGTTCGAATCCTGCCTTGGGCATGGATGTGTGTGATGTCCTTAGGTTAGTTAGGTTTAAGTAGTTCTAAGTTCTAGGGGACTGATGACCTATGATGTTAAGTCCCATAGTGCTCAGAGCCATTTGATTTTTTACTTTTGTACAGTACACTATCACAGACGTCCGGTAACACGGTGTACTACAGCTATTCTGAGTACAAGGACTAATTTAGCAAGTGCTACATGCAGACACTGAGACAGCCAAACTCGTAAACATCGTAGTCTTCGTAAACATACCCCAACATATCTTGTTTGTTACAACACGCGACTAAACGTAATAGGTTTCAAGTGTCAACTTTATGTTGCAAATCACTCCGCATGTACTTAACATTTTACACCGTAACAAACGGCACTGATTAAGTATTTGTTTCTATTCTCAGTTGGGCTCAAAATAATAATAGGTTTCCATTTACAAAAAAACGTAAGTAGGTGTTGAAAATCATACTTTCTTGCATTTCTCAATGGTTTGTATTAACCAATTACACCAGCCCCTCTTCTCACCTGCGGCCTACGGAATTGGTTATTCAGTGTTTGTTGTGGTTCGGGAGCTGTTTCCAGTGGTAATGTTAGGTGACTCACTATATATATTATTTTCGTCGAGATCCTATAGTGTCACGCAAAGCATGCCTCATTTGAGCGTTCTCTATGCCCCTCCACGATTCTCTCTTTTTTTTCTCTCCATGGAATCTCTCTCTATCTTCAGTCCACTATTTCCCTGGTTTCTTTGGGACTTCATTCTCTGACCTCACATTCCACTTGTTTGTCTTGTCCCTGCATACATTTCTGTCTTCAGTTTCTACTGGATCGATTTTTGTTGCTTCTACGTCCAGTTTGACTTTTTTGATCCATGGTATTGTTGAGCTCTTGTATGTACGTTAGACTCTCCTGCTGAGTCGTTTTTGGTGATAGCCTGATGATGTCGCCATAGAATTTCAACCTTATTTTTCTGGCATCTGCTGCTATGTTTGTCATCTTCTCTGTAGTTTTCCTAGAGTGTAATCTGTATCCCTTTTCTGTCAGCTTCGGGCCGAGAATTTTCCTCATGATTTTTCTGTATGGAATATGGAGTGTTAGCGTCTCACTTGCATTCAGGTCTGAGTACTGTATTGTAGTGTCTGACTTTTGTGTGAGTGGACATGCATTTTTTATTATATACGTGCAGTGTCTTGCATAACGCTCTCTTCATTTTTTGTAGTCGAGTCTTCTGTGCGATCTTTTCCCCTCCTGTAGGTTCAAGGATTTCACCTAGATACCTGAAGTGTGCAACTCTGTTTATTTTGCCGTATTTTTTGTCTAATTTTGTTTAATTTTGAGCAGAAAAATTCAGACTTATCGAAAGAGATTTGCAGCCCAACATTTTCCGTGCAATCTTTTAGTACCTGTTTGTTTGGTCGTCTGCGAAAGCTGAGTCTGATATTTCTATTTTGTCTCTTCCTATTCGTGTTGGTTTCCAGCGTCCTTGAGTTTTCAGCTCTCCCTCTCTATAAGAAATAAACAGCCAGTCAGGTTGAAAATGGAAGGATTATTTAAACCCATGGTTTCAACATTTATTAAAAAAAAGTCTGCTTCAGAAGGATATTAGTGACAGGTTAACAGTGGATATATGTTAAGCGGATACAAAAATTATTCAAACGTACTGGGATACTTGTTGTAGCGGAGGTACGTTAAAAATAGCCGAAAGACGTCAGCAAAATTTAAAAATTTAACTTTCTTAATATTAAAACCATATCCAACATGGTGGTCATCACAGAGTGATACTTCAGCAATATACAGCTTGTGTACTAGCGTCTCGTACGTAACGCTTGGACTAAGGAAAGCTTACGGAGAGAGACGGTACAAGTAGTATGTGACAGGATGGTGCACGTTAGTGAATGAACATGATTATGCTAAACTTGCTTACAACGTTTACTGAGAAGTGGCGCGGTCCTCCATACGACCTTAGATGCGCCGTTTTCCTCGTGTGTTAATTCGGGAGATTCTCCGTTGCTTCTTTATTTAAGATAATGCATTTCTTGAGGTTTCGATGTTCACAGTTTGTCAGATATCTTACGCTTTTTAGTCATACACGTTTTTAACATCTTGCCGCTACACCCCCCCCCCCCCTTCCTCAAGATACCCACGTCTTACCGTATTTTATAGTATTTACAGTATTTCACAGTTTGTGTAATTTCTTTTTACTGCTACAAGCTTTCCTTAATGGTAACTTATTATTTATTCCCATTTTATTAATTTTAAGTATGTATGTAGCTAAATATTACCTGATTTTTGCTGTCATACTTTTAATTTTATCGTCTTAAGTTGGCTGAGCGTAATCACGTTTATTCACTTATGTGCATCACCCTCGCTCATTCTATTACTGTCCTCTCTCCTCGGAAGACTTCAGTAAGTTTGAATAATTTTTGTATTCGCATTGAGTCACTATTGGTCCTGTGTGTGTGTGTGTGTGTGTGTGTGTGTGTGTGTGTGTGTCCACTGCTAACCTGTTCAGATAAACCTTCCATTTTGTAACTGACAGGCTACTTATTATTTCTTCACGACCATTTCGTTCTGAGGATGGGTTGTACATAAGCCGAATCCGGTAAATAAATATTATTGCGATTTCGACTGTTCATTCAACTTAAATTTCATCCTATAGTTGCTGCTGCAAGCTTGTGCAAATCTTTTTTCAAAAAGAAAGAAAAATGATTGATTAATTTTAAGAGTTTGGGGTACAGACTGCGCCGGTGCCGTCCTGTGTGTATTGAGTCGCTAGTACCGGCACCTGGGGAAAGGGGCTTTCCTCCAACGCGCAGCTGATGGTCTGGTCTTTCCCTAGTCCTTCTAAATGGGTTGTGGCTAGCTTAAGCGTTTGTGATTCTCCACGGTGGCGATGTCAGTCAGCATTCGTTTAAAAGAAACTTCGGAAATCCCTGACAGTAAGCAGCTCATTACATTAACTACTATTAGTGTAACCACAAAATGATCAATTAAACTGCCTATGTTCTACTCTGGAAGGTGGCTGGCTGTAAGGCCTGAACGTCCAAATACACTCATGCTCATAAATTAAGGATAACTGCAGAATGTGGTGCCACACAACGTGGCACTGCACAAAACTAGCGCTAACAGAATAGGCACATGGGGAACACAAACCACACAGATGCGTAACTCCACGGTATTGGTGATAAGTTGAGAAAACCGTCCCGAAACACATGTGCTACAAAACGCCACTGTTTCCTGTGCATATACCCAGACATCAATATGGGATACGATCACCATGCACATGTACACAGGCCGCACAACGGGTTGGCATACTCTGGATAGGTGGTCGAGCAGCTGCTGGGGTATAGCCTCCCATTCTTGCACCAGTGCCTGTCGGAGCTCCTGATCTGCTGTAGGGGTTTGAAGATGTGCGGCGATACGTCGACCAAGAGCATCCCAGACGTGCTTGGAGGGCAGGCCACACCATTCGCCTGATATCTTCTGTTTCCAGGTACTCCTGCACGATGGCAGCTCGGTGGGGCCGTGCGTTATCACCCATCAGGAGGAAGGTGGGACCCACTGCACTCCTGAAAAGGAGGACCTACTGGTGCAAAATGACGTGCCGATACACCAGACATGTTACAGTTCCTCTGTCAAAGACATGCAGGGGTGTACGTGCACCCATCATGATCCCACCTCACACCATCAAACCACGACCTCCATACAGATCCCTTTCAAAGATATAAAGGGCTTGGTATCTGGTTCCTGGTTCACGCCAGATGAAAACCCGGCGAGTATCACTGTTAAGACTATACCTGGTCCCGTCGTGAGCATAACCCGGGACCACTGTTCCAATGACCAGGCTTTACGTGCTCTCCTGTGACTAGAGGTCAGTGGAATGTACCTTGCCGGTCTCTATGCGAATAAACCACGTCTGTCCAGTCGTCTCTAGACTGTGTGCCTAGAGACAACTGTTCCAGTGGCTGCGGTAAGGTCCCGAGCAAGGCTACCTGCAGTATTCCGTGGCCGTCTGCGGGCACTGATGGTGAGATATCGCTCTTCTTGTGGTGATGTACACTGTGGACGTCCCTGGACACGTTTCCTGACTGCTGGAATCGCTGCCATAATCTTGAGATCACACTTTGTGGCACACGGAGGGCCCGTGCTATGACCTGCTGTGTTTGACCTGCCTCCAGTCGCCATAGTATTCTATCCCTCATAACGTCATCAATGTGTGTTCTTTGAGCCATTTTCCACACACAGTCACCATTCTCACGTCTCAAAACGTCTGCACATTTACTCGCTGCACTGTACTCTGACATGCACCAACACACCTCCGCGTATGTGGACTGCTGCCAGCGGCACCGTGCTACGACCGCAGGTCAAATGCACCGCGTGGTCATACCCAGAGGTGATTTAAACAAACCGCACGCCATGTTATTTCACCATGTATCAGAATGAGCATGAGTGTAACTTCAGGGAACGGTTTTAGAGTTCCCGAAATCGGGAATTGGCCGAAGTTTTCGCAGGTTCGAGGTCGAACTCGTGGGGCTAGAGGACGCAGTTAGTGTTTTAAAGAGTTTATCTGAAGTCGGGAGTTCGTGATGCTTCTTAAATATGGAAAGACTACAAGACACGGCAAGTGCATCGCCGTGTGCAGGTGTGGAATTCTGTTCAATCATTTTACCAGTTTTCCTTGCTGACTGCTGTTTAGTGGGTGAGAAATTGTCGATAAGAAGAAGCGTCTTACATCAGAGCGAGGGGCGTAAGCTACGTGGAGGAAGCGTTCACTGAACGATGCGGACTTTGCAAGGTTTAGTCGAACTTAATGAATTGCACTGTCCAATTAAACTAACTTGAGCAACTGTCAAAAGCCTGGTAGATACCAGGGATAAATGCATAGTTGTGCTGATCCACTGTACCTTCCACAATGACGAGATAGGAATATAAAAAAAGGGAGGAAGGTTTATCTGATTAGCTAGAGTAACAGAAGACAGATTTCAGACTACCAAACAGATCAAAACGAAAATTTCTGTTCCGACACTGACAATGTTGAGTGTTTATGGAAAAAGTTCAAGGCAATCATAAAATGCGTTTCAGACAGGTACGTGTCGAGTAAAACTGTGAGGGACGGGAAAAACCCACCGTCGTTCTACAACAAACTTAGGAAACTACTGCGAAAGCAAAGAGAGCTTCACTGCAAGTTTAAACGCAGCCAAAACCTCTCAGACAAACAGAAGCTAAACGATGTCAAAGTTAGCGTAAGGAGGGCTATGCGTGAAGCGTTCAGTGAATTCGAAAGTAAAATTATACGTACCGACTCAACAGAAAATCCTACGAAGTTCTGGTCTTACGTTAAATCAGTAAGTGGATCGAAACAGCATATCCAGACACTCCGGGATGATGATGGCATTGAAACAGAGGAAGACACGCGTAAAGCTGAAATACTAAACACCTTTTTCCAAAGCTGTTTCACAGAGGAAGACCGCACTGCAGTTCCTCCTCTAAATCCTCGCACAAACGAAAAAATGGCTGACATCGAAATGAATGTCCGAGAAATAGAAAAGCAACTGGAATCACTCAACAGAAGAAAGTCCACTGGACCTGACGGGATACCAATTCGATTCTACGTAGAGTACGCGAAAGAACTTGCCCCCCTTATAACAGCCGTGTACCGCAAGTCTCTAGAGGAACGGAAGGTTCCAAATGGTTGTAAAAGAGCACAGGTAGTCCCAGTCTTCAAGAAGGGTCGTCTAGTGGATGTGCAAAACTATAGACCTATATCTCTGACGTCGATCTGTTGTAGAATTTTAGAACATGTTTTTTGCTCGCGTATCATGTCGTTTCTGGAAACCCAGAATCTACTCTGTAGGAATCAACATGGATTCCGAAAACAACGATCGTGTGAGACACAACCTGCTTTATTTGTTCATGAGACCCAGAAAATATTAGATGCAGGCTCCCAGGTAGATGCCATTTTCCTTGACTGCCGGAAGGCGTTCGATACAGTTCCGCACTGTCGCCTGATAAAGTAAGAGCCTACGGAATATCAGACCAGCTGTGTGGCTGGATTGAAGAGTTTTTAGCAAACAGAACACAGCATGTTGTTCTCAATGGAGAGACGTCTACAGACGTTAAAATAACCTCTGGTGTGCCACAGGGGAGTATTATGGGACCATTGATTTTCACAATATATATAAATGACCTAGTATGTAGTGTCGGAAGTTCCATGCGGCTTTTCGCGGATGATGCTGTAGCATACAGAGAAGTTCCAGCATTAGAAAATTGCAGCGAAATGCAGGAAGATCTGCAGCGGATAGGCACTTGGTGCAGGGAGTGGCAACTGGCCCTTAACATAGACAAATGTAATGTATTGAATGTATTGCGAATACATAGAAAGAAGGATCCTTTATTGTATGAGTATATGATAGCGGAACAAACACTGGCAGCAGTTACTTCTGTAAAATATCTGGGAGTATGCGTGCGGAACGATTTGAAGTGGAATGATCATATAAAATTAGTTGTTGGTAAGGCGGGTACCAGGTTGAGATTCATTGGGAGAGTCCTTAGAAAATGTAGTCCATCAACAAATGAGGTGGCTTACAAAACACTCGTTCGACCTATACTTGAGTATTGCTCATTAGTGTGGGATCCGTACCGGATGGGGTTGACGGAGGAGATAGAGAAGATCGAAAGAAGAGCGGCCCGTTTTGTCACAGGGTTATTTGGTAAGCGTGATAGCGTTACCGAGATGTTTAGCAAACTCAAGTGTCGGACTCTGCAAGAGAGGCGCTCTGCATCGCGGTGTAGCTTGCTGTCCAGGTTTCGAGAGGGTGCGTTTCTGGATGAGGTATCGAATATATTGCTTCCCCCTACTTATACCTCCCGAGGAGATCACGAATGTAAAATTAAAGAGATTCGAGCGCGCACGGAGGCTTTCCGGCAGTCGTTCTTCCCGCGAACCATACGCGAGTGGAACAGGAAAGGGAGGTAACGACAATGGCACGTAAAGTGCCCTCCGCCACACACCGTTGGGTGGCTTGCGGTGTGTAAACGTAGATGTAGATGTGAAACGTCACCAAAACATTCCCTTGACAGTAAATCTCGTTCCTCCGTTCTGGACCCTTCCGACAATCGTTGCAGAATGCTTGCTTCCCGACGTTTCACGCCGTAAAAGCCAACGACCGTGTATCCGATGGAGCACAGAGCGCGATTCATCTGAAAAGGCTACCTGTCGCTACTCAGTGGATGTCCAGCTGCGTCGGTGGCGTGCAGATTCCAGGTTTCGTCGCCAGTGAGCAGCAGTCAGCACGGGTGCACGGACCAGGCGCCTGCTGCGGAGCCCCGTATGCAGCAGTGTTCGCCGGACAGTCCTTGGTTCACATGGGTGGTCAGTTGTTCAACACCCTTGCGTGTCTATTCGCCCTTAGACATCTCCGCAGCCATCGTTCACCGCTGTCATACATGGCCTGTGGTGTACGACAGTTGCACCAGCGCCAGCGCCATTTTCCATGCACACTGTACTTTAAGCCAATGATCATACGTCAGATGGAATGCTCCGTTCGCTAAATATGACAAGGACAGCAGTGTTTTCTACGTCCCCCTACACGTTTTTTTACACCCTCCACTGCTAGTGCTGCCACATGCTGTCCCTGGCGTGTGACGAGGGCCTCCCGTCGCGTAGACCGCTCGCCTGGTGCAAGTCTTTCGACTTAACGCCACTTCGGCGACTTAAGCGTCGATGGGGATGAAATGATGATGATTAGGAAAATCTCCGACCCAGCCGGGAATTGAACCCGGGCCCTTAGGATTGACAGTCCGTCGCGCTGACCAAGTTTTTTTTTTTTTTTAACATTTATTTATTGGTATTCTACCTGGATACAAAATTAGGCAGTTCACAAATACTGAATGAAATGCATCATCTGAAAAAAACCATTATCATTGTAAAGCAAATCACAAATTTAAAGGAACAAGGATGTTGTTTTTATTTATTTATTTTCAATAAAGATCACTCTGTTAAAAGGAACATGTAGATAATTTCATGGTATAGTATGTGCATTACATATTGAGTGGTAAAAGAAGCGTGAGGTTGATTATCAGCTGTCAAATGTGCACACCAACTGCACCCGGCACATCCCAACTGCGTGGGGGGTCGAGGAAGACTGCCTGAAGATAGTTGGCAAAGGTTTGCCGATAGTGTGACCATCTATGAACCTCATTGTGGGCTTGTTGCAAGAAATACCAAAAGTCAAGTCGCGACTTGGCAGCATCCCCACAGATGTACGCGATCGTCCAACCTGTGACCCAGATGATCGACTGTGATTTAGTCGCCGGAAAGTAGTCACTCTCCGGATGTAAGAAGGAAGCAGGTGTAATATGTTGTGGGGTCACACGGAGGTAGCAAGCCACCATCTGTCTTCCTAGGAGCCAGACGTCCTCCACCGGGATACAAGTTAAACGGTGATGGTCGTCATCCACTTGGCGACATTTCGGGCATAGTGGAGTGTCCACCAGTCCAATTGCATGGATCCGTTGGTTGGTGTTGAACTTGCCACAGGCGACAGAGAACCACAGTATCCGAACGAAGGTATCAAGGAATTTGTGGTGCACATGTCTCCAATCTTCGGCCAATGCAACCTGGGGTGTTTGAGTTCAATGACATTATACGACTTATCCGTCGTAGCAGCCAAACATAAAAATCCTTCGCGCATGGCGGTCTCGTGCGCGGAAGCTCGTCTCTGATAGAACTAAGTTCCACGATAAATGTTAATACATGCGCAAAATGTGGCGTAATGTTTTCCCCCGCCACCGGAGGTGTGAGGGACGCTGGAACCAGGAGATCCAGTAGGCGGGATGTAAGGATGTACATCGTGGATAGAAGGAGCGCCGTCGCTCGGCAGCGAACATTCATAAGTCCGAGTCTCCCCTTGTCCGTAGGGAGCGTGAGCATCACTCAGCTGCCGGGGGCGGAACGAGTAGTTACTGCTCGTTGACGTCGAATATAGGCGGTAGTCACATTAATGTGGCTGGACCGTGAATTAAAATGACACTGAATACATACGAATAATCTATATCCGTCTCGAAAAGAATGTGAGCAGTACTATACATACTTTCCTCAGTTGCTGGAATAGGCACAGAATTTACCAATACATGAGATGAAAGGAGAACATACTACTAAATACTCGAGATTAAAAACACTCTCTGTAACTTGAAAAAAATTAGAAAAGCAGATATACTTCTGTGACTATTAAAGACTGTCATTCAGCAAATGGGTGTAAGACAAACTTTCGGAACACCTAACGCACTGAAATGTCGAAATACATACGCCACATTTGCAAAACATGGCATGTAACAATCCCACAAACACCAGTAAACAGTCTTACTAAATTGTAGACACTTAATGCCCACCAATTAAAACCCGAAAACAGTTGTACTTCAATAACTTTCAAGCAGAAGATACGTCATCCTTATCGCTTGAACTTTTGAGGTTATAATTTACGCCTACAATTTCCGAAAAAAAATTTTGGCTACTTGTGGTTTCCAATAAAGCTGCCATTTCAATCTACACATTCCGTCTATACATTCCCGATCATGATATTTTTCGTAATCAGCATGCCACAGACTCAGTCTTTCTTGGACTGAACTTATCAGTTAACAAATGGTTCAAATGGCTCTGTGCACTATGGGACTTAATATCTGAGGTCATCAGTCCCCTAGAACTTAGAACTACTTAAACCTAACTAACCTAAGGACATCACACACATCCATGCCCGAGGCAGGATTCGAATCTGCGACCGTGGAGGTCGCGCGGTTCCAGACTGAAGCGCCTTTAACCGCACGGCCACACCGGCCGGCTGTGTGTGTGTGTGTGTGTGTGTGTGTGTGTGTGTGTGTGTGTGTGTGTGTGTGTTTTGTTCTTAGCATAAGTTAGTGTAAGTTAGTTTAAGTAGTGATTAAGTCTAGGGACCAATGACCTCAGCAGTTTGGTCCCTTAGGAATTTACAGACATCAACTTTTTTTTTGTATAGTAGTAGAAATACAATGTGTACATAAAGTCCGGGGACATTACAATTATTTATTCCGCAAGAGCCAAACATATATAGATATCACACAAATGTAGTTTTGAAGAGAAACTCTGAAAGTTCCCCCCCCCCCCCCCCCCGCCACAGCGTAGTTTGGTAATTTGCCGATAGTCAGCGCTAGTCGCAAACATGGCGAGTTCAGGTGCGGAGCGAGCTTTGTGAGTGTTGCAGCTCGGCAAAAACCAGTAGTAACGAATTTGTTGCGCCTGTGGTAAATGGCCTTCCTTGTTGGTGGCTTCTTACCGTACTTGGTCCTAAACATCCGTTGAACAGCTGTAGCACACTTGTTTTCGTCGAACTCCAACACACAGAAAACTCACTCCGCACCTGAATGTCGCCATGTTTGCGACTAGCGCAGGCTATCAAAATGGTTCAAATGGCTCTAAGCACGATGGGACTTAACCTCCGAGGTCATCAGTCCCCTAGACTTACAACTTCTTAAACCTAACTAACCTAAGGACATCACACACATCCATGCGCGAGGCAGGATTCTAACCTGCGACGGTAGCAGCAATGCGGTTCCAGACTGAAGCGCCTAGAACCGCTCGGCTACAACGGCCGGCGCGCAGACTATCGGCAGATTACCAAACTACGCTGTGCGGTATACATGGAAAAAAGTTCAGGGTTTCTCTTCAAAATTACGTATGTGTTATATCTGTACAACGTTTGGTTCTTGCGGAATAAATAATTGCAAGTGTTCCCGGACTTTATGTACACCCTGTATAAAACTCAATTAATTTTAGTGTCTCGCTTCCTAATTTAATTCCCTTTCCCTACCCTAATTTAATTCCACTACCTTTCGTTACCGTTGTTTCCCTTTAGTTGATGTTCACCTTACGATTATTTTTTTAACATTGTCAACTCTCCGAAGTCCTTTGCCGGTTTTCAGTGTACTGCAACGCCGTCATCAAACATCAACGTTTATTTTTTTCCTCCCTAAATTTTAATTCCCGTTCCAAATTTTATCTTGCGTCCTTCCCATCTAGTTCAATGAACTGACTAAACAACATGGGGGGGGGGGGGGGTTAGGACCCCGTCTCACTACCTTCTGCTTTTTCTTTCATGTCCTTTGGCTCTCACAACTGGGAAATAAGGAGATGCTGAATGGAAAAGAGGGTAAAAGAAATCTGTGGCACAACTTGAATAAAAGACAGCATTGGCTGATAGAACACATACTGAAATATCAACGATTAGTTAAGGTGGTAATGAGAGCAAATGCGATAGACGAAGGTTGCAGTAGTTATGCAGACATTTGGATGGTTCAAATGGCTCTGAGCACTATGGGACTCAACTGCTGAGGTCATTAGTCCCCTAGAACTTAGAACTAGTTAAACCTAACTAACCTAAGGACATCACAAACATCCATGCCCGAGGCAGGATTCGAACCTGCGACCTTAGCGGTCTTGCGGTTCCAGACTGCAGCGCCTTTAACCGCACGGCCACTTCGGCCGGCTCAGACATTTGGAGACTTCCACAAGGTAGACGAACATGGGGAGCTGCATCAGATGTCTTGTCAGTCAGAAGACACACTGGTGCTGCTGCAGCGACCGTACCGAAATTACATACGAGAAATCAAGACTTCACCCGCCTACAGGCACTGAAATAAATTAGTGGTGAATGTATAAAATAAGTGCCAGACCGGGACGCGAACCCAAATGCTCCGCTTCTCTAGAACGATTTCCATAACCGCATCGGCCATCCGAACACGCTTCCTGTCCAACTCAAATTCTCAACCTGTCACGCGAAAGTAGCTTCCCCAGCCAATAGCCCCAGTGCTCGCAGCATTCGCCAAGTCACGCAGCGTTTAGGAATATGTCCAACAGAACGGACACCACACATCTACACACACTGAGGCACCAAAGAAACTGTCATAAGCATGCGTATTCAAATACAGAGATACAGGGTGTTTCAAAAATGACCAGTATATTTGAAACCGCAATAAAAACTAAACGAGCAGCGATAGAAATACACCGTTTGTTGCAATATGCTTGGGACAACAGTACATTTTCAGGCGGACAAACTTTCGAAATTACAGTAGTTACAATTTTCAACAACAGATGGCGCTGCAAGTGATGTGAAAGATATAGAAGACAACGCAGTCTGTGGGTGCGCCATTCTGTACGTCGTCTTTCTGCTGTAAGCGTGTGCTGTTCACAACGTGCAAGTGTGCTGTAGACAACATGGTTTATTCCTTAGAACAGGGGATTTTTCTGGTGTTGGAATTCCACCGCCTAGAACACAGTGTTGTTGCAACAAGACGAAGTTTTCATCGGAGGTTTAATGTAACCAAAGGACCGAAAAGCGATACAATAAAGGATCTGTTTGAAAAATTTCAACGGACTGGGAACGTGACGGATGAACGTGCTGGAAAGGTAGGGCGACCGCGTACGGCAACCACAGAGGGCAACGCGCAGCTAGTGCAGCAGGTGATCCAACAGCGGCCTCGGGTTTCCATTCGCCGTGTTGCAGCTGCGGTCCAAATGACGCCAACGTCCACGTATCGTCTCATGAGCCAGAGTTTACACCTCTAGCCATACAAAATTCAAACGCGGCAACCCCTCAGCGCCGCTACCATTGCTGCACGAGAGACATTCGCTAACGATATAGTGCACAGGATTGATGACGGCGATATGCATGTGGGCAGCATTTGGTTTACTGACGAAGCTTATTTTTACCTGGACGGCTTCGTCAATAAACAGAACTGGCGCATATGGGGAACCGAAAAGCCCCATGTTGCAGTCCCATCGTCCCTGCATCCTCAAAAAGTACTGGTCTGAGCCGCCATTTCTTCCAAAGGAATCATTGGCCCATTTTTCAGATCCGAAACAATTACTGCATCACGCTATCTGGACATTCTTTGTGAATTTGTGGCGGTACAAACTGCCTTAGACGACACTGCGAACACCTCGTGGTTTATGCAAGATGGTGCCCGGCCACATCGCACGGCCGACGTCTTTAATTTCCTGAATGAATATTTCGATGATCGTGTGATTGCTTTGGGCTATCCGAAACATACAGGAGGCGGCGTGGATTGGCCTCCCTATTCGCCAGACATGAACCCCTGTGACTTCTTTCTGTAGGGACACTTGAAAGACCAGGTGTACCGCCAGAATCCAGAAACAATTGAACAGCTGAAGCAGTACATCTCATCTGCATGTGAAGCCATTCCGCCAGACACGTTGTCAAAGGTTTCGGGTAATTTCATTCAGAGACTACGCCATATTATTGCTACGCATGGTGGATATGTGAAAAATATCGTACTATAGAGTTTCCCAGACCGCAGCGCCATCTGTTGTTGAAAATTGTAACTACTGTAATTTCGAAAGTTTGTCTGCCTGAAAATGTACTGTTGTCCCAAGCATATTGCAACAAACGGTGTATTTCTATCGCTGCTCGTTTAGTTTTTATTGCCGTTTCAAATATACCGGTCATTTTTGAAACACCCTGTATGTAAACAGGCAGAATATGGCGCTGTGGTCAGCAACATCTATATAAGACGTCAACTGTCTGGCGTAGTTGTTAGATCGGTTACTGCTGCTGCAGTGGCTAACTGTCAAGATTTAAGTGAGTTTCAATGTGGTATTATAGTCGGCGCACGAGCGATGCGACACACAACCTACGACGTAGCGATCAAGTGGGGACTTTCGCGTACTACCATTTCACGAGTGTACTGTTAATATCAGGAATGCGGTAAAACATCAAATCTCCAACGTCGCTGCCGCCGGAAAAAAGATCCTGGAAGAACGGGACGAACGACGACTGAACAGATTCGTTCAACGTTACGGAAGTGCAACCGTTCCGCAAATTGCTGCTGGTTTGAACGCTGGACCATTAACAAGTGTAAACGTGCGAACCATTCAACGAAACATCATCAATATGGGCTTTGGGAGCCGAAGGCCCACTCGTGTAATCTTGATGACTGCACGACAGAAAGCTTTACACCTAGCCTGGGTCCGTAAACAGCGACATTGGACTGTTGAAGATTGGAAACATGTTGCCTGGTGGGACGAGTCTCGTTTCAAATTGTATTGAGCAGATGGGCGTGTCGGGTATGGAGACAACCTCATGAATCCATGGTCCCTGCATACTCTTACGGATTTATGGACAGCCCTGCAGGATTCATGGTGTCGGCACTACTTCAGACATTGATTAGTCGAAACCGGCCGGGGTGACCGAGCGGTTCTAGGCGCTACAGTCTGGAATCGCGCGACCGCTATGGTCGCAGGTTCGAATCCTACCTCGGGCATGGATGTGTGTGACGTCCTTAGGTTAGTTACGTTCAAGTAGTTCTAAGTTCTAGGGGACTGATGACCACAGATGTTAAGTCCCATAGTGCTCGGAGCCATTTGAGCCATTTGAACACTAGTCGAGTCCATGCCAAGTCATGATGCGGCACTTCAGCGTCCTCGCAGATATTAGGCACGTGTATCAGTTTCTTTAGCTCATCAGAGTATATGATCGAGGACCGCTCTACGTAAAGTAAGTACTTTCAGTGCGGACGTACCGTATTTCCGCACCCCTGCGGGACTTAGTGAATGCTACGATCAGGTGGACTAATGGATGGGGAAGCTACGTTGTCGTGCCAGATTGAGAATTAGAGTTGGGTGGGAAGCGTGTCCGGATGGCAGGGGCAGTTAAGCCAACCATTCCAGAGAAGCAGAGCAGCCGCGTTCGAGCCCCGGTCAGGTAGCAATTTTCAACCCTCGACACTGTTTCATTTCCGTGCCTGTAGACGGCTGCCGTCCTAATTCGTCGTAATATGATCTCGTGACTGTAGACCTTAACAGCACCTCCGCCTAGCACTACACCCGGCTGGCCAGTGCGGTGGCACGAGGCAACGGAAGTGCCCACTTGACGGGCGCTCAGTGCGGCAGTGCTGGAGGCTACGCGGTCGGCTTTCCCTCTAATGCGTCTCCAGGAAGACACAGCGGCCAGAATAACTTCCGCTCTCGGCGAAACAAAAGACCACCTCACGACCGCGGCTGCAGCTTCAAGCGGCTTTTTCCTCGCCGGAATCAGCCGATGCCGGAAACCGTAATGGCTGTCCACAATTTGGGGAAAAGTAATCGAGTGTCTTCGGACATTTCTCGAGCATAACGAGTACTGGTTTCTCCTCTCTTCCACCTTGGCGGAAAGCTCAAGGAAATGAACTGCGCTATTCAGACGCAGCGCGCTAGCTGGCACCAAGACGTGGTAATCCAACACCGCGCAACACAATTACTGCGGTATATTTAGCACCACTATAACTAAATACAAGAAAGTGGTTATTAATGCACAACAATATATACGGTATAAAGGGTGATCAGAAACAGCCTGAAAACCTTGTAAGGATGTTGCTGCGAAAGTTATGCTCAGAAATAACTGATAAGAAAAAAATCTATATCTTGCGCCGTTTCCGAGCTAACTAGTATTGAAGTTAGCCAATCAGTTCATCGTGTCCACGAATTCAAGCAGCCTACCTGAGACGGTGTCGGCAAACGTGTTCTTCGTTTGGTTTCCTTATACCGAACTAATGTGCACTACTGGCCATTAAAATTGCTACACCAAGAAGAAATGCAGATGATAAACCGGTATTCATTGGACAAATATATTATGTCAGAACTGACATGAGATTACATTTTCACGCAATTTGGGTGCATAGATCCTGAGAAATCAGTACCCAGAAAAACCACCTCTGGCCGTAATAACGGCCTCGATACTCTTGAGCATTGAGTCAAACAGAGTTTGGATGGCGTGTACAGGTACAGCTGCCCATGCAGCTTCAACACGATACCACAGTTCATCAAGAGTAGTGACTGGCGTATTGTGACGAGCCAGTTGCTCGGCCACCATTGACCAGACGTTTTCAATTGGTGAGAGATCTGGAGAATGTGGTGGCCAAGGCAGCAGTCGAACATTTCCTGTATCCAGAAAGGCCCGTACAGGACCTGCAACATGCGGTCGTGCATTATCCTGCTGAAATGTACGGTTTTCGCAGGGATCGAATGAAGGGTACAGCCACGGATCGTAAAACATCTGAAATGTAACGTCCACTGTTCAAAGTGCCCTCAATGCGTACAAGAGGTGACCGAGACGTGTAACCAATGGCACCCCGTGCCATCACGCCGGGTGGTACGCCAATATAGCGATGACGAATACATGCTTCCAATGTGAGTTCACCGCGATGTCGCCAAACACGGATGCGACCATCATGATGCTGTAAACAAAACCTGGATTCATCAAAAAATGACGTTTTACCGTTCGCGCACACAGGTTCGTCGTTGAGTACACCATCGCAGGCGCTCCTGACCGTGATGCAGCGTCAAGGGTAACCGCAGCCGTGGTCTCCCGAGCTGATAGTTCATGCTGCTTCAAACGTCGGCGCACTGTTCGTGCAGATGGCTGTTGTCTTGCAAACGTCCCCATCTGTTGACTCAGGGATCGAGACGTGGCTGCACGATCCGTCACAGCCATGCGGATAAGATGCCTGTCATCTCGACTGCTAGTGATACGAGGCCGTTGGGATCTATCACGACGTTCCGTATTACCCTCCTGAACCCACCAATTCCATATTCTGCTAACAGTCATTAGATCTCGACCAACGTGAGCAGCAATGTCGCGATACGATAAACCGCAATCGCGATAGGCTACAATCCGACCTTTATCAAAGTCGGAAACGTGATGGTACGCATTTCTCCTCCTTACACGAGGCCTCACAACAACGTTTCATCAGGCAACGCCGGTCAACTGCTGTTTGTGTATGAGAAAAGAGTTGGAAACTTTCCCGATGTCAGCACGCTGTAGGTGTCGCCACCGGCGCCAACCTTGTGTGAATGCTCTGAAAAGCTTCTCATTTGCATATCACAGCATCTTCTTCCAGGAGGTTAAATTTCGTGTCTGTAGCTCGTCATCTTCGTGATGTAGCAATTTTAATGGCCAGTAGTGTAGATTGAAATGGATGTATGCTGCATTAGTTATTCCGACAAGAGGAGGTGGAGAGCTGCATCAGTCTTCGGACAAGAGACAACAACGACAGCATTACATGCGTTTAGCGGTATGGTTTTCTGTCTTTTTTTTTTAATAGCTGAAAATGATAGTTTGACACTCAAACCAGACCATCAGAGCAGTTTCTCGATGGTCCGTTGAAGATGGACGTGGTCAGTAACTTCGCCCGCATCGTCTTGCATCTACGTCTACATGACTCCTCAGCAGTTCAAAAATGGTTCAATTGGCTCTGAGCACAATGGGACTTAACTTCTGAGGTCATCAGTCCCCTAGAACTTAGAACTACTTAAACCTAACTAACCTAAGGACATCACACACATCCATGCCCGAGGCAGGATTCGAACCTGTACCGTAGCGGGCACACGATTCCAGATTGTAGCGCCTAGAACCGCTCGGGCACTCTGGCCGGCTCAGCAGTTCACACTTAACTGACTGACAGAGGATTAAAGGAACCACTTACTCTACTGCTCGAGCTCTTGCTACGTCTGAAACGATCTAGTCGTCGCCAGACCATTAAACCCCAATCTTCCTTCCTGCAGAACGTCGTTTGTAACTAATGCGGTCGTGCTTCAAAGCCAGGGGGAAGCGGAAGGCGGCGCCCACTGTGCAGATCTGGGCGCCACTTTGCAGTAAAGTCTCCCGCAGCGGAATGAGCCTGTGAGCCGAGTCCCGCGGGAGAAAGTGAGGGACGACTAATCTGCCGGCACTGTTTCCCAGCGGCTTTCTCCGGCCAAAAGTTCGCAGCCGGGCCCGCACGACTTAATCTGCCTAAAGTGTCGGAAGCGATAGTCGATGAGCAGATCTCCTCTAACCGTTAGTGGCTTCCAGCGCTGGATGAAGCGAGCACTGATTAGGGGAGACTTCGTTTACGAGAGAGAGAAAGGCCGAACTATTCTGCTGTTGTAATCACTCCGTCTATCTACGCACTTGACGTTTTCACTTGAGAGAGATTTCGAAAGAAGTCTGCCTTGTTACGACTGTTTAAAGCTGATCGTTTCTGTGCCTGTGGATTGCCTTTCCCAATGATTTAGTGCCAAACGTCGTTATAAATCTATCTTCCTTGATGTATAAATGCTTCGTCGCATTACATCCTCTAGGCTGCTGTTATCATCAGTCCTGAGACTGGTTTTATGGAACTCTTAGTTTATCCTAAGCAAATACAATTATAGCAGTCTACATCCATTTAACCTGACTACTGTATTCAAGCCTTGTTCACCGTACCCCCTCTTCCTGTCCCACCCCACTCAGTCGTACACACCGAACCGAAATTTCCTTGACGCCCCCGGATGTCTCTGTCAATGTATTTCTTATTTTAGACTGGGAAAGCTCATCGAGTGATATTCACGACATGTAGGCTCCTAATACCTAAACCGATATTGAGAACAGAATAAAGAAAGTTCAGAGGCATTACTTTTTCAGTATCGGCTAGAAGAGAAAGATGCTAAGATGCTAGTAAGCACTTTACGCATCCCACAAAGAGTTAATAATACACGATAAGCCGACAGAACTAACTAAAAATGGGAGAACGAGTTTCAAGGGTGTGATCTTCCATCTACTCTGTTTAATATCCATTACATGTTTGAGTTAGAAAATTTTTCCGTCGAAAGTGTGATGTGACAGTAGGACGAAGGATAAAATAAATGTATAAGATTTGGTGATGACATCGTACTGCTGGGGGATAACGGATAGGCAACTAACAATATGTCAAAAGAAGTTAACACAAATTGTGATCAATTTTATTTAAAGATAAACGTGAAGAAGACTAGGACAATGATTCTTACAAGGCATTTAGAAAAACAAAAGTTGACAACCTTCGAAACCTAGGATGTAAATTTGGAGTAACACAAAATGTAATCCAGAACTAAAATCAAGAATAGTTATGGAAAAAAAATATTTTACAGGAAGTATTTTCTGTGGTGCATGAAGTGAACAATTAAGGAAAAGATTAGTGAAGTCCTTTGTATGGAGCGTCATACGACTGCACGAAGGATTAATGATGTTACGAAGTGCAGACCAGAACGTAAGCATTAAAATATAGAAAAGTATGTCAGCAGCACTGACATTGAGTTGCAACCACTCGACGTTATATTATTACTGTTTGTCTCCTGTCGATAACAGCGTGTTTTCCAATACAACGAAACTAGCCTAGACGGAGAAACTGATGCCTGAAACGCGGGCAAACACACGTGGAAAGTATATAGGCGGATGAGGATAATATAATGAAACAGGCGGGAAATTCGGTGCCGCGGCTGTCATCGTTTCACTTTTATGGGAGACCGGATTTTGTATCCCTTGGCCGACCTGTTTACTAAAGACACGTGCTTTCGCGTCGCAAACAGGAATATCCTAAAGTTAAGCGCTTCCATTAAGGGATCTAACACGACACGCTCCGATATGTAGAACGCCAGTTTTGTTTTTCGTAACGACAACGTCGTGTAGGGTAGTCTCCGATGTTTTCAGATGATAATGGAATTCTGTTACACTGGGACGATCAGTTGAATGAAACGAGCAGTGTCTTGGAAAGAGGTTTTAAGATGAATGTCAACAAAACTAAAATAGATTTAAGGGAATGTTGTTGTTGTCTTCAGTCCTGAGACAGGTTTGATGCACCTATCCATGCTACTCTATCCTGTGCAAGCTGCTTCATCTCCCAGTAACTACTGCAACCTACATCCTTCTGAATCTGCTTAGTATATTCATCTCTTGGCCTCCCTCTACGATTTTTACCCTCCACGCTGCCCTCCAATACTAAATTGGTGATCCCTTGATGCCTCAGAACGTGTCCTACCAACCGACCCCTTCTTCTGGTCAAGATGTGCCACAAACTCCTCTTCTCCCCAATCCTATTCAATACTTCCTCATTAGTTATGTGATCTACCCATCTAATCTTCAGTATTCTTCTGTAGCACCACATTCCGAAAGCTTCTATTCTCTTCTTGTCCAAACTATTTATCGCCCATGTTTCACTTCCATACGTGGCTACACTCCATACAAATACTTTCAGAAACGACATCCTGACACTTAAATTTATACTCGATGTTAACAAATTTCTCTTCTTCAGAAACGCTTTCCTTGCCATTGCCAGTTTACATTTTATATCCATTCTACATCGACCATCAACAGTTATTTTGCTCCCCAAATAGCAAAACTCCTTTACTACCTTAAGTGTCTCATTTCCTAATGTAATTCCCTCAGCATAACCCGATTTAATTCGACTACATTCCATAATCCTCGTTTTGCTTTTGTTGATGTTCATCTTATATCCTCCTTTCAAGACACTGTCCATTCAGTTCAACTGCTCTTCCAAGTCCTTTGCTGTCTCTGACAGAATTACAATGTCATCGGCGAACCTGAAAGTTTTTATTTCATCTCCATGGATTTTAATACCTACTCCGAATTTTTCTTTTGTTTCCTTCACTGCTTGCTCAATATACAGATTGAATAACATCGGGGAGAGGCTACGATCCTGTCTCACTCCCTTCCCAACCACTGCGTCCCTTTCTTGTCCCTCGACTCTTATAACTGCCATCTGGTTTCTGTACAAATTGTAAATAGCTTTTCGCTCTCTGTATTTTACCCCTGCCACCTTCAGAATTTGAAAGAGAGTATTCCAGTAAAAATTGTCAAAAGCTTTCTCTAAGCTAAACAAAACTAAAATAGATTTAAGGGAATGATGTTGTTGTCTTCAGTCCTGAGACAGGACAGCTAGATAAATGCTAGAAACGTAGGTTTGCTTTTCCTTAATCTAGCTTCTAAGTAATGTAGTCGAATTAAATCAGTCCACAATGATAGTATTACATTAGGAAAAGGCACACTAAAAGTAGGTGATTAGTTTTGCTAGTTGGGCGTGAAAAGAAATGATGATGGCCGATGCAGAGAGGATATAAATTGAAGACTGGCAACAACAGGAAAAGCAGTTAACAAAACGATTACTGTGTTAACATTACTGTACATATAATTTAAAGTTCTATGGTGCGTTTTTTTCTGATTTTTCAGGCTGAAATGATTAACTACTGCAGTGATTTCGATACGGTTTTCAGTAATAGACAGAATCATAGAAATGTTTGTGTATATGATTTTTAAGTATTTCGCACAAATTTTCTGAACTATTATGATGTAGGTGGATTAAGTTGTGCTCCCTGAGGACATTCATCGCGTGCACTGTTTTCGTCCTTTACGTTGTACTACAGTTTGGAGTTAATATTCCGATACCTAGTGTTGTTCTTCAGTTTTAGTCGTAACTACCACTATTCTAGACGAGGGCTCGGGCGGTACACAATCGGTGCTACCCGTGCAAAGCCGGGACAAGTCGTTAAACGAATATGAATTTAAGCGCTACGAAGTTTTTTTTTTCCTGAACACTTGTAATGTACTCTCGTATGGAAATGAAGGAAATTGGGCGATAAATAGTTGACAGGAAACAGAATACTGTAGAAGCTTTTGAAATTTGGCGCTATCGAAAAAATGAAATGACTGTATGGCATTACAGGGTGGGAGCTGTTCGTCGTCCTTGTGGAAGTAATTCTATTCGACGCCACTACGGCGACTTGCGCGTTTTCGTGATGATGATCATGATGATGATGATACAAAATGAAACGCTTAGTACAACAGGAACACCAGCCACCAGAGCGAAGAAAAGCTTTGGCCCGGCTGGGAATCACGCCTGGGGCCCGCGATCTAGAGGCAGTGATGCTAAACGTAAGACCCGAATTCCAGAAGATGCTATCAAAGAATGTCGATGATTAGGTGGTTAGATCGGACAATGTATGAGCAAGCACTGAATGTAGCTCCGGAGCAAAAAACTTTTGGTAAAATGTGACAAAGACAAGGGATCAGTTGATACGACACATCGTAAGGCATGAAGGAATCACCAATTAGGCAATGGAGAGAAGTTGGGAGGTGAAAGGGGGGGGAGGTAACAATCGTAGAGGGAGAACAAGAGATGCAGATTCAGAAGGATGTAGGTTGCGGCAGTTATTCGGAAATAAATGATTGCACAGGATACAGCAGCATGGAGAGCTGCATCAGAGCAGTGTTCGGAATGAAGAATGCAACAACAATAGTCCACTGACGAGCTATACTATCCTAGAATCTTCTCAATAAATCGAAGTCGACCATTCGCTTTCGTTACTAGCGTTCTTACGCAATAAAACTGACAGCTCATCGATACTGCCAGTAGTCCGGTACGGTTGACACACCCGTACATTGAATAGTAGGTTAGCATAAAATTACAGGTCTGTGGAGATGGATATAGTTTAAATCAAAGTTAACGAAATAAACATCAAGAAATTAATGTAAATAAACGGCAGAGCGTTTATAGCATTCAAGACAAGAGCAACCGCTCGATTTTTATATTAGTCTTCAACGAGGGAGAACTGTCTATAGCGGTTCTTCGCTACATGCAGTATTCATAGGAATCAACTAATTTCAGAGCTACGTAATTCGTTTTAGGAAAAAACGAATAGCACAAAGATGGACAATTGATCACTTGTGATGTAATGATTTTAATAACTACCCACTGTTGGAAATACTCTCATGTAATAAAAACAATGTAAATTGTTTTTGAGACGGGCAGCTTTCTGTGCCCAGTTGCTGACTCTCCAACGACAGGACCACAGCACTGTCTGGACCATCGACGGTGGCAGGTAGTACAAGACGAAGAAGACAGACTATTCTCAATATATCTATAATGCGTAGGTGCTCCTTCTGACAGTTTGGAAACGGCCTCGACTATTTCCAGCAGACAGGTGGTCCGCAAAAGTAAACTCTTCCTTTCTATAACCTCCACCTTCTGTGGTGTTACTTGAAGCCGATACAGAATTTGCCAAAATTTATAGGATTTTGTATATTCCGCTCTTTTCCGAAGCTGACGTGCAGTCTTCGCCAATTGGAATAAATGTCTAACAATGTTGTGCACATATAATATTTTGGAGTTTTTGAATTTAAGCTTTCTGGCCACATTCAGAGAGGCTAAGCCTAAAATATTTTTTCTTAAAGAAATTCGTAGTTTTAAAATGCAACGTGAATTTTACATAACATGCACAATAGGAAGAATATGAGCTACTTTGAAATAATGAAAATTAATGAACATAATGATGTACACTTTCTTACGATTAATACTGGATGGTCAGAGATAGCTCACTTACTCGCCAGTTTCAACGGCACATACTGTTAATAAACTCATACAGACCACTGTGTGAATTACCCCTCCTTTCTACTTACCGTAGTTACAATCGCACTGTTAAAAAATTTTGCTTCGTTTAATTACTGTTGTTGCACTTAGCTGTTTTGAGTCAACTGTACTATTTTCCCTGTTAAGGTCAAGACCATCTTGTTGAGTCAACCCACTGGAACATGTCACCAAACACATTACTGTAGCAGTTCAACTTATTTTTTGTTCTCAGAACAAATGTTTTAATTTGTGATGCAGCTCACTGTTTGACTATCATATATATTACTGTTGGCTAGATAGTTTTAAACCCCATTTTTAATGGAATAATCTCTGTCGTTTTTGTCCTAAACCAAACAATAAAAACTGAAATTTTTGGAAACCAACTGAGATGCTCCGTGATTGCACTCTTTACGCCTGAAAATGACGTAACAGCCGAAGAAACCAGTTTTTAAGATAAATATTGTAGAATAATACACAAGCAACGTTTGTTTTTCTATTCGTAACAAATAAATACCATTTGCGTAGATGGAAATTTCAACGTTTGTCTTTGCTTGTCGTCTGTGCTATATTCTTGTTACTTTGTTGTGGTGATTATCGCCAGAGGTTACTAGGAGCCACGTTCCAATCGACTGGTCCAATGTTGGAATCTGCCTGAGAGTAGTTACTGACTTGCTGGTAGTGAGAAGTTTAACCCTGTTTCGCGACCCTTGTTCAGACTGATTAGATAGTGTAGCGCAGCAGAGAACTAATCCGGGGCCACCGACAAACAATCCCGCCTAAATGGACGGAGCAGTGCATCGCCTAAATTGTCTCGCGTACAGCACACCATCGAGAGTGCACGGATTCTGGAGCTCCGACAGCGAACTGACTTCGCGCCACGCCGCGAAAGCTACCAACAACGGATAACAGGAACGTTGCATCTTTTTTTAAATTAACCTTGTTATGTGTTTTTTTGCCCTTACTGGTAACACGTTAATTTCTTTCCCATCGGAGTCATTTCATTCATCTACTTCGCTGCGACCTTCTATCGGTATGATGGGATTCGTTTCAGACCTTTTGTACTTGCACAATATTGTTTTTATCTTTCGCATGTAACCACTGTGACGCAAGCAATACCACAGGAAATCCATACACCTTTTAAAATTTTATTTGACTTTCTATTTATGAAGAACCAGTAAAGCTCCCGCCTCTGATTACTTAAAAACGTAATTCTCATATATAAAAAATCGGTAAACGTGTGAATACTTCACAAATGTGGTAAGTATTTGACATTAAGCATGTAAGCCGGGAGTACTCTAGAAGAGGTGTGAAATTATGTGTAAGGTTTGTTGGAAATCGCCAGGACCTCTCATTACGAAAGACTGGACGAATATAGCTTGGGTAATTTGCGCGCCTTGACTTACACAGCCGCAGGATATGTACACAGTTTCTATCTGTAATACTTACTGTGTTAAACCTTTAGCAAAATATAATACCTTCCTTCATGAATAAATGATCAGACTCATCTCCTGACGTAACCAAAAACTTTAGATAAAACCTCAGTCCGCTTGTACGTAAGTTCTCCGATCATACTGTAGTCATCGGTGGAGATTTAATCGTCCAACAATTAATTGGGAAAATTACAGTTTTGTTAATGGTGGGCGTGATGAGACATCCTACGAAACATTACTAGACGCCTTCTCTGAAAACGACGTAGAACAGACAGTTCGGAATCCCACTCATGATGGAAATATGTAGGCTGTAATGGCAGCAAATAGACCCGACCCGTTTGACGATGTCCACATCGAATTGGTATCAGTAATCATGACGCTGTTGTGGCACCAATGATTACCACAGTACAAAAGGCAACTAAAACAAGCAAAACGATATATATGCTCCGTAAACGAGGTAAAAAATCAGTAGTATCATATCTAAAGGAAGAACTTGGAACTTTCAGCACAGGGCAGGAGCATGTAGAGCAACTCTGGCTAAAGTTTAAAAAGAATAGTTGACCATGTACTGAACAGATATGTACGAAGCAAAACAATTCACAATGGGAGGGAACCTCCACGGCATACAGCCACTGTGAAGAAATCCCTGTGAGATTCTATACTGACTTTGCGGCTGAGTTACCCCTCACCTAACTATAATCTATTGTACATCACTCGAACAAAAAAAAAACAAAAAAAAAACAAAAAAAAACGTGCCCTGTAGTTGGAAGAAATAGAAGTAACATATACAGATGTAACATCTTCTGCAAGAAGGGTAGTAGAAGCTATCCACAAATCTACGCTCCAATATCCTTGACATCCATTTGTTGTAGAATCTTAGAACATCTTCTGAGCTCAAACGTAATGAGGTATTTTGAACAGAATGACCTCCTCAATGCCAACCAGCAAGGATTCCGTAAACATCGATAACTTGAAAACCAGGCAGATGCAGTGTGTCTTGATGTCCGAAAAGCATTTGACAGTACCGCGCCTACGCTTATTGTCAAAAGTACGATCATTGGGGTATCAAATGAAATTTGTGGCTGGATTGATGACTTTTTGATAGGAAGCACACAGCATGTTATCTTGAATGGAGAGTCATTGTCAGATGTAGAAGTAAGTTCGGGTGTGCCCTAGTAAAGTGTGTTGGAACCTTTCCTGTTCATGTTGTATATTAATGACCTAGCAGACAATATTAACAGCAACCACAGACTTTTTGTAGATGATGCAGTTATCTATAATGAAGTAGTATCTCAAAGAAATATTCAGTCACATCTTCGATTTGGAAGTGGTCCAGAGATTGGTAAGTTGCTTTAAATGTTCAGAAATGTAAAATTGTGCACTTCACAAAACGAAAAAGCATAGTAGCCCTAGCCTATGACTACAATGAGCCACTGCTGGAATCGCCCCATTCATACAAATGTCTGGGTGTAACATTTTGTAGGAATATGAAATGGAATCACCATGTAGGCTCTGTCGTGGGCAAAGCAAGTGGTAGACTTCGGTTTACTAGTAGAAGACAGTCTATAAAGTTTATTGCTTACAAACCACTCGTACTGGCCATTCTATAATACTGCTTAAGTGTGTGGGACCCGTATCAAATAGGACTAACAGCGGATATTGAACGAATACAGAGCAGGTAGCACGATTGGCCATAGGTTTGTTCAGTCCGTGGTTGATACTGAAGGAACTGCACTAGCAGACTCTTGAAGACCGACGTAAGCTATCACGACTAAATCAGTTAACAAAATTTCAAGAACTGGCTTTAAACGATGGCTGTAGGAAGATACTGCAACCCGCTACGTATCGCTGACATACGGACCGTGAAGATAAGTTTAGAATAATTAATGCAAGCGAAGAGGCATTCAAACAATTGTTCTTCCCGCACTCCTTACGTGAATGTAACGGGATGAAATTCTAGTAACTGGTGCAATGGGACGTACCCTGTGTCATGCACTTCAAGATGGTTTGCAATGTACAGATGTATAAATTTTTAAAATTCGGTCAATAATTTCAGAAGGAATTTTTTCCCTCTGTGGCGGGGTGTGTGCTGATATGAAACTTCCTGGCAAATCAGAACTGAAACTCGAGCTCGGCACCTTTGCATAACGAGCAAGGATTCTATCAACTGAGCTCCCAAGCAAGCCCACGACGCTTACTCTCACGTTTAGTTCCGCCAGACAATAATTATATGCAATACAGGCTATCCGAGCTAGAGGTATACGAATACATATACCACATGTTTTCAGTATCTGTTAAGGTTTGTAAGTGTATTTGTTCAATATCGTACACATGAGCCGAAACGTTTTCATGGATTTTGGTGCAGTTCAATGTGGGCACCGTTTGTAGCTTGACAGATTTCGAAACGCTATTCAAGTTCCTACCACACGTTCAAAAGTATGACAGGTGTTATGGCCTCTACTGCAGCGCAGATCGGTTGTGTCTCAATCTACCAGATCTGGAACCTTAGTTCTGTAAACAATGTCCTTGATAAACACACACGAACCGAAGTCCAGCAAAGTCATAACTGGGAGACCGAGGAGGCCAGGCAATTGGACCTCCCCTTTCGATCCAACCATTACGCTGGAAAACTACGTTGGGAGGCACCTGTGAAACTGCATATTTCGCCAGAGCGTCGGTATCGGTGTGCCCTGACGCTGGGGCCATGCGACTCAGACCTGTTCATTACGTGGCGAGAATGATATTTTGGGCAGTATCTCTATCGATTGTGTATTTACCCAACAACATAAACTGTCGAGTTCTTTCGTTCTAAGGATTTGTTTGTGTATACCTCCATCCGAGACACCATGTAATGAAAATAAATTTTTTGTTGCTCCCAAAAGCCATTACATACGAAACTTGCAAATTAGACTGCGCACCGCGATCCGGGTTATCAGTTCATTAACATACATTATGTGTTCAAATCTATCTGGACACCGCCCCCCCCCCAAAAAAAAAATCAAATTAGATGCATTGTGCTGCCACCTACTGTCAGGTACTCCGTATCAGCGACCTCAGTAGTCATTAGACATCGTAAGAGAGCAGAATGGGGCGCTCCGCGGAAGTCAAGGACTTCGAACGTGGTCAGGTGATTGTCACTTGTATCATACGTCTGTAGGGGAGATTTCCACACTCCTAAACATCCCTAGATCCACTGTTTTCGACAATAAAGAGGATACGTGCAGGGACTCGTACAGCACAAAAGCGTTCAGGCCAACCTCGTCTGTTGACTGACAGAGACAGCCAACAGTTGAAGAGGGCCGTAATGTGTAACAGGCACATATCTATCCAGACCATCACACAGGAATTCCAAACTGCATCAGAATCCACTGCAAGTACTATGACATTTAGGCAAGAAGTGAGAAAACCTGAATTTCATGGTCAAGCGGCTGCTCATAAGCCACTTATCACGCCGGTAAATGCCCAACGACGCCTCGCTTGGTGTAAGGAGCGTAAAAGTTGGACGACTGAACAGTGGAAAAACGTTGTGTAGAGTGACGAATCATGGTACACAATGTGGCGATCCGATGGCAGGGTATGGATTGGCGAATGCCTGGTGAACATCATCTGCCAGCATGTGTAGTGCAAACAGTAAAATTCGGAGGCGGTGGTGTTACGGTGTGGTCGTGTTTTTCACCGAGGGGACTTGCACCTGTTGTTGTTTTGCGTGGCACTATCACAGTACAAGCCTACAGTGATGTTTTAAGCACCTTCTTTCTTCCCAGTGTTGCATCTTTGAACACGACCGAGCACCTGTTCATAATGCACGGCCTGTGGCGGAGTGGTTACACGACAGTAACATCCCTGTAATGGACTGCAGACAGTCCTGACCTAAGTCATACGCAAGACCTTTGGGATGTTCTGGAACGCCAACTCCGTGCCAGGCCTCACCGGCGAACATCGATACCTCTCCTCAGTGCAGCTGTCCGTGAAGAATGGACTGCAATTCCCCAAGAAACCTTCCAGCACCTGATTGAACGTATGCCTGCGAAGCGGAAGCTGTTATCCATGCTAAGGGTGGGCCAACATCATGCTGAATTCCAGCATTACCGATGCAGGCCGCTAAGAACTTTTAAGTCATTTTCAGTCAGGTGTCCGGATACTTTTGATCACATAGTACACAGGAATGTCATAAACAATCTGAGGATTTTGTAAAGGCGTGCTGCAGGGTAGGTTGTGCTAAGAAATAATTGTTAAGAATAAAATTCGATACGCTGCGCCGTTCGCGAGTTAATTAGGATTGAAGTTAGCAAGTCAGATCGTCCCGCACGTAAATTCAAGCAGCCTGCCATGGAGGGTATCGCCAAACGCGTTCTTTCTTTGGTTTCACCAAACAGAACGAATGTAGCTTTTGCTCATCTGCCTCAAATTTCTCAAGTCCAAAAGAGGCACACTAACTGGCAATTAGCACCCGAGGAAGTGGTACCCCATAGACATATACATATGTTTCACAAGCTGCGACATGGGCGCGAATAAAACAGTGATCCGAAAATAGAATAATTTCCTTTACTTTAAGTCTGTAGTCAAAAATCTTTTTTTGTCACGAGAATACCGGTTTCGGTATCTAATGACCGTCTTCAGATCTGCAACAAAATATGGGAAAACGTAACTACACTCTAGCAGATTGTCTACCTCCTGAAACAATTTCGTGCCCAATGCCTACTTGTTTGACAATGTTTTACTTTAATCACTGAACGCCTCCGTTATATAGTTTGTTGATACTTTCATCTAGCATAGAGCGCCTTACAATTTACTTCGTTTTCTTATGTTGCGTGCCTAACACTATTGTTTTCCTGTTTCTTCTCTTATACCGGGTGATCAAAAAGTCAGTATAAATTTGAAAACTTAATAAACCACGGAATAATGTAGATAGAGGGGTAAAAATTGACACTCATGCTTGGAATGACATGGGGTTTTACTAGGACAAAAAAAGTATTGCCAGACGCGTGGAAGATCTCTTACTCGCGTCGTTTGGTGATGATCGTGTGCTCAGCCGCCACTTTCGTCATGCTTGGCCTCCCAGGTCCCCAGACCTCAATCCGTGCGATTATTGGCTTTGGGGTCACCTGAAGTCGCAAGTGTATCGTGATCGACCGACATCTCTAGGGCTGCTGAAAGACAACAGTGTCTAACCACTGCGCCACCTCGCTCGGTCCTTGAGTACCTCTATCGGTTCTCCCTTCTATTCCAGTCTCGTATTGTTCGTGGAAAGGAGGATTGTCGGTATGCCTCTGTGTGGGCTCTAATCTCTCTGATTTTATCCTCATGGTCTCTTCGCGAGATATACGTAGGAGGGAGCAATATACTGCTTGACTCTTCGGTGAATGTATGTTCTCGAAACTTCAACAAGAGCCCGTACCGAGCTACTGAGCGTCTCTCCTGCAGAGTCTTTCGCTGGAGTTTATCTATCATCTCCGTAACGCTTTCGCGATTACTAAATGATCCTGTAACGAAGCGCGCTGCTCTCCGTTGGATCTTATCTATCTCTTCTATCAACCCTATCTGGTACGGATCCCACACTGCTGAGCACTATTCAAGCAGTGGGCGAACAAGCGTACTGTAACCTACTTCTTTTGTTTTCGGATTGCATTTCCTTAGGATTCTTCCAATGAATCTCAGTCTGGCATCTGCTTTACCGACAATCAACTTTATAAGATCATTCCATTTTAAATCACTCCTAATGCCTACTCCCAGATAATTTATGGAATTAACTGCTTCCTGTTGCTGACCTGCTATATTGTAGCTAAATGATAAGGGATCTTTCTTTCTATGTATTCGCAGCACATTACACTTGTCTACATTGAGATTCAATTGCCGTTCCCTGCACCATGCGTCAATTCGCTGCAGATCCTCCTGCATTTCAGTACAATTTTCCATTGTTACAATCTCTCGATATGCCACAGCATTATCCGCAAAAAGCCTCAGTGAACTTCCGATGTCATCCACAAGGTCATTTATGTATAATGTGAATAGCAACCGTCCTACGACACTCCCCTGCGCCACACCTGAAATCACTCTTACTTCGGAAGACTTCTCACCATTAGGAATGACATGCTGCGTTCTGTTATCTAGGAACTCTTCAATCCAATCACACAATTGGTCTGATAGTCCACATGCTCTTACTTTGTTCATTAATCGACTGTGGGGAACTGTATCGAACGCCTTGCGGAAGTCAAGAAATACGACATCTACCTGGGAACCCGTGTCTATGGCCCTCTGAGTTTCGTGGACAAATAGCGCGAGCTGGGTTTCACACGATCGTCTTTTTCGAAACCCATGCTGATTCCTACAGAGTAGGTTTCTAGTCTTGTCTGACGACAAAAAAAAAAAAATCTGTGCCCACAGACGTAAAGTAAAGGAAATTTATTACATACAAATGTCTCCGCATTTCAGCTCGTGGAAGTGCTTGAATTTGCGGCGCAGCGACTTGATTGGCTAACTTCAATGCTAATTAACACGGAAACGGCGCAACGTATCGAATTTCTTCAGCAACAGTTATTTCTCAGCCCACCTGTCCTGGAAAACCCTTACAAGCTTCTCAGACGGCTTCTGACCACCCTGCAGATACTTACGACAGTGCAGCAATATTTTTAATTACGTCTTTGTCTTACTCGTTGGTTATGTTACATGCAAGATGCTGGAAGGATGACATTTGCTCCAATACGTTCCCATATAGACATTTACTTTTAGACGGGGCATAAAATAAACAAATAACCAGAGAACAGATTGGTGTGGATGACGCAACAAAGGCTGCAATGAAAAAAGTGCAACTCTGCTCGATTCCAAGAGAACAAACTATGAGGTGAAGTGATGTGTCCCTTCATTTCACCCTCAAAATTTACGTGGCGGCACGGGAAGTCACACGCAACCACTGCCAGAACCCAGGATCTCTTGGCGGTGTGCGACGCGCGGGACTAATTAAGCGACTGTATTGGACACGTTTATTGGCGGGCCTAGATTAATTCTCTGCACTGGTGGATTGGCAAATTTGTACCAATAGGGTCGCCAGCCTCAGAGTAGTCCGCAAGACAAGGTTAAACTTTACAACGCAAAAGTTAAACATGAAAACCTCTCTAGCTATGTACGAGAAACTACTTCCAGGAGAGATTCCTAGGTCCGACTACTGGACTGGAATATATTCGCCGCCAACAGTTCAATACACAACCTTCAACAGACTATTAGCAATTGCAGTTGATTATTACTACAACAACAACAAACATGAAACTTCCTGGCAGATTAAAACTATGTGCCGGACCGAGACTCGAACTCGGGACCTTTGCCTTTCGCGGGCAAGTGCTCTACCAACTGAGCTACCCAAGCACGACTCACGCCCCGTCCTCACAGCTTTACTTCTGCCAGTACCTCGTCTCCTACCTTCGCAGGAGAGCTTCTGTTACGTTTGGAAGGTAGGAGACGAGGTACTGGCAGAAGTAAAGCTATGAGGACGGGGCGTGAGTCGTGCTTGGGTAGCTCAGTTGGTAGAGCACTTGCCCGCGAAAGGCAAAGGTCCCGAGTTCGAGTCTCGGTCCGGCACACAGTTTTAATCTGCCAGGAAGTTTCATGTCAGTGCACACTTCACTGCAGAGTGAAAATCTCATTCTGGACAACAAACACGATCACGGTTTAAAGTCATCAGGGAAGAAGTGATACCACAACATCACTCTCCAACCTCCGTACTGTTAGAAATAAAATTTACTGCCAATTCAGTCACTTATATCCTACACCACCTCCAGCTAACCAATGTCTTCACGCTTTACTCTGATGTCTACCAAAAAAGTCCATCCTCACGCCCGGGAACGCAATTCGACTTTTCTCTGTCTTCTTTACTGCTCTAAGTAATTAAGTTGATCACGAGAGGTCACGTACTCACGACTTCTGATATATACAATGAAAACACCATCTCCGACCGAATCCGATTTCGCAAGCGCCCAAGCGCTCCACGAAATTATTAAATATGAACGCTCTTCAGCCGATCACAACCAGGAGCAGAATGCAGGCATTCTCACTGGCCACTTTTTAGTCGTGCTCAGGTAAGGTGCTGCCTCCTAGCAGGCCATTAACAACCTTTTCTGCAATGAACGCTGGAGACACGGGCCGTGCTGGGGAACACCCGCCCTTCAAATCCGCCTTGTCAGCTTCGACGACCATCCATTTAGAAGGATTAGGGAAAAACCCCTTCACCCTGCAGCCGGAAGCTGGCTGAGGGGACTACAAAACAGGGCTAACATACATCGGCGGCCACGAAATGCTGTGTTAAGAAAGTACTACTGGCAGAAAGGTAGGTAGGATTAGAAAATCTGCAGGACCAAAATGGATGGGTGACGCTGAAATCCATAATGCAACGAGACGTCTGTACTGGGCCTTCATGCGTGAGTGGATCTAAATGGATGTTGGTGGTTGTCGTCGAGTTTACGCTATGTGAACACACTCTGGAAAATATTACCCCTCCTGACAAGACATCACTATAATACCGTGTGACACTGTCTGCATCTATACTGGCCTCGATTTGGTGAGAAAGGGTCCACAAATTTCTTCAGGCATGCCATATACAGCTGAAACCACTCATTGATCATCCGGCTCTGTAGAGTTACCAGACCGAGAGCATACTACATTGCTAAGTTTCTTTCACAAAGTGTTCCACCTGGTCGCAGACATTTTTGTGTATGAAGATCGGTTGATTAGCAGGTCCATCGAGGTGTGATACGCTGTCTGACTGCTCCTCAAAGCAGGGACGTATGTGTGTATCTGCGAACACGGCTGTTGTTCGCCCCTCCCAAATGGAATTGTCCACCGCATTCTGAACAGATGAAGTAGAATGAAGGATAACACTTGTCGAACATCTATTTTACCGATAGATCATAGCTGTTACATCTTTATGTCGTATGGATGCCATCTCCAGCCGTATTTACACTTGAAGGTGTCATTTCTACTACATGAAGATGTTGAAGCAATAAATATCCTCGTTCATATAAGTAGTGTCTGTTCTTTTGAAGCCGGCCGCTGTAACCGAGCGGTTCTAGGCCTGTCAGTTCGGAACCGCGCTGATGCAACGGTCGCAGGTTCGAATCCTGCCTCGGGAATGGATGTGTGTGTGATGTCCTTAGGTTAGTCAGGTTTAAATAGTTCTAAGTCTAGGGAAGTGATGCCTCAGATGTTAAGTCCCATACTGCTTTGAACCATTTGAATATGTTCTTTTGGACAGGTCCGAAAGAATAGGCTCCATTTTGATTCTCAAGCCACTATGAATCAAGACACAAAGGATTTTGAAAATTTAGCTGCCAGTGGGTATTGATTTATATCACTGGGGAAGGTAAAAGTGTTTATATACTAAGATGGTATCTGTTCTTTCGGACATGTCCGAAATAACAGATACCATCGGTGACCATGCAGCTCGTTAGAATGAAATTACAACGAAATGATCACCCTTAGCTGCTTACAGGCGTTGACATACGTCAACGGGGACAGATGAAAATGTGTGCCCCGATTGGGACTCGAACCCGGGATCTCCTGCTTACATGGAGACGCTCTATCCATCTGGGCCACCGACGACACAGGATAGCGCGACTGCACGGATTTCTCTCTGGCACGCCTCCTGCGAAACCCATATTCTCAACGTATTGGCTCAAATGGCTCTGAGCACTGTGGGACTCAACACCTGAGGTCATCAGTCCCCTAGAACTTAGAAGTACTTAAACCTAACTAACCTAAGGACATCACAAACATCCATGCCCGAGGCAGGATTCGAACCTGCGACCGTAGTGGTAGCGCGGTTCCAGACTGTAGCGCCTAGAACCGCTCGGCCACTCCGGCCGGCTCAACGTATTGTCCCGCACTACATTAGTATATATATAGTTGAGGCTCACCGGCCACTTGACCATCTTCTTCTTCTTCTGTGCGAATGCACAAACAGTACGCGAACTCTTACGGGAATCGGCAACGCGCCGCGAGTAATGAGTATAATGGGCGGGGGCACTACGATTGTAGTGCGGGACAATACGTTGAGAATGTGGGTTTCGCGGTAGGCGTGCCAGACATAAATCCCTGCAGTCGCGCTATCCTCTGTGTCCTCGGTGGCTGAGATGGATGGAGCGTCTGCCATGTAAGCAGGAGATTCCGGGTTCGAGTCCCGGTCGGGGCACACATTTTCATCTGTCCCCGTTGACGTATGTCAACGCCTGTAAGCAGCTAAGGGTGTTCATTTCGTTGAAAGTTTGTTTCACACCGGGATTCGAAGCTCTTACTAGGCAGATGCGCAGATCACTACGCCAACCTGACACTACTGACACCGCAACCGCAAAGACTACCCTTGCACGCCTCCTGTCTGACACAAATTGCCAGCTCCTACCACACACTACTGATGTAGTGCCCCTTACCGATTAGCCTCATTGCTCGCGGCATTTCGCCGAGCTTGGTGTGCCATTGTCCGAGATTGCCTTCATTATATATGTGATGTCTGTTCTTTCGGACATGCAGCGAGTAATGAGGCTAATTAGCAGGTGTACTACGTCAGCAGTGTATATTATAAGTTGAGAATTTGGGTCTGAGGGGAGGCGGGCTATGTCAGTCCTCGCGGTTGTGGTGACCACCGTGTGGGGATGCCATAGTCGTCAGCACATATGGCTAGTAAACAAGAGACTCGAGTTTTAATTCCAGTCTGGCAAAAAGTTTCAAACTTGCCCGATTGATATAAATCGATGTCCACTGGCAGCTAATGTTTTTATTACTTTGTGCCTTGATCGTTGTCCATGTTCACGATAACATGAAACAGTGGGCCCAAGTCATGGAACGATAAACACTCTCAAAATATCACAGGAGCTCTTCTGGCCTGTACTACACCCTCTAGACAATGCGGTTTAAACACCTCATCGTGACGTCTGTGCTCTCGACGCCTTCCATCATTTGAAATGGCGGAAAACTCGTGATTCGTCTGGCCACCACAAACACGTTCAGTCCACCACCGTCCGATTTGTGTTGTTCGATCCACTGGAGACGTGCAGTTTTATGTGCCATTGTTACCAATGACCTTTAGCTACGTACCTGACTCCAAATGTCGATTGGACGCACTTTCGTTCTTTATTTTCGTTGGCACAGTAGTAGACCTACACTCACTGGTAGTAGCAATATCTATCGAATTTGGAATCGACTGTCATTGTCAAGGCTTGACACTTGTCTCTGTTTCCTGTTGGTTATGATATTTTTGCGACCATTTTTGTTACGCAGTGCTACATGGTTGCGAAGGGCACACCATCTCTTGTACACGCTTTGGACAGTCCGTCTCGATCATCAAAAAACTGGGAAACTTCAATCACAGAAGTGGTCATTGGCGCGTTCCAACATGACAGCTCATTTCGGCCTTTCTGTCACGTTTCCACGTCGTCTCATCTTACAGCGCTGCCTCCATACGTCCCATTGGAAGAGAGAAACCATTTCACTGGTTGGTTGGTTGTTTGGGGAAGGAGACCAGACAGCGAGGTCAACGGTCTCATCGGATTAGGAAAGGACGGGGAAGGAAGTCGGCCGTGCCCTTTCAAAGGAACCATCCCGGCATTTGCCTGGAGCGATTTAGGGAAATCGCGGAAAACCTAAATCAGGATGGCCGGACGCGGGAAAACCATTTCACTGCCATGACGTAGGTCAGTGGTAGAGTGTCACATGACACTAGTTTTATACCACCTACAAAGCTCGCGAACGACAAACATGGTCTTTTAATGGAGCGACAAACTTTTTGCAGTGCGCCCAACAGCGATCTATAGTGATATAGATTAGAGTGCTGCAACGCTCGATGTTTGACCGGTCGCGGCTCGCCTGTTGACGGTGTGACCGAGCCGCTCGTGTCCGGCCCCACACGACTCGGCTCCATCACGTACTCCCCCCATGTCTGTTGTCCGGATTCCGGACACGAGGATAACCGAGCATGACCGGTCACCGCTAACGTCTCACCTCCTCACCTCGCCGCGCCCCGGCTCGCTGCACTGTACAGTACGAATCCAACGTCTCTCTCTCTCTCTCTCTCTCTCTCTCTCTCTCTCTCTCTCTCATACACACACACACACACACACACACACACACACACACACACGCGCGCGGCCGTCCGACTGCCTTCGGCGGAAGGAAAGGAGGCGGCAGCCGTTGGGATTCCAGTCCTGGGCTGGAGAAAGGCGGGCGATAGAAAGCAGGGCTAGATGCCCGACAGGCGCGGTAGGCGGCCTGCTGCGGTAACACGTAGCGAGCCGTGGACGATCCGAAGGTTTGTCGCATCGGGATCCAGAAGACGTGTGGACTAAAAGGTAAGCGTGTCCTCAACCTGAGGGTTGCTTCGCTAGCCGTGGTTCTGTAGCAGGTGGCGTTCCGATGTCTTCTTTCGAGCTGTGAACTGAGTTACCCGGCCACTTGTTGCAGGACCTGCAGTTTATGTTAACCACGGTTATTGAGATTTCTCACATACCGAAACCATTGCCAGAAGCCAAAAAAATGTGATAAGCGACTAGGGCTAACAAAGCTCGGTTAAAGGCACATTTTGCTTGTTCCGACCTTGCGTTGATACGCTGCGACTGGACGGTTGTAGTAGCCTGGAATATGTTCTCCGTTATCTGCTATTCAGAGCTCATGACCCAGACTCATTTCCTTGGTTCATTTATGTTGCTTAAAAAAGTATTCTTAAGTATTTGTCACAGACAGCAAAGGACTTAGAAGAGCAGTTGAACGGAATGGATAGTGTCTTGAAAGGAGGATATAAGAGAACATCAAGAAAAGCAAAAGGAGGATAATGGAATGTAGTCGAATTAGGCCGGGTGATGCTGAAGGAATTAGATTAGGAAATGAGACACTTAAAGTAGTAAAGGAGATTTGCTATTTGGGGAGCAAAATAACTGATGATGGTCGAAGTAGAGAGGATATAAAATGTAGACTGGCAATGGCAAGGAAAGCGTTTCTGAAGAAGAGAAATTTGTTAACATCGAGTATAGATTTAAGTGTCAGGAAGTCGTTTCTGAAAGTATTTATATGGAGTGTAGCCATGTATGGAAGTGAAATATGGACGATAAATAGTTTGGACAAGAAGAGAATAGAAGCTTTCGAAATGTGGTGCTACAGAAGAATGCTAAAGATTAGATGGGTAGATCACATAACTAATGAGGAGGTATTGAATAGAATTGGGGGGAAGAGGAGTTTGTGGCACAACTTGACTAGAAGAAGGAACCGGTTGGTAGGACATGTTCTGAGGCATCAAGGGATCACCAATTTACTATTGGAGGGCAGCGTGGAGGGAAAAATCGTAGAGGCGACCAAGAGATGAATACACTAAACAGATTCAGAAGGATGTAGGTTGCAGTAGGTACTGGGAGATGAAGAAGCTTGCACAGGATAGAGTAGCATGGAGAGCTGCATCAAACCAATCTCAGGACTGAAGACCACAAAAACAACAACAAGTATCTACAATACCAAAAGACGCGGAGAAGTCTCGTGAAGAATACCATGTACGGAATGTTGTTATCTGAGGAAATTTAATGCGACAAAAAACACATTAAATAGCACAGCTTCTGCCATTACCATAAATAACTTAACTCAAAATAGTGCCACACTCAGGGACAGGGTGTTGAGGCGCAGATGCAGGAAGCCTACATCGCCGTTACAGTCAAGGTCCTAGTGGGGGTGGTTCGCCGTCGTCTTCCTCCAAACTGTTAAGAGGTGCCAAGTGTGTATCTGTGTTACGAGTACTTGTGCAGTGTAGTCTTTGATTTGTGTAGCTGTGGGGGAAGGGAATGGAGAGGGTGAACACATTGCCTACTACTTTCAAAGAGCACAAGTGGGCCGCAAAGCTTCGACGTACCCATTCGATGGACGGACCACCATTAAGAGAATCACATGCCCTCACTTTCTGAGACACTGCGGAGAGTTTTGGAATTTAATCCGGCACAAAAACTGGTGATGAGAAAATTCACATCTCCACCTCTCCTCTCCTTGCCAGCTAAATACTGGCACTGAACATTTTCCACCACCAGGATTCGAATCGACATACCTCCGAGTCGAGAGGCATCATAAACGCGTGCGCTAGTGACCTCTCTACGGTGGTGTGTCATTAGAAACAATGCCGAGGCAAAATTCCTCACCATTTACGTCAGACAACGTCGATTCAATAGACATCTTTTGGTCTGCGTTTTGCATTAGCACGGATATGATGGGCAAATTGGAGTGGCAATCACTGAAACAAAGACGATTTTTGATGTGGCTAGATCTTTTCACGAAATTTCAATCACAATATTTCTCCTCCAGGTGCCAAAATATGGTTGGCGCCCACCTCTGTAGGGAGAAATGATCATCATAATAAAGTAAATCAGAGCTCGCCTGGAAAGAATAAAAATTCGTACAGAAATAGTTCAAAGGTGGTTCGATGAATCTTCTGCTAGTCACTTGCGTGTGAACTGCATAGTAATCATTACTGTAAACGACTTCAACTTTCTATAAATACGAAATCGGCTCCATCCAACACTGGAGCCAGACGTCTAACAAGTAAAACTTTTACACGTCTCGCGGAAACCTCTCGTAAACGCCTCCAAAACGAACGACAAATTGCTGTCCACATCGCCCGTGGTGTTGCCTGTAGTCGGTCGTTCCCTTCAACTGCACCACAAGCACAAGCGATTTAGTCTACCAAGTAATATTAACCAATGTCTCCAACAAGACTGCGTCGTGAAGGTCTGTTATTGAAAATGAACTACAATGTTTAACACCAGCGGCAATTAACCTACCAGTGTCGACTGATATTCGTAAAAAGTAGGAAAACAAAGAGAGTTAAAATTTATTAAACTGTATTCCAATAATATTAAATACCTCGAAGGTAACATCTGACCTATTGACACACAACCACAGTGGATTCAGAAAATAATATTCTTCTCTTAATTCGCACCAAGTAATGAGTGTTGTCGATAGCGAAACTCAAGCAGATTGCATACTGCTTCATTTCCAGAAGGCTTTGCACAACATTTTTCACAAGCCGTTTCTAATCAAATTGTGTGCCTAGGATTTATCATGTCAGCTGTGCAACTCGATTCATGACTTCCTGGCAAAGGTCACAATTCATAGTAATTAGTGGGGAATCATCGAGTGTACGAGCCCTCTATATAAACGATTTATGACACAATTTGAACAGCCGTTAGACTGTCTGCAAAATATGCTACCTATTAACATCCATTAACGTCCTCAGGAGATCAAAACGAATTACGAAATGATTTAGGCAAGATACCTGTATGGTGCGAAAAGTAGAAGTTCGCGCTAAACAATAAAATGTGTGAGATCCTTCACTTGAGTACCGAAAATTTCGTTTGCACGATAAATGACACGAATTTATAGGTTGTCGATTCAACTAAATACCTCAGGATTACAGTTACCAACAACTTTAAACTGGAATCATCACACAGAAAGCGTTGTGGGGAAGGCAAACCAAGGACTGCGCTTTACTGAGGAATACTTACAAGATACAAAATATATACTAAACAAACTGCCTACACGACGCTTGTCCTCTTACGGAGTATTGTTGCGCGTAATGGGATCCTTACCAGACAGAATTGAGGGAGATCACTGGAAAAGTGCAAAGAAAGGCAGCTTGTTTTGTATTATCCTGAAAATGTGTACAAGTATCACGAATATGATGTGCCAGTTGGGATGCCAATCATTAAAATAGAGCCATTTTTCGTTACGGCAAGATCACTTCACCAGCTTTCTAATGAGAACGCGAAAACATTTAGTTGACTCCCACCTACGTAGTGAGAAAAGGCCATCGCACTAAAACATGAAATAAGAGCTCGTCCGGGAAGATTTAAGTATTCGTTTCACCCACATGACATTCGAGACTGGAACGGTAGAGAAATAGTCTGGAAGTGATTCAGAGAAGCGTCTGTCAAACTGAGTAACTGAACTGCTAAGTAATCATGTAGATGTAGATGCAGAATGCTACAGGTTCCATTAGCGATCACTCCGATAGAAGGTAAACAGTCACCAAAACTAAACGTGTTTGTGTCTGGAAAGGAAAGTTTATAATCACCTTATCATACCACTTTTTTATGGCAGTGAGGCATGGGATGTGGATGTAAAATCCATTGAAAAACTGAGGCTTGCTCAGTGAACGTACGAGCCGCGTATGTTAGAAATTACTGCAAGAGCCACGAAAATATGTAAATGCATCACGAAATAAGGCGGACCTACAAGACGATACTATGGCTGTAATGAAAATGTAACGGTTTGAGTAGAATACGTAAAATGAAGAATGAGTGATAGAGGGACTAGAAGTTTTTTTGCTGGATTTAAAGAGACCACAAAAGATATGCAACATACAAATAATATTTGGATCACAAATAAGCACGTTTGAAGTTGGAAATCAATTCACTGAGAGGCTCCAGCAGCGGATGAAAAATGGATGATATTACGATGACATCGACATCAAGGTGGATGATTGTCAATAGATTACTATATCTAGCCGGCCGGTGTGACCGAGCGGTTCTAGGTGCTACAGACTGGAACCGCGTGACCGCTACGGTCGCAGGTTCGAATCCTGCCTCGGGCATGGATGTGTGTGATGTCCTTAGGTTAGTTAGGTTTAAGTAGCTCTAAGTTCTAGGGGACTGATGACCACAGATGTTAAGTTCCATAGTGCTGAGCACCATTTGAACCATACTATTTCTGAAGGGTGGGTTAGCTTTGCACTACTTCTTTCAGTATTCTCACAAGTTAATAAGATACCCCAGTAGCAGGAAGCACAAATCATAAAGGTAGCATATCGCTTTTCAAAGTGAAACCGGTGACAACACAATTGTCAGACATACTCTTAAGTGACGCTGCAGCGTTTGTGGCCACCACCAGGTGAGAATTCCAAGCCGCCAAAATAGTCGTTATACTCACAAGGGAACTTCCCCATCGCACCCCCCTCAGATTTAGTTATAAGTTGGCACAGTGGATAGGCCTTGAAAAACTGAACACAGATCAATCTAGAAAACGGGAAGAAGTTGTGTGGAACTATGAAAAAAATTAGCAAAATATACAAACTGAGTAGTCCATGCGCAAGATAGGCAACATCAAGGATAGTGTGAGCTCAGGAGCGCCTTGGTCCCGTGGTTAGCGTGAGCAGCTGCGGAACGAGAGGTTCTTGGTTCATGTCTTCCCTCGAGTGAAAAGTTAATTTTCTTTACTGTCAGACAAAGTTAAGGCACTCACAGATAATCAGCTTAGCTCTCCAAAATTCCAGGACATGTTCAGATTTTCTTGGACATATGCGGGATTTGACAGTCTACACACGGAAAAATTTGAAAACGTTAAAAACATATGTTTTGATAGAGCACAGGGAAAACTGTGCGACTGTGAAACTGTTGCATTCATTTGATGCAGTTTATGTCACAAACTCTTATGTTTGCAACACTTTTTTGGGAGAGATTATCATATCCACAAGAAAACCTAAATCGGGCAAGGTAGAAGAATCTTTTTACCCATTCGCCAAGTGTACAAGTTAGGTGGGTCGACAACATATTCCTGTCATGTGACGCACATGCCGTCACCAGTGTCGTATAGAATATATCAGACGTGTTTTCCTGTGGAGGAATCGGTTGACCTATGACCTTGCGATCAAATGTTTTCGGTTCCCATTGGAGAGACACGTCCTTTCGTCTACTAATCGCACGGTTTTGCGGTGCGGTCGCAAAACACAGACACTGAACAATGAACAGAGACGTCAATGAACGAACGGACAGATCATAGCTTTGCGAAAATAAAGAAAGTAAACTTTTCACTCGAGGGAAGACATGAACCAAGAACCTCTCATTCCGCAGGTGCTCACGCTGACCACGGGACCACAGCGCTCCTGAGCTCACACTCTCGTTGATGTAGCATATCCTGCACATGGACTACTCAGTTTGTATATTTTGCTTATTTTTTTCATAGTTCCACACAACTTCTTCCTGTTTTCTCGATTGATCTGTGTTTAGTTTTTCAAGGCCTATCCACTGTGCCAACTTATAGCTAAATCTGAGGGGGGTGCGATGGGGAGGTTCCCTTGTCAGTGCCAGGTATGCTGAGGTAAGGTAAGTGGGAGATCCCGGGTCAGCGGCACTGGGCAGCTTGCTTTCGCATCCTGACAGATAGCGGCCCCTCAGAAACCTAATGACCTGCTGCTTTGCGGCGTTAAGTATCGGCGTCCGCTGATGTTCGCCGGCCACTGTCCTTAATGGGTTCTCCACCTATGTCGCAGAGCGTGTGCACCGGAACGTGGTTCGTACTAGGTCGTTTTCTACGCGTTTCCTTACACTATCAAAATGCAGGATTTTCTCAAACTTCCTTGATGAAAGTACTTCACTGGAGCTGTTTCACTGTCGGAAAAAATTTCAGTCGTAGTTGTTAGAGAATGGATGCTGAACAGTTAACCGTCTGTGCAGCAGCATTTAATGTAATGCTAGCGACAAGCGCATTCCCGAAAAAGAACAAGAAACGAAAAAGATTGTGGGTGAAACCATTGATAACGCGACGAGAAGCTCGAAGTATCCTCTAGAATTTGCTTGGTGAACTACGATTACAAAGCAAAGACGTAAAGAGCTTCCGAAATTATTTGATAATGGAAGAACAAACACTTCAATTTGTTCTTATGAAACTGGCCTCACACATCGGCGGACAAGATTCTCATTCAAGAAATGCGACTTCTGCTAACGATTGTCTCATGGTAGCGTTAAGATTTAACAGAACAAGAAAAGTCTTCGAACTTACAATATAGTATTTGCATCCCACAGAGCACCAGGTCACGTAGAGTTCGAGAACTATGTGAACCCATATGTAAATCACTTGAGGAGGAATTTATGAAGGTTAGGTGAAGTTATTTAGAACAACAAAGAAATACATGAATTTCACTTATCCTATGCGATCGAAATAAATAACCGATCTACAGCATTGCAAGAAGCTGAGGAGGTGAACAGTGTCGAGAGGGCTTAGGAAAGAATAAAGACTGTAGTAACAGATTCAGCAGAAAAAACACTGGGCAGGAAAAAGAACACGAAGAAACAGAAACGGTTCAACGAAAAGTGTCAAAGAGCAGTGGAAAAGAAGAAAGAAGCCAGGAAGATGTAGCTGCACAATTAGGACAGTGAGGGCAGGAGAGAGACCTTCAGGGCGGTTGTAAGAGAAACAGCAAGAGTTCTACGAACAGAGCAAAGGAAGTATATAACTGGAGTCCTAGAATCTATAGAAGTGGAAAGCAGGAATGGAAACTCAAAGACGTTGTTTCAGTATACAAAGAAAAGTAAGAAAGGTTATCAAAGTGAAAACCTATTCATGAAAGAGAAAAATCAAAATATGCTAACACAGCTGGAGATATCCTCGAAAGATGGAAAGAGTATTTCTCAGAAATGTTAAATCCCACTCATACGCACATAACCTTCAATTACGCAATGTCTAACAGTGACAGCATTAATAATGACGAATGTAGAATCACAGAACTAGAAGTGATCCACAACATTCAAAAGCTGAAAAGCAACAAGGGAGCAGGCGAGGACCAGATATCAGCAGAGATGTTAAAAGAAGGCGGAAGCACACTGCACAAAGAAATTTATAACCTTATCACAATGATATGGAAAACTGACACACTGCCTGAAGATTGGAAAACTGCAATAATTTGTCCCATACACAAGAAAGTAAACAGAATGGAATGTGCAAATTACACAGGAATCAGTTTGCTGAACATAACATACAAAATCCTGTCAATGATCATTCTGGAAAAACTTAAACCTTACGCAGAAAACATTATTCAAAATTACCAGGCTGGATTTCGAACAAAACGTTCCACAACTGGTAATTTCTTTACTATACGACAGATCTTTGAGAAATACTGGTAATTCAACAAAAATATCCACTGTCTCTTCATTCACTTCCAGCGAGTCTTTGACAGCATCCACAGAAGTAGCCGGTACAACACGTTACGAAAATTTAGTATAAACAGTAAAATCATTAGGATGATACAACTGTGCATGGATGGCTCCCAGGCAGCAGTGAATTTCAGAGGATCCATATCCCCCGCCTTTCCAATCAAAACAGGCTTACAACAAGGAGACGCTCTTTTGTGCCCTCTTCAACCTTGCATTAGAGAAAGTGGTTCAGGAGAGTAATTTACATTTATACAATGATCTCCGATTCGAACACAGTGAAGTAAAACTCCTGGCTTATGCAGATGATATAGTGTTGCTGAGTCAAACTGAAGATGAACTGACAGACATGTACAGATCTCTCAGGCACAGTGCCAGCAAAATCGGGCTTTTGATTAACCAAGAGAAAACAGAATATATGGAAACAGGTCCAGTCATAAACCGAAATCTTTACTTTGAAACTGACCAACATTATAAATTGAGAAAAGTTCTTCAGTTTAAACACCTCGTATGACGTTTCAACAGTAAAAATATCATAACAATGGATATAAACGAGAGAACAACCTCAGGGTCAAGATGTCTGTATTTACTAAGAATCCACTCAAAAGTAAAGCTTTGTCAATCACGACAAAGACGAAGATATACAACACTATCATCTGCCCCATAGTACTGTACAGTTCTGAAAGATGGACACTTACAAAGAATGAAAGAGAAAAACCGAATGTTTTCGAAAGAAAAGTAATCAGAAAAATCTGGGGACCTGTGTTGGAGAAAAGCGTATGGAGAATTCGAAAGAACAATGAAATTTATCAGTTAATGAAGCAGCCCACTATCATCCAGAAATTAAAAAGTAGGAGACTGCAATGGGCTGGACATGTGGCTACAATGGAAAACAATAGAATCACCAAAAAGGCATTTGAAGGAACTCTCCAGGCAACAAGACCATTGGGCCGACCTCGTACAAGGTGGAAAGAAGGACATCGAAGCATTAGGAATTTGCGCAGCGTGGAGAGAGACTGCGAGAAATAGAAGGCGGTGGAAGCACATATTTGATGCAGCGCGTGGTCTACAGGGCCTGTGACCGCTGAGGAGAAGATGGCAAACTTTGATCACGCTCTGACTCTAAACAAAGATCTTTGATCAAAGAAATCTTTGATAAAAGCTTCCATAGTACATTGTCAATGATTTAACCAATGGGCTTTGATCGAAGATCTTTGTCAAAGAAATTTGACAGAGTAATGCCTTGAATATGTGCCCTTCAACTCTGTTTATAGAAAAGATGAAAGCTTAGGTTCTAAAATCCAGTTGACGGTGAGATCATTAGAGGCGAGTTCATTCCGTAGCCGACAAGATACACTGCTCTTAGATGGCCTAAGTCCGACTAACCGTTGCCTTCTTCTCGTACCTTCCGTAAGTTCTTTCTTTACCTATTCTATTTAGAAGCTACTATTTTACAAGTAAGACATGTGCGAGATACTCCCCATGTGTAGATCATGGAAGTCGTTCACGAATCGCCCGTGTTGGAAGGTCACACGACATAAAAGTTCCGAGACTGATTTTATTGCTGGCGTGGAAACGACGTCAGGGTAGTAACTGCGATGGATGCTTTAACTAACAACTGTTCACGAGAAATATACATTCGACAAGTCAGTTGTTAGTAGTCAGCGTCCAGTAGTGGACGTGCGGCTACATGTGTGCCAACGTTGTAGGGGCACAAATCGCAATGGAACAACGAACTGACATCTGTAATCCTCCATAATGTTTTGAACAAGATAAATGGGTGCACAGTTTGTCCCACACACCTTGATTCCCGCACAACAACAACCACACATGGGCACCTCCTGCGACATGACTGCAATGCAACACGCAGCCATTTTTTTTTTTTTTTTAAATATCGCCACGAGTGACGACACTCGGTGCTGTCGGTAGCCTACTAACCTACCACAAAACGGCAAAGAGCAGAAATTCACATGAAGGGTCAGCGCTTTGACGACGTAAACGAAATTCAATGTTACACCCGAGTTGAACAATATTGCCAGGAAGAATTTGGGGCAGTTTCACGTGGTTGTACGAACGTCCTGTGCGTTGTACTCAAGCCAGGGGGGTAGGAGGAGGGGGGGGGGGGTTTAAGAGGGTAGGGAGAGGACTACGTACAAACAAGAAGCATTAAAACCACAATCTTCTTAATTCATCTTTATTTTTATTAATCCACTATCGACAATTTTGGAGTGACAGTGTATTATACCTGAGCTGCAATCTCCCCTCTACAAAACAGCAAGTACCGAGAGTCGTAAACGATCGATCGGATACCCCGTGGAGCCCACCTCTTGATACAACAGTGCAAACCTGAAGTTTGTCTCGCCTTTACTAATCTAAGTTGTATGAGAAATTTATTCGCCTACCTGGGTATTATTTCACGTTGATTTACTTACCATACTAACTCTTCTATTCACACCAATATAGATATGGAAAAAATACTTCAAAATGAATGTAGGAATCGAACTAGCGTCCTTCGTTTTATTGGTAATATGAGCCGAATCGGTTGGACATGTCCGAGTCCTTCCTCTCGTTAGGATTCAACGAAGAACTTAAACAAAGGTATCTGTACCGACCTGTATTGTGAACACGAGTCATCTAGCTCCCTTCAATACATTACGAAAGAGTTCCTAGACAGACAAGAGCTACATTAGAGTTTCACGAAGACACATTTTTCCTTCTTCAAATACTTACCACTGTTATTACTTCGAAAGCAGACCGTTATCAAGATCACCGTAACTCAGACTGTAGTCATCACGTAGAGAAAACCAAATATCATTCGACTTTTGCAACTGAATGTGTATTTTGTTTTTAACCAAACGTGTTCCCCTATTCGTGTCAGGCATCATCAGCGGTTTTTATGTCTCCCGTTCTTTTCATGACTGCACTGGTTCTTGTGTATGACAGAGAAATAAAGTCCCGTCCACTTACGCGAATGGAGGACACGGGAAGAGATGCAATGGCGACGGTAAGGCACGACATTTCTGCAGCACCTCTGAATAACTGACCTCCGTCCTCAGAGTCCCGTTAAGGGCACGGACGATGTGAGATCCAACGGCGATAGGACTATGCTGCTTCATACTGTGTTGAAACTCATGAACACACAAAGCGCGGAACGCTTGTTATTGTTAACAAGCTGTACTATTCGACCACAACATATTGCACCTGAGAGTTAGTGCGCTTTGGTCGGCATATCACGAGTCTTATCGTGACATTTCACGAAGATACGCTCAACCACTTGATAGTATATCACAATTGTTTTGAAATCATTCACAGTGCAATGCGCTTTCCTTCGTCATCACTTGTTTGCTGTAACGTCACCGCCTGTTTCCGATAACAACCACAGGAAACCAAGTGCAATGATGTCGTGGGTGGGTAGTAAGTCTATCCCTCCCTATATGCTTGCCCGCCTACTTCTGCAGTGCTGCTATGCGGAGTGGGCTCCTTATCAGATAGCAATAACATCCACAAAGTTCAAAGTAGGATTGTGAAATGGAGGAAAGACTGTCACTGACATGATACAGGATTTGGGGTGGTAATAACTAAAAGAAAGGCGTTTTTCCTTGGCGAAGTTTTTTCACGACACCGACTTTCAGATCTAAATGAGGAAATATTTTGCTGTCGCCAACCTACAGAAGGAGAATTGATCATTGTAATAAAATAAGAGAAATCAAAGCTAGCACGGGAAGATTTAAATGTTCGTTTTTCCCGAGCGCTTTTCCAGAGTGGAACGGCAGAGAAATAGCTTCAAGGTGGTTCGATAAACCCTCTGCCAGGCACTTAACTGTGAAGTGCAGAATAGTCATGTAGATGTACATGACAAAAAGATGAGAGAGATTGCGGCGCAGTAGTGGCATAAGCAAAAATATTTTTCCCTCGCTCAATACATGAGATAGGAAAGAAAATGGATATTGATACGAAGTACCCGTCGCCAAGTACTGACAGAGGATTGCGGAAGAGTTGAACTTCGTTTATCCGGACTAGAGGGGACCGTAAGTCACCACATAATCTTAATCCGGTTAATCCGGAAAGTCGGATACAACAGAATAAGACTGGTTAATATGTACTGAAAGAAGCACCGTGATTTTTGTGCAGTGAAGGAATCGGTAAGTTTCTTCTGAAACTCAGCAGTGTACCGTTTTCGTGCAGCGCTATCACGCGGGTCTCTGCCCAGCAGCAGTTCGGCCGAAGCTGATTGCGCCTGGCGTTCCAAATAATGGTTTACTTTGTCTAGCTGCGTTGTGTTCCTTTACACAGTGGCACAAACGTTTTGTCCACTGACACAGTAACACCGTGTCTCTCTTTGATGTCATTTTACAGTCGCAAACAACGGTGGCGGGGGGTGGGGGGTGGAGGTTCAAATGGCTCTGAGCACTATGGGACTTAACATCCGTGGTCATCAGTCCCCTAGAACTTAGAACTACTTAAACCTAACTAACCTAAGGACATCACACACATCCATGCCCGAGGCAGGATTCGAACCTGCGACCGTAGCAGTCGCGCGGTGGGGGTGGAGGGTCATACAGTACTGCATAGGCCTGGATTAACTTCTTCACTGACACAGTGCCAGAATCCGTATATGGCAATTGGTTGAATTTAAAATTGATGGCTGTCGTCGTAAATTGTTAGAGCTACCACTTCTGGAGTATCAAACATTGTGCTACAAAATGAAAAATCCTATTCGGATCAATCGCCTGGTGCAGGCCTTCCTATATGACGCCATCTGCGCGTCGACTTATGTGAGATGAAATGATGAGGACAATACAAGCACCCATTCCCCGAGGGTAGAAAATCTCGAAACCGACCGGGAATCGAACCCGAGACCCCGTTATCTAGAGGCAGCGACGGTATCGTCTAGACCGCGTGCACCAGACTCAGCGTTGATGAGGCCTGGATAAAAGAGCTTCCACTTGTAGAATATACCGCTGTCAGCATGAAATGCCGTAATTGGCGACCAGTGTGACAAAGGAAAAGCAAATTACATGTGGGGCAGAGCTTATAAAAATAATCTGCACCACTGAGATGAGGCAGGATCTGCGAATCCAACTTTGAATGGGATTCTTACCATTTATCATAAAATAACAGCAATGAAGAATGAAGGGAAGGGCTGCCTTTACTAAGTACACAAATTATTGTTTTGCTTTCATACGATGACATGTTTCACCACTGTTACGACACCCATAGTGGGTTTTTTCTCTTATTTTTCGGCAATACGTACGTACAGATTACGTTCAAGTTCTGAAATATGTTAGATCGAATTCTGTTCCTTTTATTTTACGTCGTGTGTGTGTGTGTGTGTGTGTGTGTGTGTGTGTGTGTGTGTGTGTGTGTGTGTGTGTGTTCGTATTTCAGAAAAATAAAAGAAAAAACGCACTGAGAGTGATAACTATGGTGGAACTCGTCTGGGCGTTAAAGCAAAACAATAATTTGTGTACTTGCAAAAAGGCGGTCCCATCCTTAATTCGTCCTCATTTTCTGCAAGCACTGGAACGGAGCTCAAAATTCCAGTACGATAATAATAACAATATTTTATACGCCACTTTCGTTTTACTGTTCTGCAAGACTCGCACAACGCTTTGAGTGTCCGAGGTCTAGTGTTTTGTAACTCCAGAACATCTAACAATCAATTTAACCGGTGTTAACTAACTTCAACTAGGTCAGCTTAATTGTGCAGTTCGATGCAATGGCAACTATTGACCATTTGTGTGCGCTTGTCTCTAAAGGCGGAATCGTACTCCCTCTCAAAACATGTATACACAATGTAGATGTGCATTTGATGCTTAGTTCTTGAACTGTAGTAGTAGTAGTAGTAGTAGTAGTAGTAGTAGTGGTCTTCAGTCCTGAGACTGGTTTGATGCAGCTCTCCATGCTACTCTATCCTGTGCAAGCTTCTTCATCTCCCAGTACCTACTGCAACCTACATCCTTCTGAATCTGTTTAGTGTATTCATCTCTTGGTCTCCCTCTACGAGTTTTACCCTCCACGCTGCCCTCCAATGCTAAATTTGTGATCCCTTGATGCCTCAGAACATGTCCTACTAACCGGTCCCTTCTTTTTGTCAAGTTGTGCCACAAACTCCTCCCCAATTCTATTCAATACTTCATCATTAGTTATATGATCTACCCATCTAATTTTCAGCATTCTTCTGTAGCACCACATTTCGAAAGCTTCTATTCTCTTCTTGTCCATGTTTCACTTCCATACATGACTACACTCCATACAAATACTTCCAGAAACGACTTCCTAACACTTAAATCAATACTCGATGTTAACGAATTTCTCTTCTTCAGAAACGCTTTCATTGCCATTGCCAGTCTACATTTTATATCCTCTCTACTTCGACCACCATCAATTATTTTGCTCCCCAAATAGCAAAACTCCTCTACTACTTTAAGTGTCTCATTTCCTAATCTAATTCCCTCAGCATCCACCGACTTAATTCGACTACATTCCATTATCCTCGTTTTGCTTTTGTTCATGTTTATCTTATATCCTCCTTTCAAGACACTGTCTATTCCGTTCAACTGCTCTTGCAAGTCCTTTGCTGTCTCTGAGGTTCGCTGATGACAGTGTAATTCTGTCAAAGTTTTTATTTCTTCTCCATGTATTTTAATACCTACTCCAAATCAAATTTTTCTTTTGTTTCCTTTACTGCTTGCTCAATATACAGATTGAATAACATCGGGGAGAGGCTACAACCCTGTCTCACTCCCTTCCCAACCACTGCTTCCCTTTCATGTCCCTCAACTCTAATAACTGCCATCTGGTTTCTGTACAAATTGTAAATAGCCTTTCGCTCTCTGTATTTTACCCCTGCCACCTTTAGAATTTGAAAGAGAGTGTTCCAGTCAACATTGTCAAAAGCTTTCTCTAAGTCTACAAATGCTAGAAACGTAGGTTTGCCTTTCCTTAATCTTTCTTCTAAGATAAGGCGTAAGGTCGGTATTGCCTCACGTGTTAAAACAAGTTCTTGAATTACTACTTAGTATTTTATTGAAAATTGACGACACTATTTCTACACGCGATGTAAGGCAAAAAACATAGGAGACGCTTCATGTTGGATGTGCTGACGTAGAATCTGATCGGTTATCCATATTGCACAATGCCTGACGAGTAGCAACACTTTCGGAAGTATTATTGGGGAGTTCGTTGAGAACTACCGTTATCGCCCGCAGCGCGTCATCAGAATGCGTTGCGCTATCTGAGACGGCTTTGTAAAGTTCTCTCGCCCTCCGCGAGTGCGTGTGTGTCAGATGAACTGTGGCACGGCGTCGACAACGGCCGATCGCGTGTCCCTGGTGGACAAACAGCGGTAGAGGCCAGGACAGCACTGGGCGCTGCTATCTCGTGGAATTCCGGAGCAGGACCAGGCAAGGCCCTATAAGGGCATGCGAGGAGCCCTGCGGGGTCACAGAAAGAGGCGGACAGACAGATATCCCAGCCGTGAGTCAGCGCCCAGCGCCGCTAATGGGTTCAACGCGAACGAGCGAGGATGCCGGCCACATAGCAATTAAGCGTCTCCTCAGCTGTGCGACGTCCCTGCCGCATCGCATCACTGCCCTCTCACAAGTTGTTTACTTCGCACAGATGGACGATCCTAGTGTCGGGTATTACTTCGTCACTGCTGCCTACTCTGTTGCATATTGCTCTGAGCCTGATCACTTCACAGGAAACCTTTCACCGAAAAAGTTCAACGAAAGGCGCCGAAAAACTTCAAAGAAAGGTGCCGAAAAACTTCAAAGAAAGGCGCCGAATAAATAATACTGAAACAAAAGATATATTGTCAGTTTCCTGTTATATCTCTATATGTGCGCCGGCCGGGGTGGCCGAGCGGTTCTAGGCGCTACAGTCTGGAATTGCGCTACCGCTACGGTCGCAGGTTCGAATCCTGCCTCGGGCATGGATGAGTGTGATGTCCTTAGGTTCGTCAGGTTTAAGTGGTTCTAAGTTCTAGGGGACTGATGACCTCAGATGTTAAGTCCCATAGTACTCCGAGCCATTTTTCTATTTGTGCACGTATGAAGTCATCGAAAGGCTTCGAAAAAGTTCAAAGAAAGGCACCGAAAAAGTTCAAAGAAAGGCATCGAAAAAGTTCAAAGAAAGGCATCGAAAAAGTTCAAAGAATGGCATCGAAAAAGTTCAAAGAAAGTATCAAATAAAGGCAGATAATATTGTATTAACGTGAACATAGAGTCGAGGCTGTGAAAGATATCATACGCCTGTTGGGGAGGTAATCATTAAAAGAGAGGTGTTCTTCCTTGTGGTGGGATCACCAAATTCCTACAGCGAATGCGAAAAGGCTTCGTTGGCTCTCACCTATACACACAGAAATGATCAGCGTAATAAAGAGAAAGCAGAATCGCACGGAAAGCTTGACGTTTTCATTTTTTCCAGGTGCTATTCGAGAGTTGAACGGTACATTAACAGTCAAACTGCTTGTATGAACCATCTGGGAACCACTTACGAATGAATTTCAGAGTGATCATGTAGATGTAAATGTATATTAAGTGGAAAGTTGAACTGTTTTAGCATAAGCTTTTGTTATACATTCGCCGTAATTCCATACATGCTATATTTATAGAAAATTTCAACACCAGCTTCACTTAACCGGATATAGAGTCTTTTATCTTCGTAGTTACTATTTGGCACCATGTAGAAGCTTCAATTCCTCCTCCTTCAACGTTGTTTCCTGTTTTCCCAGTATTCCGTCTTCCTCTTTTTTCGCCTTTTTTTCCCCTTCTGTCCATGTTGCTCCTGACTTCTTTCTTCCCCCCTTGACAGCATCCTAAATGTAACATTTCTTTAATCCATCCTATTGTTGACTTCTTTTTCCACAAAAACGGGAATTTTGGTTTCGTTAGCCTGTCCTAATACATGCGAGAGACGTCTTCATAAAAGATTAACCCTTGCTTTACCATTACTCCTGATATTTTCTGCACATCCCCTTATTTCTCATTTTCAAACCAACTATAGTTTGTATTGCAACTAGTAAATTTCTATCACCTCGTCATTCGAGTATGTCTATTCTATCCACCTTACTGTTCATCGTTAAGTATCCACGTGCATATGAACACTCCGGTCTTAGCACCATCACAGTGCTATCACTGTGTGTTACTATTGGATTTCTAGAGATGCATTCCTCGTTGCACATGTTTAGTCAAACAATGTCATCTTTGGATTTCATTAACTCGTACATCTACAGCATTGTTTTCTCGTCCATTCTGTTGTATAGGGTTACCCAGCTAGCTCTATTTTACCTATTTCTTTTTCCATGAATTTTGGTAAGTTCTTATGTTTTGCGATGAACAGATGCGTATAGCTGAATATCGTATGCAATGCATGTACCCGTCTCAAATATTGAGCATACCAATGGTCACCCATGATGTGAGGAACAAAATGGCGGACATAAACCACTGCTGAAACTCAAATATGCGACAGGTGCTCAACATAAAAAAGGAGTTATTCTCATGATATCAAATCCGTTGGTTTCGCCAATTCAAAAACTGCCATCTTTTTAGTTAACCTAGACCCTGAGCTCCGTTACAAATCAGTCTGACATCAAAACCCACATCCTAAAAAATAATATTGAAACAAAGGAAATAGTTTTCTGTTATATCTCTACTTGTGCACGCATGAAGTCAAGCGAAAGGTAATCACGTCACTGGAAGTTCAACATTGGTAACTTTTATCGACGCAAGAAGTCCACAGGGGGGTTTCATCTAGCACTGGATATCAAACTGGTATTGATGACCATGACGACGACGACTATGATGATGATGATGATGATGATGATGATGATGATGATGATTAACGTGTCACAGTCCCGAATACTAGCAGAAGATGCTTTCGTCACCCTCCCGTCCCTGCACCGTGCGAACAACGGCACACGTGGGCAGAAGGAAGCTGGCACCGCCTTCACGATAACTCACCCGGCTATTCTTTACTTCATAGTCTTACTTTTCTTTCCCATCTGATTCATGCTCACTTGGCAGACTATTTTAGTGCGCTACTTCATCAGACTTCCAACTCAACCAATATCGCTCAATATTTTTACAACTTCTCCACACGCTTAAAAATCACTTAAAACGGATCCGACTGTGATCAAAATCAAACATTATGCCCTCCAACTGATCATCATTCCAGAATTATTTCTAAAGCTGGAGAAATCAGCAAAAAAGTGTGCATTACGAGGAAAAATAGTTTACGAGATTAGAGTTTCGTGCTTTCAAATGAATAAGCGTACATGTTTCGTGTGAATCTTACAAAAACGGGAAATACAGTGAAGCGCCAAAAAACTGGTACACGCATGCGCATGCAAATACAGATATATATAAATAGGCAGAATACGGCGCTGCGATCGGCAACGCCTGTATAAGGTAAGTGTCTGGCGCAGTTGTTAGATCTGTTACTGCTGCTACAATAGCAGGTTATTAAGATTTAAGTGAGTCTGAACGTGGTGTTATAGTCGGCAAACTCGCGATGGGACACAGCATCTCCGAGATCGTGATAAGTGGGCATTTTCCCGTCCGACCATTTCACGAGTGTACCGTGAATATTAGAAATACGGTAAAACATCAACTCTCCGACATTGTTGCGGCTGGAAAAAGATCCTGCAAGAACGCGACCGACGCTGACTTGAAGTGGATCGTTCAACGTAATACAATTTCAACCCTTCCGCAAACTGCTGCAGATTTCAATGCTGAGCCATCAACAAGTGTCAGCGTGCGAACCATTCAAAGAAACATCCTCGATATGGGCTTTCGGGACCGAAGGCCCACTCGTTTACCATTTACGACTGCACAATACAAAGCCTCGCCTGGGTCCCTCAACACCGATGGCTCTGAGCACTATGGGACTCAACTTCTGAGGTCAGTAGTCCCCTAGAACTTAGAACTAGTTGAACCTAACTAACCTAAGGACAGCACACACATCCAAGCCCGAGGCAGGATTCGAACCTGCGACCGTAGCGGTCTCGCGGTTCCAGACTGCAGCGCCTAGAACCGCACGGGCACTTCGGCCGGCCCTCAACACTGACATTGGACTGTTGATGACTGGAAACATGTTGACTGTTCGGACGAGTCTCATTTCAAATTGCATCGAGCGGATGGACGTGTACGGGTATGGAGACAACCTCGCGAATCCATAGACCCTACATATCAGCAGGAGACTCTTCAAGCTGATGGGGCCTCTCTAATGGTGTGGAGTGTGTACAGTTGGAGTGATAATGGGACCCCTGATACGTCTAGATACGACTCTGACAAGTGACATGTACGTAAGCATCCTGCCCGATCACCTGCTTCCATTCACGTCCATTGTGCATTCCGACGGAATTCCAGCAGGGCAATGTGACACCTTACACGTCTATAATTGCCACGGAGTGGCTCCAGGAACAGTCTTCTGAATTTAAACACTTCTGCTGGCCACCAAACTACCCAGACATGAACCTTACTGGGCATAGTTGGGATGAATTGCAACATGCTGTTCATAAGTGATGTCCACCCCCTCGTACTCACGGATTTATGGAGAGCCCTGCAGGATACATGGTTTCATTTCCCTCCAGTACTACTTCAGACATCAGTCGACTCCATACCACGTCGTGTTGCAACACTTACGTGCGCTCGCGCGGGTCTTGCACGATATTAGGCAGGTGTAGCAGTTTCTTTAGCTCTCCAGTGTAAAAGCTGGAATGACTTTTCATGTCCAACACTGTGCAGCAGAAGTAAGTGATAACGGCAGGAGAAATATGGCGTACATGTGAGGCCAGCAGTACCCTGCACTGCCCGATCGAAACGAATGCTCAGCGTTATGCCAAGTTGAGATTAGCAGTACCGACAAACCAAAATTCAAGTACCACCGTAGCCCTTCGATACAAAAGCGTGCCATTGCAGGAACTGAGGGTCATCGAGTGCAACTGAACTACATTTGGTAATGCTTATGGAATTACATTATGAAACGAAGTGTTGGGAGCACCAGACGAATTGCTATTTGAGTAGCAAATATACTAGCAACGGACGAAGCAGATGGATATAAAAAGTACACTGACAACAACAAGAAAGCATTTCTGAAGAAAATAAATATTTTGGTATCGAGTATACGTGTTTGGAATTATTTTCTGAAATTATTCGTCTGGAGTGTATGTTTGTGCGGAAGTGGAACGTGGACGATAAACAATACAGAGAAGAAAACAACAGAAGTGTTGTAAATGTGGTGTTTGAGAAGAATTCTGAGGATTATATGGGTAGATCGAGTAACTAGTGAGATAGTACTGAATCTAACTGGTGATAAAAGACATTTACTGCAGAACTAAACTAAAGAAACGATTTATCTACAGAGCGTATCCTGAGGCATCAGGGAATCATAAATTTGATAACGAAGGAAAGTGGGGGCGGTGGGGAATATGTTGAGGAAAATTACGGCTTGTTAGCAGCACAGAGATTCAGTTGAATATAGATTGCACTAGTCAGCATGTTGGAACGCGTGAGGCAATTCTGAACCTACGACTTATCTTAGAAAATAGATTAATGAAAGGCAAACCTGTGTTTCTAGCATTTGTAGACTTAGAGAAAACTTTTGACAATGTTGACTGGAATACTCTCCTTCAAATTCTAAAGGTGGCAGGGGTAAAATACGGGGAGCGAAAGGCTATTTACAAATTGTACAGAAACCAGATGGCAGTTATGAGTCGAGGGACATGAAAGGGAAGCAGTGGTTGAGAAGGGAGTGAGACAGGGTTGTAGCCTCTCCCCGATGCTATTCAATCTGTATATTGAGCAAGCAGTAAAGTAAACAAAAGAAAAGTTCGGAGTAGGTATTAAAATCCACGGAGAAAAAATAAAAACTTTGAGGTTCGCCGATGACATTGTAGTTCTGTCAGAGACAGCAAAGGCCTTGGAAGAGCAGTTGAACGGAATGGACAGTGCCTTGAAAGGAGGATATAAGATGAACATCAATAAAAGCAAAACGAGGATAATGGAATGTAGTCGAGTAAAGTCGGGTGATGCTGAGGGAATTAGATTAGGAAATGAGACACTTAAAATAGTAAAAGAGTTTTGCTATTTGGTCAGCAAAATAACTGATGATGGTCGAAATAGAGAGGATATAAAATGTAGACTGGAAATGGAAAGGAAAGCTTTTCTGAAGAAGAGAAATTTGTTAACATCGAGTATAGATTTAAGTGTCAGGAAGTCGTTTCTGAAAGTATTTGTATGGAGTGTAGCCATGTATGGAAGTGAAACATGGACGATAAATAGTTTGGACAAGAAGAGAATAGAAGCTTTCGAAATGTGGTGCTACAGAAGAATGCTGAAGATTAGATGGGTAGATCAAATAACTAATGAGGAGGTATTGAATAGAATTGGGGAGAAGAGGAGTTTGTGGCATAACTTGACTAGAAGAAGGGATCGTTTGGTAGGACATGTTCTGAGGCATCAAGGGATCACAAATTTAGCATTGGAGGTCAGCGTGGAGGGTAAAAATCGTAGAGGGAGACCAAGAGATGAATACACTAAGCAGATTCAGAAGGATGTAGGTTGCAGTAGGTACTGGGAGATGATGAAGCTTGCACAGGATAGAGTAGCATGGAGATCTGCATCAAACCAGTCTCAGGACTGAAGACCACAACAACAGTCAGCCAGAGATGAAGGAGCTTGCGATGGACAGACTAGTATGGAGACCTGAGCACAACCATTCTTTCGAGTGAAGGGCACGGCAGTATTACTCGTCTACGGAAATTAGGTTCGGAATACGGTGATACTTTGGGGGCATGCTGCTACAACAGAGATGAGTATGTAAAACCAGTGGGTACAACAGGGTCGCAGCTGCCGATAAGCAGATACTGCGTATAAGAGGATCGTACTTGCCGATAAGCAAGCACTGGGCGACGCAGTGCGATCGAACTGCCTTGTGCGGACCGCGCAGCTGTCTCCACGTTCTTGGATCAGCAGCGGATCACTACATGGGTATGCGGAGAGGTTTCGACGTGGCCTGCTGTGGGTTGGGCAGGTAGAACAAAACGTACGCCAGTGCGACTAGTTACACTGTCTAAACACGGTACATAAACAAAAATCCAATAGATGGATGAACGTCATGACTGAAAGTTGTGTGTTTAGACCAATCTCGTAACTGGTCCCTGCATACGCCTCCGATACTGCATACGTCTTAGATACTAACGTGGTACCCGAAAGGAAGGAAGATTAATGCTAAGGCCGTGCTACCGGTGTCAGCGCGGGCAGAGTTGGCCTGCTCGTATTTCGCCTGGCAATCGTTCCTTGCCCTATGCTGACGACGACATGATTCAGCGGGAATTTGTTTCGTTTGGTAGCCCTGGTCGTAGCGCAAGTATTGCAGCGTCCAAAGTGTTACTGGCGTTTGTAAGGGGATTATTGATTGCATGGTTTTCGCAATGTAGACGAAAAAATCTGTGCTATAATCTGTGCTACTGAGACTCTACGTCAGACGCAGTAATTTGAAAACGAACCATAATGCACGTCTAATTACGAACGTAGTAATTTGAACAATTTTTCTCTTAAGGCGGATAGGACGTCAAACGGGCCGACTTGGAGCAGGAGAGGCACCACAGGACATTTTAATTTCCACTGTCTATACTTTTACAAATAAATTCATAAAACTTTATCAGCATGACCAGGAAGGATTCAGGATTCATACTCATAGCAGTGCAAGCTCAAAAACGTAACAAAACACATTTTTTTTACATGTGAAATTTCACTTACTACTGGCTGCATTTGTTTGCTGTAAGTACACTTTTCTTCCTAAGTAAGAGATATTCTTCGTTGGCTTTTGCACAGCATACAAACCATAGTTACAGGTGCATGAAACTCTAGAAGTTATTTAATTTATGAAAAAATGAATGAACTGTTACATTTTGAACTTCATGTTTAGGAAAAAGGCAAGTTTTATAGTTAATTATCTCAATTTTTTCCACAGTTTTTTAATAGATTTGGAAAATTCTAGAGTTTAATACACCTGTAATCTCTCTTACTTAGGAAGAAAAGTGACCTACAGCAAAAAATGCAGCCAGTAATAAGTGAAAAAATGATGAAATTTCACATGTGAGGAAAGGTATTTTGCTACGTTTTTGAACTTTCACTGCGATGAGTGTGAGTCCTCAATCCTTCCTGGTGACAAAGTTTTATGAATTTATTTGTAAAAGTATAGACAGTAGAAATTGAAATGTCCTGTGGTGGCTCCCCTGCTTCAAGTCGGCCCGTTTGACGTCCTACCCCCCTTAAACGCCAATCATCTATTTTGGGTTCGCTCAACGCGGCACGGGTTTTGTTGTGTTGGTAAATTGTACTGCTTTCGATAACGTTATGTTCCTATTGTAGTCATTTTAATTTTGGAGATTATTTGTCCACGATTTAGTATTCTTAAACGTTTGGTGAACACGAATAAAAAATGTGTTTTTCCGAAGGACCGTGGCACGAAGAGGCATCTGTCTTGTAAGTGAACGAATTTATATTAATCTTGCAGGGTCCAGTAGCTTAAAGAATAAACGTAACGGTAAATGTCAATCTATGCACAGGCAAAATTTGGCACACAAGTTTTTTTTTTTTACATCGCAGTCTCATTCGTGCTATTGTCCATATATTTAACAAACTCAGAAGCAAGCACGAGATAATATTTTGCCATCTATGTCTGCGGTTCATGCCAGTTCGTTCCAGTGGAAACGCGCCATCCGCAAGGATTAAACGTGTTCCATAATTTTATAGCATAATGACGTGAGTAAGGTTAAGTCTAGAGACAAAAAAAAAAAAAAAAAAAAGTGAACGCACTGACGATGTGTAATGTCTCCGAAACATGTTTGCGTTTTAAAGAATTCGTGGTTGCTCCTTGCAGAACCGTATTTCCGCAGGTATACACTAGAAAGTAAACTCTGACAAAAGAGTGAGCTTCAATCACAAGGTGACGGGACGTTCTGTTTGCAATAGAAACGATCTGATTACGTCTCTCGAGCGCCGCGTCAGTAGACTGCAGCGAAATACAGTAAGGCCTATAGATCAATGGTTGGTGCAGGGACAGGCAGGAATTAAATATTATGCTGTCCTATTGCATATAAACAGACTGAAAGATCCACTACAGTTCGCTTGCGCTACTGACGACTATCACTGGGAACATTAACAATCGCAAAATATCATGTAGTAACCGTTAGCTATCCGGCAACCTAGTTTTAACGAACAATTGCGTAGTCGAACGTTTTATCGTTCAACAGGTTTTTGTAGTCGAGCATAATTAACAATCACATGAATGAACATGAATGGATGCATCGGTAGTTGAGGTTGCCAATAAATACAACTGGACATATACAAAAAGGTAACATCTTGATAACTGACATATACATAACTTTGAAGTGCGATAGACGCTTCTGTTGTGACGAGTATTGTTCTCGATAGTAACAAACAGTATTAAATGCTGACACAATCCGGTAAGTCGCTGGCGCCTCATAATGCTTGGTAGCGTAGTGCTACATCGATGCAAATTCCTCCTGCAATTTTCCACACCCGATGTTGATATGAGTCTGAAAGTGCACCGATTCTGGACGAAGGAGTGAGTGCGGCTACTTGAAAACGCGCGCCAGCCAATCAGAGTCGCAGCGGGACTCATCGCTGAAGACAACTCTACTCCTGTCAATGAGGTTCCAGATCGAGGATGTGTCTGGAGGCATCCCGGACAGTCGAGGGAACCAACTTGACTGTCGCCCGCCGTACGGCCCGACAACCACAAACTGATTGTCTGGGATGCAACTTTTTTTTTTTCACAGCAGGACCACTTTGGTAGTCACCCACAGCACCCTTACACTAAAGCGGTACGTCGACGATATTCTACGCCTTGCTTTGTTGTCTTTCATGCCAAATCAATCCTAGGATTACATTTCAGCAAGATAATCCCCGCCTGTACACGACGAGAGTTTTTTACTGCTTGTCTTTATGCCTGACAAACCCTACCAGTGTCGTATAGAGTATATCAGACGTGTTTTCCTGTGGAGGAATCGGTTGACCTATGACCTTCCGATCAAATGTTATCGGTTCCCATTGGAGAGGCACGTCCTTTCGTCTACTAATCGCACGGTTTTGCGGTGCGGTCGCGAAACACAGACACTAAACTTATTACAATGAACAAATGGTTCAAATGGCTCTGAGCACTATGGGACTTAACTGCTGAGGTCATCAGTCCCCTAGAACTTAGAACTACTTAAACCTAACTAACCTAAGGACATCACACACATCCATGCCCGGGGCAGGATTCGAACCTGCGACCGTAGCGGTCGCGCGGTTCCAGACTGTAGCGCCTAGAACCGCTCGGCCACTCTGGCCGGCTACAGTGAACAGAGACGTCAATGAACGAACGGACAGATCATAAGTTTGCGAAAATATAGAAAGTAAACTTTCACTCGGGGGAAGACTTGAACCAAGGACCTCTCGTTCCGCAGCTGCTCACACTAACCACGGGACCACGGCGCTCCTGAGCTCATACCATCCATGATGTTGCCTATCTGGCGCATGGACTACTCAGTTTGTATATTTTGCTTATTTTTTTTTCATAGTTTCACACAACTTCTTCCTGTTTTCTCGATTGATCTGTGTTCAGTTTTTCAAGGCCTATCCACTGTGCCAACTTATAACTAAATCTGAGGGGGGTGCGATGGGGAGTTTCCCTTGTGAGTTCCATGTCTGTAGGTTTATTGTCCAGGTGAAATCTCCGTCTAGTTGGACTAGGCTGGAGCTTACTCAAGCTATAGCGAACAGAACTGCGCTTTTGTTACAACACTTAGAGTCCTGGAGACAATGACGTCGACGTGCCGCTATCACAGCAGCCGTGCCAGCTTTTGTCACGCTCACCCGCCGCCTCGGGGGCGTGAATGACGCGCCGCTGCGGATACGCCGCCTGCGTTCCGCTTTGTGGCTTCGCGCGCCGACCCCCCACCATCCACCGCCTCCTGGGCAGGGTGGTGGGGGGAAACTGGCGGGACCAGACAGCTGCCGGTGAAAGCGAACGACGCCAGTGCGTGTCCCGGCCGCATACAGTACGGACGCGTCGTTCTACGGCAGCAGCATATCTGCGCGCGAGCAACAGGTGGAGAACACGAGAGGCGCACGCCGAGAGGAAGCGGACCAGACGACAGCCGTAGAGTGAGCGCTCTCGCAGCCAGGTACGTGCGTGCATCAGCGAGATAAGCCAGCCGGGCGCGGGCTTGCTTTCTCTGGCAACTTTCGCTTCCACATATCTGAATATTCTCAGCCCAGAAACGAGTGGACCGACTGAACTGCGGTGTCAGTTCGCGAATTTCCTGTGGGTCGTTGTTCAGTTGTCACGGAATTATAGCTCTGATATCTCTGAACATATATTCCATCACAGGATTTGTTGTTGACAATGTTCACTCATCCAGATATTCATTCACTCGGTGTTCACCAGAGGAAAGACGACACGCACTTGGAGAAAACTTCTGAAGCATTGTGCGGAAATGTGTCCACTATAAACTTCGACATTCATTCGGTGTTCACTGGACGAAAGATGACATGCACCAGATCAAAACTTATGAAGCATTGTCCACTATTCGGCAGGTTTCGATTTCAATAGGCTTCCAGCAGAAACGATACAAAAGAGTGATAAATCAAAAGTCTACAAATCTAAGTTGAAAAGCTTTCTTGAAGCACACTTCAACACTGCACAGAAATTCCTCGCAGTAGTTCAGAACGTTCCTCTGCAATGCGTTATTCGTATACTCTCTTAATTTTTTCCGAATTCTACTCTTTGTTTAATCTCCCTTGTTTACAAATTTTCTAATCACTATTTTACAATCTACGCTCTGTCCCATTCCATCAGCAAGTAGTTTCGGCTCATTTGGTCCCACAGAAGCTGATCAGTAAAATAACAATAACGAATAACTATTGGTCGTACGAGTTTTCAGAACTGGATACGGTTGCGCCTATTTTTGCTAGAGTTTACGTTAGTGTTTGGCCCCCCGAACATGTTTCAATGGTGTCTTGTGACGATGAAATGCTAATTAGAACTATTTTGTTGGTTCTGTAGTGCCTTCTCAACAGGAATACATGCATGAAGGCAAGGACGTAGAAATAAATTATTACAGCCAGTTAATGAATATATTACAAATTTAACTAACTAGTAATTAAGATTTCAATATAATAATTAATCACATGCTGATGACACAGATGTATGCTTGGACAAGACAATTAACAAAAGAATATTTATATTCCTAGAGTCGTTTTCCGTGGATCCCATGGTGTTGTCTTTGAGATGTGGAAATAAAAAATTTAAAAGCGATATTATCTACATAACATATAATTTGGTCTGCCAGCTGTTGAATCCATGGACACCCATGTATCTGATTTCTTTCTGTACTAATGTGAACTCCTTGAGGTTCTGGTTGAGGCTTTTGTCCCGGTGTCATTAATACTTTTTACGGTTGTTTGAGAAAGGAGAAATATTGATGTCAAAGGACATATCAAGTTGTATGAAGTGTTCTCTGCAGGATGTTGCAGAATTAACATCAGAAATAATTCTTATACTTCTTGTTCCTTTTCTTTAACGTTAGCCAATCCTATAACAGGCTGAGTAAATAATAGCAGCCTATTGATATTGAGTAAGCAGTGAACGAAACCAAGGAGAATTTGGAAAACAGAATTAATATTCTGAGCGAAGAAATTAAAACTTTGGAATTTTTCGACGACACTGAAATTTTGTCAGATACGGCAAACGACGTGCGTGAGCAGTGAAGACAGGAAGGACAGTGTCTTGGAAACAGTTACACATTACGATAAAAAAAAAAAAAAAACATGGGCAAAAGAATGAAGTCGAATTAAATTAGGCGATGCTGTGCGAAAAGAGCAGGAAATAAGATAAGAGAATACAAAATGCAGACTGGATACATTAACGTGGAGTGCTACATCGCGCCAATCTTCAGACGGAAGACAACAACAATCGATAGCATAAGCTTTACACTGCACTTACGCAGATACGCACAAAGTTATAAATGACATTTATAATGCGATACACCACACAGGCGCAATTTTATCTGATATCGAAGCATCACTAACGGGTGTCGAACTTGAACATATTCGATGACAGGCGAGTTACATTGCTCTTCGTGGAAACCTTGCGGGGGAGCTTCACACGTGTGGTGCCTTCGAGTGTACAGACATTTGTAGAAGAAGACGGAAAGATTAGTTTAACGTGCCGTCGACGGCGATATCACTAGAGACTGAGCCCATGTTCAGATGGCACATGTTTGAGGAATGCATCATCGTTCTCAGAGGCACAGTTTCCGCTCAATCTGACAAAAAGACTACGGAAAACTTAACTCTGAACATCTTGACCAGGAACTGAATCCTGTTCATCCTGAATGCAAATTAATTAACTTCATAACTGCGCAATCACACTCGGTGAATTAGCTGTTGGAAACTTATCTGTGAAACGAAAATATCTGAGCAGTAGGATAATGGATTTGTCTAAAACACGTGGACATGTAGGTTTGAGTTAAAGTACAAATACTAAAGTTCATGTGTACGTCGTCATTTGACACTCCTGTGACCCCCCTCCCCTTTTTTTTTTCACCCGCAGCAGGGATGTGTATAAGTGAAACCATTCCAAGATACAAAGTGGTTCAGAGCCTACTTCCAGCTGTGGTAAGACTATGCGGTGTAGAAATCAACCCTTGGCTGAAGCATTTTCCTGCGGCAGTAGTTATCAGCGATTCGGAAAGCATTACCTCCATGGACAACTATTAGCAAAAGAGATTTAAAGTAAACCTTATGCTTGTTGCTACATTACATATTAATTATTCTGTATTACCTAGCAGCTACAGTCCTCGAGAAATATCATCAGTTGATGAATGAACAGTCTGTACACTTCCCTTGAATTTAAAAGCAAAAATCTCTTATCACGCCAACCACTGATGCAGAACGTAGTTTCATACGGGGTGCTCAGCCGAGGAAGTGTTGCTGAACTGCTCATCTCTCTCTTTCCTAGCTTTTATACAGTTGTACCGAGTCCGGCTGTTTTCATGATTTGACAAATTTATTTTATTTCGACTGAGGCGAATCTTGTAAGCTGTGCGCCCTATGTGAGTGAATCGTGTAAACTTTGTGTTTTCTTATGTTAACTGCCAGGGTTGCAACGAGACTTAAAGAGTCTTGTTCACTCAAGTACGAGCAGCCCTTAGCGGCTCGCCATCTTATTTACAACTATTCATGACGTCGCCTTTCCGGCTTAGATCTTTTTTAAAACATGACTTGTAAGTACTGCATCTCTTTCCAGTCAGTACAAACTTTAATTTTATTAATGTATTATACACCTAATATGTTTTAGAACAGTTAGTCTAATTCTGAAGACGACGCTCATAGTAGCATCGAAACCTGGTCAATTTCGACTTTAGTCAATGCAATATCGAGTATATGGATACTACGCAGGCGCAAACTTACAGACGCTATAAGTTAACTACATTCCATCTGAAACCGGAAAAGGGATGAAAATTCAGTTCAGTCACTGGAAACGATTAACTTCTGCTGTTACGTATCACGGATCGTAGTACAGCGTTATGTGGTGTTCCGCTACCAGCAATTCACTGCTCAAGCAATCGACGAGTCAAGCATCTTCTCCACGATTTTCTCCGCTCTTCTTCGACAATCGCTAAGAGAGTTAACGCAACTATTGTACGGTACGGCAAGAAAAAGGAATAAAAGTGAGATACTGTTAATACTTTCATCCCTCTTTACCTCCTCTGCATTACTGCAGATGACGTGTCACTGAGCACATTTGTTCTGTGCATGCAGTTACACGTGAGGTGCCTAGTTGTTTCCACTGCCCTGTGTGGAATACATAAGTTCTTGTACACTTCACTAACCTGCTGTCTTCATGACGATGATGATGATGTCCCAGTGCAGAAAACAGCACTCAGGTCGTGGATTCTTTTTCTTGAGGCTGAAATTAACTTCGCAAGGAACTGCTGCTACGAATATACTACAGCTAATTTGGGATGCCACTCACGTTTTTATTGATACAGACACGAGAAACTATTCTTGATCACAACATATTGAACATATCTTTCCACAGTCATTATATCTGGCTAAAATAACATGAAAATACATCCAGCCACGGTCAACATGTCTGTCTTCCTGGAACCGTCAGAACTGGAGAATAAAATTACATGAATCAAATACTACTATTACATACAACATGTCTGTACCTAGCGACGGTCGGAACTGTAGTAAATAAAATTGTATGAAACAAATACTGCTATAACAGACAACATGTCTGTCTACTGGAACGGTCAGAACTGGAGAGCCGAACTGCCCGAGACACTTCGCGGGCCAAGCCGAGCAAGGCGTGACCCGAACGCCACCGAAGTGCTTCGGCAGTAATATCGTCAATCTTTTGTTTTAGTAATACTTTGATTTTGATAATTTTGAAATGACTGATTGATAGCTGGCTGTTGAGAGATGTTTATTTTAAAAAATGAAGTAATTTGGATGACAGGTTTAATTAATTATAGCAACTAGAGTTTAACGTTTTGGCGCGCTACCGCCAATCACAGAGCAGCCAATCACAGAGCAGCAGCATCATGCAGCCGGCCTTTCTCACGGGAATGGTACCGAATCTAACATCTGTCACCGGTACCTCATCCCACATTGCGTCATCTCCATGCTTCTTGCATCTCCACTGCGCTGGGAATAGCTTCCTGGAGCCTAATATGATGGCTGAATAAGCCAGAAATATTACAACGGGCGTCCATTTTCGTAAAGAAATTGTGTGGTGTGACAGTCAAATGAAGCCGACGACGAGCGCTGAGATCGCAAATCACTCGAGGTCGGATGCCCCGTTCGCGTCAACTTCAACGTTAGCTGCCGCGTCCGAGTGAGGAGGCCTTTACTCACTCCTTCCGTTTCGCCTGTAACAGTCGAACAGCGCATAGTGATTAAAACTGTGTGCCGGACCGAGACTCGAACTCGGTACCTTTGCCTTTCGCAGGCAAGTGCTCTACCAACTGAGCTACCCAAGCACGACTAACGCCCCGTCCTCACAGCTTTACTTCTGCCAGTACCTCGTCTCCTACCTTCCAAACTTACCAGAAGCTCTCCTGCGAACCATGCAGAACTAGCACTCTTGAAAGAAAGGATATTGCGGAGACACGGCTTAGCCACAGCCTGGGGGATGCATCCAGAATGAGATTTTCACTCTGCAGCGAAGTGTGCGCTGATATGAAACTTCCTGGCAGATTAAAACTGTGTGCCGGACCGAGACTTTCAGGAGTGCTAGTTCTGCAAGGTTCGCAGGAGAGTTTCTGTAAAGTTTGGAAGGTAGGAGACGAGGTACTGGCAGAAGTAAAGCTGTGAGGACGGGCCGTGAGTCGTGCTTGGGTAGCTCAGTTGGTAGAGCACTTGCCCCCGAAAGGAAAAGGTCCCGAGTTCGAGTCTCGGTCCTACACACATTTTTAATCTGCCAGGAAGTTTCATATCAGCGCACACTCCGCTGCAGAGTGAAAATCTCTTCTGGAGCGCGTAGTGAGCTGTAATTGGCCGAGACGCTAGAAGCATGACTGCCGCGCCCTCTCCGGAATGAATGACAGGGCAGTCGCCGGCAGCTGGGCTGTGTCTGGCGTGCACGCGTCGCCTCCGCGCGGATAAACGTGCGTTCACGTGCACGTGCTGCGCCGCGTAACGCCGCACGCGACCACAGCGGAATCTGAAGGACGACCGGAGTGCTCGCGTCGCCGCGCGCACGCCCTCTTCGTTCTCACGACCGGGGGCAACAAACACACGCGCTCTCCTCTCGCAGAACACACTGTTCCATTTCTACTGACGGGTTTTTAACTTTTATGATTTGTAATGATACTGCGTGAAGAGTTTGACAAAGCAGTGTAAGATCTAAATCGAAACAAGGCCCCCGGAGTAGACAACTTTCCGTTAGAATACTGATAGCCTTGGGAGAGCCTGCCTGTAGCAAAACCTTACCACCTGGTAAGCAAGATGCATGAGACAGGCGAAATACCCTCAGACTTCAAGGACAACATAGTAATTCCAATCCCAAAGAAAGCAGGTGTGACAGTTACCGAACTATCAGTTTAATAAGTCACGGCTCCAAAATATTAAACGAATTCTTTACAGACGAATGGAAAAACTGGTATAAGCCGACCTCGACGGAGATCAGTTTGGATTCCGTTGAAATGTTGGAACACGTGAGGCAATACTGACTCTAGGACTTATCTTAGAAGAAAGATTAAGGAAAGGCAAACCTACGTTTCTTAGAGAAAGCTTTTGACAATGTTGACTGGAATACTCTCTTTCAAATTCTGAAGGTGGCCGGGGTAAAACACAGAGAGCAAAAGGCTATTTACAATTTGTACAGAAACCAGATGGTAGTTACAAGAGTCGAGGGGCATGGAAGGTAAGCAGTGGTTGGGAAGGGAGTGAGACAGGGTTGTAGCCTATCCCCGATGTTATTCAATCTGTATATTGAGCAAGCAGTAAAGGAAACAAAAGAAAAATTCGGAGTAGGTATTAAAATTCATAGAGAAGAAATAAAAACTTTGAGGTTCGCCGATGACATTGTAATTCTGCCAGAGGCAGCAAAGGACTTGGAAGAGCAGTTGAACGGAATGGACAGTGTCTTGAAAGGAGACATCAATAAAAGCAAAATGAGGATAATGGAATGTAGTCGAATTAAGTCGGGTGGTGATGAGGGAATTAGATTAGATAATTAGACACTTAAAGTAGTAAAGGAGTTTTGCTATTTGGGGAGCAATATAACTGATGATGGTCGAAGTAGAGAGGATATAAAATGTAGACTGGTAATGGCAAGGAAAGTGTTTCTGAAGAAGAGAAATTTGTTAACATCGAGTATAGATTTAAGTGTCAGGAAGTCGTTTCTGAAAGTATTTGTATGGAATGTAGCCATGTATGGAAGTGAAACATGGAGGATAAATAGTTTGGACAAGAAGAGAATAGAAGCTTTCGAAATGTGGTGCTACAGAAGAATGTTGAAGATTAGCTGGGTAGATCACATAACTAATGAGGAGGTATTGAATAGGATTGGGGAGAAGAGAAGTTTGTGGCACAACGTGACTAGAAGAAGGGAGCGATTGGTAGGACATGTTCTGAGGCATCAAGGGATCACCAATTTAGTACTGGAGGGCAGCGTGGAGGGTAAAAGTCGTAGAGGGAGACCAAGAGGTGAATACACTAAGCAGATTCAGAAGGATGTAGGTTGCAGTAGGTACTGGGAGATGAAGAAGCTTGCACAGGATAGAATAGCATGGAGAGCTGCATCAAACCAGTCTCAGGACTGAAGACCACAACAAGAACAGAATTTTCATGAAGGTCATCTGTATGGCGTAGGGTTTATAGTCCAGGCAAGCATTATGCAAAATGGCCAAACACTGCTGCGTAACTTTGTGCAATGTACCGTTACAGCATAATAGCGGTTTTTCTGGATCATGTTCGTCTCTTTAGGGGTGAGGTAGGTCCCGACTTTCTGTTTATGGGCGACAATGCCCACGCACACAATACCGCTAAGTTGTCGGACACCCTGGAAACTGATTATGCTGAACGTATGGAACAGCCTCCGTGCTTCCCACACCTAAATCTATAAAGCATGCCCGGGTGCTGTTGGCAACCGTGTAAAAACTGAAAACCGTCTTGTGAGAGGAGTGGGACAATATCCCCAAGGGCTCTCCAACAGTTTGGTAACCAGCTTGAGTAACAGGTGTAATATGGGCATTAGTGCCCGAGGAGTGCATATTTCTTACTGAGAGTCCGACATTGACCTTTATTTTGGGAGTCTGACCTGAGTCAAACATTAACATTACTTATGTCTGATATCCCGCTTTGCCATGTAGCGAAATCTGTACCATTTTTCGTTATCTCTATTACATACAATACTGTTTTTCGCGTTGTCCGTCACAGCCTGTGATTATTCCTGTCTAACAATGAGTCTGTTCCTTAGCAGTCGTCAAGGACTGTCTTTTAGCATTAGTGCTTTACTTCCATGGTTCTGTGGTTTTTAGTGGGAGATTATCGTACTTGTTTTCTTTTTTATCATAAACAGATCTCGTGTGCTATTAACTGCAGTGCCACTTTGAGTTTGTAGAAACAATGCTTGTGTGAACGATCTTTATTCGCGGAAGATGCAGGAAGCACAGAGGCAATGTGGGAAGAGAGATGGGTCCTTGGCATTAAGGGAGACTCGCTGTACGTCGCATCAGGTCGCAGGTATCCCTCCGTGTAGGGTAGGAGCGTGCGCCGTCGAGCTATGCTAAGTGGATGGCTGATCGGCAGTAAGACCTTGCCATTTGGAACGTAACAATCACCGATTTACAGGTGTTACAAAGGCCGCAGTCCAACACGACAGACGAATCCATGATTACCACTTTCCAAAGCGTCCCTCAGTCTGTGTCTTTCATTTTCAGCTCTTCGCGGTCACCGTTGTATCGCCAGTACGTAATACTTTCCGACGGCATTTAGGGGACGCCCCACCACAGGAATTAGCATTTATTTTTCTTTTCAGTAAATCTTCCTATATAGTAACTAGTATAGTTCTCTGTTGCACGTCTAGCACAGGTGGTTCACCAAGTCTTTCAGCTCTTCAAAGTTCCCCGACCGGGACTCAAACCCAGACCTCCTGCTTAACGTACGCAGGTCCCTTAACCATTAGACTACCTCAGTACGCTGATCCTAGGACTTAGAAGATGGGTTGAAGAAAGGCAGAAGACGGGTTGAAGAAAGGCAAACGTAAGTTTATAGCATTTGCAGATGCAGAGAAAGATTTTGACGATGTTGGAATACACTCTTTGAAATTCTGAAACTAGCACGAATAAATTACAGGCAGTGAAAGGTTATAACTGCAGCCACTTTTCTGTACAAGTTCTGAACAAGGGTCGAAGGACATATGTGGGAAAGACTTATGTCCCAGCTCTGGTTTTTGCAATTTATTTATATCTTTTACATTGCGACTTTTGGAAAACTTCGTCTATAGGCGGCTCCCTTGACGATGTTCCCCTTCTGGCGATAATTTACGTGTATCTAACACACAACATTGACCGTTACTTATTACACCTACGTAGGTAAGCGATTTTGACTGCGCGCTAGAGGAAGGGGCCGCCTATATTTCATTTTAGGTAACGCATAAAAAAAGTTACATAATTATTTCCTGAAGAGAAATTTGATCGTGCACTGTGGTGTTTTTCATCGCATGGTGAGATGATGATGGCACTTCATTCCGAAAGCGGTAATTGTTGGACAAATAAAAGTTTGTGAGTAAACAAATGCAAGTATTTTTCTTCTAATTCCGTTGGTCACTGTTCCACCGACGGTACGTCGGAAATACGTAAAGGAGACAATGTTAACTACAGGTGTAAGGCCGGCCGAAGTGGCCGTGCAGTTAAAGGCGCTTCAGTCTGGAACCGCAAGACCGCTACGGTCGCAGGTTCGAATCCTGCCTCGGGCATGGATGTTTGTGATGTCCTTAGGTTAGTTAGGTTTAACTAGTTCTAGGGGACTAATGACCTCAGCAGTTGAGTCCCATAGTGCTCAGAGCCATTTGAACCATTTGAACAGGGGTAAGGAGGCGAAATGCCGTCTCCTGTCGCTGTCAAAACTTTCTAGCAGAGTATTACTAATGTTCCGGTTGCATGCTCACAAATTCGGTCCGTAACACATCAATTCCTTGTTGCGCCTGTGCGTTCTTCCTGCATCTATCTTCTAAGACAGGGTCGGTTTCTGGCGGAGGAAGAGTTTCTTCAGCTTGGAGTTGTTCTTTAGCTTGGAGTTGTTGAGATTGTCGTCCCCTAATACTCCTAAATTGGTTGGTTCTCAGGTTAAGTGTTTTTCCCATTTATTTTATTTGTTCACTCCTGTCAGAAACCTACAATTACAGTCCACACAGTTATGCATAGCATACACATATTTACGCAGGAACAACATTCAGAAATTTCATAGATAAAATTTGCAAACCAAATTAAATATGGCGAAAATAGAATCTCAAAATTTAAGGGAGGACTTTGCCCTATCGACACTAGTTCTTACACGTTTAAGGGACCTCCAAACATTCCGTTCCTTGTTGTGGTCGGTCGGAAGATGTCCTTGCGGTTCGATCCGATCTTGCTGTACAGATTTCCCTCGAAAATGCCTTACTTTGTCTGGAAGGAAACTTTTTCTCCATTTTAGCTTAAGCAGTGGGTGGGCATCCAAGGTCTCATCGTTCAGTCGTGAATGTAGGCAAGAACTTCACGATGATTATTTGGAGGTGCGATACCGGTACGAGAGAAGTTTTAAGCACCCTCTAATCAGACTGCAATCTTCGCTCAGAACTGAGTCCACATTTTTGGCACGACGTCTTTTATACGAAAGTGGGGAGCCATACTCCGCTGCAGAATAGCGTAGAGCCGAAGCAGTGCTTCTGAGAACTTGTCGCTTAGTCCACAGGATGTTCTCTCAACTTTCTGAAGATGATATTCCGATCGCTGGTTTTCTGTTTGACGCTGAATCAGTCCAGTGCGACTCTTCAGTATTTTGTGGACTGAAACGATGTTCCAGGGGGGGGGGGGGGAGGTGCCATCCCAAGACATTCGAATTTTTTGAAGCCTTCTTGTTTCTGAGACAGGAAGCACAGAGCTGAGTTTTTGAAGGGTTGGGTTTTAGGTCGTTCGCTTTATAGTAAATGCCTAGTTCTTCCAGAGCACCATCAAGAGAGTTGTTTCACCTTGGGAGGCCACGGCATGCTCGTCGGCATAGCTAAGACTTCTTATGTCGTAAGGTAGCGGCTAGTCGTTTGTATTAATATTGAACAGCAATGGAGGCAGCACGCTCCCTTATGGAAGTGCATGACAGGAAGCAGCAGCTTTCATAAGCCCTCTTAGCGAGATCGGGAAATGGTCAATGAAAATGCTTCCAATCTGCTTCTGATTCTTACTGAGTAGAAGGACTACATCTTAGATAATTTCGTGCAACGGTAAAGATCGTGGCCAACTGAAAAGCTAGTTGATTGAGGAGTTGCGGCTCCGATCACGAAGACTGACAACGGCCGTGAGAGTGTTGTGCTGGCCACATGCTTCTACATAGCAGCGTCTGGTGACGCCTATTGTGAGGATGACATGGCGGTCGGACGGTGCCGTTGGGCCTTCCGAGGTCTGTTCGGATGTAGTTTACTTTAGGTTTGGAGCTCCCGAAATCGGAATTGTCGATCGGCACCCTCCCATGTGTTGGAGTCTTGGAATTTCTCGAGTGTAGGAGCCGATTCGACAATATTGCTGATTACGTAAAACTTTGAACATAGCTGCTAAGGTTCAGTGACCGTGTCAGAATTACATTGGAACAAATAAGCCCTCGGTCACAAATATTAAGTCAAAATTGACCAGGTTTGCGTCGTCTTCAGAATTAGACTAACTGTTCTAAAACATATTAGGTATATAAAACATTAATAAAATCAAAGTTTGTACTGACTGGAAAAAGATGCAGTACTTACAAGCCACATATTAAAAAAAATCTAAGCCGGAAAGGCGACGTCATGAATAGTTGTAAGCCGCTAAGGGCTTATTCACAGTACGAGCAGCCCTTAGCGGCTCGCCATCGCACTTACAACTATTCATGACGTCGCCTTTCCGGCTTAGATTTTTTTTTAATATGTGGCTTGTAAGTACTGCATCTTTTTCCAGTCAGTACAAACTTTGATTTTATTAATGTTTTATATACCTAATATGTTTTAGAACAGTTAGTCTAATTCTGAAGACAACGCAAACCTGGTCAATTTTGACTTAATATTTGTGACCGAGGGCATATTTGTTCTAATATAATTGTTGATTACGTTGTTCAGAGACTCAATGATCCGCGAAGTATTTCTTACAGCATTGAAAACTCACATAACTGGCAAGGGCGTTTCCCGTGTGTAAGTGTGGAGCAATCAACGTTTCTACGGTTTTCGTAGGCGAGTGTTGCCATTTTGAGCACACGCTCAGTAGGCAGAATCCACAGGCTCAGATGTGGAGACGAGAAACTAGAAGAACGGTTGGTGTTTGGGCTTTGGCGTGAAATTTAAACCTGTCTCGCAGAACAAAGCGAGGCTGGTGCCTGCTATTCGCACTGATTGGGTGTGTGGCTGTGCAAAGAACTAATCCAGGACTCCACCTAACGTTTCCGATTAAATTTGCGCAGCAGGGCGGGCGAAAGGAACAACTCAACTGCCCTGGCACCCTGCAACTCCGCGCAGTGTAGCACCGGCAGTGCATCGGCCGTATTGTGCACGTGCGAGATTATCGTACCGTATGGTCCCCCACGCTGCAGTACACCACACCATATACGCTTTGTCCTATCTGCCTGCACGTGGCGCCTTGAGGAACCTTGGCGTGGTGGAGATTACGGCGTACTGTACAGCTGTGCGCCTTCTGGTCTCTGCCATGTCCTGCTCTGTTTCTGTGAGGCCGCCTGCCACACACTGGACACTGCGCCCTTGCACCTCCCCTCCCCCCTTCCTCCAACCCCTGAAGAAAGAAACGCCGCTGTCGCAGAGATAAGCCCGTCCTGGGAGGGTCTGGGAGGGAAGAGGACGCCACGTGCTCGCAGACACGTAGGCAAGCCCCGGGGTTGCATTCCTCTAGTCTAGACAGGCACTCCAAGAGGGCACACGCTCCGTCTCTCACGTAGCGTCTCTTCCCATTTACCAGCTCCCAACGACGATAAGTTTAAGTCAGATTTTTTTCTGGTGCCACGATGGCTAAGGCTCTTCAAGCGGCTGGATTAACTGTTCATTCGAGCTTACAACCAGATAGCCAAGGCTTGGATGCGCCCTCTATCAGGAAACCTTAACGCATCGCCAGCAAGATATTCAGCAAGCACTGACAACGTGCTTGCCCACACCCAACGAGATCAATAGTTAGCCAGGGTGTCTAGATTTACACGTATGCGCCACAATCTATCTAACGGCGTATGACGGGCGCTACAAAGTGTACCACTACCACTCCCACCCATTTCCTGTTCCAGCCGCCAAAGACGCGCCCGAAGCATAGCTGTACATATGACCTCGCTGTTGTTGTTGTAGTCTTGAGTCCTGTGACTGGTTTGATGCAGCTCTCCATGCTACTCTATCCTGTGCAAGCTGCTTCATCTCCCAGTACTTACTACAATCTACATCCTTCTGTATCTGTTAAGTGTATTCATCTCTTGGTCTCCCTCTACGATTTTTACTCTCCACGCTGCCCTCCAATGCTAAATTTGTGATCCCTTGATGCCTCAGAACATGTCCTACCAACCGGTCCCTTCTTCTTGTCAAGTTGTGCCACTAACTCCTCTTCTCCCCAATTCTATTCAATACCTCCTCATTCGTTATGTGATCTACCCATCTAAATCTATATTCGATGTTAACAAATTTCTCTTCTTCAGATACGCTTTCCTTGCCATTGCCAGTCTACATTTTATATCTCCTCTACTTCGACCATCATCAGTTATTTTGCTCCCCAAATAGCAAAACTCCTTTACTACTTTAAGTGCCTCATTTCCTAATCTAATTCCTTCAGCATCACCCGACTTAATTCGACTACATTCCATTATCCTCGTTTTCCTTTTGTTGATGTTCATCTTATATCCTCCTTTCAAGACACTGTCCATACCGTTCAACTGCTGTTCCAAGTCCTTTGCTGTCTCTGACAGAATTACAATGTCATCGGCGAACCTCAAAGTTTTTATTTCTTCTCCATGGATTTTAATACCTACTCCGAACTTTTCTTTTGTTTCCTTTACTGCTTGCTCAATATACAGATTGAACAACATCGGGGATAGGCTACAACCCTGTCTCACTCCCTTCCCAACAACTGCTTCCCTTTCATGCCCCTCGACTCTTATAACTGCCATCTGGTTTCTGTACAAATTGTAAATAGCCTTTCCTTCCCTGTATTTTACCCCTGCCACCTACACAATTTGAAAGAGACTATTCCAGTCAACATTGTCGAAAGCTTTCTCTAAGTCTACAAATGCTAGAAACGTAGGTTTGCCTTTCCTTCATCTTTCTTCTAAGATAAGTCGTAAGGTCAGTATTGCCTCACGTGTTCCGATATTTCTACGAAATCCAAACTGATCTTCCCCGAGGTCGGCTTCTACTATTTTCCATTCGTCTGTAAAGAATTCGCGTTAGTATTTTGCAGCCGTGACTTATTAAACTGACAGTTCGGTAATTTTCACATCTGTCAACACCTGCTTTCTTTGGGACTGGAATTATTATATTCTTCTTGAAGTCTGAGGGCATTTCGCCTGTCTCATACATCTTGCTCAACCACATGATAGAGTTTAGTCAGGACTGGCTCTCCCAAGGCCGTCAGTAGTTCTAATGGAATGTTGTCTACTCCCGGGGCCTATCTATTATGATGATCATTTCTCCCTCTGCAGGCGAGCGCCAACAAAATATTTTCACACTCTGAGGAGAAAGTTGGTGATTGAAATTTCATGAGAAAGTCCTGCCGTAGCGAAAAACGCCTTTGTTTTAATGACTGCCAACCCAATTCGTGTATCATATCCGTGGCACTCTCTCCCCTATTTCGCGATAATACAAAACAAGCTGCTCTTCTTTGAACATTTCGATGTCCTCCGTCAATTTTATCTGATGGAGATCCATAAGTATTTAGTTGTTGCAAAAATATCGCTCAGACTGATTACAGGGATAAGCATAATGATGTGGAACTAATTATACAGTGGAACTTAAGCCGAAATTACCATCTGACGGCAGAAAGGAACTGGTGGGACCACAAACGAGAAAAAAGTTGTCGAGAATGAACACGCGCCCATTTACTGTGGGACTGCTGACTTCACACAACTCGAGTGGTCGAACACAATACACCAGACATCACTACTGCGGAGAAAATGAGCATGTGAACCACTGACATTGCCTTGCCAGGCGACAGCGCAATCGACAAGAAGCAACTTGAAAACCTTGCCAGATACAAAGACTTGAAAATCGAACTACAGTGACTCTGGTGTAAACAAGTGAAAAACTGATCTCGCCACAATGGGAGAACAGGCAAATGATTTTAATGGGCACGTTAAAACGACCAGCATGGATAAAATATCCATATGCCTACTACGAAAAGCTACTTTACTGGAATCTGCACGAATTATCCGCCGATATATCGGGCAGTACACGGTTAAGTAGTGTCCGACTAGTGATATAATACGAAATCCAGTGAATGTATTTGCCATAAGAACAGTATTTCTATCAACGCAAAATTGAGATATTATTAGACAGGCATCCGCCGTGAAGCCTTATACGCAGCAGATACTCTTAATTTATTAATAACAGGAGTGCTTAAGAGACTAGAATTGGTGGGATGAAAGATTCTCAGGTGGATATTGGGATTATGAAGAAGAGAAGATAGTCAATGTAGGAGACGACCGAACGAAGAGCTGTATACCAAGATGGAGAGAATCTCTGGAATAATCAGGAAAAGGAGCGTGTTTTCGAACACATCCTTAGAATAGATCAGGTGAGATTAATACATGAAATAATACAGTTTCTGGTGAAGAAAAGAACCGAAGTACGCTGGATCAAAGATGAACACTTTGCGCCGAAGCGCCAATGCTGGAAGCGAGAGTCCACGGGGATCTGTAAGCACCTGTTGGCGGGTCGCCGGACTGGCTCGAGGTCAGCGTGACGTCAGAGCGACCTCTCGAGGGCAGCCTTGACCCTGTGGGCGCGACCTGTCACAATGGCCGCCGCGATGCCGCTCGCACACGTGGGGCGGGACAGCGCCCGATAGCGGCGGGTGCGCCGGCCAGCCGCGCGTATCGCTCTACGAGGCCATCACTCGCGGCCCATCTCAAGCTGACGGTGGTGGTCGTAGTGATGATGAGAATGATGCTTTCTGGGCACTCAACGGCACGGTTATCAACGCCATCACAGAGTGTGGATCAAATGTTTCGTGAGAACAGAGTCGTGCTTCGTGAGCAATCTTCTTGGCACAATCACAATCGGCACGCGCTATGTTCAGTATGAACGGACAAAAAGATGCGCCGCATCTGATGCATCGAGTATTGTTAAAACACTGCTCCTGGCTTTTGGTATTAGAACTTCAAAGCTGTCAGGTTTTAAGTATGCTCTTATGTCCAATAAATATCAAGAGCTCAGATGGAAACCCAGTTCTAAGCAAAGAAGGGAAAGCAGAAGGAGTATATAGAGGGTCTATACAGGTGCGATGTTCTTGAAGACAATATTACGGAAATGGAAGAGGAGGTAGATGAAGATGAAATGGGACATATGATACTGCGTGAAGAGTTTGACAGAGCACTGAAAGACCTGAGTCGAAACAAGGCCCCCGCAGTAGACAACATTACATTGGAACTACTGACGGCCTTGGGAGAGCCAGTGCTGTCAAAACTCTACCATCTGGTGAGCAAGATGTATGAAACAGGCGTAATACCCTCAGACTTCAAGAAGAATATAATAATTCCAATCCCAAAGAAAGCAGGTGTTGACAGATGTGAAAATTACCTAACTATCGGTTTAGTAAGTCACAGCAGCGAAATACTAACGCGAATTTTTTACAGACGAGTGGACAAACTGGTAGAAGCCGACCTAGGGGAAGATCAGTTTGGATTCCGTAGAAATGTTGGAACACGTGAGGCAATACTGACCCTACGACTTATTTTAGAAGTTAGATTAAGGAAAGGCAGACCTACATTTCTAGCATTTGTAGACTTAGAGAACGTTTTTGACAATGTTGACTGGAATACTCTCTTTCAAATTCTGAAGGTGGCAGGGGTAAAATACAGGGAGCGAAAGGCTATTTACAATTTGCACAGAAACCAGATGGCAGTTATAAGAGTCGACGGACATGAAAGGGAAGCAGTGGTTGGGAAGGGAGTGAGACAGGGTTGTAGCCTCTCCCCGATGCTATTCAATCTGTATATTGAGCAAGCAGTAAAGAAACAAAAGAAAAGTTCGGAGTAGGTATTAAAATCCATGGAGAAGAAATAAAAACTTTGAGGTTTGCCGATGACATTGTAGAAGAGCAGCTGAACGGAATGGACAGTGTCTTGAAAGGAGGGTATAAGATGAACATCAACAAAAGCTAAACGAGGATATTGGGATGTAGTCGAATTAAGTCGGTTGATGCCGAGGGAATTAGATTACGAAATAAGACACTTAAAGTAGTAAAGTAGTTTTGCTATTTGGGGAGCAAAATAACTGATGATGGTCGAAGTAGAGAGGATATAAAATGTAGACTGGCAATGGCAAGGGAAGCGTTTCTGAGGAAGAGTAATTTGTTAACATCGAGTATAGATTTAAGTGTCAGGAAGTCGTTTCTGAAAGTATTTGTATGGAGTGTAGCCATGTATGGAAGTGAAACATGGACGATAAATAGTTTAGACAAGAAGAGAATAGCAGCTTTCGAAATGTGGTGCTACAGAAGAATGATGAAGATTAGATGGGTAGATCACATAACTAATGAGGAGGTATTGAATAGGATTGGGGAGAAGAGGAGCTTGTGGCACAACTTGGCTAGAAGAAGGGACCGGTTGGTAGGACATGTTCTGAGGCATCATGGGATCACCAATTTAGTACTGGAGGGCAGCGTGGAGGGTAAAAATCGTAGAGGGAGGCCAAGAGATGAATACACTAAGCAGATTCAGAAGGATGTAGGCTGCAGTAGGTACTGGGAGATGAAGAAGCTTGCACAGGATAGAGTAGCATGGAGAGCTGCATCAAACCAGTCTCAGGACTGAAGACCACAACAACAACAACAACAACAACAACAACAACAACAACAACTTATGTCCAGTCATTTGTGAGGCCACTGACACAGTTTCCACACTGAGCTAAGAAACTCTTCCAATACTTCCATGATGGTCAGATATAGGTTTTAATTACGTAAGTGTCTGGCTGCGGAATAACGTCACGGCCGATTGCATGGTTTGTGGTGGAATTATTATTATCGTTTAGCGGTCAGATGTCAATGGCATCAGTGATAATGTGTTAGTTGACGGTAGCGTTTAATCTGAAGGCGTTTTGACACATATGGAAGCAACATCGCAGATGGATAAAGTAAGGGTTCATATGAAACGTCAGGTGGAGACAACTTCGGCTGAAGTATAGCGGCTGGAAGGCTTGCAGGCTCATGCTGTACACGAGGCGCGGATACCAACAGTGACCCGCCGGCCTGATACACATGCGACAGCAACGCACCTACCGCGTAAACGCAGACCTATTGCGTTAGTGACAATGTTTATGGGGTAACACATCGATATGAATGGCACCACTTTCTCGACACACCACGCCAACAAATAACGCGCTTTTGAGAGTGCATTCGTTTTATGTTTACTCCGTCTTCAGATGTTTGCATTTATTTATGCGTCGCGAAGATTGTTTCTTCACTTGACAACGTTTTACAGTAGCCGTCTTAAAATGTTCCGCTGCAGCATTCTGAAACGCCGTTAGTACGTAAACATATCAGAATATGCTCATATTTTGAATTAGAGGATTAGCGGCACAATTATATTAATTCTTTGCAACATTTTCCCCACAAGGAAAACAACCTCAAACCGGTTGATTGTCTAAGTACTTCGATCGACAAGAGTTCCTTGTCGCATTGCGTTTCGGGAGATAGCCTTATCTGGAATTCTGTCCTCATTGAACTAACAACAAATATGAACTTTAATGTTCTATCTCCCACAGAAAATGAAAAAAAAACCATGAAATTCGCGATATGAGACTGATCTTTATAATGGGTCTCACATACCTCTCTTTCGACTAGTTTCGCCGCACACTGTAAAACGCACGAATATCTTTCAGCAGTCGATAAAACGTGATTAGAAAAAACGGCTGCCCTCTTGTACGAACATGAAACGCAATCGAGGAAGATTTGGTGCACCACGACTGGTACGCCGCAAGCAACGCTCACGCACACTGGTGTGAGCAGTTAGGAGTGTCTGTGTCAAAGGACAGGAGCCAATTCTCAGTCGTTTTAATCGTTTAACTAAGCGAGAAAATGTTTGTTCCAAGCGTAATAATGAAATACATGTCATTCTGCACTCTTTTGGGAATAGCAATAAATAAAACTGCTGAATTTATTATTTACTTCTAAGTCCTCCAAGACATATGACTGGGTTGTCATTATTCACACCAATCGGGAGAAAAAAATTGTACATAGTAGATGCGTGGTATTTCCAGGGGTTTATATATACCGGGGGAAAAACTTAATAAACCACGGAATAATGTAGATAGAGAGATAAAAATTGACACACATGCTTGGAATGACATGGGGTTTTATTAGGAAAAAAAACCATATTGCTAGAGGCGTGAAAGATCTCTTGCGCGCGTCGTTTGGTGATGATCGTGTGCTCAGCCGCCACTTTCGTCATGCTTGGCCTCCCAGGTCCCCAGACCTCAGTCCGTGCGATTATTGGCTTTGGGGTTACCTGAAGACGCAAGTGTATCGTGATCGACCGACATCTCTAGGGATGCTGAAAGACAACATCCGACGCCAATGCCTCACCATAGCTCCGGACATACTTTACAGTGCTGTTCACAACATTATTCCTCGACTACAGCTATTGTTGAGGAATGATGGTGGACAGATTGAGCGTTTCCTGTAAAGATCATCATCTTTGCTTTGTATTACTTTGTTATGCTAATTATTGCTACTCTGATGAGATGAAGCGCCATCTGTCGGGCATTTTTGAACTTTTGTATTCTTTTGGATCTAATAAAACCCCATGTCATCCAAGCATGTGTGTCAATTTGTACCTCTCTATCTACATTATTCCGTGAGTCATTCAGTTTTCAAATTTATACTGACTTTTTATCACCCGCTTTATAGCGGTCAATTCAGCATTACATAACTATTTACTGATACTTTTCATCAGATACTGTATATTTGATTGCAGTGTAATCTACGTCAAGAAAATTTAAGGCAGCAGTTTTGGTGGATTGATATTACAACAGTATGCATTTCATGGTAATGAAATCACCATGTGTTAATTAAAACAGCTGCAACGAACAGAAAACAATAAATCTGTTGTCGAACAAAAGGTTTGAACTCGCCATAATGAAGTTATCAGGGCGACGTAGGGTGCTAGTCCGCCGCAGTTGTCAGTGTTTTAGTCGGTCGGGAGTCTTCGCAGAAGTGCTTTTCTGAGACGCCCGTGGCGAAAGTGTTTCGCGTTCCGCTTGCTGCTGTTAGCCTGTGGCTAACCGAAAGGTAAACAGCGCGATGAGCGACCTTGCGGGTCGACCGCCTGACCAGAAAACACACCTCGCTGCACTAATGCTCGGCTCGTGGCTTTGCCAACTGCGGTCAATGTCACGCAGCGCGCCCTGAGGCAACTGCCAGCCTGGGGAAGAGGTGGGCGATCTGCTCCTGAAATGATTCACCGACAGAACTCGCTTCACGGAGCGCGTGGGCCGAGGACTGGTCCACTAGAGAGTCAGGGTCGTTTCAGCCAAATACTCTGGGAAGACTATAGTGGGCCAAACGAAGCCAGTTGTATTTGGGAGAGAGTATCCAGTTCCGGCATGTGCCCTACAAGCGGGGATGGAACCACCTTTAACTAAATTCTGACATACTATGTCCCGGATAAATTTGAGAACCACAAAAATTACTGAATCTCATTTACAAAACAGGCGATTTTATGCAAAGCTATAGGGCGGGAAAAGTCGATGTCGTCGACGAAAGTACGGTCTCGTCCAGGGCATTGTCTTTGGGCCCCTTTTCTTTATTAAACAGGGTGGTCAGAAAAAGTCTGAAAAGCTTGTAAGGTTGTTGCAGGGTAGATTTTACTGAGAAATAACTGTAACGAAAAAAAAATGCGGTACGTTGCGCCGTTTCAGAGTTAATTAACAATTAAGTTAGTTACTCAGGCCGTTACGCGCGCAAATTCAAGCGGCCAGCCAGAGACCTTGTAGGCAGTCGTGTTCTTCGTTTGGTTTCAGAAACGGGAACAAGAGGGTGATACAAAAATTGGATACGGAATGATAGTAAGGATCGAATCCGAGCGAAACGATGCGCCTCTCGTGCGCTATCATATACTCTATGAAAACAACTGACACGAACTGTATATCTCAGCACGACCTACCCTGCAACAACCTTACAGGCCTTTGTGACTGTCATTAGTGCTATGTCTGTATCTGACAGTTGTCAATTTGCGAATACACGGCACGATTTTCAGACTGTCTCTGACCACCATGTATACACAAAGATAGGCCAACACCAGGCCACACTACCCTTTTTTGTATGCCAAGGATATGGCTGTTACCCCACAAGGAAAAAGCTTTGAGGAAGTAGAACAGAAACTGGAAAAACCGTTCAGTATCATGTCTCAATACCACCAAGAAAACTCAAACTAACTGCTCTCCTCACCCCTAGGACACTAATTAGCGCTTTGCAACTTCGTCAAAACAGGTAAACAGAAAGTTTATGTGATCTGGAACGGCAGCAACCTAGAACATACGGTCAAACGAACATAGCCGCATGTCGTGCTGGACAAATCAAAAATGTTTCAAATGGCTCTAAGCACTATAGGACTTAACATCGGAGGTCATCAGTTCCCTTGACTTAGAACTACGTAAACCTAACTAACATAAAGACATCACACACATCCATGCCCGAGGCAGGATTCGAACCTGCGACTGTAGCAGCCGCGTAGTTCCGGACTGAAGCGCCTATAAACGCTCGGTCACTAACTGGACAATTCACTGCCATACAAATATCAGTGCGAGAAGACCCGGCTAAAGGTTGCCGCCAGGATCATCATCTCGAGGAAACTAGGGTATAGAAAATGGGGAGCCAGACCAGCTGTATTAGTAACAACTGTCTAAGCACTGGTTTTTCACGGCGGAATATCCCTGCCCCGCGTGGTCGAGATGCCTACATGCAAGAAAAGTCAATAAAATTCTAAAAAACATACACAGACAAACAACAGCAAGCATGAGGAGTACATCACTTGGGAAACTACATAAAACAGCCAGATTCTCAGATTATGAATCACGAAGAACTTACAGAAAAACTGAAGACTTTCTATGAGCGCCACCTCCCTACATGGTGCTTCAGGCGGATCTGCATGCCCAAATTCCGCAACAGATTCCTTAGCAGTGAGTAAATTTAGCGCCCGAGGGCATACCCTGCCTCACAAGAGATGCCCCACAGCAACACATACTGCTGGAAGGTTTGGAGAACACTGAATCACTTCAGAATGCGACTTTGGTGAAGTCCAGGACATCGATCATCATCTACAATGTTCCAGCTGCCCCGAGAGATATACCCGAGACGACCGAGGGCTTAACAAAATGTTCAAGTACTTGTGTTTGTAAAAATAGAAGGCTTTGCAGTCCTAAGAAAAGGGAAGACGAAGGAGATGAAGACGAGATGAGAGATATTATACTGCGAGAAGAATCTGAAGGATCACTTTAAGATCTACATGGAAGGCAACTCACAGGATTAGGCGACATTCACACAGAATCATTGAGTTCCTTGGGAGAGTTAGCTGTCACCAAACTATTCCACCTAGTGTGAAAGGTATGTGAGACAGGCTATATACCCACAGACTTAAAGAAGAATTTATTATTTCCAATTGAAACGAAGGCAGCTGCTGTCAATCTAATAAGTCATGGCTGCAACATAATGACACAAATTACTTACAAAAGAATAGTCTAGATAATACTAACACTACTACTAGTCTCAGATGATTGCCTGAAGAAAGGCAACCCTACATTTATAGCATTTGCAGATACAGATAACTTTTTTGACAATCCACTGTTAGAATTTCTGAAGGAAGCAGGGATACGATCCATGGAGCGAAACGTTATTCTAACTTGTATCGATACCAGATTGCAATTGTATGAGTAGAAGAGCGGAATCAGTTGCTAAGAAGGGCGTGAAGCAAGGTTGTAGCCTATCCCCGATGTTGTTGTTCCACCTGTATATTTAGCAAGTTGTGAAGGAAACCAAGGAGAAAATTGAAACGGAAATAGAATTTAAGGGAGAATAAACTAAAATTCTGAGGTTTAGCGAAGACACTACAATTTTATCTGTGACGGCAAAGGGCTTAGAATAGCAGTTGAACGGAGTGGGCAGACTAAGTTGTTGGAAGGTGAATACAAACAAAATTAATACAGTGAATGAAATCAGGTGTTGCTGTTGAAATTAGGTTAGGAACTGAGACATTAAACGTAGCTGATGAGTATTTTCTATTCGGGCAGGAAAAAAAACTGACGATGACTGCAATAGAAAGAACATAAAATGCAGACTGTCAATATCAAGAAATCCATTTCATAAATAAATGAAATCTGGTAACATTGAATATAATCTTAAATGCCAGCCCGTCATTAATGAAGGTATTTGATAGGAGTGCAGCCCTTGCGAGCAAGCTGCACTATGTGATCGAAAGTATCGGACGCCTGGATGAAAATGACTTACAAGTTCGTGGCACCCTCGGCCTTGATGATAGCTTACACTCTCGCAGGCATACGTTCAATCAGGTGCTGGAAGGTTTCTTGGGGAATGGCAGCCCATTCTTCACGGCCTGCTGCACTGAGGAGAGCTATCGATGTCGGTCGGTAAGGCCTGGCACGAAGTCGGCATTCCAAAACATCCCAAACGTCTTCTACAGGATTTAGGTCAGGACTCTGTGCAGACCAGTCCATTACAGGAATGTTATTGTCGTGTAAACCCCGGCACAGGCCGTGCATTATGATTAGGTGCTCGAACGTGTTGAAAGATGCAATCGCCATCCCCGAATCGCTCTTCAACAGTAGGAAGGAAGAAGGTGCTTAAAACATCAATGTAGGCCTGCGCTGTGATAGTGCCACGCAAAACAACAAGGGGTGCAAGCCTCCCACATGAAAAACACCACCACATCATAACATCATCGCCTCCAAATTTTAATCTTGGCACTAACACGCTGGCAGATGACGTTTACCAGGCATTCGCCATACCCACACACTGCCGTCGGATTGCCACACTGTGTACCGTGATTCTTCACTCCACAAAACGTTTTTCCACTCGTCAATCGTCCAATGTTTACGTTCCTTACACCAAGCAAGGAGTCGTTTGGCATTTACCGGCTTGATGTGTGGCTTATGAGCAGCCGCTCGACCATGAAATCCAAGTTTTCTCACCTCCCGCTTAGCTGTCATAGTACTTGTAGTGGGTCCTGATGGAGTTTGGAATTCCTGTGTGATGATCTGGATACATCGCTGCCTAATACACATTATGACCCTCTTCTACTGTCGGCGTACCCTATCACTCAACAGACGTGGTCGGCCTGTACTCTTTTGTGCTGTACGTCTCCCTTCATGTTTCCACTTCACTATCACATCGGAAGCAGTGGACCTAGGGATGTAGAGGACTGTGGAAATCTCGCGTACAGACGTATGACACAAGTGGCACCCAATCAGTGACCACATTCGAAGTACGTGAGTTCCGCGCAGCGCCCCAGTCTGCTCTCTCACTATGTCTAATGACTTCTGAGGTCGCTGATATGGAGCACCTGGCAGTAGTTGGCAGCACAATGCACCTAATATGAAAAACGTATGTTTTTGGGGTGTCTTGATACTTTTGATCACATAGTGTAAATGTGGACGATAAGCAGTTCAGAAAATAGACCAAAAGCTTCTAAAATGCTGTGTTACAGAAGAATGTTGATTAGATACACAGATCGGATAAGTTATGAAGAGAAAGTTATGGAGAGAAAAAAATTTATGGCACATTTTGACTACAGCAAGCGTTCGTACACATCATGAGTCATCAAGGAATAGATAATTTGGTAAATAGGTTAAGTGCGGAAGGTAAAAATTGCAGAGTTGGACGAAGGCTTGACTAATATAGACAAGTCTAAGTAGGTGTAGGTTCCAGTAATTGTGCTCTGGACAGATCAGCGTTAGGATCTGCATCAACCAGTCTCCGGACTGACGAGCGCAACAGATAACTATCGGCAGTACCATATCCGTTTATGAGTATCAATACTACACTCCTGGAAATTGAAATAAGAACACCGTGAATTCATTGTCCCAGGAAGGGGAAACTTTTTTGACACATTCCTGGGGTCAGATACATCACATGATCACACTGACAGAACCACAGGCACATAGACACAGGCAACAGACCATGCACAATGTCGGCACTAGTACAGTGTATATCCACCTTTCGCAGCAATGCAGGCTGCTATTCTGCCATGGAGACGATCGTAGAGATGCTGGATGTAGTCCTGTGGAACGGCTTGCCATGCCATTTCCACCTGGCACCTCAGTTGGACCAGCGTTCGTGCTGGACGTGCAGACCGCGTGAGACGACGCTTTATCCAGTCCCAAACATGCTCAATGGGGGACAGATCCGGAGATCTTGCTGGCCAGGGTAGTTGACTTACACCTTCTAGAGCACGTTGGGTGGCACGGGATACATGCGGACGTGCATTGTCCTGTTGGAACAGCAAGTTCCCTTGCCGGTCTAGGAATGGTAGAACGATGGGTTCGATGACGGTTTGGATGTACCGTGCACTATTCAGTGTCCCCTCGACGATCACCAGTGGTGTACGGCCAGTGTAGGAGATCGCTCCCCACACCATGATGCCGGGTGTTGGCCCTGTGTGCCTCGGTCGTATGCAGTCCTGATTGTGGCGCTCACCTGCACGGCGCCAAACACGCATACGACCATCATTGGCACCAAGGCAGAAGCGACTCTCATCGCTGAAGACGACACGTCTCCATTCGTCCCTCCATTCACGCCTGTCGCGACACCACTGGAGGCGGGCTGCACGATGTTGGGGCGTGAGCGGAAGACGGCCTAACGGTGTGCGGGACCGTAGCCCAGCTTCATGGAGACGGTTGCGAATGGTCCTCGCCGATACCCCAGGAGCAACAGTGTCCCTAATTTGCTGGGAAGTGGCGGTGCGGTCCCCTAAGGCACTGCGTAGGATCCTACGGTCTTGGCGTGCATCCGTGCGTCGCTGCGGTCCGGTCCCAGGTCGACGGGCACGTGCACCTTCCGCCGACCACTGGCGACAACATCGATGTACTGTGGAGACCTCACGCCCCACGTGTTGAGCAATTCGGCGGTACGTCCACCCGGCCTCCCGCATGCCCACTATACACCCTCGCTCAAAGTCCGTCAACTGCACATACGGTTCACGTCCACGCTGTCGCGGCATGCTACCAGTGTTAACGACTGCGATGGAGCTCCGTATGCCACGGCAAACTGGCTGACACTGACGGCGGCGGTGCACAAATGCTGCGCAGCTAGCGCCATTCGACGGCCAACACCGCGGTTCCTGGTGTGTCCGCTGTGCCGTGCGTGTGATCATTGCTTGTACAGCCCTCTCGCAGTGTCCGGAGCAAGTATGGTGGGTCTGACACACCGGTGTCAATGTGTTATTTTTTCCATTTCCAGGAGTGTATTTCTACAAAATAACTATATTTTCGGTAGATCGATGTATCCATGTCATCTAAATCTACGACACGATAGGTAAGGAGAGTAGCTCGCGGTACCTCAGGCGGTAACAAGCCACTGAGGAAGTATACGCTGTTGTCGTCTTGAAAGTACAGAATTTTATTCCACAGCGGCGAGAGAAACGCACACACATTCGGGAAATCACTTAGCGGTGGATAATCGACTTGGATGTGGCTTATACGCGAAGAAATTCCACTTTCATGCGGCCACTTTCTCCATACTCTCCTCCAGAAAAGGCAAGACGCGGAGACGGCTGTCATAAAGCCTCTGAAGGGGAACAGACCCTGACAGGTCCTCACTACATCGCAAGAGGGGAACAAGTCAATCGCAGGTGCTTCGCTGATCACCGTGTCTGCGGTTCTCCAAAGCAGCCGCGCAAGTCTGGCGCGTGGAAAGAAGCCCATACAAGATCGACATTGCTGCCTGATTCAGCCACTTGAGGCGTGAGTATTTTAGCAAGCCTCCTGGCGTGTTATTCCCGTACCGGGGCAAGCTTGTATCTGAAAGTGTCGTTTGTGCTTTTACGTGACGCCACAAAAATCTACCGCGCTCTTTAGTGACGGTTCACTTAAGATATCAACGGACAGGAAAGGAACGTCACAGTCAAATGAAGTTGTTTTCACAACAGACGGAATGTCAACATGTTACATCGGGCAGTCCACTTTTACTCTATATGGCATAAATCTTTTTTACTTCCGCACCCACTCTGTTTACTATGTTACAGCCTTCGTGCCCCTCTACAATCTCTACCTCCCTCCCCCTCCATTAGCAAATTAACTATTCCTCAAAGCCTCTACTGCATCTAAATTTATGTTTCGCATGCTGGCATTCCGGCTGCTATGCGTTTATTTGTGGATAGCCATTTTTTATTTGTAGTTCACTGTTGCCATCTAAGGTTACATATTGTCATTTCGTCCTTCGGTCGGACATAGTGAGTGGAGTTGTGGGCGCTAGAAAATGGAGTGCTAAGTAGAGAAATCGGATCATTTCCGACATAATCTTCTGTTTGAGTCCAACAGAAAGGTGACAGCAGCGGAGCTACCCAGAAACATTTGCGACTTGTATGATGTAAAGCCACTGGACAGAGCATGGCAACAAAATGGTTTTATCGTTTCAAATAACGAGTAATATTTTGACATCAGTGACTCTCCACATGCAGGGAGACATTCGGGGTTTGATGAAGATCTTTTGAACGTATTAATCCACAATGCTCCACCTCAGTGTACTCGAGAACTAACAAACGTGATGAACTGTGATCACTCCACCGTCGTGCGGCATTTTCATCCAATGGAAAAGGTTGAAAAATCAGTTGTATGGGTATCGCATCCTCTAAGCCAATATCACAAAATCTGCGGATGGTCATATGGACATTTCTGCATGCTCGTCATCGATTGGTTCGTGAACAACCCTCGACAGTTCCTATCTTATATTGTTACTGGATGTAATGCCACTTCCTCGAACGAGAAATAAAAATAAAAAATTAGCTCCCAATACCCCAAAGATTTCCCCCCAAGTCCCAAATTCCCAGAAAAGTGAATAAGCTAACGAGGTTCCATTTATCACTACTATTAGGGCAATAATAAGTAATTAAATCAGGAATCTAAGACTTGACAATTTAGCAATCTATGAAAGAAAGATTAAATTTCAGTAAAATTAAAATAAAAATCATAATAAATCGCAAAATTAGCATAAATTAACATTCGCAAAGTAGAACCAACGATGCCAAACAATACTCCGTGTGAGTACTCATTGGGAATCGTGAGTAATGACTAAGTATAATTCAATGCATTGTCACTACGTTACGAGAGTTAGCCGAAGCACGTGATATATTTGAATGCTCGTACATGTAGGCGCGCTTAGATTGTTTTTGAGATTGAATAATTGCGAACTATTATGACGCAGTAATACGATCTTCTGACTTCAAATATCACGGCATTACAATTCGAACGGAGGACTTTTACCTACTAGAATAAATTGAAAACTAGATAATTGAACTAAACATTACTTAGACAGTGATTTAGGCAACGAACACTGATAGACAATTTTCACTCATAATAGCCAGTGGTTTATGGAACTTCAGTGATAGGTCCCAACTCCTGGGAAAGTTTTCTTCTCAAGGCTCGGTTAGGAAGTGACTGATATTGTGCAATAAAACACCCTCTCGTGTCAAGTCGTGCATTTGTGATTTAAAATTCTATCAAATTATTGACATGAAACTCCCGAGCAATAATTACGCGCAGCGATAATATTTGACTGTAGCACTCGGCGCTTGTGTAGAATCTTTGACTCAAACAACAAGCCCACTGTTACGATTTCTTAGATACTTGAAATTACGACCAGCTTGTAGGGAATTTGTTGTAAATGTATTGGTTTTATCATTAATATTTCATCATTAATCAGTTAAACATCGATTACGAACGATTAATTACGATTCTTGGTGAAGTGAATATCTCACGCACGTCGACATTTCGGTTCAGCACTGTTACTTTGTGTAACGTCGTCTTCGTAACTTGATAACGATCTCAACATTCTACCGACTGTCGCCGAGTTTTAGCCGAGGCCTGGTACAAATCAAACCCAATCATCAAGAAGAAGAGGCGTTATATGGTGACGAGAAATGGTGTCTTCACGCTAACATAAAGGAAAGAAACGAATGGTTGAGCTCAAACAAAGCAGCAGCTTCCCGTACGAAGAGCCTCGTGCATACACAGAAGATAATGTTATGCATCTGGTGAACAGCGACATGTGATACGAATTGCTTCCCTGAGGTGTAACCATCACTGCTGACATTTATTGTCAACAACTAAGATCTCTTGTACACGCAATCTGAGAACAACGGCCAGGAAGACAGCGTGAACTGATGATACACCACGATCCCGCCCGCTTTCTGCTAAACTGACAATAAACGCTATTCAGGACTTGGCCATTCCGCACACACCTTATTCACTTGATCTTACGCCCTCAGACTTTCACCTTTTCCACTCCCTACCGAACAACCTTCGAGGAACTTCCTTTCCAGGTGAAAATACGCTCCGTACATGGCTCGAAGAGTTATTCACCTCAAATCCATGTGATTTCTACAGTATCGGAGTCGGAGAGTTGCCGCAGCGTTGACAGAATGCTGCAAATGGTGGAGGAAAATATATTATTGACGACTAACGCCTGTTATGTTTACCTGTTCTGTTTATTATTAATTTATGAAAAAACGCTACGAATTTATGCACCAACCTAATACATACTCCTCAAGCCAGCATATGGTGCATGGCGGTGGATACCCCTAATCGCACACTGAGCGAGGAAAAACAGTTACCTATATGCTTCCGTACAAGCCCTTATTTATCTTGTCTTTGCGGTCATTAAGCGAGGTGTAGGCTACATTAGTGGCAAGAGAGTCGTTCTACAGTCTGTCCGAGGTGCAGTTTATCTAGATTTGCTCAAAAGTGTGCACAGACCATTTCTGTCCACTTGCGCAGTGATCGAACTTACTGGTAACAAATCTAGCAAGACCCCTCTGAATTGTTTTCATGTCTTCCTTAAATCCAACCTGGTGGGAGTCCCAGTAACTGGAGCAGCACTCAAGAATAGGCCGCACAAGTGTTCTGTACATGGTTTCCTTACAGATCCCAATTAACTTTCTACCCTACTACAAGCCTACGATTCTCGTTCCGTTTCACATCGTTTGCGACGTTACACCTAGATAGTTAATCGACGTAACTATGTCAAGCATCAGAGCACTAATACTGTACTCTAACATTAAAGGGAGTGTTTTTCCTACTCATATGCATTAACTTACATTTTCGCACATTTAGAGCAAACTTGACGATGTTTTTTGTAGACTTCCCCATACATTTTATCAATTTGTGCCATCACTTTTCTCTCTCCAATTCGATTTAGCATTTCCTAATTATCACATGATCTTCAAAAGATTTCAAAAGCTTTTATTCTTTTGTGTGAAGTGCTTATGGTCCAAGTTGCACTCCAATATACGTCCATACACTCCAAACAAATACTTTCTGGAGAGACTTCGTAATTCTTTAATTTATAGCCGACGTTACCATTTTTCTCTTTTTATATTTTTCTTTGCTTCTGTCAGCATCAGTTACTTTGTTGCCCAAACAGGAAGACATTTATACGAGTTTTTGTATCTCATTTCCCAATAAACGTCTCCCAGCGTCACCTAATTTAATTCTACTCCATTCTATTATCCGACTTTTATATATATTTATCTTATAGTCCGTGTGGTTTAAGGCGTTCCCGAAGTTTGGTTTGCAGAAGGCAACCATCACCAGGGCCGCCTGAACAAATTAACAAGCTAGATTGCCTAAATGTCGCACCATTTGGACGATACGACCCTGCTGTAAAGCAAAGAACATATCAAAATCGTGATACGCAAGAAAACCTAAAATCGCAGAGGTTGTAAAACGAACATCTGAAGAAGTAAAGTATCTTACAACCTTACTTTCTTGTAATTTTGGTCCACGGCTTCTATATTTTTTTGAATTATTTGATGCCGGTTTTAGCGGTTAGTGTTTTTCTTTCACTATTGCAACCTCGGCATTTGTACCACTCTCAACCGTAACATTTTGGCATGCAAGTTGACGTTCTTCGTTGTTAGGGTGTGGTCCCGTTATTGCGCTTATGGAAAAGGTAAATGCGGAAGGGTATGAACCCATAGTAGAGCATTTTGTAATGCATACTAGAGAACACTTTGGAAACGATATCATTGTATCTGCATGACATGTATGAAGCAATGATTTGTGGACAAAACCTATGCTGAATCGCTACAATTCGTTTTACGCTGTGGACAATAGCGAAGCGAACTGGGCTTATATTCGTCTGAAAGAGATCGTTAGTTTTTTTTTTTTTTTATAGCTTAGTGTAAAACTGAGATACACGCCTGAGGATGTGATTTGATATCACGAAACCGATCCTGTTCCTGTATATAAAGGTTCATACACAGCTGCAAATAGTTTGTCAAATATGAATCCTTAATGGACTGGTGCCCCAGAGTCTCGACTTGTACCCAATGAAATAGGTTTGGGAAGGATTATAACGTCGACTCGTGTCCACCATGTCTGGTTTCGGCTGTTGAGGAAGAATGGCCTGCAATTACTCCACAGACATTCAGAAAGCTCACTGAAAGTCTCTCCAGCAGACTTCAAGCTGTCGTAAGATGGTGGACGAATTGCATATTCATATCCTTATGATATATCGCGTCCGTCCGTATGCTAGGTTCTGGGGTCGACATCAAATGCTCCGCTTTGAGACGCAAATAAGTTACCCGCAGCAACAAACAGCGCACGGCTGTGCGGTGAATCGCCCAGAGACTGAAGGCCACGGATTGCCCTCTGGTGTCGGTCACACTTTCCCAGTTACGGGACCTCTGAACCACGTGAGAAGCCGCGGCGTGCTCCATGAGGCGGCGTGGCGAGTCCTGGAGAAAGTGCGCGTGGAACACCTGGAGCCGACCACACCGACCGCGTTGGAGAAAGCCAGGCCCCGGGCGCAGCCGTGCCAGCCCGGTACACGCGCGTCCGATTTTCATTTCGTCGGCTAAGGCGAAGTAGCCGAGGAAGAACACTACCAAACACGAAGCCATACGGTTGTGACGGTAGGCATAACTGTGACAACAGACTGCTGGACGAAGTATACTGGTTCAACAGAACAATAAGCTCTACGGCTTAAAACAGCACAGTGGTGCCTTGGGGCGCTTGTTGTGTTGAACTGGTCATGTGACTCTCAACCGCTGACGTACATCATGGCGGTGAAATGGCGTGCACGTGCCAGTCGGTTGTATGGAACCAGCGCAGTACGATGGGTCCACGTTGGCATCTGACAGAATGGCATAAAATAGCTATCGTCTTAGGATATACTACGGAGTACCCCTCCCCCCTCCAAAAAATAAAGAATTATTTATTAAAAGCTATACATTTTCAAATTGTTTACAAAACCACCTTGTTGTTGTTGTTGTTGTTGTGGTCTTCAGTCCTGAGACTGGTTTGATGCAGCTCTCCATGCTACTCTATCCTGTGCAAGCCTCTTCATCTCCCAGTACCTACTGCAGCCTACATCCTTCTGAATCTGTATAGTGTATTCATCTCTTGGTCTCCCTCTACGATTTTTACCCTCCACAATGCCCTCCAACACTAAATTGGTGATCCCTTGATGCCTCAGAACGTGTCCTACCAACCGATCCCTTCTTCTAGTCATGTTGTGCCACAAATTCCTTTTCTCCCCAATTCTATTCAATACCTCCTCATTAGTTATGTGATCTACCCATCTAATCTTCAGCAATCTTCTGTAGCACCACATTTCGTAAGCTTCTATTCTCTTCTTGTCCAAACTATTTATCGTCCATGTTTCACTTCCGTACATCGCTACACTCCATACAAATACTCTCAGAAACGACTTCCTAACATTAAATCAATACTCGATGTTAACAAAATTCTCTTCTTCAGAATCGCTTTCCTTGCCATTGCCAGTCTACGTTTTATATCCTCTCTACTTCGCCCATCATCAGTTATTTTGCTCCCCAAATAGCAATACTCCTTTACCACTTTAAGTGTCTCATTTCCTAACCTACTTCCCTCAGCATCACCCGACTTAATTCGACTACATTCCATTATCCTCGTTTTGCTTTTGTTGATGTTCATCTTATACACTCCTTTCAAAACACTGTTCATTCCGTTCAACTGCTCTTCCAAGTCCTTTGCTGTCTCTGACAGAATTACAATGTCATCGGCGAACCTCAAAGTTTTAATTTCTTCTCCATGGATTTTAATACCTACTCCGAACTTTACTTTTGTTTACTTTACTGCTTGCTCAATATACAGATTGAATAACATCGGGGATAGGCTAAAACCCTGTGTCACTCCCTTCCCAACCACTGCTTCCCTTTCATGTCCCTCGACTCTTATAACCGCCATCTGGGTTCTGTACAAATTGTAAATAGCCTTTCGCTCCGTGTATTTTACCCCTGCCACCTTCAGAATTTCAAAGAGAGTATTCCAGTCAACATTGTCAAAAGCTTTCTCTAAGTCTACAAATGCTAGAAACGTAGGTTTGCCTTTCCTTAATCTTTCTTCTAAGATAAGTCGTAGGGTCAGTATTGCCTCACGTGTTCCAACATTTCTACGGAATCCAAACTGATCTTCCCCGAGATCGGCTTCTACCAGTTTTTCCATTCGTCTGTAAAGAATTCGTCTTATTATTTTGCAGCTGTGACTTATTAAACTGATAGTTCGGTAATTTTCACATCTGTCAACAACTGCTTTCTTTGGGATTGAAATTATTATATTCTTCTTGAAGTCTGAGGGAATTTCGCCTGTCTCATACATCTTACTCACCAGATGGTAGAGTTTTGTAAGGACTGGCTCTCTCAAGGCAGTCAGTAGTTCCAATGGAATGTTATCTACTCCGGGGGCCTTGTTTTGACTCAGGTCTTTCAGTGCTCTGTCAAACTCTTCACGCAAATTACAACCAACACATTTGTCCCATCGTGCTCCCACTGTTCGAAACTTCTTCAGTGCTGTCAGATCGGTGTCCTGTCATGTCACTTTCCGTTCCTGGAAACAAGAAAAAGTCGCACGGAGCGAGGTCAGGCGAGTAAGGTGCGTGGGGCAGCGGAACCACGCCTTTTTAGCCAGAAACTGTGTAACAAAGATGGCTGTGTGCGCAGGTGTGTTGTCGCGGTGGAAGAACCAGTCTCCTGTCTGCCACAAATCGGGCTGAACCGATCTCAAAGATACCCCACTAATCTCTGACAATCAATTGTCCGTCGACGGTCTGTGAGTACTAGCTCTCGAATGTTTTCATTATTTTCGTCGACTGGGGGAGTTGATGGACGTCCAGAAGGAGGTTTGTTGTCAATGTACATGTCGCCATTTTAAAATCGAGCAAACCGCTCGTACACTGGAGTTTTTCCCATGGCGTCGTCTTGGTAAGACGTTTTCAGCATTAAAACAGTTTCAGCTGCATTTTTACCAAGTAGAAAACAGTATTTCATAGCTGCAGGTTGTTCGCTTAAACTTGCAGTCACAAAAAACGCGACAAGAACAGAACAGCGCTAGCAAAAACAGTCACTGCAGCTGAACAGAACAAGCCAGGTCGACAACACCGGCGGCAATGGAATGCCGATGAATTGTGCCATACACGCCCGGCGGCAGAAATGCGTATTGCACAAGCTACGCCCACGGTAATGACATTCTCTTTTTTTTCGGTACCCCCTCGTACTCATGCCCATACAGTGAATGAAGAGCCCGGTTTGTTGGTATATCAAGGGGGACTGTCCATCGTGTCTCTATCTACAAGGAATAGGGTACCACTCGCAACCACCTAATTAAACATGAGAACAGTGTTCGTGCGGTTCTAGGCGCTTCAGTGTGGAACCGCGCGACCGCTACGGTCGCAGGTTCGAATCCTGCCTCGGGCATGGACGTATGTGCTGTCCTTAGGTTAGTTAGGTTTAAGTAGTTCTAAGTTCTAGGGGACTGATGACCTCCGATGTTAAATACCATAGTGCTCAGAGCCATTTGAACAGTGTTCGTAAAACAATCCTTCTCGACAGGGACTGGAGACGACAGTGCCGTCTTGTCAATGACAATCCGTTTCAACGGTGACAGGGATTGCGATTGCTGCCGTCAGTGAATGCAGGTCACCTCAACTAGCTTCCGAGAAAACACTGCTAAGGCAAATGTATGCAATGGAGATTTGTCGAGTCTGCGCTGTCTCGCTACAAGCCATTGCCGACAGTGCGACATAACGCTGCACGTCTTTAATGGACAAAACGACAAAGAAACTGGGCAGTAGCTGACGGGAGTCGTGTAGTGTTGTCCGACGAATCCACATTTTGCCTCTTTTCAAGCTATGCAGGGCGCCGTGGGTGTACTTCAGGACAGATGTGTATTTGTGATGTTCTGTCGGCATTTGTAGTTCTCGTTCAGGTTACCGTGAACAGTGACCAGGCTGTTGTTTCAACATTCTCGCTGAGCAAGTGTTGCGCTGCCTCCGACTTATTCATGAGTATGTTGTGGAGCAGTGGTCGTCAAAATGCGACCCGCGGGGAGAATAAATTGTTCGCGCAACTCATGGTTCTCACCAGTATACGGTATTTATAAATCAGTTATGCAAAAGTAATCTTTAGTTGCGAAAAGCGTTACACAAATGTTTGATACAGCACTGAACGCGGGATACCTTCTATTTTTATTCTCGCCTGACACTTATTTTCCGACGTTCCTGTCACGTGGCATACGCGAATGAGTTGTTCCAGCAGTCATCACGGAGCCGTATGACGGTGCAGAGCGTGCGCAGTGATGTTTATGGTTTCATGAATCCAAATCGGGAATTACAGATCAGAGACAATTCAAGACTAGATATCTGAGGGCATCACCTCGTAGACAAACCGTCCGCAGCTCGTGGTCTAGTGGCTTGCGTTGCTGCCTCTGGATCACGGGGTCCCGGGTTCGATTCCCGGCCAGGTTGGGGATTTTCTCCTCACGGGGACCTGGGTTTTTGTGTTGTCCTCATCGAATGGCTCTGAGCACTATGGGACTTAACAGCTGAGGTGATCAGTTCCCTAGAACTTAGAACTACTTAAACCTAACTAACCTAAGGACAACACACACATCCATGCCCGAGGCAGGATTCGAATCTGCGACGGTAGCGGTCGCGCGGTTCCAGGCTGTAGCGCCTAGAACCGCTCGGCCACTCCGGCCGGCGTTCTCCTCATCATTTCACCATCATTGGTACAATCGTTTCACCGAAACTTGCTGTGTATCATATACGTCGCCGGGTCAGGATCTGCCAGCAGTGTCTGCCGTAGCACCTGAACAAATTCGGCCGTCTTACTATCTGCCTTTGAGGTGGTGGCCGGCAACACTTAATCCTGAATTGTCTCTGAAGTGTAGTATCGCATCTGCATTCACGAAAACATAAACCACACTGCAGACGCTCTGCACCGTTATACGATTCCATGACGACCTCTGGAATAACTCATTCGCGTGTATCAAGTGACAGGAACGTCGGGAATATAACTTGAAGATATACTGTATTCAGTGCTGTATCAAACATTTCTGTAAGTTATTTATTCTTCACAACTAAAGGTTACTTTTGTGCAACACCTTGTACTCGTCTCGTATAATAATCTGTATCCAGCAGCTAACACCCGAATTCAAAAACGTTAAGAGGTTCTTAAGAGAGTTCACTAACAATCAGAAATACTTAGAGATGTAATATTTTGCAATGCCCGTAATTCTAATTGACGTTACTGAATTCGACCAAGTAAAGTTGGCCGCTTACCTCAGGGACGTAGGTGTAATAAGCGGCCACTGTTGCGTTAGAGGATGTGACATAAGTTTCGTGGTTTGTCTTCCGGCAAAGACAACTCACGGGCGTGTGTGACCCGCACCGATCAGGTGGCATAGTATGAATGTGAAACAGAAGAAACATGGATTCGTGGAGGCGCACTGTAGAGATGGCTCTCTTCAAATGCGGTATGTATTTGTAGCAAGGAATGCGAAATTACATTAAGGCTGTTTTAACGGAAAGCAATGAGTGGAAGGAAACACATTCAAACCATTCAGTAAACATTTGTGATCGTATCTCTTATCTGTCTGCATTATGGAACAACGCAACAGAATTGAAATCACCAATATTAATCAATTATTTATTTATTTAGCGTATGGCTGATACAGACATATCATGAAATTAAATTACATATACATATGTACATATTGGCACACGAGAAACTTCAGTTTGTCTTTACAACTCAATATCCAGTCCTTCAATCCAGCGCACTGCGTCTGGAGTTACTAGCAGGAAGTCCTCTTTGGCGCCGTGATAGGCTCGAATCCTGCATTCACTGGCAATGTGGTGAACAGTCTGGTATGGAGCCCCGCAGTCACAGCCTGGATCAGGCAGCTTCTTCCACTTAAAGAGAGCATCCCTGCATCGGCCATGGCCGGTACGGATTCTGTTGAGAGTAGTCCAGGTCTTGCGTGGTAGGTCGAATCCACTTGGAAGTTTAGCACCTGAGAAGATATTATGCAGGTGCACATCTGTCACTGCTTCCCGCCGACCTTTACATTCTTCAAGAGGTTTGAAATCCTTAGCAACCATGTCAGCAGCATCGCACAGAATTGGATGGCGTTATTTCAGTCTCTTGCGATTTAAAAGTGGCAGGTGGCTATACACGGGTAGGTTAAAATTCCTGGAGATCTTGTGGAATTCTCTCATAAGGGCAGTACATCTGCTTCGATCAGGAGGCATTATACCGGTTAACAGTGGAAACCAATAAACTGGAGTAGATCTGATTGCGCCAGATATTATCCTGGTATTCAGCTGGGCATCAACAAGCCTTATATGATGACCGTTCATCCAAACAGCACTTGAGTACACCAACCCCAGAGCTGAAGATCGCAGGGTGGTTGCTGAAGATCCCCAGGTAGATCCGCATAGCTTACGGATGATGTTGTTTCGAGTCCTCGACTTTTGAGCTAAATTGACAAGGTGTTGTTTAAAGCATAGTGTACGATCCAGGATGACCAAGATATTTTGGGTTCCAATTATGATGAAGAATTCTGCCTCTGAAACTTACCTCCAGTTTTACGTTCGCCAACCGGTTATTTAGATGGAAGCAACACACTTCTGTTTTACTCACACTGGGTTGGAGTCTCCAGATTTTGAAGTAATTATCTAATGCAGACAGGTCATTGGTTAGAATCTCTTCTGTTGTCTTCATTTCCTGGTGTTTTACGGCTAGAGCCAGGTCATCGGCACAGCAGTATTTTCTGAACGAAGTGTCAGGTAGATCAATTAGATATAGGTTGAACAGTAAGGGTGAGAGAACTGATCCTTGAGGCAATCCGTTGTTCAGCTTCCTCTCCTTACTGATGTTGCTTCCAGTGATTACCTGGAACTTCGGACCACTTAGCATGATGTTAATCAGTCGAGCCGTTGTTCTGCAGGGTATGATGCGGAGAAATTTGTAGATAAGGCCTTCCCTTCACACAGTGTCGAAGGCGGCAGTTAGATCAACAAATGCCACAGATGTTTTCTGCTTCATTTGGTACCCTGACTATGAAGGATGTGAGAGACAATACTTGGTCGCAGCAGCTACGCCCTGGTCTGAAGCCTGCCTGATCAACTGGAACGTTCTATAGGATAGCGCTACTTACTCCGTTATATATTAGCCATTCAAAAAGCTTGTAGCAGCAGCTAAGTAGGGCAACGGGGCGATAGTTTTCTACCTTGTTGCTGGGTTTGCCAGGCTTCAGAACAGATATTATCTTCGCCTTTTTAAACTCCAATGGAAGTTGACCAGTCAGCAGGATGTCAGTGAAGAATTCTGCCAGCCATTTCTTAGCTTTTCCTCCCATACGAATCAGGAATTCTAGATGGATACCATAGGCACTCGGACCACCAATCACCACTTCATCAGGCTATTGCAGTATTTCAGTATTAGGGTCGCAGAGGTAGGGAACAATCTTGAGACGCGAAGTGCTCCGATTGGGGCCGACTTAACAAACTGCACCTGGGCCTGGTGTCCGGCGGCCGATTCCTAGCGCCCTTACACGAGCTCGTCTATTGGGGGCTCGCAACAAGCTAATTTAGGTCGAATGCCATTTTAAATAAGATCGGTACATATGCGACCGGAGTTGCCGGCTCACGATGTCAGTGTTGGCTCCTGAGTAAAAATGTTTGACGACCACCGCTGTGGAGACACACATCTTATCACAGCAGCATTCACAGGCCAGGACGAATACGTTCATGGTACGATGAACACTGACACACTGTTCCACGTCCATTAGTGCACTAAATAATCCGGTTTTAGTCCCTCAGAAAACGTCTTCGACTATTACGAAAAGCGGGTAACACGTAGCAATCGCTATTCACGCAGTGCTTCACGGTATCTGTCAGTCACGTCAGAAAATCATTGCACCTGGGAATGAGGGAGTGTCTGTGGCTTGTCGTGAGGCATAGCGTAATCGAGGTTGAAACTATGTGCAGACTGACGTGAAAGCTTTGGCAATGCGATGTATTTTCCTTACTCATCATTGCATTTGTTTACTGTAACGTCATCAGGTGTTTGCGATAACGGCCAAATGCAATAACGCCGTGGTTGGATAGTAACCACCAATGATTGGTTTCAACTGGATGTGGCATAAGTGTAGAAACTTGCGAAGTGATCCTCGCCGAACTGAGACTAGTGGCAGAGCTGCAAGGTGGAGTAACTAATGGAGTAATGGAGTAACTGATGTTCTGCTTGCCCGCCCGGTTAGCCGAGCGGTCTAACACTCGGCTTTCCGGAGTGGGAAGGAGCGCATGGTCCCCGGCACGAATCCGCCCGGCGGACTTGTGTCGAGGTCCGGTGAGCCGGCCAAACCGTGGATGGTTTTTAGGCGGTTTTCCATCTGCCTCGGCGAATGTGGGCTGGTTTCCCTTATTCCGCCTCAGCTACACTACGTCGGCGACTGCTGCGCAAACAAGTTCTTCACGTACGCGAACACCACCATTACTCTACAACGCAAACATAGGGGTCACACTCGCCTGGTGTGAGACGTTCCCGGGGAGGTCCACTGGGAGCCGAACTGCACAATAACCCTGGGTTCGGTGTGGGGCGGCGGAGGGGTGAAGTGGACTGCGGTAGCGTCGTGGGGTTGTGGACCACTGCGGCTGCGGCGGGGACGGAGCCTCTCTGTCGTTTCTAGGTCCCCGGTTAACATACAATACAATGTTCTGCTTAATACGAGTCTATTGAAAACATTAGATGTGCCTTGTGGCGCTCCCTGTGTTACACTTGTTTTTGTTGAACACACTCTGACCAGCGTACCATACAAGGTTCACTAAGTCAATAATCATGGACCCAATCGCCCTTCTCTGGAGATACATCGCATGAGCGTGTTTTGGTAATTAGTACAGCGTCGATTGACTTTCGTAGATACAGTAAGAGGTGTTGTTCACTTCACTCACCACTGTATTTGTTTACCATAAGTTTTGTTGTCGGTCACTCTCTCACTGACACATAATTCACGTGGTCTACAGCGGTATCACGACGTAGAGAGGACCTCGAGAGCTACACAGTTTGAAGCACAAGCCTCCCTGTTCGCTGTATAATACCGGGTGATCAGAAAGTCAGTGTAGATTTGAAAACTGAATAAATCACGGAATAATGTAGATAGAGAGGTACAAATTGACACACATGCTTGGAATGACATGGGGTTTTATTAAAACAAAAAAAAAGTTCAAACAATGTCCGACAGATGGCGCCTCGTCTGATCAGAATAGCAATAATTAGCATAACAAAGTAAGACAAAGCAAAGATGATGTTCTTTACACTGCAGGACTGTAAAGCATGTCCGGAGTTATGGTGAGGCATTGGCGTCGCATGTTGTCTTTCAGCATCGCTACAGATGTCGGTCGATCACGATACACTTGCGACTTCAGGTAACCCCAAAGCCAATAATCGCACGGACTGAGGTCTGGGGACCTGGGAGGCCAAGCATGACGAAAGTGGCGGCTGACCACACGATCGTCACCAAACGACGCGCGCAAGAGATCTTTCACGCGTCTATCAATATGGGGTGGAGCGCCATCCTGCATAAACATCGTACGTTCCAGCAGGTGTTTATCAGCCAGGCTGGGGATGATGCGATTCTGTAACATATCGGCGTACCTCTCACCCGTCACGGTATCAGTTTTGCTGCCCAGCGCCATCTGTCGGACATTTTGTGAACTTTTTTTGTTCTGATAAAACCCCATGTCATTCCAAGCATGTGTGTCAATTTGTACCTCTCTATCTAAATTATTCCGTGATTTATTCAGTTTTCAAATTTATACTGACTTTTTGCTCACCCTGTACTTCCGGATGGAGCATCTGCGCCTCGCAGCTGCTGGTGACACCCGCCGTCGTTATAACACCGGCCCGCGCCGTGTCCTCCACATTCGCCACGGGTGCGTTCCGCATTTCGCCGCCTGCCACCGCGGAAGCCAGCACAGGCCCGAGCAGATCCGTTCACCCTCCGTCTGCCTTCCCGTTCTCCGGAGAAATGCGCGACCCCTTTCACCGTCAACAACACGGCGGGGTTGCGTAACCGGCCGTGGACATTTCACGTAATGAACTGCTCCGGAAGAGCTCCTGCGTTTAGGATTAATGCCCCCTATTCCATCTAGTAATTACATTAATTGCTATTTCTGCGGCCCACCAATCCCCTTGAGGACTATCCAAATGTGCAGCTTCCTGATTAACCCACTCTTCCTCCCTCCCTTACGACGCTTCGTCAGAACTGCTTTGCCGTTAACATTTTCGTTGCAGGCAAAATAACATAACTTCCTTACTGCGTGGGAGTACCTTTTCTAAGTGGACTACCTAGGCTACTTCTGTGACGGTGGAACCGCGGCGCTTGCTGGTAGCTACTGACCACTAACAAGCCACCTCCACTACCTGGTGTTGAGTAGCAAATATCTCGACTGAAGTTCAAAAAGTGCGCTATACACGGCTATGGAAGCGCTGCACTACGCTTGAAAGCGACACTGAAAGATGACACCGTTTTCCAACGGTGTCCAAGTCTCTGTAAAAAAACCGGTCAGCGCATTCCACCAGTCGCTTAATTCCTCGACGACAGAAATGCGCTCCTTGGTCCGGAATCCATTCGAGAACCGCTGTGTGAACGTACTGATAATTAGAAAATCTAAAAATCCAATAAAAACACTTTCCAATGCGTTTTCCGATTTCTGTTCGTTAGCAACCGGTTTCGGCCCTTTGCTCAGACCATCTTGAGACTTTACACCGCCAATTATGGCTGCTGGTGGCGGCAGACGGAACGAGATCCGCAAAAATAGGGATGCCACAGCAGCAGTGACACACTTACTTCTACCGGTTGCTAATGAACAAAAATCTGAAAACGCGATCGAGAGCGTTTTTATTGGATTTTGAGCATTCTATGCCGATCGTTGCTTTGTTCCAAATAACAGAATGCTTCCTAAATTTTGTACTGCAGAATCTACTATTACTGCGAATCAGTTTCTCGACTGCCTGGACACTGTTGTCTATGGCCGAATTTTATGGCCTTCCTTCCCGATAGTCCGCAGCTCGTGGTCGTGCGGTAGCGTTCTCGCTTCCCACGCCCGGGTTCCCGGGTTCGATTCCCGGCGGGGTCAGGGATTTTCTCTGCCTCGTGATGACTGGGTGTTGTCTGATGTCCTTAGGTTAGTTAGGTGTAAGTAGTTCTAAGTTCTAGGGGACTTATGACCATTGATGTTAAGTCCCATAGTGCTCAGAGCCATTTGAACCATTTTTTCCTTCCCGATCAACATCACCCATGTCTGTGCGGCCATGGTCAAATTGTTGGCACAGTTTCACTGTCACTAGACGCGACATTGCATTTGGTGCTTACACCGCCTGAAATTCAAGATGAATTTGTGAGCAATTTTGACGTTTTTCCGCCACAAGATTCGTACTGTCCCGTTTCCCTCAACTTGGAGTACATCTACACTGAAGAGCCAAACAAACTGGTACACCTGCCTAATACCGTGTACGGCACCCACGAGCACGCAAAAGTGCCGCAACACGACGTGGCATGGACTTAACTAATGTCGAAAGTAGTGCTGGAGGGCTGTTCGTAAATCCGTAAGAGTACGAAGGGGTGGAGATCTCTTCTGAACAGCACGTTGCACGCTCAATAATTTTCATGTCCGGGGAGTCTGGTGCCCAGAGCAACTGTTTAAACTCAGAAGTGTGTCCCTGGAGCCACTATGTATCAATTCTGGACGTGTGAGGTGCCGCATTGTCCTTCTCGAATTGTCCAAGTCTGTCGGAATTCACAATGGACGTAAATGGATGCAGGTGATCAGAGAGGATGCTTACGTTCGTGCCAAATGTCAGAGTCGTATCCGACTGCACACGTATCCACACTATCACCGAGCCTCCACCAGCTTGAACAGTCCCCTGCTGACATGCAGGGTCCATGGATTCATGAGGTTGTCTCCATACCCGTACACGTCCATCCGCTCGATACAATTTGGAATGAGACTCGTCCGACCAGGCAACATGTTTCCAGTCATCAACAGTCCAATGTCGGTGTTGACGGGCCCAGGGGAGGCCTAAAGCTTTGTGTCGTGCAGTCGTAAAGGGTACACGAGTGGGCCTTCGGCTCCGATAGCCCATATAGATGATGTTTCGTTGAATGGTTCACACGCTGGAACTTGCTGATGATCCAGGATTTTGAAATCTATAGAAACTTGGGGAAGGGTTGCTCTTCTCTTACGTTGAACGATTCTCTTTGTCGTCGTTGGCCCCCTTCTGAATTGCGATGAACGATTCTCTTTGTCGTCGTTCTCCCCCTTCTTTCAGAATCCTTTTACGGCCACAGCGACGTCGGAGATTTGATGTTTTACCGGTTTCCTGATATTCACGGTACACTCGTGAAATGGTCGTACGGGAGAATCCCCACTTCACCGCTACCTCGGATATGCTGTGTCTCATCGCTCGTCTGCCGACTATAATACCACGTTCAAACTTACTCAGATCTTGATAACCTGCCATTGTAGCAGCAGTAGCCGATCTAACATCTGCGCCAGACATTTGTCTCACAGGCGTTTCCGACCGCAGCGCCGTATTCTGCCTGTTTACATATCTCTGTATTTGAATACGCATGCCTAGACCAGTTTCTTTGGCGCTTCAGTGTATATCTACGTGGATACTTCGCGAATCTCACTTAAGTGCCTGGAATAGGGTTCATCGAACCACTTTCACAATAATTCTCAATTATTCCACTCTCGAACAGCGCACGGAGAAAAACGAACACCTATGTCTTTCCATACGAGCTCTGATTTGCCTTACTTTGACTCGAGCCCCTATTTGTCACCGGCCGCTGTGACCGAGCGGTTCTAGGCGCTTCAATCCGGAACCGCGCTGCTGCTACGGTCGCAGGTTCGAATCCTGCCTCGGGCATGGATGTGTGTGATGTCCTCAGGTTAAATTAGGTTTAAGTAGTTCTAAGTTCTAGGGGACTGATGACCTCAGATGTTAAGTCCCATAGTGCTTAGAGCCATTTGAACCCTATTTGTCGATAATACAAAACGAGCTGCCCTTCTCTGAACTTGCTCGACGTACTCCGTTAATCCTATCTGGTAAGCATCCCACACAGCGCAGCAGTATTCCAAAAGAGGACGGACAGGCGTTGTGTAGGCAGTCTCTTTAGTAGAACTGTTGCATCTTGTAAGTTTTCTGCCCAATAAATCAAAATTTTTGATTCGGCTTCGCCATAACATTTTCTATTTGTTATTTCCAATTTGTGTTGTTCGTAATCGTAATTCCTATGTATTTAGTTCAGTTCACGGCCTCCAGGTTTCATTGATTTATCGTGTAACCGAAGTTTAACGGATTCCTTTTAGCACTTTTCGTTATTTAGGGTCAACTGCCAAATTTTGCACCACACAGATATCTTTTCTAAATCGTTCTGCAATTTGTTTTGAGCTTCTTATGACTCTACAGGATGGTAAACGACGACATCATCTGCAAAAAGCCTAAGATGGCTGCTGAGACTTTCTTCTATATCGTATGCACAGGTAAGGAAGAGCAGAGGGTCTAAACACTACCTTGGGGAACGCCAGAAATAACTTCTGTTTTACTCGGGACGTTTCCACTGCCGCGCCATTTCAATCGCACACAGTGATGCACCTGTTACCGTTATTGCAACAGAACACGCAGAACATGTACTCTCTTCTCACAATGTCCCACGCTTGTTCGGCAATGGTCTTAGCGTGGGGTAACATGTGTAACTAAGTTTTCGAAATACCCCCTATTACGTGCCTTTCCTCGCTGTGAGCTCACCACTGTTGCTCATGATTCTTGGTAGTTCCATTGTCTTTAAGTTGGTTCTTGTTTGTTATTATACAGTTCGGAGAACTTCAGTTCATGTTAAGTGTTGATGCATCTTTTGAAATTACGCTTAATGTGCCCCAAGTCGTTACTACGCATCAGCTTCCGAACTAAACAAGATAACAACTTGTGGTTGCATTCTGCAAACACTAGCACGCAAGGGCAGCGAGTCGTTTGATCGTATCAGTAATGGATGACGGAATCTGTGTGCTGCTGTCCCGACTAGTGATGTGTACTATCAGCTAATGGATCACTTACCGAGTTCGCGGGAGTCTGTATCCTTCGACCGTCGTAATGAAACAGTGGAATGCACGATGTGGCATTTTCGTTATGTGGCGGTAGCCAATCCCAGCCTATCATCATAGAATTTAATGGAGGAGACACTGAGTTTAATAGCTGTTGACACCACTGGGCTTGTGGGGATATCTATGTGTTCACGAACAGTAGGAGCAAATGAAGCACTACGCATCAGCTGTCACCCAAAAAAGAAGCATATGAAACTTCCTGGCAGATTAAAACTGTGTGCCGGACCGAGACTCGAACTCGGGACCTTTGCCTTTCGCGGGCTAGTGCTCTACCAACTGAGCTACCCAAGCACGACTCATGCCCCGTCCTCACAGCTTTACTTTTGCCAGTATCTCGTCTCCTATCTTCCAAACTTTACAGAAGCTCTGCTGCGAATCAGCGCACACTCCGCTGCAGAGTGAAAATCTCATTCTGGAAACATCCCCCAGGCTGTGGCTAAGCCATGTCTCCGCAATATCCTTTCTTTTAGGAGTGCTAGTTCTGCAGGGTTCGCAGGAGAGCTTCTGTAAAGTTTGGAAGGTAGGAGACGAGATACTGGCAGAAGTAAAGCTGTGAGGACGGGGCGTGAGTCGTGCCTGGGTAGCTCAGTTGGTAGAGCACTTGCCCGCGAAAGGCAAAGGTCCCGAGTTCGAGTGTCGGTCCGGCACACAGTTTTAATCTGCCAAAAAGTTTCATATCAGCGCACACACTGCTGCAGAGTGAAAATCTCATTCTGGAAAAAATATATGTTCCGCAAGGTAAATGGGTAAATGAAAAAAGCTGCACTTATGCTTGTCAAGATAAGATCTATAAGGGGCGGTAAAAGTTTCCGTCTGAGGGCGCCGCTGCGTCGTATATGCAACGTAACGCAACTCCGATGCGATAACATAATCATCGACATGTAGTCTAGGGATTAGTGCGGTATTCCTGTCTTTCCGACGTCTGTGCGGTAAACGCGAAAACGTGAACTATGGCGACGTTATTACAAAATGCGTCCAAACAGCACCAACGTGCTGCTGTTCTTTTCTTGGCTCCCAAAGAACGAACACCAGTAATCATCCAACTGAGAATGAAGGCTGAGTATGGGGTAGCATGTTGTCAAATACCACCGTTGTGGACTAGAAACTGTGACAAGTGGTGCTGCATCATGATGACGGAAGTCCCCATATCGCAAATGTCTTACAGCAGCAGTGACGACAACTCAATTGGGAGACGCTCGAGCACCACCGCCTTGCACGGGTAGTGCCGGCCTCTCCCCATGCGATCATCATGGGTTCGGTACCTTAAAAAAGGCTTGGAAGGTCGACGACTTTCGGACGAGGATGTGCAGCAGGGAGTTATGGACTCCACGCAGCGGGCCAGGGTGTTTTTTACCAACCTGGTATCTTCCACCTGCTGTTTAGGTGGGGCGATTTCTTGAAGCCCAAACGATTTTGCTGATTGGCATACCGAATCTGGACAGTAAGGCCTTCGGACGGAAAATTTTTCCTCACCCCCTTACATAAGATGTACAACGTGCAGCACAGAGACACATCCGCATAGCACGAAACGTATGTGCCAGAAATGTGGGCGTTGGACTTCGCGTGAGTTACATTAAGTGTAATACCAAGTAATACGGAAAGTGAACACTCTCTGGTTTCAGAATGAAATTTTCACTCTACAGCGAAGTGTGCGCCGATATGAAACTTCCTGGCAGATTAAAACTGTGTGCCGGACCGAGACTCGAACTCGGGACCTTTGCCTTTCGCGGGCAAGTGCTCTACCAACTGAGCTACCCAAGCACGACTCACGCCCTGTACTCACAGCTTTACTTCTGCCAGTACCTCGTCTCCTACCTTCCAAACTTTACAGAAGCTCTCCTGCGAACCTTGCAGCATTAGCACTCCTGAAAGAAAGGATATTGCGGATACATGGCTTAGCCACAGCCTGGGGGATGTTTCTAGAATGAGATTTTCACTCTGCAGCGGAAATGTATTGACAGGGAAATGTTCGTTTCATCTCGATTCTTTATAATAAAGTGCTCTGTAGCCTAACTGTGCGTTCAGTGAAGTCATAACGATCTATACGTTGTTAGAATAATCACACATAGTGCTTGCAATAAGGGCCTGGAAGAGTGCCGGCCGCTGTGGCCGAGCGGTTCTAGGCGCTTCAGTCGCAGGTCGCAGGTTCGAATCCTGCCTCGGGCACGGATGTGTGTGATGTCCTTAGGTTAGTTAGGTTTAAGTAGTTCTAAGTTCTAGGGGACTGATGACCTCAGGTGTTGAGTCCCACAGTGCTCAGAGCCATTTGAACCTAGAAGAGTCGTTAAGTAAATTCTCAATTCATCACCATTTCTTGACATTTTTCTCTATGAACGTTTAACAGCAATCATCATCATCATGGGTCCCCCCATCGTCATGTTCTCTTCCAAACAAACGTGCCTTGCTGTAACGATACACGTGTTCGGTGGAAGATTAAGAAAAACAAATAAAAAGTGAGAGAGACTGGAAGGCAATAGGGTCAGACAGTCTGACTTACTGTGTGTGTCATCTTTGGCCGGTTCCACCCATGGCGCTGCACGACGGCTGGCGCTCTTGCACAACCTTGGTTTCTTGAAACCGCTTGAGAAGCGTATCGTACTAGAATTAGTGTAGCATACGTTACATCTATGTGTGTACTATAGTCCTGCGAAAGGTGAGCAAAATTAGTGACTCCTTGGCCATACGCCTCCGTTATGACCTAAGGCAATGACCGACCTGCAAGAAACTAAGTATCTATGGAAATGAACATTGTTTCCAAAAATATTGATCATGTGCAAAAAAATTCACGCTCTTCACAAAGCATGTTCTCAGTTCCATGGATAGAGAAACCACTTCTCCAGTTTTTTAAAAACTCGTCACACAATACCACAAGGACGGCTTGTTAAGACAGTACCGTCCGTGTACACTACAGAACAGCAACAGCTTCGCAGGGGCGACAAATATTATATTTTCAGTATTTCATACAATTATTGGACAAATTTAAAAATTTAAAACACTGTCATAATCTACTCATCAAAAGGTAAAAATCTTGTGTTAAGAATTTAACAAAGTAAGACGCACTGAGATGCGTGAAAAACTAGCTTTTCTTAAAACGGAAAGTACAATAATTCAGTCTTCGCGAGTTTGATAATGGAGGACTTAGACTCTCCCAACAGAGTTAATAAATACCTTTCTAAATTTTTTCTCGCTTTAAAGATTTTACAAGCTTAACATAAAATATTTAGCACGTTAACTTATATGTAATCAGGCATTTGAAGCTGTCTTACACACGTGAGTTTAAAGACTCTCGTGGTGGGATTTCTTGTAAGATATCGTACCAGCTGAGAGACTGGTTTGGCATCCAGTTAGACTTCGTCAAAATATAGTTTGGTGCAAAGAGCTCCAACTTGTTCTTAATGTAGAGCAGTGCAAAGCTAGTCTGTTCACGAAACGTCGATGCATAGTATCCTTTGACTACCGCATTAATGTGTCATACACTCTCGTGGCATGCAAATATTAAGTGCAACAAGCACAGACGCTCAGAACAGAGCTTGCATGCTGAACACTTGTACGTTTCATACCTGCTGAAGTGTGTGGCATCCGCACTGGGTATTACCGATATCGAGCGTATACAGAGGCGGTGCGGATGGTCAGTGGCTCACAGGATTGGTCAAAGTGTTAACAGAAATGTTTAGAATTCTTAACTGGTAGGCATAAGGTCGAGGACACCCAATACTTTGAGAAAACCTGCTTAGAATGTTTCAAAAATCGTCACTTAAGGTAGGAACTGCGAATACTTCTTGCCGCCACCCCGCCGCCTCCCCCCGCCCAGAGATGCCCATCTCTCGGAGATCAGCGTACAAGCAGTCGTTCTTCCCAACCTATATCTCTGAACGTTACGAGAAGAAACCATCCATGTTACAATAAAAAGTACCTCCTACCCCATCATTTCAAGAGTTATTCGCAGAGTATAGACGTACGTGTAGAAGCACGAGCAGAGATGCCATCCTTAAGTCACTTAATCGGCAGATAATCTGGAAGGAATCTCATTATACACTTTATTTACGCAGCGCGCCGACAAAATTTGATGTAAAGTAAGTGTCACACACAGGATCACTTTCTGTTAAGTGCCGTAAGGCCGTGTTTCATTTGTATTGGCGTAGTGTCTTCACCAACAAGGGAAAACGGAAACGGCCAGTTTTCACGACTCACACTTGACACGCTCTCCAATGGGACCAACGACTGCGCTGTTTGGAACAAACAAGAAATATGGGGAATCCCGCTCGTCACCCGTGAGAAGACCGATGCCGCGCGAAGGTCTGGGTCATAGTAGCTTCTGATAGGGTACGGGGAAGTCCCGAATCCATCCCCGTCAGCAAGCGACGTTTTTATGCGCCTCTCCACGTGCGGTGCAGGGGTCACATCCTCGGTCTGCATGAGCTCTAGTACAAGTCAAGCGCCCACATGTCCAACACGCCTAGTATCTCACAGACGCTTCACCTCATTCTGGCTTCTTTTCTTCCGTAGCACAAATTTTTCACTAATCCGTATGGCTGAAAAAGAAGGCCAAACTACGAGTATCAATGTTTGGTCATGTCCAGGAGTCACACATTACGGTAGTATTTCACGCCCAAATTCTATGCATTCAATTTTAGACACAGCTTTAAACTTCTATACCATCTTCAAAAACGGCTACTGAACTTAAAAATCGTAATCAAAGCCGTAGCAACCTACCTGGAAGTCTAGCTGGAACAGAAGTCATCATGACACGTACAAATGCTTTAGTATTAAGCAATAATTCCCTTACCTCCGATTCTTTCAAGAACGTAACTCCCACATATACAATAGCGAGGAAAAGTTTAGACAAGGTTTGAAACTGTGACTGAAGTGTGTTAGAATACGCCAACGTCTCATTGTTTAAGTGTACAATGACAAGTGTACAATGACAATTTTGCAAGCACATGCAGTGATTTATATTGATTCTGCATACGAAATACCTTACGAATCGAAGAAGCACTGAAAAAGTAATAAATTAAAACGACACGGCTGATGCTGAAGATTCACTGCATGAACAACAAAAATATAACAAGCGATAAACTTTTTTCCTTTCATTATTTTGTGGGATATTCGAGAGTTAAAGTTTCGAAAGGATTCTAACGAATGTGTAAAGTTTGTTGGAAGCAGATACGTGCTCTCACTCTCTAATACTAGATGAATGTAGTCTCTGTAATTTGCGCACCGTGAATTAACGGTCCTTCAAGGCTTACAGACCTACAGAGCTTTTAACTTTAATACCCGTTTCATGGGCCCTTACGACTGGCGTAAGATAATCTGTCCCAGTCGATTTTGACATTTTAAATTTTTAAATGAATTATATGAAATAGTAAAAAACCATAATTGTTGCCTGTGGAAACTGCCAGATATGTAACCTCCAAGTAAAATGTAAATGTCGTGTGACTAGGGCCTCCTGTCGGGTAGACCGTTCGCCTGGAGCAAGTCTTTCGAGTTGACGCCAACTTCGGCGACTTACGCGTCGATGGGGATGAAATGATGATGATTAGGACAAAACACAACACCCAGTCCCTGAGCGGAGAAAATCTCTGTCTGTCACGCTGACCACTCAGCTACCGGGAGCGGACTAACTCCAAGTGGGACCGTGCGATCGATCAGCAATTTAGTAGAGTTGTAAAACTACTGTAGGCTACCACAGACTACTATAAATGATCGTAGACTACGAGAGTTTTCCTTGTAGCTTTGCTCAATTAGGATCGTAACCGTGTTACTCATTCGTTAGGAGAGTTGCATATTTATCTGGCGTTACCTTTTTTCGACCGCTTTGTTTGTGTACGCAGTTTCTAAATTCGTCTAGAAACCAGAAGCAGTGAATTGTCCAGAAACAGACTGTGTATAACCTACACATTATCCTCATATCCACTATTTAAAAATAAACGTTATTTACAGCAAATTTGAAAATGTCGATGTTTAATACACGTTTTATTCGAAAACTGTTGATTCGTAAAGTGAAAAGAGGGACGTTGTAAAAATAAAAGAAGAAACACTACAGATGTATTATATACCACTACAAAACGCTATTTCCTCAAAAAATGTAAAATAATAAAACTGCAAATCAAAAACATATCAAAACTTCGCTTCAATTCTTGGGCGACCTGATATAGAACATGTTTCCTTTACTGCTAAACATCTTACACATTTATCAATTATAAATGGAAACTCTCGCCTTTGATCCAGATGATGAACGCTGTATTGAGTGCGGTCTAACAACAATAATTACCCAGGCTGAATCGCCTAAAACTTGCACCGCAAATATTGCGGAATGGAAAGTGTTATTGACATGTCGTTTTCACGGAATGGTTAGCAGTGAGGGGTTCGTTTTGTTAGCCAATCAACAGATTGTAATATTACTCCGAAAATGTATTTTTTGTGCAAACATATGGAACAATGCCAACTGACACCATCAAAATTAGAATGTCACAGGTGTTTTTTTTTTAGGATTATAGTGCGAGGCGTTTAGGAGGTATCGTATTTTAAATAGTACCCACACGGACACTTGTACAATACCTGTGGCGTCACATGCTTAAGGACAACGCAAGTGCATACACTACTTTCGTGGATTCTGACCAATAACGAGACATCTGACCATCACAGATTGTGCTCAAAATGATTACCGGCAGCTGCAACACACGTTTCCAGTCTGGTATGGAACGACAGTTACACACGTGCTAGCATTTCGGCGGAGATGTCCGAGTAGGATGCGATAAGACGACGTCGCACACCAGTGAGTGTAGTTGGTACACTATGTGATCAAAAGTGCCCGGACACCCTCCAAAACATACGTTTTTCATATAAGGTGCATTGTGCTGCCACCTACCGCCAGGTACTCAATATCAGCGACGTCAGTAGTCATTAGACATCGTGAGAGAGCAGAATGGGGCGCTCCCAGCAGCTCACGGACTTCGAACGTGGTCAGGCGATTGGGTGTCACTTGAGCCATACGTCTGTAAGCGAGATTTTCACACTCCTAAACATCCATAGGCCCACTGTTTTCGATCTGATAGTGAAGTGGAAACGTGAAGGGACACGTACAGTACAAAAGCCTACATGCCGACCTCGTCAGTTGACTGACAGAGATCGTCGACAGTTGAACAGGGGTCGTAATGTGTAATAGGCAGACATCTATCCAGACCATCACACAGGAATTCCAAACTGCATCAGGATCTGCTGCAAGCACTATGACAGTTAGGCGGGAGGTGAGAAAACTTGGATTTCCTGGTCGAGCGGCTGGTCATAAGCCACACATCACGCCGGTAAACGCCAAACGACGCCTCGTTTGGTGTAAGGCTTAAAAATTGGACGATTGAACAGTGAAAAACGTTGTGTGGAGTGACGAATCACCGTACACAATGTGGCGATCCGATGGCAGGGTGTGGGTGTGGCGAATGCCCAGTGAACGTCATCTGCCAGCGTGTGTTGTGCCAACAGTAAATTTTGGAGGAGGTGGTGTTACGGTGTGGTCGTGTTTTTCATGGAGGGGGCTTACATCCCATGTTTTGCGTGGCACTATCACAGCACAGGCCTGCATTCATTCATGTTTTAAGCACCTTCTTGGTTCCCGTTGTTGAATTGCATTTGGGGATGGCGACTGCATCTTTCAACATGTTCGAGCACCTAATCATAATTCACGGCCTGTGGAGGAGTGGTTACACGACAATAACATCCCTGTAATGGACTGGCCTCCACAGAGTCCTGACCCGGATCCTGTAGAACACCTTTGGATGTTTTGGAACGCCGACTTCGTGCCAGGCCTCACGACCGACATAGATACCTCTCTTGAGTGCATCATTCCATGAACAACGGGCTGCCATTCCCCAAGAAACCTTCCAGCACCTGATTGAACGTATGCCTGCGAGAGTGGAAGCTGTCATCAAGGCTAACGGCGGGCCAACAACATATTGAACTCCAGCATTTCCGATGAAGGCGCCACGGATCAACTGCAACAGTAGCAAGAACGTTGATTTGCCTTCTCCTGTCGTAACTTGTTTTCTTCTATTAACGTTGTTCAGGTGTTGTACTACCGCTTTCACGTAACTGGTTGAAGAGGTTGTTAAATAATGGCGGCATGGTTGACGTCTATTACAATATCTTGCAGGATACACCGCACAAGGACGAACTGCATTATTCCTAGACTTTCCATAAACCATGAGCGTGTCGCCTTTCTTCTGCATTGGTCAATCCCAACGTCCATCAACGACATACTCCTCATGCTGCGAAACTGACTCGCTAATAAGTGGCAATGCACTCAAGGAACACAGAAGCACACTGTAAGCAAGAAAACAACATCGTACTTAGCAAAATGAAGTGTGTGTGGAAACTTTTCAAAGAGAGAGAGAGAGAGAGAGAGGTACCTCGTAAACCACTCGCACTAGGGACCTGCGGCAAACACCACTGACATTCTATGTTATCCTACTTTGGTCTGTTTATGTCGATGAGCACTGCTCTGTTTTAAACAATGTATGTCAAAACAAAAAAACATTTCTATGTATTATTGGCTAAGAATACGAACCCCTGACTACCCACCCATTGTGTGAAAACCGCAAATCAATAGCACTTTCCATTTCCGCAATATTTGCAGTGGATGTTTCTGGAGATTCCCTCTGTATTCATTTTGTGTGCTCGTGGATGTTAACTATAATTGCATCAGAAGTAATTGTCTTGGTTACATGGAAGTGCAGAAGTTAAGCGATCAGCTTTTCTTTCCCTTACAAGATGCAATTTATATCTTGTAAGGATATAAAGTACACAATGGTCTAACACTGAACAATGTACGGCTCTAATTATGTAAAAAAAAAAAAAAAAAAAATAAACAATTCCTCTCACACACACATTCATTTATGTTTTTGTTTCCCTGCCAATGCTACCAATACTAGCGGTAATCCTACCATTTACTGCGTCATTTACGTGCTGTTACAAAACCACCGAACCGTAGTTTTTTGTATATCGCAGCTCGACGGTTTAGCAATACAGGTACGTTCACCATGCGAAACCGCTATTTTGTATGGCTGACAAACCTCCACAGACGGCTGGCTGGTGGCCAACAGCGCCACGTAACGTGAGTCATATATGATGTGTTGTTCCCCATTCCCGCATAATCGTTACCCACGCTGAGCAACATCCAGTCGCCTCACATCAGACGGGCAACAACGTCCTACACAGATTTTGATCGACAATGGCGAAGACATGTTCTCTTCCCGCCCTCATTGCGACTGCAGTGAGACAAATCTCGTAAACCTGTCGGAGACGGGCCAAGAATTAGCTCTCACGTCTTTCGCACCAGAATCGTTCAGGTAAGAAAACACGTCCTTACTGTCTTCTCATATCCCTGGGCAAAACTGGCTGGCTTCAACCTCCCTCGTTTCACCTGGACAAAATTAACTTTGATGTTGAAATGCACACCACAGTTAAAAAACGCCACGACCGTGTATTCACAATTTCTACGAAACAGCTAAGCCAGAAAAACTACATTTTCGTAACATTTCATTCTGTATCATGAAGGATACAGAGGGTTTTCAAGGTCTGATCCATTATAGTGTTCAGTCCTTTTAACGCAAATACTAGGTGAGCCAGTATTCGAAAACAGGAGATCCCAAATGGAATAGGTTTTCTTATTTTCCATACTCTAGGTACAAGCTATGACACATTACAAAGCCATAGTTTTTTCGGTCAAATACCTGACATGCTGTACTGGGGCAGGGAGAGTCTCAACTGTGAGTACAGTGGAGAGGATTTCCAACTCTAGTAGTTGCTAATCTTTTAGCGAGGTGAGTTTCGGCAGCGATCACATGCTCAAAGAAATGCATTTTTAACTACCTGTTCAAATAAGCCTGTATACTTAACCGGTTTCGGTCTCTGAAACCATCGTCACAGGAAGACTATCGGTTCAAATGGCTCTGAGCACTATGGGACTCAACTGCTGAGGTCATTAGTCCCCTAGAACTTAGAACTAGTTAAACCTAACTAACCTAAGGACATCACAAACATCCATGCCCGAGGCAGGATTCGAACCTGCGACCGTAGCGGTCTTGCGGTTCCAGACTGCAGCGCCTTTAACCGCACGGCCACTTCGGCCGGCCTAAATTTTCAACATAAATGCTTTTTAAACTAACGTACACATCACAAACAGATTATCCCAAAGTTATGTCAAAAATAAATACGCTTCAACCACTTTTTTAAGTGCAAAATAACATTGCATATGCAATCATGTATGAATATACATAAACATGTACCAACTGTAATACCTGAAGAAAACTGCACAAGGCAGGATCACTAAGAAAAACACTTTAATGCATGACCGGTTTCGACAGAGCTATGTTGTTACCATAGGATCTTTCGTTTTAAAATTTTTTAGAACATATTGTCCATTATATGTTGTAAAAAATTTGAAGCATCAGATACGATGATGACATCATAGTTCTGTCAAACTTGCCAACCTATGTCACAAGTGCTAGTCAGTAACCATCTGATACAGACCTCCGGCAGTATGCATTTCGACACGTACACGTCGATTAACCAATGTCTCTGTCACTGGATGACCTAGATCTCAGATACTATACGTCATAGGAAAGGTTATATACACGACCTGTTATATGTATTGCAAATGTAAACCCATCGCGCCATACATCGCTGGACCCGTGTGATACTAACTGTGTATACATTTAAGTCATCAGTATACCGAGGGCCGCGCGGGCTTAGCCGAGTGGTCTGAGGCGCTGCAGTCATGGACTGTGCGGCTGGACCCAGCGGAGGTTCGAGTCCTCCCTCGGGCATGGGTGTGTGTGTTTGTCCTTAGGATAATTTAGGTTAAGTAAGGTGTAAGCTTAGGGACTGATGACCTTAGCAGTTAAGTCCCATAAGATTTCACACTCATTTGAACATTTGAACAAGTATACCGAGGTCTAAATTATGTTAATATTTGTAATATAAAGCGCTACTGTCTGAGGTCTATGTTTTACGATTACTATCGCGATTTTGGAGAGTCACATCTGCAGTAATGCAGAATGTGATGGTATGGTGAGATTTACATTACCATTCAAAATGGTTCAAATCGCTCTAAGCACTATGGGACTTTACATCTGAGGTCATCAGCTCCCTAGACTTAGAACTACTTAAACCTAAACAACCTAAGGACATCACACACGTTCATGCCCGAGGCAGAATTCGAACCTGCGACCGTAGCAGCAGCGCGGTTCCGATCTAAAGCGCCTAGAACCGCTCGGCCATAGCGGCCGGCTACATTACTATTTCAACCTATATTTCAACCTATATTGAATGCGTTGTATAGTACCATGGTGTATATTATCTACACACCACAGCCACAGCTACTGAGGTTTATACCTTCACTGCAGTGTTGCAGGTCCAGGGATGTATCGATGTCGCGACACGATGTATCGACAACACGGCCACATTGTAGTAAGATCTTTTTCTAAGATATACTTTATTGCTTCTACTTCTCTGACTGCAAACGGTCTATTTCTTTGTATGTAAGCTATACTGAATATGGTAGCATACTCTTTGCACTGTATTCTTTGCAGTTCTTAACATGTGATATTTGTTGTTTCTAGTCAGCTGGAATCAATCTTCATGACAGTTCCCTCATATACGGTTGCGTATTATTAGGAGACAAATTTGATGCTGTGTAAGGTCATGGTATATGGTGGATGGTCGTATGTACTTATTGTAAGGGTGTGGGCTTTCGAAACATGTAAGAGAAAGATGAATTGCTTTTCCATCTGAAGTTTTGTCTTCGTAAGTACTTTTATTATTCTCTTTAAACTTTGTGTTTATATTATTTGCTGGTCATAATCTGTACTCATACATGGCCTTTTTTTTTCACGTTTATGTCGATAATCTTCCTTTGGTGATGGTCTGAGACACCTAAACAGATAAACAATGAAGTTTTGTTTGTGCAACTAATGATTAAAAATGCAGTCCTTTCCAGTATTTGTCTTACAACCAAGGGAAGCTTCCCGAAATAATCGGCCAGAACTGAGGAACGGGAACTATTTTTAATTCAAATCCGGGATACGATGTTCCAGAAAGTCTAACATACGTGAAAGGCAACTTGTTTGGCTCTAAATTTCCTATCATACATTTGGACAAAGACTCATAAATATAAAAAAAGTTGTGTACACTAGTGTGGTACAAAGTATTGTCCTTACATACATACAGACATACGCGGAACTTAACGAATCTAGGGATACAGGAAACACAGCAACACTCGTGACGCTGTGCAGCCGTACTAGCCAAAAGAACATAGCGATATATTGGCCACTGCATAGACGGAGCACAATTTCGGAAACTGCCTAGAGCGATTTAGGGAAATCAAGAGAAACCTAAATTACGATGTCCGGACGCATATCTGAATCGTATAACTCCCCCCCCCCCCCCCCCCCAATGTGAGTTCAGTGTGCTAGCCACAGCGCCACTTCTCTCGGTCCCACTAATTGCGTAAGGCGATTGTGGCGTTTTTCGACTCTCACTCTCCCTCTCCCTCCCTCCTCGGTGAGATGTCGTCAGATTTGGCTCGACACCCCCCCCCCCCCAAAAAAAAAAAAAAAATAAATAAATAAATAAAATAATGCACCTGAGATTTTTCAAAATGCGCACTTTTTGTTTAAGTATGTTAATTTGTGCTTACCTACGTTGGATTTATTTTTAAAAACACAATTTGCTTATTTTTAGTTATGATTAATTAAGACTAGTATTTCCGGCAGAATGTAGCCTAGAATCACAATGAGGATAAAATACTTAAATAAAAGGAGCTGTTAAAATTCTTAAAAGAATTATCATTCTAATTCAGTGCACGTGGACTCGTGAGGTATGAAAAGTGACTACTGGATTCATCATGTCCAAGTGATTTTCAGTAAAATCATCTGCTCTTTCAATCTCTGATTTAGTTACTCTAAACCGTTGTCGCTTGCAAATACCTTAGTACCTCGACGTGTGATAATTCGTAAGGGCCGCACTTCGCGCGTTGGTACAGCTGATGCGCTGTGGGCCGCACACCCGTGCTCTGCAGCTTTTTTGATGGACGCAAGGCAGATACGGAATGTACTGCCATGATCTCTCTTTCCAAAAATGGTTCAAATGGCTCTGAGCACTATGGGACTCAACTAAGGACATCACACACATCCATGCCCGAGGCAGGATTCGAACCTGCAACCGTAGCAGTCGCACGGTTCCGGACTGCGCGCCTAGAACCACGAGACCACCGCGGCCGGCGCTCTTTTTCCAGATCACCACATATACTTGGGCAATACAGATCATAGGACATGCTAATGATGGTGCGCAAAGGTTGAATCGGCAGGCAGTGGCGAATCAATAAGGTGTTCAGATAACTGCGATAAACATTACTGTGTAGGATTTAGCCATATTTTAGTGGAGAAACATGTTTTACTTAAATTAAATCACTTTTTTCGCAATTCTGCACTGCTTCTTGCGGAAAAAAATACGTGATATTTGCCTCCCCCCCCCCCCCCACGTGAGGCTGGGTGAGATTCGGCTCGCAACCCCCCCCCCCCCCCCTAGCGACTCACGTAATTAATGGACGTATATCTACTCAAGATAATACTGCCGAGAAGCGATAGTGACCCGCTCAGCGGTGCAGCTAAGTGTGTTGCATAAACGACAGGGGTGCGCTAATTCAGAGGAAGGAAGTGAGCTGTTACTCAACTGAAGCTACGCTAACGTAACCCATTGTAAGAAGCTGCAACGCCGTGACGAGACTGATTTGATAATGTGAAGAAGAACGACCATTAATGGACAATAATTAGACTTTTGTATAGGGTACTCCATATACCACACTGATCATGTTTTCATAGCAAGAAGATGCTAGAGGGCTCTTTCTGTACATTACCATGCATTATAACCTTCAAAAAGATGGGAAAAGAAATAAAAACTTTGAAGATTGCCGGTGACACCGTAATAGTGACAGCAAAGGACTTGGAAGAGAGTTGAACGGAATGGATACGATCTTCCAAAGATATTATAAAGGAACACAAATGAAAGTCAAAGAAGGATAAAGGAAGGCAGCCGAATTTAATCCAGGAGATGTTGATGCAATTAATATTAGTAAATTAGACATTAAAAGTAGTAGATGAGTTTTGCTATTTGGGCAGTAAACAAACTTGCTACGGCCATCGTAGAAAGGATATAAAATGCAGACTGGCAATAGCAAGAATAGCATTTCTGAAAGATATGAGTTTCTAACATCGAATAGAAATTTCAGTATTACGCAATCTTTGGTAAGGCTATTTTCTCGAGTGAGCCTTGCACGAAAATGAATCGTGGACGATAAACGCAACACAGACAAGAAGAGAACAGAAGCTTTTCAAAAGCTGAGCATTAGAATGGTGATTGAATAACTAAACAAGAGGTAGTGAATTGAAATGGATAAGAGAGCAATCTATGACATAACTAAAACAAACGATAGACTGAAGGCATTCTGAAGCATCAAGGAATCGTCATGTCATTTCACTTCTACGTGAAATAAGTCGTAAGTAATCTTTTTAAGCGATTAATATTAATTTTACCTCCCAAGAGAAACGTCTGTATCCTCCACGGAAGAATGTGCCGCTCGAGAAGCAGTGATAACTGGCAGAATAGTAGGATCCAAGATGCTTCTCATCATACCAAACAGCAAGAGAGTATTTCAGTTTTTACATTCGTCCGATATTATGCAGACACCTCAACTTATTTTGGTTATCAAACAGGAAATAAAAAAAAAATCAACTGCCCAACACGTACAATAATATTGGGCAAGCACCGCCAAAGAAATAATATTTAATGAATATGTGGATAAACTAGCGAAAGGGGCACTGAACAAGCTACAAACACATTGTTTCAAGTCCACATCTCGTTGTCTAGTGGTATAGCGTTGCTGCCCCTGGATCACGGAGTCCTGGGTTCGATTTCCGGCCTGGGGACTGGGTGTCTGTATTTTCATCTCATCATCATTCGGGAAGTGGCAAGACTGGAAATGGAGAGATTGGGAACTTGTACGGGCGATGATGACCACGATGTTGAGCGTCCATTATCATCATAACATTGTTTCGAACTACCACTAATTAAGATTATAAAGTATTGTCAAAAAACGAACCTTTCAACAATGCAAATTCAAGTGGAATCAATCTAAAGTAGGTGGAATCGATCTAAAACTTTACCCAAGATTTTTATCTAAAATCTTTGTTTATTTCGTTTAAAGGAAACAGAAGACAAACAATATCGGTAATAGGGGAGAGATTCGACCACTGTTCTTTTCTAGTCATGTGTATCGAATCTTGGTGATTTCGTCCCCATGTTCTAATTGCGACGGATTATCATTTGGTGATGCGATCTATTTTTGTTTTTTTCGTGGAGGCGGTTTACAGAGTCAGCAAAATCTGGAGGACAATTACTAACTGCTGTCTATGCAAATTGATGAAAGGTATTAGAGGGTATAAAATAAAGACACTGACGCTAATCTCTTTTGTTGGCTTGCTTTGATGTTTCCTTATTGCTGGTTGTTTCAGTACAGTAGGATTTGTCCCCCAACTCTTGTCCAGCTTCCGATTTTCTCCCTCCTTCCTGTTTCCTGATAAACCGAAAGCCTGGACGTTAATTTCACAAAATAGACAAATCTGAGTGGAATGATGAACAAGGTGCATCAAGCAATGTTGTGGAGAGACACAGTTGGCAGTAACGCTGCGGCACTTGGACGTATTTGTTGTACAGTTATTTCTGAGCATAGCAATGGCACCACATTTTGGTGTCACAAAATACTGCAATAAGGTATGTCCTGCAATGCAGTGGTGTCCGCCATGTTGTCCCTCTTGTCTCTACTTGGCGCGAGCTTATGAGTAGTCAGGGTAGAGACGCGCTATCTTCAGGTCTACAGGGTGCCCAACGAGGAATGGTCAACGTTCGGGGATACAACAGGAACGCTCACTTCAAAATATATGCCATATTCCGAATTAAACGGGTTTCGTTCCCCTTCTCAACGATACCGTACCGCTCGCGAATAACACTGGTTATCATGATGTATCAGACCAGAAGCCAGTACGTAGTAAACTTATGACCTCAGATCAATTAGTTTTTATACTCTAAATTTGTGTTACGGAACACTATAACACGTAGATGACATGATTTACGAGATGTGATCAAATAGTAACGGGAATTTCTTAATTGCGAGGGCTTTATGCAACCTATTTTCAGATATATTTTTGTCTTATTGGTACCCATGTTCCTGAAGTATGTTTGTATTTTAGGCATTTTGAATATTAATTTATTGTTAACAGTCGAAAAGGTTATACGTGTTATCGCGTGCTCGGCGTATTTTTACTTCCGATAATTACGAATCAAAAATTTTTGCATTAAATTTTGCTGGAAAAACGGAAGGAAGTGCAGCACCCTATTCGAAATGCTCACTGTGATTTTTGGTGAGGAGTAAGACAAGGGTTTAGGAGTGGTATAAAAGTTTCAAAGTGGGTCGAGAAGGCGCTGAAGACGAAGACCGGCCTGGATACCCTAGTAAATCAATCACTGAGGCCAATATGGAAGTAGTAAAGAAAATTGTCTTGGAAAAATCGCTGAATCACCACCAGAGACGTCTCTAATGATATAAACACATCGTTTGGCTCATACCCAGCAATTTTTTTGAGTGTCTTGGGCATGAAACGTGTAGGAGCTAAGTTTGTTCCTAAATTGTTGAATTTCGACCACAAACGACGTCGCGTGGACATGTTCAGGAATTGCTGAATGAAGTAGACAACGATCTAGAACTTCTAAAGATTGCAACAGGTGACGAAACAACATGGATGTAAGAGTATGGCCGGCCGGTGTGGCCGAGCGGTTCTAGGCGCTTCAGTATGGTACCGCGCGACTGCTACGGTCGCAGGTTCGAATCCTGCTTCGGGCATGGATGTGTGTGATGTCAAGTTAGTTAGGACTGATGACCTCAGATGTTAAGTCCCATAGTGCTCAGAGCCATTTTTTGTAAGGATATGACGTCGAAACCAAGGCCCAATCGTCCCAATGGGAATTGCCTGAAGAGCCGAGACCGAAACAATTCGACAAGTTCGATGACATATGAAGGTTCTTCTCACTGCTTTCTTCGATTACAATGGGATAGTGCATCCTGAGTTCCTGCCTTGTGGTGGTAAGAACAATAAGGAACACTACTTGGAAATAACGCGCCGTTCGCGTGAAGCAATCCGAACAAAATGACTAGAATTGTGGCACAACTACCTGTGGAAACTGCATCGTGGTAATGCCCCCCAATCACGACTCAACTTTTTTTTTTTTTTTTTTTTTTTGCAAGAAACAAAACCATTATGTTGTCTCAGCCACTATAATCGCCAGGCAGGGCCCCCTCCGACTTCTTTCTATTCTCGGGGTTAATGAGAACCATAGAGAGACGTCGTTTTGCCACCACTGATGAGATAAAAACAGAATCGGTGAATGTGCTGAACAGCATAACGACAAGTGAGTTTCAGAAGTGTTTCCAAGATCGGGGAAAGCGCTGGCACAATTGTATTATATATGAGGGGGATTACTTTGGGGAGGAAAAAGTTGATGTCGAATGAATGAAGATTCTTTAAGGAAAACAAAAATGTTTCGTTACTTTTTGGTCACACCTCGTATATAGACATTGAATTAGAATGTTTTTACCTCAAACTGGATTGACACAGCTCTCGACGCTGGTCTGTCCTGTACAAGTCTCTTCAACTCTAACTGCTGCAACCCACATTCCTTTGAACCTGCTTAGCCTTAGTCTCCCTAAACAGCTTTTACCTCCACACTTTCCCTCATTACCATAATAACTATTCCTTGACACCTCAGTACGTGTCCTATCAACCTATTTTTTCTTTTAATCACGATAGTGCATACGCTATAGCAGCTTAAATTCCGTCATTATGGACGTCTCATGATCACGGCGTTGACTGTCTCCGCAGGATGGCAGGTCGCGGGGCGGCGATGTGTGCGTCGTCAATGCTGATGACGCTGCTGGCTGTGCTGCTCACGCTCTCTGCGGTGGCCCCACCACGGGAGACGCAAGCTGCATCGCCAACGACGAGGCGGCTGCTGTACGCCACAGCCGAAGAACCCGATGTCCAGGTGAGTAAGGAGTAACGTTTGCGCGTACCTCGGTCAGCGCGCTAGCGGCAACCGCAGCGGGGGAAAGCAGCAGATGTGTATGGAAAAGAAGTGCACTATAATTACCATCACCACCACCACCACCACCACCACCACCACCACCACCACCACCACCACCACTACAACCACAACCACAACCATCACCACAACCATCACCACAACCATCCCCTGACCTACCGCCATATAATCTTTATCTTCCTCCTCCTCCTCCTCCTCCCCCTCATCATCACCACCATCAACATCATCCACATCTAAGTCCCCCTACACAAGCTCTGCTTTCCTGATAAGGCACCATTTGCTTCATTAAATGTTTTCGCAACTGCGGATATGGACAACCATCAGCTGCAGAATGGAATGAGGACAATGAAAATTTGTGCTGAACTGTGACTCGAACCCGCATTTCCCACTTATCGCGAGCGGTCACTTACCATTTGGCTATCCGTGCAGCCTTTACTCGTGTATCCATTATCTATATTACCGTACGGCGAGACATTTTACTTGAAAGTCTCTTGTCCGGTGTCGGCGGATAAATGCGGTATTGCAGTGCTTGTGTTATTTTGAATTAGAATGCAAATCCAACGGTATACTGTGTCGTAATTCGGAACATCGTATTTGTTTCATTAACGTGCACCTTGTTCAACCAATCTGTCTTCATGTCCTTTTGGTCATTTTGTTGGCCAGGTGCCCTGAAGCCTGCCATTTTTCTTCTCCCCCATAGTAATGTTTTTCTTTACCTGGTCTGCATCTCGTCTCGGGGAATCACTGCTATACCTATGGCTTCGCATTCCCGGAGAAATGTACGTTACGGTTTAACGTCCTGTCGACGTATAGGTTATTAGACGGAGTACAAGCTCGATTTGGTCAGACAAAAGGAAAGGAAGCTGCTGTGACGTTTTCAAAGAAACCGCTCACGGTGTAAGCCATATGGGGAAACCAAAGAAAACTTAAGTCAACGTCGTCTGACGCGCATTTGACACCGATATTCCCTAATACGAGTCTAGTGCCTTAGTCACTCCATCTACAGCTATTACATTTTGCAAGCCACTATACAGTGTATGGCGAAGCGTGCATAGTGTAAATGTAATTGATTTTCCCTCCTGTTCCACTCGCGTACTGAGCGAAGGAGAAATGACTGTATGCCTTTGTATGTGCTCTGATCTCTCTTATTATCACAGTCCCTGCACGAGATATACAATAGTGCCAGCATAACAGTCTACCAATCTTCCGTCGTTACTAAAAGGATTCCCATTTACACTCACCGAGTGTAACTCTCACCCGTTGCGAACCTAGCAACTCGTCTCTGAATTTGTTCGGTATCTGTTGTCGTACGTAAGCGACAAGCACTCCAAACGCAGGAACAGTTCTATGGAATTTGTCGCAGTAGCGTCTTTTAAGCAAATATCTATATAGACGTATTGCACTTTCCGAAAACTCTTAGAATAAATCAAGTCTTCCCAAATATCAGTTTACGTGATCCTCTCAGTTCATATCGCTTCATAGCGTTAACCCCAAAAACACATAATGGGGCGTGCTGATGTCATTCACTACCAATCTTTATTTTTTAAATTACTTTTAATGGGTTGTAAGAAGATACTAGAGGGCTCTTTCTTTTTTATTATAGGCATTATCTTACATTTACCCACGCCGCCCACGTCTTTCTGCAATTCTCTACGATCTTTCAAAGACGCGACGTCCCTCTAGGCAGGAGTATCGTCACAGATTCTTATAGTGCTGCCGATTCTACCTGAGAAACTCTTTACATATCTTAGGTTTCCTTAGGGAACACACGATGTTACTTTCGTCTCTGTGGAGAATTCGCTGTCCTGTATAACGCACTGGGTTCTGTTAATTAAGTAGTCCTAGACCCAGCCATACGATTATATGGAACACCTTCGGAAACATATCTTACTGTATCGATCACCTTTCGGAAATGTAGCAAAACAGAATTTTGAACATAAATTTATTGTCCGACAGAATCTCACTAATTTCCTACGACATCGCCGGCATCGGCCATACTCAGATCAATCCCACAACTGCAGAAACCACGATGACGATGAATACCGATCATTTCGTTTCAGATTATTTTGATTGTTTCAGACAATAATTTTTTCGACAGTCAATAAGTCATTCTTTCCGTGACAATCAAAATGTCTTTCTTTCCGAGAGGGAATTTACCTGTTCTCCTGAACACAAAAGTCACTCGTGTACACAAAATTACACTATGTAATCGAAAGCAGCCGGACACCACCAAAAACATACGTTTTTCATATTAGGTTAATTGTGCTGCCACCTACTGCCAGGTAGTCCCTATCAGCGACCTCAGTAGTCATTAGACATCGTGAGAGAGCAGAATGAGATGCTCCGCAGAACTCACGGACTTCGAACGTGGTCAGGTGGCTGGATATCACTTGTGTCATACGTCTGTACACGAGATTTCCACACTCCAGAACATCCCTAGGTTCACTGTTTCCGATGTGATAGTGAAGAGGAAACGTGAAGGGACACGTACAGTACAAATGCGCACAGGCCGACCTCGTCTGTTCACTGACCGAGACCGCCGACAGTTGAAGAGGGCCGTAATGAGTAATAGGCAGACATCTATTCAAACCATCACACAGGAATTCCAAACTGTATCAGGATCGACTACAATTACTATGACAGTTAGGTGGGATACGAAGAAACTTTGATTTCATGGTCGAGCGGCTGCTCATAAGCCACACATAAAACCGGTAAATGCCAAACGACGCCTCGCTTGGTGTAAGGAGCGTAAACATTGGACGACTGAACAGTGGAAAAGCGTTATGTGGGGTGACGAATCACGGTACACAATGTGGCGATCCAGTGGCAGGGTCTGGGTATGGCGAATCCCCTGCGAACGTCATCTGCCAGCGTGTGTAGAGCCAACAGTAAAATACGGAGGCGGTGGTGTTATGGTGTGGTCGTGTTTTTGATGGAGGGGGCTTGCATCCCTTTTTGTTCTGCGTGCCACTATCACAGCACAGGCCTACATTGATGTTTTGAGCAACTTCTTGCTTCCCACTGTTGAAGAGCAATTCGGGGATCGCGATTGCATCCTTCACCACGATCGAGCATCTGTTCATAATGCACGGCCTGTAGCGGAATGGTTACACGACAATAACACCCCTGTAATGGACTAGCCTGTACAGAGTCCTGACCTGAATCCTGTAGAACGACTTTGGGACGTTTTGGAACGCCGACTTCGTGTCTCTCCGACCGACATCGACACCTCTGTTCAGTGCAACACTCCGTGAAGAATGGGCTGCCATTCCCCAAGAAACCTTCCAGCACCTGATTGAAAGTATGCCTGCGAGAGTGGAAGCTGTCATCAGGGCTAAGGGTGGGCCAACACCATATTGAACTCCAGCATTACCGATGGAGGGCGCCACGAACTTGTAAGTCATTTTAAGCTAAGTGTCCGGATACTTTTAATCACATAGTGTACCTGGGCACGTATTAGTGGACATTAACATGTGGTGTGTCCATACTTCAGCAGCTCTGTTAGGACAGTTTCAATGAGGTGTCTGTGGAGGAATGGCAGCCCATTTTTCAACACGACCTGAACCAGAGAGGGTAGTGTTACTGAAGGCTGTCGTGGAGAACGAAGTAGTCTAAACTTGTCCCAAAGGTGTTCCACTGCGTTCAGGTGGTGACTCTCGGCAGGCCAGTCCGTTTCAGGAATCTTACTGTCCATAGACCATTGCCTCATAGATGCTGCTTAATGATACTGCGCACTGCCATGCTGCTATAAACAACTATTCCTCTAATGTACACAGTACACAATGCTCTGAAGTATGTTCGTATTCTTAAGATTTCAGCGGTTCCTTAAGCGCAGTAAGGGGAGCACACTAACCACGAAAAACACTCCCATACAATACCTCCACATCCTCCGTACTCAATGCTGGCACTACACATGATGACAAGGAACGTACTCCAGACATTCGCTTAACGCAAACCCTTCTATCCGATTTTCATAATTTACAGTGAGATTCGTCACACCAAAGCACTCGTTTCCAGCGATCCACTGTCTTCATACCACCTCAAGCGCCACTTAGCGTTGACTACAGACAAGTACGACGTACGAGTAGCTTCTCGACCACTACACCCATTTTTTTAACTTCCTATGTACACTCGCTGTGTTAGTTGAACTAGTGGTAGCACTTTGAAGCTCTCGAGTGATTCTTTCCGCCGATTTCATGCGATAAAAGCTTTCAACCAACCTTCGCAATGGTCGATGGTTCCTTTCTCAGACAGTGCCAGCCGTTGTTCATTAGCATTTCCACCAGACAATGATAAGACGAATAGCCGACTCGGACAGCTTTAGATGGGTTGCAATCTCCCTCACAGATTTGTTACTCAGGTAACATGCAATGGCCACGTTCGCAGCAATGAACTCTCCCGACCGACAAATTCAGCTGTGAACATTTTTCTTCTGACAACACAAAACTCGCCGTATCCTTTTATACTGACGAGTCTGGCTTTATAGGCTTCAAGTTGTCCGAGGGTGATTTGAAAATTTCTCGGAACGGAATAGAAAAAAGTACTTACATCACTGAAACTTTTTTTTTTATTTTTCAATGTATTCTCCTTGTAGATTAATGCACTTGGTCCAACAGTGTTCCAGTGCCTAGATCCCATCTCAAAAATGAGTTTCCTCCAGGCCTGCAAAATAGTTGTCAACTCCGGCTATCAATTCTTCGTCTGAAGTGAATCTTCGTCCACCAAGAAAAATTTTCAGTTTTGGGAAGAAATGGAAGTCTTACACAGCCATATCAGGTGAATAAGGCGGGTGTGGGAACAATTCATACCTTAGATCGTGTAATTTTGCCATAGCGATGGCACACGTGTGCGGGCGCGCATTGTCTTGATGGAAGATGAATTTCTTCCTTGATAAACCTGACCTTTTTTTCATGTATCTTTAGTTGAAATATGTCCAGGAGGTTAGCATAGCATTCTCCAGTAACTGTTTTCCCAGTGGGGAGATAACATACAAACAAAATCCCCTTCACATCCCAGAACACCTTTCCCTCCGAAGGAATTGTCTTTGCCTCCTTTGGTGGCGGAGAATCAGCATGTTTCCACTGTCTTGACTGTTGCTTTGTCTCTGGGATATAGTAGTGCACCCAAGCTTCATCTGTGGTCACAAACCGGCGCAAACAATCTTGTTCGTTTCTCCTGACCTCTCGTGGTGATTCCGAGAACTTTTCAAACCACCCTCGTACACTACTGGTCATTAAATTTGCTACTCCAAGAAGAAATACAGATGATAAACGGGTATTCATTGGACGAATATATTATACTAGAACTGACATGTGATTATATTTTCACGCAATTGGGTGCATAGATCCTGAGAAATCAGTACCCAGAACAACCACCTCTGGCCGTAATAACGGCCTTGATACGCCTGGGCCTTGAGTCAAACAGAGCTTGGATGGCGTGTACAGGTACACCTGCTCATGCAGCTTCAACACGATACCACAGTTCATCAAGAGTAGTGACTGGCGTATTGTGACGAGCCAGTTGCTCGGCCACTATTGACCAGACGTTTTCAGTTGGTGAGAGATCTGGAGAATGTGCTGGCCAGGGCAGCAGTCGAACACTTTCTGTATCTAGAAAGGCACGTACAGGACCTGCAATATGCGGTCGTGAATTATCCTGCTGAAATGTATGGTTTCGCAGCGATCGAATGAAGGGTAGGGCCACGGGTCGTAACACATCTGGAATGTAACATGCACTGTTCAAAGTGCCGTCAGTGCAAACAAGAGGTGACCCAGACGTGTAACCAATGGCACCCCATACCATCACGCCGGGTGATGAGCCAGTATGGCGATGACGAATACACGCTTCCAATGTGCGTTCACCGCGATGTCACCTAACACGGATGCGACCATCATGATGCTGCAAACAGAATCTGGATTCATCCCAAAAAATTACGTTTTGCCATTCGTGCAGCCAGGTTCGTCGTTGAGTACACTATCGTAGGCGCTCCTGTCTGTGATGCAGCGTCAAGGGTAACCGCAGCCGTGGTCTCCGAGCTGGTAGTCCATGCTGCTGCAAACGTCGTCGAACTGTTCGTGCAGATGGTTGTTGTCTTGCAAACGTCCCCGTCTATTGACTCAGGGATCGAGACGTGTCTGCACGATCCGTTACAGCCATGCGGCTAAGATGCCTGTTATCTCGACTGCTAGTGATACGAGGCCGTTGGCATCCAGCACGGCGTACCCTATTACCCTCCTGAACCCACCGATTCCATTGGATCTCGACCAACGCGAGCAGCAATGCCGCGATACGATAAACCGCATTCGCGATAGGCTACAATCCGACCTTTATCAAAGTCGGAAACGTGATGGTACGCATTTCTCCTCCGTACACGGGGCATCACAACAACGTTTCACTAGGCAACGCCGGTCAATTGCTGCTTGTGTATGAGAAATGGTTATGAACTTTTCCTCATGTCAGCGCGTTGTAGGTGTCGCCACCGGCGCCAACCTTGTGTGAATGCTCTGAAAAGCTGATCATTTGCGTATCACAGCATCATCTTCCTGTCGGTTAAATTTCGCGTCTGTAGCACGTCATCTTCGTGGTGTAGCAATTTTAATGGCCAGTAGTGTATTTATCCACATTTAAAGCGAGCTGCGCCACCTCGCTCGGCACGAGGCGAAGCATCGGCAACACACGTCGGGGTATCACGATGACGAAACGGTGATACAGAGGCCGTGGGGCACCCCGCAACCGGCAGGGTTGGCCAAGCGCAGTGCGGCGGCCCATCGGCTATTCCGCACGCAGCGGCAGCGGCCCCGGCGCCTTGAGAAACCGCCGCATCGCTCGTGGACCGTGGGCGGCGCTGCGCCGGCTTGCCCAACGGGCGGGCCGTTTCTCCTCCAGCGTCCCGCCTTGTCCGGGCTCAACAACTCTATCGCATCGTCATCTCCATCTTATCTTATTGACTGTCTCTTCCCGGCCAGTTTCTGTGAAAAAAATACGGATGGGGCCAGGGAGTATGGGGGGGGGGGGGGGGGGAGAGAGGAGCAATTTCCATTAAGTACTCGTAACAGGAGACACACCGCATACTTCCCGTTGGGAAAGAGTAAATGTGGCAAAATCAATACAAGCTATGTAGCTATGTGCCTCCTTTAACAATGTTTAGTGTATTCAAATTGCTAGTAACTGCTGACCAAATACACAGTCCGCCTATCAAAAACCTGACTGACCACATTTTGCTGCGCAGAATAGTAGGAGATGCGTAGGAAGAAGAAACGACAAGCTGTGGTTCATGCAAGACGTAGCTCGCCCTATCGAAGCATGAGGGTGTTTGATGTTCTGGATGAGCACTTTGGGCGCCGCATTTTGGCTCTGGAGTATCCTGAAGCGACTGGCATGGGGCTCGACTGGCCGCCATATTCTCCGGATCTGAGCACATGCGACTCCTTTTTGTGGGACTATGTGGAAGAGGTGTACAGCAATACCCCCAAAAGCATTGCTGAGCTGACAACAGTCATTCAGGAGGTTGTCGAAAGCATCATGTTCCGACACTTCAGCGGGTCTTCTGTGCCACATCATCGCCAATGATGGCAGGCATATCGAGCATGTCATAACTTAAATCCGAATATCTGTAGTGACTTTTACATGTTCAGTAAAATCTGTGCACGCTGTAGTTTGTAACTAATTTACGTTTTGTTTTTTTTCATATAGTTGAATAATTGTCACCCTGAACATCCACCGTTCCCTTTTGTGCATCATTTGTTCTAAACTGTGGACATGTTCGCCTTTGCGTGACACCTCTTCAGATTTTCAAATAACTTCCGGGAATTCAGCCAGGTAACACTTTCAGCGACCGCCGATATTTCGGCGGTAGAACACCCCGCCATTTTCAAGGCAAACTGCAACGGACAGGCGACGTACATGCAAATTTAAAACCTCGGTTCTCGAACTAAAGCAGGAAAGATAACACACACAATGAACACTAGTGCCGCCAAAGATGACCAAAGTCAGAGCTATCGATAGTGAGATTATGAATTAGCAGGTGAGGTAGCATTGTCTCTGTCCCTCTGTTTTTCGACAAGGGAGAGAGCCGGATTCCAAACAGAGTTTAAACAGAAACCTCCATCCCTGTTAACGACGTTGCTCGCTAATTTAATCTCAACTGCCTCCCTAATAACACTGTCGCAATAGCTGGATGTGCATGCCAATATCTCTGTGTTATTATATAACATGGGGTGACCAGTATCCAAGCAAAGTTCGGCAATAGCAGATCTATTTGGCTGCTGTAATCGTGTGTGGCGTTTATGCTCAGTACATCGGTCTTCCACGGTCCTGATAGTTTGACCAATATATGCCATGCCGCAGCTACAAGGAATACGATATACACCCGCCTTACGCAGTCCAAGATCATCCTTAACGGTACTCAAAAGTGCTCTAATTTTCGACGGAGGTCGGAAAACTCATTTCACATAATATTCCCGTAAAATACGACCGATCTTGTTGGAAGTGTTTCCTACGAAAGGCAAAAAGGCAGCAGACTTATGTGTTGACTCAGAATTATCATCAATCACCCGATGTACAGTTGGTCCATAGCGCAACGCACGTTCAATCTGTCTATCACTATAACCATTTTGACGAAATGTAACTTCAAGATGGGACAGCTCAGCTGGCAAAGTCTCAGCGTCAGAAACGACATGTGCCCTGTGTGCCAAGGTACGAAGTACCCCTTCAGGCTGAGCCGGATGGTGACAACTACTAGCCTTGCCTGTGAGTACGTTTCCTGTAGACTGCATGTCCCAATGATCCATCATCCTTCCTCCTAACCGACACGTCAAGAAAGGGAAGGCAACCATCCTCTTCCACCTCCATCGTAAAACGAATGTTCGGGTGGATCGAGTTCAGATGTCCTAGAAAGACATTCAAATTTTCCCTACCATGAGGCCAAACAACAGAGGTCTAAGGAAAGGAGGGACAATGCTACCTCACCTGCGAATTCGTAGTCTCACTATCGATAGCTCTGACTTTGGTCATCTTTGGTGGCACTAGTGTTCATTGTGTGTGTGGTATCTTTCCTGCATCAGTCCGAGAACCGGGGTTTTAAATTTGCATGTACTTCGCCTGTCCGTTGCAGTTTGCCTTGAAAATGGCGGGGTGTTCTCCCGCCGAAATATCGGCGGACGCTGAAAGTGTTACCTGGCTGAATTCCCGGAAGTTATTTGAAAGTTGTATACCCCAGGAGAAACTCAGATCTCACCGCTTCAGATGTAGAAGTAACAGAAGCATCGCTCCTGAAGCGTACTCCACCACGCATCACGGGATAACGCTACCCCCATAAAGGGAGTCCGCAGCTCGTGGTCTAGCGGCTTGCGCTGCTGCCTCTGGATCACGGGGTCCCGGGTTCGATTCCCAGCCGGGTTGGGGATTTTCTCTGCCCGGGGACTGGGTATTTGTGTTGTCCTCATCATTATCATTCGCAACAGATTGGACTGTGTAAAACTTTGACTTTGTACGGGTGCTGATAACCGCACAGTTGAGCATCCCACAAACCAAACATCACAACCCATAAAGGGAGCGCCTAAGCACCAGGCCGCGGGAGGAGGTGAGACTGGATTCTTCGCGGTGTACGTGCCCCCCTGGGTGCAGTCGTCCCCGCACGCCGACACGTACGCCCGTCTAATGCACTTCCCAGTCCGGAGATGGCGTTCAGTGCGGCTGTAACGGGAGAGGCGTTGCGCAAAGACGAGCGGACGGCACCGTTAATGAAGTCGCGCTGATGACGCCGCCGAGGACGGGGGATGCGGAGCAGGGCCTGCTTCCTCGTGTTTCGCAACGGGGCGCCCGCTTAATGAATTCCGACTTGCGCAACAGCCGGCGCCGTCTCTGGGTCAGTCGACCAACGGGCTGCAGCATCGCTTCCGAAACGGCCGGGAGCTGGCGAAACTATCCTTCCGCGCATACATCGCCGGCTGGCAGTGGCCACACTGTGGCAACTTCCTCCGCCAGGTTAAAGCCGGGCTCCGGACCGGGATTCGAAAGATTGTCTTCTCTTTTCCAAGAAATTTCCGGATTGCAGCCGCACTAGTCGACATTTCCCACACGGTAGTCTGGCTGACCAACCATTCAGCTCAGCAATCTTCAGATGAGTGTTTTACGCTGCGGATTGCCAGTGCACGTCAGTAAGTTTACACCGAGAATTAACGCGGAAGTGCATGCGCAAAGGTTACCTAGAGAGCCTGTATAGGGAGAGAGTGGCCAACCGGACGATACGGCGGCCATTTTTCTGCCAAACTGCGGGCGGGACTTTTGAATGGCCAGTAGTGGAGTACACACTCACCGAATCAAAAGCACAAGACTATATGGCGAAATCATTCGTTAAATGCCTTTCTTTACAGCTATAATATACTCATAGTAGCCTGCTACGTACAGCACAGGAAAATTTGATACAGTGGCTGTAAAAATTATTCGTTACTTACGTTTATCTCCTTTTAAGGTCGTTTACTAGACTTATTGCAATGAAAGTAACGTAAATCAAAAAAATATAGTGTATAGCGTTTGTTTTGTAGCGGAAGTGCATAACGCTAAAGATTTAACGTACCTGTATTACGTCAGATGAATGAAAGTCGTAAGCAGTTATTTACTTGTGACATGCAAAAAGTGTGAGACGTATTAGTACTTCTTGTCACGTCTTCAAACTTTTTGCATGTCACAAGTAAACAACTGCTTTTGAGTTCTTTCATATATACTGAATACCTCTCGTAGATAACAAACGAAAAAGATTACAAAAATCACGTAATATTAAATATAGTCTACTGTAATAACGACCAAATATAACAGGAAAACTACCGTATCCCTTGTACCCCACAGTAAGTAGGCCTATTAAAAACTGTCTTGAAGAGTATCAACAATTATTTACTACGAATAATGTTTCAGCAACCACGACAACTGCGGAATACGTGTTTACAACTTGCCTGCGTCAACAGTCAGGCAATAATACTGAAACCAAAATAATGCCTAGTGTTCTGATTCGGAACGAAATACAGTTTGACGCTATAAAGTCGAATGAGCATGGCACAACAATTACAGAAACTTTCCGTTTCCAGCAAGGACTGTCAGATATTGGCTACAGAAAAGCTTGTGATGCTACCAGTATGCACTCAAACGCTAATTATGTACTAAAAACGATATACAACTTAATCGAACATGCATGCACAAAGCATAACAAGTCTCTCAATAATTCAAATACCTTTTAATCGTTTCCAAAAGTCCTCTCAACTTCAACTCAACTCAAAAGCACGGTGAACATAGGAAGCGCGAGAGACGTTTGGCAGAAAAATGGCGCCAAAGCTAATCAACCAATCACGGGCAACTTCACCTATGGCCACTCTCTCTGTATACAGGCTCTCTAAGGTTACTGCTGCATGAGCCCCCTCTGTATAGTTTAGCGCCCTCTTCGAATACTGCTCCAACTGTGAGGTGCGCAGCCGCAGGCGCAATGGTGATATTGCATGTGCGTTCTCTGTTGGACAGCGGTTTCGCGGCGTTAACATTCAAGTGTCATTACGCATAAAATGATTTCTTTTGGAAGATACTGAAGATATCAACGCCCTCCCCCATATCTACACTGAAGACCCAAAAAACACAGGTACGCCTGCCTAATATCGTGTAGGGCTCCCGCTAGCACGAAGAACTACAACACGACGTGGCATGGACTCGACTAATGTCTGAAGTAGTGCTGGAGGGAGTTGACACATGAATTCCGCAGGGGTGTCCATAAATCCGTAAGAGTACGAGGGCCAGAGATGAAAAAAGTAAGAGCATATGGACTATCAGACCAATTGTGTGATTGGATTGCAGAGTTCCTAGATAACAGAACGCAGCATGTCATTCTTAATGGAGAGAAGTCTTCCGAAGTAAGAGTGATTTCAGGTGTGCCGCAGGGGAGTGTCGTGGGACCGTTGCTATTCACAATATACATAAATGACCTTGTGGATGACATCGGAAGTTCACTGAGGCTTTTTGCGGATGATGCTGTGGTATATCGAGAGGTTGTAACAATGGATAATTGTACTGAAATGCAGGAGGATCTGCAGCGAATTGACGCATGGTGCAGGGAATGGCAATTGAATCTCAATGTAGACAAGTGTAATGTGCTGCGAATACATAGAAAGAAAGATCCCTTATCATTTAGCTACAATATAGCAGGTCAGCAACTGGAAGCAGTAAATTCCATAAATTATCTGGCAGTACGCATTAGGAGTGATTTAAAATGGAATGATCATATAAAGCTGATCGTCGGTAAAGCAGACGCCAGACTGAGATTCACTGGAAGAATCCTAAGGAAATGCAATCCGAAAACAAAGGAAGTAGGTTACAGTTCACCTGTTCGCCCACTGCTTGAATATTGCTCAGCAGTGTGGGATCCGTACCAGATAGGGTTGATAGAAGAGATACAGAAGATCCAACGGATAGACGTACTCAAGGTACCCGCCCCCACACACCGTGAGGTGGCTTGGGGAGTATGGATGTAGATGTAGATCTCTTCTGAAAAGCACGTTGCAAGGCATCTCAGATATGTTCAATAATGTTCACGTCTGCGGAGTTTGGTGGCCAGCGAAAGTGTTTAAACTCAGAAGAGTGTTCCTGGAACCACTCTGTAGCAATTCTGGGCGTGTGGGGTATCACATTATCCTGCCGAAACTGTCGAAGTCCGTCGGAATGCACAATGGACATGAATGAATGGACGCAGGTGATCGGACAGGATGTTTACGTACGTGTCATCTATGAGAGTCGTATATAGATGTATCAGGAGTCCTGTATCACTCCAGCTGCACTCGCCCCACACCATGACAGAGCGTCCACCAGCTTGAACAGTCCCGTGCCGGCATGCAGAGTCCCTGGACTCATGAAGATGTCTCTATACCCGTACACGTCCATCCATTCGGTACAATCTGGAACGAGACTCGCCCGACCAGGCATCAAAAGTCCAATGTCGGTGTTGACGGGTCCGGGCGAGGCGTAAAGCTTTGTGTCGTGCAGTTATGAAAGGTACACGAGCGACTCTTCCGCTACAAAAGCCCATATCGATGATGCTTTGTGGAATGGTTCACGCCCAGACACTTGCTGATGGTGCAGCATTGAAATCCGGAGCAATTTGCGGAAGGGTTGCACTTGTGTCACGTTGAAGAATTCTCTTCAGTCGTCGTTGGTACCATTCTCGCAGGAGCTTTTTGCGGGCGCAGCGATGTCGAACATACGATGTTTCACCGGATACCTGATATTCACGATGCACTCGTGAAATGGTGGTTCCGGAAAATCCCCACCTCATCGCTACCTCGGAGATGCTGTGTGCGATCGCTCGTACACCGAGTATAACCAGCCACTGTAGCAGCAGTAACCGATCTAAGAACTGCGCCAGACGCTTATTGTCTCATATCTGCGTTGCCGACCGCAGCGCCGTATTCTGCCTGTTTGCATATCTCTGTATTTCAGTACGCATGCCTATAGCAGCTTCTTTGGCGCTTGAGTGTAGTTGAAAGCAACCAGCACGATTAAAAAGCCCTTACGCCAAATGTATTTCCACAGATTCCTTAACAACTGAATCCCAGAAGAATCTCGTCGGAGTCAACATTTCCGCGGCACAATAATCCTCAAATGGCTCTGAGCACTATGGGACTTAACATCTATGGTCATCAGTCCCCTAGAACTTAGAACTATTTAAACCTAACAAACCTAAGGACATCACACAACACCCAGTCATCACGAGGCAGAGAAAATCCCTGACCCCGCCGGGAATCGAACCCGGGAACCCGGGCGTGGGAAGCGAGAACGCTACCGCACGACCACGAGCTGTGGACCACAATAATCCGTATAATGTCCTGTGGGCATACAATCGGTTGGTCCATTACGTGTTCTCACATCTCGCTATATAAGGGCGCGTCAACCATTGTCACACGCGATCGCTTTCGGTGGTCCAGGTGTTACGGTATGGGAAGGCGTAATGCTGCATGGGCATACTAACGTCCTACAGGGTACACCACCGGTCAACGTTATTGTGACACTGTATGCGCGTCTTTTCACGGGTGCATTCGGCCTTGATTTCATTTCTGTGCAAGACAACGCGCGACTGCATTGAACAGCGCAGCTGGAGGCGCTGTAGGACCGAGAGAACATCCAGCAATTGGACTGGCCTGCCTGTTAAGCCGACTTAAATCCCATCGAGCACTTGTGGGATACGTTGGGGGTGGTCCACATGCACCACTGACCACCCAGCAGTTGTCAAATGCGCTGGTGGCGGAGTGGAGAGCTCCGCCACAAAAAAATCCTTAGCATCTTTGTGGCTAGCGTGGGAGCATGTTCCACAGCAAGGACTGTAGTCTGTGGTGATCACACATTCTATTAAGAACGATGTCCCACCTTTCGTAACGTCCAGAGTTCCATCATAAATCACGGTGATTTCAGTGTAGTTATTCTTTGGATAAAAGTGTCGTTTCTGTTAGTTTCATTGCATATTTCTTTCAGTTAACTTCTGTACTATACTGTAGCAGTTCCTTACATGTATGGTTCAAGTTACACCGAACTATCTTTCTTGACAGTGGCGCATCACGCGAAAGTTAATTTCTTTATTAAGTTGTCCGCACCAGTGTGTATATGATGTGTCCCAGGACGAATTGTTAATACTCAGGGATATGACAGGTTGGTTGGTTTGTGGGGGTTGAAGGGAACAGGCTACAAAGGTCATCGGCCCCTTTTTCCACAACCATGAAACACCCGTAAGGAAGGAAACCAAGCAACGGAGATGACAAAGGGACGATACGGAGCAAGAAAGAGACAGACAAAAGGAATTAAAAGCACACAGAGGTGTACAGTGGTTGACCGACCATGGAAAAAAAAAAAAAGGGAAAAGCCAACCACCTACAGACACACTAAAAACCCCAATCTAAAACCGTAGGCTAAATGTCAGACTCAACACAAAAAAGACACAAACCCTCAGATCGAGCGATAAAAGCCCCCTGCGCGAATAAAACTCAAAACTAAGCCTGCCACAACAGCGTCATCCGTAAAAAAGGGATATAACAGGAACAATCATTCGTAGCATAAATGTCTAATAACCATGGGCCCTAAAATGCATACATCAAGAGCCATGAGTGTTTCTTCAATAAAAGAGATGTGATTCACAGTGGCAAATACGAAGCAGTTCCTCCAGGGACACCTAGTACACACGGCCGCACGTACTTGCCTGGAGTGACGGTAATCTGTAAATGTACTATTTATATGAACGGAAGTCGCCTTTGAACATTGTTACCAAAAATCCCAAAAACTTCTTGACCGATTTTCTTCAAATTTTTGTACGAGACTCAAATAGTGGAACAGACATGGGCTATTACAGCATTAAACACTAGACAAATCGTTCAATAACTTTTCAACATTTGTTGTTAGCAAAAATCTTGAAAAGTTCTTGAACGATTTGTCTGATTTTTAAATGCCCTGTTATCGTAGTACAAACTGACTGCAAGACAGGATGCGAAGCCGTATATTTCACAACATAGCATTTTCTTTCCCGCATTCGGTTTTAACAGAAAACTGTATTTCTGCCGTGTTGGCTTACGATTAGAATACTACATTGGAGCTGAACCTTCCCAAACTTTGTAATTCGACCCGTTTGCAGTTTAAAGCTATGCGAAATACTGTCACTGAAGATAATATCCTCACTGATCAAGCAGCAGGAGAGGTCTCTCGTATCCTTGATATCAATGACGCAATCGATTTACTCATTCATTTTAAGCGTTTTCAATTCCCGAGCGAGGTTTCGCTGGCAGTAATCATCAACAAGGCTAAGGCTCAGAGAGAGAGGAATAGGAGACGGGCGGAGAGGCAAGGAGCACGTGCAGATAGCTGGGAGATGGAGAGAGAGATTATATACACAAGTCTAGTCGGTCAGTCTGTCCATGACTGAAAACCGTATCAAAATCCCTACAGTAGTTCCTCAGATTAGCATTGACAAAAGGGAGAGGGAGAGAGAATATCTAAAGAAAATCGTTCCGTATCGTCGCAGGTTTTCTCAGTAATTGCGAGAGCATCAAAGGGATACTCATCGAACTCGAGATGCTACAAACGACGCGACGTTCATCACATAGATGTTTACTGTTAAAATTCCGAGTCTATACTTTTCAAGAAAAGTCGCGAAACACGTTGCCTCGCCCCATATGTACCTCCTAACAGGATCGCGACGGGAAAAGGCTGTCCAAATACTGCTTGTGAACAGTACCGATGAGTGAGGAGACTGGTGAAAGAACCGAACAAATAAAAGGATTTAGTCCGTTGTCCCGAGTAGGTGTAGGGAAGAGAGGGAGGGGGAGGGGGAGGGGGAGGGGGAGGGGGAGGGGGAGAGAGAGAGAGAGAGAGAGAGAGAGAGAGAGAGAGAGAGAGTTGGTTGGTCCTCGCGCGCGGAGAAGACGAGAGGCTGAGAGAAACGGTGCCGGTTCCCATTGTGGACACAGTGCTGGGAGCGCCGCGGTGCGTGCCCGGCGTGCGTAAACACCGTCACGCATCACTTTCCCTCCTCCTTTCCCTGCCACCTGCCGTGTTCGCTTACAGCCGACAGCTGTTCGGGGGCGCCTTTTGTACACAGCGCGGAGACGTAACTATAATCCGGCTCTAATCACAACACGTGATAAAGTACCGTATACATACAAGTCTACGTGGATACGGCTAAGAGTATCTGCAGTTAACACTGACTTTACGGATTAAAGCCTGAACGGGCACGATGTCTGCAACATTAGTAACAACCCGCTTAAAAATTAGCAGGCGACCTCAAAAGTATTATGATTCTATTCCACTTGTGCATTAAAACCGATCCATAATGATGGTCATTACCGTTTAAGTCACGGCAGGTGACAAAGGTAACGCGACAGCGATATGTACATATACAAATGGCGGTAGCATCGTGTACAAGAAGTATAAAAGGGAACGTGATTCATATGAAAAAGTGTCCGACGTGATTATGGTCGCACGACAGGAATTAGCAGACTCTAAACGCGAAATGGCAGTTCGAACTAGACCATTTTGGGAATCGTTAGGGAAGTCCGGAGATCCAAAGTGTCAAGAATGTGCCGAGAATACCAGATTTCAGGTATTACCTCTCACGATGGACAATGCAGTGGCCGACGGCCTTCTTTGAACGCCCCTGAGCAGGGACGTTTGCGTAGAATTGTCAGTGCTAACAGACAAGCAAACCTGCTTAAAATAATCGCAGAAATCAATGTGGTCCGCACGACGAACATATCCACTAGGACAGTGCAGCGAAATATGGCGTTAATAGGCTACGAGCAAACGAGCGACTGGAGTGCCTTTGCTAACCTCACACTGCCTCCAGCGCCTCTCCTAGGCTTGTGACCATATCGCCTGGACCCAGGACTGGAAAACCGCGGCCTCATCGGATGAGTCCCGATTTAAGTTCGTAAGAACTGATGGTAGGGTTCGAGTGTGGCGCAGACCCCATGCTTCCATGGACCAGGTTGTCAAGAAGGCACTGTGCAAACTGGTGGTGCCTCCATAATAGCGTCGGCTGTGTTTACATGGAATGAACGGGGTCCTCTAGTCGAACTGATCATTGGCTGCAAATGGTTATGTTCGGCAACTTGGAGACCACAGAAGCCGACAATGATGGAATTTTTATGGATGACAATGTACTATGTCACCGGGCTACAATTGTTCGCGACTGGTTTGAAGAATATTCTGTTCAGTTCGAGTGAATGATTTGGCCACCCAGATCGCACGACGTGAATGTATCGAACATTTGTGGGACATAATAGAGAGGTCAGTTCGTGCACAAAATCCTGCACCGTCAACGCTTTCGTAATTACGGATGAAAATGGCTCTGAGCACTATGGGTCTTAACATCTGAGGTCATCAGTTCCCTAGAACTTAGAACTACTTAAACCTAACTAACCCAAGGACATCACACACATCCATGCCCGAGGCAGGATTCAAACCTGCGACCGTAGCGGTCGCGCGGTTCCAGACTGTAGCGCCTAGAACAGCTCGGCCACACCGGCCGGCAATTACGGATGACTATAGAGGCAGTGTGGTTCAACATTTCCGCAGGGGACTTCGAACGAGTTCTGTAGTCCACGCCACGTTGAGATGCTGAAGTACACCGGGCAAAAAGATGTCAGACACGATATTATGAATTTTGTCACCTCAGTGTACATACGTCAAGATCACGACCATTTCGACCTTCGCATCTAAGTCATTTTCAAATGGATCGGAAACTGCATTTGTTAATATGTCATACGGATGTAAAAAATTTTCACGTAATAGGACAAAAAAACTAAGTTTACATCTGTAGAGTATAATAAGAGTAAAAATATGTACCTTACATTACATTATGCTTTGTGAAACAACACGACTAAGAATGTAAAAGTCGAGTGTATTTATAAATGATTTGCACAACGATATCGTAGGAAAAAATGGGCGTGGCATGATCATAATAATAAGTTAATGAATCTAACTGAGCAGTTTTTACAATCACGACAAGCCCATGTTTCCTACGATATCACTGGATGTACCATTTCTAAATCCTCTCGATTTCTACTTTCTTAATCATCTGACACTGCTTCACAACAACTTAATGTACATACATATTCTAGAGGATAATACCATGTCGATGGATGCAATCTCTTCTATCATTAACTGGTCATTTAGATTCCATGTAAGTCGCACCCTATCTTCTTGTCGATGTTTCCCAAATACTTCTTCCTCGCCGGTCCTCTTCCTTTTTTTTCCGCAGCACTTTCCCCCTTCAAGAATGTTAATGATTAAAGCGTTGTGTGGTGACTTCCCCTAAGACTTCGATGGGTTTTTTTCCACTTCGTTTTTGTTTTCTGCCATATCCATATTTTGAGCACCTTCAACTGAATTTCTTTCCAACGTACCCAGAGTCCAACTTCCACTTCCATGATTTTGAAAAGTAGTTTCTAACGTCTATATTCAACGTTTGCACGTTAAGATGATTTTCCTATTCATAAACGCCTGTTTCGCCGGTGCAATCCTCCTCTTCATTTGCATTAGGCTAAGCATGTACTATTCTCTGTGATCATAATACCAGGATAACAAAACTATTTTACCTGATCAATTCTGGTTTCATTTTTAGACTGATTTTAATTTCTTTCACATTTTCTCTTGATATCATCATTCGTGTGTCACTATTACTTTCCATTGTAGAAGAGCGTCTAACAGCACTTACAGCATTATATTTATTTCTTTTTCAGAGTTTACAACTATTTCGGCATCAACAGCAAATCTGATAACAATGTATGCTTTTTTGACCTTAGTTCCCTTTGTCTTCTCCTCCATCAGGTGAATATCTATCTCATTGAATACGTTAAGTAAACATAGCTTTTCGTGCCGTATTATATAACATATTAATACAGTGTGGTTCAGCAGGGCCTATCGACGGGTATTATGCAACCTGCTTCGTCTTAAATACGACACCTATGATTTTCATATTCTCCTGCTCGCTACGTGCAAACTAATAGTCCTACAGAAAAAACCAGATCTATTTCGTAAGAAATTTAATGTAGTTAAATTTTGTACTGGTACACGTCTTCGCTAGAACCCATAGTTTTCGCATTATTCAAAATGATTTACCGAAGTGATCTTGAATAACTCGAAAACTGTGGCTTCCAGAGAAAACATATACCAGTGCCAAATTTAACGACATCAAGTGTCCTACAAAAAGGTCCTGTTCATTTTTTCTGCAGGACTAATAGTTTGCGTGTATCTAGTGAGAAAATATGACGATCTCGCACTTGGTTTTAGAAGGCTGTGCGGGTTGCATAAAACCCATCGGTAGGAACAGGTTAAATCACCCTGTATGAAAATGGTATAGTGGACAACGCCGGATGCTCTATGAGGCTACAGGCAGGCGATGCTATTGTCTATAGGAAGGCAGCAATGCCAGAAAACTGTAACGAACTGCTCGGACAACTGCAGCGGACCGATGACTGCTGCAGCGGCTGGCAACTGACTGTTCGACCGAATTCCTTGTCAGTCTGGGACTCTTAACAGGTTGGATTAATAGAAAAAACAAGATACATCCATAGGGCCGTTTAGTTATAGTTACCCCTAGTGCGTTAGCGGAGATGCTCTACAAAACTTCTGTGGCAGTCACTACGAGAGAGGCATTGTGTACTGCACAAATTCAGAGAGCGACGTTGCTGTAAAAGTCGGACAACAGATTACTTCTTCCCACAAACGTCTCGTGAAATGACCACGACAAGAAATTCACAGAAATTGGCGATTATACGAAGTTTTCGACGATCATACGAAGTTTATCGAAAGTCGTTCATGCGACGTACGGATCGCGAATGGGGCGGGAAAGGTGTGAAATTACTGTGATACTTCAAGTACATTTCGCGACACACAGTAGGATGGCTTGCGGTATACAGATGTAGATACCTAAAGTGCTGTTCGCTGTACGACATACACACCAAACGGAAGAAAACGGACCTTATGAAGAATTTCGAATATGGCACCTTACAAAGAGCAGGTGTCCTGGGACCTAAGTGAAGCAATTATTTTTATAAACCTGTATTTTCTGCGAAGTGTGCTTAAATAGTAACGATGAATCTTTATTACTAAACAGATACATCGGTGCACCATCCCAGTTCCAGGTTGACTAACAGCTTCAAGGGACAAAAAAATTGATTTTCAATATGTCACGTAATTATTGCTTGAATTTAGAATGCTGCCATAATATATTCATTAAGAGGTATGAATTTATGTTAAGGATTCAGCACAATAACAGAATGATAATTAAAAACAGGCTTGATCGCAAATTTCTTTTTATCGGAGTGACCGGTTTCAATCCTTAAGGATCATCTTCAGACTCTGAAACAACACATTTACAGATAGAGGGTTCCTTACAGGAACATATATACGCAGAAATAAGATTATAAACAACATATCCCCAGAACGACTATTTTTTAATTATCATATTAATACATGATCGCTGATAATGTTTTCAAAAAAAATATTTTACAATAACAGAAGTGTAGAGGACAGAGAGGAGCTGCGCGTTTCGTCACGGTATCATTTAGTCTGCGCGACAGCGTTAAGAGATGCTCAACAAAGTCCAGTGGCACACGCTACAAGGGAGGCATTGTGCATCACAGACGTGTTTATTACTGAAATTTCAGGGAATACTCGGACATTACTTCCTCCCATATACATCTCGCGAAATCATCACGGCTAAAATATTCGAGAAATTACGACTAACGAAGAGGCTTACCGACGATCATTATTCGCACGGGCCATTTGCGAGTGGAACAGGGAAGGTGGATCAGTCAGTGGTACCAAAAGTACCACTTCTTTACTAATAACGATATCCGCAACATATTTTGCAAACAGTAACTACATACGAAGGCTAATCGAAAAGTAAGCCCCGATCGGACGCTAAATGGAAACCACAGTGAAAATCCGATGAAGCTTTGTATAGATGTGTTGGACAGTGTCTCTAGTACGCCTGTCGATTGCGTCACGTCACACTTTTTTGAGTTCTGAGCGCACAGTGAGCACTTAAAGATGTCTAGAACAACAGTGTCTCCCGCCAAGTATTAGGGCTGGTGACAGATTCCGCCAGATGTCACGCAGCCCGCACAACATAACTCTCATGCGTATTCCTTCTTCATGACAATTCCCGCCAGCACTTTGCAGAGCCAATGAAGATGGCCCCTGCAGCGTTTTCAATGGGAAGTGTTTGATCACCCACAACATAGCCCGTCATTGGCTCCCCCTGAATTTCATTTCTGCTCATATGAACCGCTGGCTATGAAGACAACATTTAACACAGACAACGAGATGTAATAAACGTAGAGAAGTGGCGGAAAAAAGAGGCTGCTACCTTCTACGACGAGGGTATAGGAAAGTTGGTACAACGCTACGATAAATATGTAAGTCGGAGCGGCGACCATGTAGAGAAGTAGCTGAAGGTTTAGCTAACTGCTGCAAACGAAACATTTTTGATTTTCACAGTGGTCTCCATTTCGCGACCAATCGGACCTTACTTTCTGAATAGTCCTCGTACCCAGCTGAATGTACCAGCAAAATTTTGTTGACACACAGTTCAGGGGATAGGACGTTTTCTACACCCCAGTTCAGTTCTTTAAAGAATCGGGGAGAATGGGCGGGGCGATTACTGGTTACATCGTAAATCGAGTGCTATAGCGTTGAAAACTCTCAACAAAGGAAAAGTGCTGGCAGTCGCACTAAGACGGAGTGCGCGCACTAACTGTACGCTGGAGGGCGGCGGACCCCGAGACCGTGCCGGATGCCTGCCTTCCGCGAGGCAGACGACTGAAGAGCAGCGTGTAAACGAGGCAGGCACACACGCAAGTGCGTGTACACTACGTGACGGAATGCCGCCGCGTACACTGCGGCAGCTGGAGCATAATGGCCTCCGGGTTGGAGACAAATCGTGAGGAACGTGCGTACTGACAGGTCCAGCGACAGACTTACAATACCGGAAAACGTTCAGAAACTAAACAGTTGATATCGAAACGAGATTTCGGTTTGACTTTTCTGGCTTTCCCGACTCGTTTCTTGCAAATACATTTCCTGGGTTTGCCACCGGATCGTATTTTCTAACTCGCACAATATTTCATCAATGTAACTGCTCGACATCTTCACGTTGTGGTAGTTGCTGCTGTCACAGCTGTAAGACGTGACTGATGATACTCGCGCGTCGTCGTCTAATATGAGATTATGTGATCAAAAGTATCCGGACACCTGACTGAAAATGACTTACAAGTACGTGGTGACCTCCATCGGTAATGCCGGAATTCAGTATGGTGTTGGCCCAGCGTTAGCTTTGATGACAGCTTCCCCTCTAGCAGGCATACGATGGATCAGGTGCTGACAGGTTTCTTGGGAAATGGTAGCCCATTCTTCACGGAGTGCTGCACTGAGGGGAGGTATCGATGTCGGTCGGTGAGGCCTGGCATGAAGTCTGCGTTCCAAAACATCCCAAAGGTGTTCCACAGGATTCAGGTCAGGACTCTGTGCAGGCTAATCCATTACAGGGATGCTATTGTCGTGTAACCACTCCGCCACAGACCGTGCATTAGGAACAGGTGCTCGATCGTGTTGAAAGATGCAACTGCCATCCCCGAATTGCTCTTCAACAGTGGGAAGCAAGAAGGTGCTTAAAACATCAATGTAGGCCTGTGCTGTGATAGTGCCACGCGAAACAACAAGGGGTGCAAGTTCCCCCCATGAAAAACACGACCGCACCATAACATCACCGCCTCCGAATTTTACTGTTGGCACTAAACACGCTGGCGGATGACGTTCACCGGGCATTCGCCATACTCCACTCAACGTTTTTCCAATCGTCCAATGTTTACGCTCCTTACACCTAGCAAGGCGTCGTTTGGCATTTACCGGCGTGATGTGTGGCTTATGAGCAGCCGCTCGACCATGAAATCCAAGTCTTCTCACTTCCCGCCCAGGGGATCCTGATGCAGTTTGGAATTCTTCTGTGATGGTCTGGATAGATGTCTGCCTGTTACACATTACGACCCTATTCATCTGTCGACTCTGTCTGTCAGTCAACAGACGAGGTCGACCTGTATACTTTTGTGCAACACGTATCCCTTCAAGTTTCCGCTCCACTATCACACCGGAAACAGTGGAACTAGGAATGTTTAGGAGTGTGGAAATCTCGCGTACAGGCGTATGACGCAAGTGACACCCAATACCCAATCGCCTGACCACGTTCGAAGTCCGTGAGTTCCGCGGGGCGCCCCATTCTGCTCTCTCACGATGTCTAATGACTACTGAGGTCGCTGATACGGAGTACCTGGCAGTAGGTGGCAGCACAATACACCTAATACGTAAAACGTATGATTTTGGGGGTGTCCGGACACATTTGATCACATAGTGCATCAGGCCGGGAGCAGGAAACACGCGCGCGCGGGAAGATGCTCGCAGTTGGACGAAAGAGCCGCTCCTAGTGTCCCCTGCTGGAAGCCGCAGAAAGGCCTTCCGCCCGTGCACAGTCGGCAGTGACTGTGCTGCCGGACGATTCTCATTAGATCTCAGTAGTGCGTTGCGTGACGTGAGGAATCGGAAGTTCTTGTTTTCCTAGTTTTGATTTAACGGCAGCCAGTGCAGGATTCCAGGCGGCGCTTAACTGAAAGTCTGCATTACTTTTGATAAGACTGTCCGCCGTAAGGGTATGTATGGCTTCCCTGCAACCATAGAGACAAATCATTCTGTTGCATGGCGAGGTCCACGAGAAAGACAGGTCGCGGCACGTTCGTCACGAAGGTAGGCCGTAGCTCGCTCCCTCATTTCAGCAAAATGATTCAAATGGGTCTGAGCGCTATGGGACTTAACATGTGAGGTCATCAGTCCCCTAGAACTTAGAACTACTTAAACCTAACTAACCTAAGGACATCACACACATCCATGCCCGAGGCAGGATTCGAACCTGCGACCGTAGCGGTCGCGCGGTTCCAGACTGAAGTGCCTAGAACCGCTCGGCCACAACCTCCGGCCTCAACTCAGCAGACAAACTACGTTTCTGTACCTGTCAACTCCTAACTAGGTGTGTACGTACAAACGAGAATTGCATCTTCTACTGGAGTCCGCTATTATGGACTCTTACTGTTACTAGTCCTACAATGATCTGAAGTCCATAGGCCCATTTATAATTTGTTACGGCTGTACTGGGGTACAATAAAATTAAAATCATGCCATAATGATTACCAGTTGCATGAGGCACCACTTCTTGTATGAAATGAGGACTTAAGCAGGAGAAACTAAATGCTACTAGTGTAAACAAGTATATCGATTATTGATATTAAATTAAAGTTTGTTGTAGTACAGTTAATCACTAAGACTTCACAACAGCAAATTTGCAAATTTGTGGTAAGCTCCTATGGGACCAAACTGCTGAGGTCAACGGTCTCTAGACTTACATACTACTTAATCTAACTTGAACTAACTTACGCTAAGGACAACACACACATCCATAGCTGAGGCAGGACTCAGACAGACCTCCGATGGGAGGAGTTCGTGCGAAACGTGGCAGGACGCCCCAGACCGGGAGGCTTCATAATAGCAGATTCCTGTAGAAGATGCAATTCCCGTCAGTAGGTACACCCCCAGCTGCGAGTTGACAGGTTTCGAAATGCATTTTGTCGGCTGAGCTCAGCGAGTGAGCGAGTTCAGGCAACACCGACTCTGAAGGCCTCAGCGCTTGTTGGTGACGTCACGTCAGCTAGGCACGGCGAACGCCACGTCTGTTGCAGTCAGTGCTTATTACTATAAATCTCTCATATTTGGACAAAATGTTTGGTATTGTTTTCGATTCTGCAGTATTATGTAGATGAAAGATTTTCTTACTATCGTAAAGCTACAAATGAAGATCATAGTTATGTATTACTGAATCCTGTCGAAACAAACGTAGATCAATATGAGAAGATGCTTTGCCCCATTGCAAGCTTCGGAAATTTTACATTCAAGTAACTACATTTACTTGATCCATTTTGCTATCGAAACTTACCCCAACCGCCCTACAATGAACTCGTTTCTTTTATTCATTTATTTATTTTCGTTTGACATCGTCACTGGAAATGTGAACTAATTTACATGTGTAAATGTCCAACTGTTGCCAGTCATTAGATTACAGTCGTTTTCAACCAAAGGAATTCTAAACAGGAAACAAAATAGCTTCATACATCGAAAATACTGCTGAGTTTACACTTTTTGAACATGCACATTAGAAAAGATTAGTATTCCCCTCCTGCAACTGAAAGGAGAATCTATAAAAGATAAAAAAAAATTATTTGATAAAACAAGTATCTCTCTTTTGCCTCTTCTTCTGTCCCCCACCCCCTCTCACAACGTGTACAATCGCAAGATATTTCATTAACATTCAGTGTTCCTCACCCCATAGTCAACCAAGATACCTAAAGAGGAGCACCAATATGTTCAGTTTCTTGTAAAAGCAACCCAGTACAAACGTAACTTCCTCACATTTACAAATAAGGTAAAGAAGTACGAATGCTGTTGCTGCTGGACCATGAAGTTGTTTTTGTATGTCAATCCTTAAAACAGATGGAAATTTAAGTTCAGGAGTACACTATTTGTCAAGAAGTGTAATGAATTTCACAATTAATTGATTGCAGAAATCTCTCATAACAATGCGTTTTGGTCAACTACCACCAATAGTTTCACATTTTCCTGTGTTAGAGAGGGAGACACCACCATTATGAGTATGCATGCAACAGACCTGGCGTTCGCCGTGCCTAGCTGACGTGGCATCACGAACAAGCGCCGAGGCCTTCCTTTGAGTCGGTGTTGGTTCAGGGCTACCTTCGTGACGTGCGCGCCGCAGCCTGTTTTTCTCGTGGGCCTCGGTTGCACGGTTACCCTTCAGCTCTTGTGGCAACCGAGATTCTGGGGTTGGACAAAAATATGAAAACACCGACGCTAGCCCAGTCCTCAGATTGCGCTGTTGTGTCCGACAACGAACAGCATCTGTGCATACGCTGCTAGGGATAGTCGTGGTCAGAGCGGGGTTGTCAGCGCACTGTGTTGGAGTTGTGAATGAGCCAATTGTTGAAGCTCGTACGGTGGGTGCTCTGTAACCAAGGCAGACGAAGTACCTGGTGTTTCAAGAGGCACAGTATCCAAAATTTATACTGCACAGAGGGAAAGCTGAAAAATACCACCCACTAAATAACAAAGCACACGAAAATGTGTGTTGAGTCATCGTGACAGACGGTCATTGAAGATGATTGTGACGAAAAAGAAGTGGACGACAGCTGCGAAAATTACTGCAGAATCGAATGCCGCACTCTCGAACCGAGTAGCACCAAAACACGAAGGGACCTTCATAAGCTGGGAATTGCAGGACGAGCTGGAATTCAAAACCACGCAGCAGTAATGTCCGTAACAGGACAACGTGGTGACGAGACCGTTAGAGCTTGAATATGGAGCAATGGAAGAAAGCCATTGGTTGGTTGCTTTGAGGGAGGGAAGGAAGTCGGCCGTGATCTTTCGAAGGAACCATCCCGGCATTCGCCAGAAGCCATTTAGGAAAATCGCGGAAAACCTAAATCAGGATGGCCGGACGCGGGTTTGAACCGTCGTCCTCCGAATGCGAGTGCAGTGTGCTAACCACTGCCACACCTCACTCGGTAAAGCCATTTGGTGCGACGAGTCTTGTTGCACACTAATTCCAAATTATGACCGAGTTTACACGCAAAGAGTGAGGCATGGTGGGGGTTCGGTGATGATCTGGTATTCCACGGGCCCGATGGTCGGTCTCGAAGATCGCATTACTGTCAAGGATTGTGTGACACTTTCGGCTGATCAGGTCCATCCCATGGTGCAATGGTGATGCTGCGTTCCAACACGACAGGGCCCTTGTTTCACACAGCTTGCATCGCTCAGGAGTGGCTTTGCCCTGGCCATCACACTCACTTGACCTCAATGTTATTGAACCCTTGTGGTATAGTTCGAGAGAAGGGTGTGTGGATACTATCCTCCTCCAACATCGTTACCAGAACTTGCCGCAGTTTTGCAGGAAGAATGGTGTACAATATTCCTTTGAAAACCACGCAAGCCTGTTGGTATCCACCAGAGACCACTAGAAGCCGTTTTGAATGCCAACGGTTTTCCTACACCATTTTAGGCATGGTAATGTACTGTGTTTAAGGTGTTCCCATAATTCCCCCCCCCCCCCCCCCCCCCCCCCGTATACTTTCATGAGACCGTTTAGTAATCAGGAGAGCGTAACGGAGGTTAAAACATTACAAAGGAGATGTTACACAGCGCGGAGAACTTTACTGTTGAAAGACCGAGAATGTACGTTCTACGACAATTCGGGCAAGATATTACTTACATCTATACACATTTCGCGATGTGGCTGTCACCAGAGTAGTAGTAGTAGAGGGGTTTTGTGGGCGCACGACAGCGAGGTCTTCAGCGCCCGTGCAGTATCATAGTGAGGCGGGTGTCAAGAAGAAAAAAAAAAAAAAAAAAACCTCAGAACATTGACATAAAACGGAACATAAAACACGGGGAACAATCATTGAAAAAATGTGCTCACCCACACCGAAGCGTGGGATGAAGCAGGGCGTCAGCAGTAAAACATGGACAACACAGGAAGAAAATGGTAGAGGGAGCTAAAACAATGTAGCAGATGGAAGTGGCTGGCTGACCACAAGGAAAAAAGGGAGGAGTCAGCCACTCTGCAACACACTAAAACATCCAGCCTAAAAGTTTAGGCCAGAGTACAGACACATCACAAAACTTAAAAACCCTAGACACACACGCCTCATCGTTAGCTAAAACACAAGGTAGATCCCCATCAACTTGTGATTCTGCCCGTGCATCACGGTATAAAATGCAGTCTGTTAAAATGTGCCGGACAGAGATGGGCACACCACAAGCATCACAAAACGGAGGATCCTCCCGCCGTAATAAAAAGCTATGTGTGAGAGGACAGTGCCCGATCCGAAGACGTGCGAGGGCCACCTCTTCCCGCCTGAGCAACCGGCAGGAGGAACGCCACGGCCGAGTGGTTGACTTTACCGACCGCAGTTTATTGGCCGTCACCGCCAGCCATTCGTCCTCCCACAACTCCATGCACTTCCTGTGGAGTGCAGCAATGACTGACTGCAAGGGGATAGGACACTGGACCACATCCTGCTCTCTGCAGGCCTCCTTGGCAGCCCGATCAGCCTGTTCATTGCCCCATATGCCGACATGACCAGGCACCCAGCAGAAGGATACCTCTTTACCCTGCTGTTGGAGCAAGTACAGTTGGTCATGTATCAGCTGGACCATCTCCTCAGTCGGGTATAGGTTCTGCAGCGATTGTAAGGCACTAAGAGAATCGGAGCAGAGAAGAAATCGATCGCCCCGAACATCTGCTCCAGTGCCTTCAGGATCGCGTGGAGCTCCGCTGCGAAAACGGTATATTCAGCAGGGAGGCGAATCCGGGTAACATGATCAGGGAACACCACAGAACAGCCAAGGAAATTCTCCTGTTTGGAGCCATCCGTGTAAACGACAGTGAAACCGTGATGCACATCTAAAATGTTAAAAAACAGTGACTGGAACGTAAAATCTGGCGTGCCATCCTTCTTAAAACGAGTCAAATCTAAAATAAGTTTGGGTCGCCGGAGGAGCCATGGTGGAGATCTGCTCCAACCGCGACGTGAAACACGAAGACCAGCCACAGACATCGCAGCGAGGCAATCCTGTGCGCGAATCCCATAGGGCTGCGTTGCACGTTGCCGGGTATGAAATAACCGTGCCAGAGGAGGCTGAGCAACGGTATGGTAGGCAGGTGTGTAGGGTGTGGACAAAGTTTTATACGCCTGGCGTACCGTAAGTAGCCGTCGCCGCATATGAAGTGGCGGTTCACCTGCCTCTGCACAGAGGCTTGGTATGGGGCTAGTTCGGAATGCCCCAGTGGCCAACCGAAGCCCTTCATGGTGGACAGCGTCCAAAATCTTTAAGTACGAAGGCTTCGCAGATCCATACACCGTGCACCCGAGATCGCACAAACGCCCTGTAAAACTGGAGCAGACAAGTCCTGTCAGCTCCCCATGTACTGTGGCTTCGACATTTTAAAATACTTAAAGCCTGAAGCGACCGCCGTTTCAGGTCTTTAAGATGAGGTAACCACGTGAGCCTCGAGTCAAAAATGAGACCCAGAAATCTCACCGTGTCTTTAAAAGTAGGAATAGTGTCCCTCAAGCGCAACTCAGGAAAGGTTAAAATCGAACGAGAACGGTTAAAAAGAACACATACAGACTTCTCGGTGGAAAACTTAAATCCACTCTTCTGCGCCCAGTCATCCAAACGCCTAATCGTAAGTTGCAACTGACGAGTTGTCGTTGCAAGGCTTGAAGAAGAGCAGAACAAAGAGAGATCATCCACAAACAAAGAACACTGGACAGGACTTTTCACTAGGGACGTAATGCTATTAATAGCGATGGCAAACAGAGTCACACTTAAAACGCTACCCTGAGGGACACCATTCTCCTGCTCAAAGCGATCAGACAGGACGTCACCAATTCGGTATCTAAAATATCGTGGCGAGAGGAAAGACTGAATAAAAAGAGGAAGACAACCACGAAAACCCCATTCGTGAAGCTGCGCCAGGATGAGACGCCTCCAAGTGGTATCGTAGGCCTTCTCGATGTCGAAAAATACACCTAGAAGGTGATGACGGCGGAGGAAAGCTTGTTGTATAGCCGCCTCCAGGAGGGCAAGGTTATCGAAGGTGGAACGAAACCTCCTGAACCCACACTGAAAGCGACTAAGGAGTTGCCGGGATTCTAACATCCAGACAAGGCGGCGGTTGACCATCCGCTCCAAGGTCTTCCCTATGCAACTAGTGAGGGCAATACTACGGTAGCTACTTGGGCTCGTGCGGTCTTTCCCAGGTTTTAAAAAAGGGATTAAAACTGCCTCACGCCACGCGTCAGGAAAGTGACCCGACGCCCAAATGTCATTAAAAAGTGCGAGGAAGAGTTCTCTGTTGCGCATTGTGAGGTGCCATAGCATACTGTAATGGATCCTGTCGTGACCAGGGGATGTGTCACGAGCTCCAGACAATGCAGAATCCAGCTCCCCCCCGCTGTAACCAGAATATGGAGAAATGATAGCTTAAAAGACGCTTATTGGCAGTCGTGCCTACCACGCACCAGTCAAGAATGTTACAAGCAAGAAGATAAATGCACGTCAGAAGCACCATCCACCTCACCGACAGTAAGGTCCGTTGCGTAATACAGACTTAGATACGAGTGCAGTAAGTACGTGTAATAGATAGATGACTGCCATATTAATTTCTAAATTTATGGACATGGAAAATTACACAATGAAGCAGAAGAGCATTATTTACGTTACTTTGAGATGTTTATCACATAAGAGATATTAAATGGCTGAAATGTCATTCCATTTGGAATTGATATTCAACATCAACATGAGTATGTGGTGAGACGACCAGGGGCATGAATACGGAGTACTCTCTTGTATTCCTTGCGGCACTGAAGCTAATAGCTTCCAAATCTTGCTGAATTTCCTGCCTTGCTCAACACAAATTCTGTGTCAGTTTATGAATATTGCTGGCTGGAGGCCAGTACGAAAATATAAGACTTCCCATCATGTTCCAGACATCCTCTACGGACGACAAATCAGGGAATCTGACAGGGCAGTCGCTGATCCTCTGATTCCTCAAGCCGCTTGTGGATCTAGGCGCTTCAGTCTGGAACCGCGCGACCGCTACGGTCGCAGGTTCGAATCCTGCATCGGGCATGGATGTGTGTGATGTCCTTAGGTTCGTTAGGTTTAAGTAGTTCTAAGTTCTAGGGGACTGATGACCTGAGATGTTAAGTCCCATAGTGCTCAGAGCCATTTGAACCAAGCCGCTTGTGGTGTCAACTGTGCGGCCGGTAAGTGCCCCACCCTGGCGGAAATTCAGCCTCCCATCACCAATTAGCAAATGAGTCCCGTTATCGTACCACCTCTACACGACGATTACAGAAGTGTGAGAGATATGGGTCTCGAAAAACAGCTGTTTCGTGTGACTTTTCACCCTCCCGTCTACAGACAGTTGGCGTCGATCTGACCGCCTCAAACAAAAGCGAGGAGGAGGGAGGATGAAATTAGCGTTTAACGTCCCGTCGACAACGAGGTCATTAGAGACGGAGCACAAGCTCGGATTAGGGAAGGATTGGGAAGGAAATCGGCCGTGCCCTTTCAAAGGAACTATCCCGACATTTGCCTGAAAGGATTTAGGGAAATCACGGAAAACCTAAATCAGGATGACCGGAAACGGGTTTGAACCGTCGTCCTCCCGAATACGAGTCCAGTGTGAACAAAAGCGAGACTCATCCTTAAATATCACAGAATGATACTTAAGCTCCCAGTCGACCGTAGCTCTACAACATGCAAGTCTGTGTCTGTGGTATGGTGTCAACAGTAAACGCTTTTAAATCAAGCTTTCAGTAACCTATCCCCGACTCTCCGTGCTGACACCGCCAGCAACCTCTGCCCTGAGTTTAGCTGTAGTCATCCGACTATTCGTCAGAACCAGTTGGACCATCCCACGACTTTCTCGTGGTACTGTCACTCTGGAAGTACCCATGGCCACCCTTGTTGCCAGAGTCCATCTCGTCACCACCCGTTCTACAGTTGATTGTGCGATCCGTTGACACGATGCTCCCACGTTGCTTATACCAGGCGTTGGACCTTTCCCAAAGCGAGAAAAAAATGGCAGTAAGCTGCACGTGTACATTCTCTGATCGCCGGCCGCGGTGGTCTAGCGGTTCTGGCGCTGCAGTCCGGAACCGCGGGATTGCTGCGGTCGCAGGTTCGAATCCTGCCTCGGGCATGGGTGTGTGTGATGTCCTTAGGTTAGTTAGGTTTAAGTAGTTCTAAGTTCTAGGGGACTTATGACCTAAGATGTTGAGTCCCATAGTGCTCAGAGCCATTTGAAGCCATTCTCTGATCACAGGTTCTTACTGTCTTCCTCGCAACACGCGTCCCCACCCCCAACAGCTTGCAGTCACCCAGAGCTAAGGTGCCACAGATCCCTAGGATACTAACAAGGGAACCTCCCCATCGCACTCCCGTCAGATTTAGTTATAAACTGGCACAGTGGATAGGCCTTGAACAACTGAACACAGATCAATCGAGAAAACAGGAAGAAGTTGTGTGGAACTACGAAAAAAATAAGCAAAATATACAAACTGAGTAGTCCATGCGCAAGATAGGCAACATCAAGGATCGTGTGAACTCAGGAGCGCCGTGGTACCGTGGTTAGCGTGAGCAGCTGCGGAACGAGAGGTTCTTGGTTCAAATCTTCCCTCGAGTGAATAGGTTATTTTCTTTATTTTCGCAAAGTTATGATCTGTCCGTTCGATCATTGACGTCTCTGTTCACTGTAATAAGTTTAGTGTCTGTGTTTTGCGACCACACCGCAAAACCGTGCGATTAGTAGACGAAAGGACGTGCCTCTCCAATGGGAACCGAAAACATTTGATCGCAAGGTCATAGGTCAACCGATTCCTCCACAGGAAAACACGTCTGATATATTCTATACGACACTGGTGACGGCATGTGCGTCACATGACAGGAATATGTTGTCGACCCACCTAACTTGTACACTTGGCGAATGGGTAAACAGATTCTTCTACCTTGCCCGATTTAGGGTTTCTTGTGGATGTGATAATCATTCCCAAAAAAGTGATGAAAACGTAAGAGTTTGTCACATAAACTGCAACAAATGAATGCAACAGTTTCACAGTCGCAGTTTTCCGTGTGCTCTGTCAAAACATGTTTTAACGTTTTCAAATTTTTCCGTGTGTAAACCGTCAAAACCTGCATATGCCCAAGCAAATCTGAACATGTCCTGGAATTTTGGAGAGCGAAGTTGATTATACAAAAAATTAAACTTTTCACTCTAGGGAGGACTTGCACCTAGGACCTCTCGCTCCGCAGCTGCTCACGCTAACCACGGGACCACGGCGCTCCCGAGTTCATACTATCCTTGATGTTGCCTATCTTCCGCATGGACTACTCAGTTTGTATATCTTGCTTATTTTTTTCATAGTTCCACACAACTTCTTCCTGTTTTCTCGATTGATCTGTGTTCAGTTTTTCAAGGCCTATCCACTGTGCCAACTTATAAATAAATCTGAGGGGGGTGCTATGGGGAGGTTCCCTTGTAAGTACACTGAAGCGCCAAAGAAACTGATATGGGCATGGATATTCAAATACAGAGATATATAAACAGGCACAATACAGCGCTGCGGTCGGCAACCCATATATAAGACAACAAGTGTCTGGCGCAGTTGTCAGATCAATTACTGCTGCTACAATGCCACGCTATCAAGATTTAAGTAAGTTTGAACGTGGTGTAATAGTCGGCGCACGAGCGATGGGACACAGCATCTCCGTGGTAGCGATGAAGTGAGGATTTTCCCGTGTGACCATTTCGCGACTGTACCGTGACTACTAGGAATCCGGTAAAACATCAGATCTTCGACTTTGCTGACGCTGGGAAAGATTCTGCAAGAACAGGACCAACGAGGACTGAACCTTGGACTGTTGATGACTGGAAACATGTTGCTGGTCGGACGAGACTCCTTTCAGATTGTTTAGCGGATGGAGATGTACACGTATGGACACAAGCTCATGAATCCATGGAGCCTGCATGTCAGCAGGGGACTGTTCAAGCTGACGGAGGCTCTGTAATGGTGTGGGTGTGTGCAGTTTGAGTGACATGGGCCCTCTGACACGTCTAGATATGACTGACAGGTGACACGTGCGTAAGGATCCCGATTGGTCACCTGCATCCGTTCATATCCACTGTGCATTCGGACGGGCTTGTGCAGTTCCAGCAGGACGACGCGACATCTCACACGACCAGAATTGTTACAGAGTGGCTCTAGGAACACTCCTCTGAGGTTGAACACTTCCGCTAGGCACCGAACTGCGCAGACATGAACATTATTGAGCATATCTGGGATGTCTTGCACCGTGCTGTTCAGCACAGATCTCCACTCCATCGTAATCTTACGGATTTATTGGACAGCCCTACGAGATTCGTGGTTTCAGTTCCCTCCATCACTATTTGAGACGTTAGTCGAGTCTATGCCACGTAGTGTTGCGGCATTTTTGCCTGCTCGCAGGGGCTCTACACGATATTCGGGAGGTGTACCTGTTTCTTTGTTTCTTCAATATATCAGAATAAAAGGAAATAAAATGGTTTAACATTAGCTTCATAATTCGTTTACTGTACTCCCAAATCCCGCCCCACATTACACATGCGGCTAGATTAGCGAAAGAGTATCCATGTACAATAGCTACATTAGTAATGACGTTCAGTAACGGAAGTGTGGAATGAATGCGGAATTTTTACCCACAGGTGACTGAACCCGCGAACTGTTTGCAACCGCCGAGTGCTGGCGGCGCAGTCCCGGTATCATCTGAACAGCCGCAACTTTCACTTCGCCCAGGGCCAAGGTCGTGGAGCGCTGGTGAAAGTCACCGCCGCCTTCACGGAACCCGGCCGCAGTGCCATCTGGGCAGCTCTCTGCTCCGGGGTTCTTCCCCCTCCTCCCCCCCCCCCCCCCCGTACATTCTACAGCTACACTCCGCAAACCTCCTTACAGTGTGTGCTTCTGACGTACGCTCTCAGAATTTCAACAGCAGACCTCTCCCCGATGAGCAATGCTTCTCTAGCAGCTGTCACTGGCGTTTGTTGACCATCTCCGTAAACCTCACGCGCCGAGTTAACGAGTGTGTGACGAAACGCGCCGCTTTTCGTTCGTACCTCTCAACGTCACCTACTAATCAACTAGGTGACTTATCCAAACTGACTGATAATACTCAATAATTGGTTCTAACGAGTGTTGTGCAAGCCAATTCTTTCGTTGATGGGATGCAACAATTGAGAAGGGAGTGAGACAGGGTTGTAGCCCGCCCACCATGTTAGTTAGTCTGTGCATTTAGCAAGTAGTAACTTAAACCAAAGGTATATTTGGAAAAGCAATTAACGTTCACGAAGAAGAAATAAAACCTTTGAGTTTTTGCGGATGGCACTGCAATTCTGTCAGAGACGCCAAAGGACTTGCAAGAGCAGTTGAATAAAATACTGTCTTGAAAATAGCTCATTAGTATCAACAACAGTACAAGAGGGATGGAAGGTAGACAAATTAAATCAAGTGATGCTGAGCAAATTAGATTAGAAAATTAAACAGTAGAAGTCTGTATGTTCTGCTATTTCGCGAAACGCTATTGTGAACCGGCATTTGAAGCTATCTGCAGAACGATTCTACTGCCTTCAGCGTGTATTTCGCGTAAGGACCACGAAGGTAAGAGAAATTAAGGCTCTTGCGGAAGCATGTACACAGTCGTTTTTCCCTCTGTTTGCGAGTGGAACAGGAACGGAAACGAGTGGAACAAAGTACCCTCCGCCACACACCGTACGATGGCTTCCGGAGTATGTTTCCAAGAAAAGCAAGTCAAAAGAAAAAGAAAACCGTTAACATCTGATGTAAATTTACCTTTACGAAGCCTTTTCTGGAGGTGCTTGTGTGGAGTGTAGCCTCGTACGGAAAATGAAACGTGGACAGCAAACATTTTAGAATAGTAGTTTTTGAAATGTAGAAAGAAGGGGCAAGAGGAAGTAAGATTAGAGTTTATCATCCCGCCGACACGGCGGTCACCAGGAACGGGCCACAAGCTCGAATTACGAAAGGCTGTGGAAGGAAGTCGGCTGTGCTCTTTTCAATGGAACCATCCCGTCGTTTGTCCTGAACGATGGGAAATTTTGTCCACCTCCGCCTACCACGCAAGCGGGCCCCGGTTCGATTCTTGGCAGGGGACCGAGTGTTGTGTGTCCATCATCATTGACACGCATTCGCCGAAGTGGCGTCAACTGAAAAGACTTGCAATACGGCGGCCGAACCCCGAGGGGGTTATCTCGGCCAATAAATGCCATACGATCATTTCATTTTTTGGGAAATTGTGGAAAAGCTAAATCTGAATGGCCGGGACTTCCCGAACGCGAGTCCATTGTGCTTACCATTGCGCCATCTCGCTCGGTTTGAAATTTTGTGTTGCAGGAGGATACTGAAGATCTGATTGATAGATAAGTAAAAGCGGGGTACTGATCGCATTGGGAAAAGAAATTTATGGTTAAACACGAAAGAAGAAAAAAAGATCAGTGGTACCAAGTCTGGTACAAGCAAATACAAATTGTTGACGGTGTCAAATCTTAACTACAGTAAACAGATTCAAATGCATGGAGATTGCAGTAGATTGAAGGGACTTTCACAGTATACAATAGCGTGGAGAGGTAAAGTATATCGAACCATTCTTTTGACTGACGACCACAACAACACACCATCTGTATAATTTTGACCGTAAAGGTTTGGACACTGAAGACTCTATGTAAAGTTTTTTTTTTTTTTTCCTTCGATTTGTTGGCTGTCGGTCGGTGCCCATTCATCCACCTCAACAGCAATATCGATTACGACGATAGGACGATACCCGGGCCCCTCACCGCCGCGCTGACCACGCAGCTACCGAGGCGGACAGACCTAAAAAGTACTTGGTACCTTTGCTGACTAAGCCTACAGCAGAGGAAGTGGCGAGAGCTGATGACCCCGGCTGGGTCTGTGAGGCTGAACAAGCGCCAGGGCTGACGGCCAAGGCCGAGTACTGGGGCATCCGCCGAGACTGCAGCGGGCGGCTTGTTTGCCAACAGATGCCTCTGCGGCACACTTTGTGGCGCGTGTTACGGGAGAGGTGCCAGCTCGCTGCTTTCTGGGACAGCTTTTACTTATCGCCCGAGCTCCGAGTCCAGTGGGAAGGTCGCTTTCTATACCGGTGGCTATACCATAGACTAATTCGAACAAAATATCCCGTATAACATGTGCTCTGTTTTTATTGGTTATAGAGATACAATTAACAGTATTAACCCAACCAAAAACCCACAGGCGGTAAGCGACGAGAAATGATTAAGTTGAAAGTTGTTTTTCATAAACTTCCGACTTCAATGTACTTTCGAATTCTCGTGACAACATCATATCTAGCTCTTCTGAAGTCGTCCTGGTGTTACATTATCAGAGCAGCACTTTTCTTATATCCCAAGGATCAGTGTATGTGCTGAGTTTACTTTTTCTTTCTAGATTTTGTCTTTCAACCATCCCCACAGGCAAATATCTAAAGCGGTAATGTCCAGAGATCTTTGTGGCCAACAAACATGACTATTTTTGTTGATCAATCTTCCAGTGAATCTTGGGTTTGGACGGGATGTCACAGATGATGGGAAGTGCTCGGGCCCCGTCATTCTGGAGGATCATACCCATTTCTGTAGGCGAAGAAAACTCTTTCCATGACGCAGGAAGCTCGTTTATCAAAAAAGTCTAAGCAATGTGGCCCTGCAAGACGATGAGGTAGCAAAACATGATTTTCTATCATTCCACACCACACATTTACAGCAAAACGGTCTTCAAAATGTATCTTTACAAAATCATATGAGTTTCGTCGCAACACCAATGCGAGTTACTAGTGTTATCTACAGCCAAGAGTGAAAACGGCTTCGCTGTAAACAGTGCAAATGATTTCAGAAGAAACAGCCACGTTTCTAGGCCACCAAGGTTCCTGGCCTTCTCCTCTTCAGACATTTGCCAGTGAGAACAGTTGAAAGGTAACGTTTACAAAGGGAAAGTAGATACAAGAGATGAATTGATCGTTCGCATTATGAGTAGCGCAGGCTATACAGGGGTTGGACAAAAATTTCGAAGCACGATAAGAAATGCATGCTTCACCATAAATTCTTACGGTCTTCTAGCCTGCAGCCTGTTGTTTTTGACCACGAAGCTCGTCTGTGCAAGTCCTCAGCACGTTCCAAGTGTCAACTGTCAGAACAGTGTTCTGTGTCGTTGTGAGTGCATTATATCGGAGCTAAGAACGAACGTGGGCAAATTGTTGGTGATCATATGGCGGGTACTTTCATAACCGAAGAACATCGGTTCCCGTCAGATCAGCAAAGTCAAGCGCTGTCGGGCTGGGCTAGATCTTGGATGGGTGACCATCTGGTCTGCCGAGAGCTGTTGGCAAACGGGATGCACTCAGCCCTTGTGAGGCAAACTAAGAAGCTACTTGATTGAAAAGTAGCGGTTCCGGTCTCGTAAACTGGCATACGGAGACCTGTGTACTGAACACATGCCCCTCCATATACGCATCCAGTTATGCCGAGCGGGCTGAGGATAACCGGCGACCGCTCCGTATCGTTGCGGCTTTATGGTCAGTTCGGGTGCAGTTTTTAGTTGTTTTTTTTCGTTACCAATGTGGCCGAAGCGTTTGGTGTTTCAAGAGGCATCGCGTCGAAGATTTATACTGCATACACAGAAAGCGAGAAATATGATACGGCTAAGTCACAACGCGGAAGGAAGTTTGTGTCGTGTGATCGTTACAGACGCTCACTGAACAGGATTCTGCAGAAAAGTCAGAGGACGACAGCTCCAAAAGTAGCTCCTGAATTGAATGTCGCACTCGCGAACTCTGTCGCCACTAAAACAACAAGAAGGGGCCTCTATAATCTGGGAATTGCAGTGCGAGCTAGAACTGCAAAACCACTCTCTGTTTATGGAAATGCCCATAACAAGATAATGTGGTGCCGAAGTCATCACACTCGGACTATAGAGCATCAGTCCGATGAGTCTTCTTTCACAGCGTTTCGAACTTCTGGCCGAGTTTACGAACCAAGAGTGAAACATGGTAGGGGTTCGGTGACGATTTGGGCAGCCATATCGTGGTATTCCACGCGCCCACATGTTTCTCTAGATCCCATTACTGCCAAGAATTGTGTGACAATCTTGGATGATCAGATCCATCTCGTCGTACTCGTTCCCCAATGCTGACGCTGCGTTCCAAGACGACAGGGCCCCTGTTTGAACATAGCTCGCATCGTCCAGGACTGGTTTTGTGAGCACGAGGACGTATTGATGCGTCTCCCCTGGCCACCCGCAGTCACTAGATCTCAATGTTGTTTAGTCTTTATAGTCTGCTTTGGAGAGAAGGGTGCGTGATCGCTATCCTTCTCAGTCATCGTTACCTAAAATTTCCCCTACTCTAAGAGAAGAATGGTATGAGATTCCCTATAAAGGACCTGTATTTATCCTTTTCGAAACGACTGGAAACACTTTTGAATGCCAAACGCATCCTTCATCGAAGGAGGGATGGTAGTGTGTGTGTGTGTTTTTGTTGTTTCCACGCTTTTGCCCATCCTCTGTATATGTGGTGTTGCGAAGAGAATTCGAAAGCGCACTCAAGTCGGAGATGGAACTTTTGAAAATTAATTCTGAAGGCCAGCATCAAAAATTGGGGACATGTTATGTGAGATGTTTTATTCCACTTAGTTTGCACTACCACTTCTTAAATTTTTTGCTATTGTTACAGAAACACGATCCAAAAATGATTTGGCGGATAAAATCCGTATCCCAATGAGACTGTTCGCAGACGAGGCAGCTGAGTGTAGCTGTGAACACTGAACTGGCACAGTGAGAAAATTCTTTTGAAACACACACACACACACACACACACACACACACACACACACACACACTTAGAGATGATAACGACATATCGGCCGTATTTGATAGATCAGTTAGGGGTGTTTTTTTTTCCTCTCGTCAGTGGTTCGAGTGAACTACTGCATCCGGCTTATGAGCTGACGATAGCCGGAAACGGCCGAAATGGTAATTTCTCAATGAAATTCGTGCGTCAGTGTGCCAGAAAACAAAATATTTCACCTCGTCGTCATTGTGGAATTTTGGTAAGCCGGACTTATTGTGACAATTTAACTTACACTTGAGAAAGGTTACAAAACCAAAAACATGATGGTGTTAATTAATGGACTGCAATTTACAGTCAAGCGGCAAAAATTTCTTTCAAGAAGTACTACACGACTGCGGTCTCCCACGAAGGTCTTCCTCAATTCGGGTCTTTTTCTGCTTATTTTCTCACGGAGTTGAGCAAGAACCTGAAGATACTCAATGAGCATTAATAGACTGACCTTCAGGAACCCAGTGAAGATATACAGTTCCGTGAATACCGAAAAAAAAATCATCACCGCTTTGAATTTTGATTTGCACACCCGAGCTATTCTCGCTCTCTTTGATGTTGGACCCCCCAGTGCATGGATTGGTGCTTAGTTTCTGTATCGTAAGTGCGATATCAACATTCGCCATATTAACGCTTTCTAAGAAATTAGCATCATTTTCAGTGGTATTCAAAGTGTCAGTACAAACATTTTCACGAGCTGCTTTCTGTTCGATCGTGCGAATTTTCGGCACCAGTTCCACACACACTTCTCTCATGTCACATTGATTACGTAAAATTTGCTTTCCTATAGTTTCAGCAACCGACTGAATACTCAACCGACATTCAGATCGAATCAGCCTACCTACTTATCCGATATTTTCATCCGTTTCTGCTATTGAAGAGCGTCCCGGGGGTAAATCATCTTCAATGTCCTCTCGGCCTCTTACAAACGCTTGAACTGTCTTCGTCAAACTCTGTTTTTAGTAAATTTTCATGTGAACAATTCGTTGCTCTTTTGCTACGATTGCCAGTCTTCCCACAAAACAATAGATCAGTTCTAACACAAACGAAGACCACGGCCACACTGATTTGTCTACATACACTGAAGACGCCGCATTCGACTGGCAAGGCTTCACACTTCACAGCTACTAGTCGTTCGGCTTTGTCGCATGCCTACTTACCCGGGCAGTATCAGTCCCGTTGTCTTATAGCCGCACGCATCTCGTAGGCAGTCATTACCCCTCCTTGAATTTACGAATTGAACAGGAAAGGGAATGACCAGCAGTCGTCAAGGCACCCTCTGCCATACATCGCCTGGTGGTTTGCTGAGTATCTATGTAAAATGTAGACGTGCTGTGGCGCGGGTGGTGATGGTGATGCTTTGTGGGGCGCTTAACATCGAGGTCATCAGCGACCGTAGAAGTTTCCAATTTTTCCAGTTCCAATCTCGCCACTTCCCAAATGATGATGAGGGCAACACCAACACCCAGTCCCCAGGCGGAGAAAATCCCCGACCCGGTCGGGAATCGAACCGGGGACCCAGTGATCCAGAGGTAGCAACGTCAGCCAATGGACCACGAGCTGCGGATTGTGGCGTGAAGATTTCAATGTACACAATGTCAGTAGACAAAAAAATTATGTAGCCTTTTTTTTGGCAGAGGTGACCATGAAAATTTTACAAGTAGACTTCGCGAGGCGGTTTGCGAGTACGGGTTCGATTCCAGGCCGGGTTGGAGATTTTCTCTAACCAGAGACTGGCCGTTTGTGTTGTCCTCATCATTTCATCATCATGATCATCACCATCATTTGTGACAGTGACTAGACTGGATTGTGAAAAAAAAATGAACTGTGTAAAAATAGGGGCTTTGTACGGGTGCTGATGACCGCGCAGTTGAGTGCCTCACAAACCAATCATCATCATCATCATCATCATCATCATCATCATCATCATCATCATCCAGATGCCAGACGCTCACATCTTTACCACAAGTTGTATGTCGACGGAGTATAAACCAAAACTTCGATTTAGTTCATGCTATGTGCTGTCGTCCAGTAGAACATGCGTAAACGGTTATTAAAAGTAACAGCATAACAACGGAGCACAGAAAAAGCGTATCTGTGAGTAACTGTTTTGTAAATCTCGCGTAGTTGAGTTGGTAGTGTATGAGGTCGACGTATCAAAAGTCCCGCGTTCAAACCCCAATGACTTTTTTTTAACTATTTGCGCGTGAAACTGTTAATATGGGAGAACATTTTCGTAGCACGTAAAAACGCTTTTCAGAGTTCCTTTGGCAATCTCCTTCCGTTTCATTAGCTGAAAGTAGGAAACCTATAGAGTACATCTGTGTAAATAGGTGTGGTGTTCTGTCGCACATGTGTTTGCTACTTTCAGTTAACGTAGCGAAAGCATACTGCCAAAAGAACATTGCCACAAATTGGAAAAAATCCTTTTACATGTCAGAAACATTTTCTTCCGTATAACAATTTCATGCGTAAACAGTTAAAAAATTGTCATCAGTGGGGTTTGAACGCGGGACCCTCGTTTGATACGATGACCTCAAGCTCTAACAACTCAACCACGCGAGATCTATGAAACAATAGCTCACAGATAAGCTTTTGCTCTGCTCCATAGTTTTCATGTTACTTTTGATTACCGTTTACGCACGTTTTGCTGGGCCACAGCTGAGAGCACGAATTAAATCGGTGTTTAAATTGATATTCTTTCGACGAACAATGTTTGGTGCCAATCTGAGTGCGTGACATGTGGACGTTTGGGTGCGAGTCATCCTCCCAGTGCAGCGTCAGCAGGCGCCGTCCCTGCTGGCACAGATCTCTCGCCCCGCCTGTGGGCCACGCTCCGCAGCCAGAGGCGGCCGACGCACGCAGACTCGGCTCGGCTCGGCGACACGGCGAGCTCACGCGCTCTCACTTTTCCCGGCTGGAAATCTGGGACGTCTAGCCGCACACACCAGGAGCCGGTGCTTTCTCGTACGTACAGATCCCGTCTCGGGCTTCGGCAGCGGACAGTGCAGTCCGGGGCAAGCGACACCTGCCACAAATCTGTGCAAATCCCCCGTAGGGCAAGGCAACTGCCGCGACAGCCATTAAAGCCCCTTTTACACTAGCGACTTTGCCTCAGACGACTACTTGTGGTAAGTGAGACTACTACAGCAACCCTGGCATCTTATTCCTGCACTGAGTCTCGCTGTAGCGAGTCCTCGTTTACGTTTACACGCAACGAGAATTTTTTCTTTTTTTTCCTGGTGTCCAGTTTCTGCTAGCGTGTAAACGCTACTATAAATCGTTGTTTCCTCTTATTTACATGATTTTATGTTTATGTTAACGATAGGACACAGAAAAGTCCTTGGACCAACTGCAGACGTAAAGCAGGAATTAAGGCTTCGAACGTAGTACGTTGTCCTCGATGGTGAGTGCTCATCGGAGGTGAGGGTATCATCTGGAGTGCCCCAGGGAAGTTGGTAGGTCCGCTGTTTTCTATCTACATAAATGATCTTTTGGATAGGGTCGATAGCAATGTGCGGCTGTTTGCTGATGATGCTGTGGTGTACGGGAAGGTGTCGTCGTTGAGTGACTGTAGGAGGATACAAAATGACTTGGACAGGATTTGTGATTGGTGTAAAGAATGGCAGCTAACTCTAAATATAGATAAATGTAAATTAATGCAGATGAATAGGAAGAAGAATCCTGTAATGTTTGAATACCCCATTAGTAGTGTAGCGCTTGACACAGTCACGTCGATTAAATATTTGGGCGTAACATTGCGGAGTGATATGAAGTGGGACAAGCATGTAATGGCAGTTGTGGGGAAGGCGGATAGTCGTCTTCGGTTCATTGGAAGAATTTTGGGAAGATGTGGTTCATCTGTAAAGGGGACCGCTTATAAAACACTAATACGACCTATTCTTGAGTACTGCTCGAGCGTTTGGGATCCCTATCAATTCGGATTGAGGGAGGACATAGAAGGAATTCAGAGGCGGGCTGCTAGATTTGTTACTGGTAGGTTTGATCATCACGCGAGTGTTACGGAAATGCTTCAGGAACTCGGGTGGGAGAGTCTAGAGGAAAGGAGGCGTTCTTTTCGTGAATCGCTACTGAGGAAATTTAGAGAACCAGCATTTGAGGCTGACTGCAGTACAATTTTACTACCGTCAACTTAGATTTCGCAGAAAGACCACAAAGATAAGAGAGATTAGGACTCGTACGGAGGCATATAGGCAGTCATTTTTCCCTCGTTCTGTTTGGGAGTGGAACAGGGAGAGAAGATGCTAGTTGTGGTACAAGGTACCCTCCACCACGCACCGTATGGTGGATTGCAGAGTTTTGATGTAGATGTATTACTAAGTTAGTAGCTCCAGATACGGTATTTAAATATACAGGTTGTTAAAAGACTATACAAAATTTGAGTGTTTTGTAAAGATAAAAACAAACACTTTGCATGTGACAAACCGTTTTTCCGCTGGGGCTCCATAAAAGTTATGATACCAGTGATGTTCAGAGACGGGTCTTCAAACAGTCGCGTAATGAATGTTGTATTAGACATGCTGCTGAAAAAGTCATTCCGTTTAAAGTAATGCAGACTTTGGCGAGGCCTTGCGTTGTCGTGGAGTAGTAGTTCGTTTGCATTCTTGTGGCGACGAACACGCTGCAGTTGTTCCTTTAATTACCTGAAGTTAGCACAATACACTTTTAGTTGACCGTTCCGGTTCGAACAGATGGAGCCGTGTTTCATGAACTGGGACGAGGTTCGACAAAAAAATTGTCACTAACAGCCTCGTAACGCGCAAGCAGTTCCACACAAACGCTTCTTCGTTTCTCTTTATGGTTTCCGTCAGGCAGCGAGGAAGCTACACTGCACACACCTTTGAACACCCCAAGTGGTGGACGAGTGTGTCAGCACTAACAACAGAGACGTCCAGTTGAGCAGTGAGATGTTTGATTGTGATCGGTTGATCACCTCGAACGAGAGTGTCCGCACGTTCTAACACTGCAGGAGTCACAGCTATGTGCGTCCAGCATGCACGCGGGAGATTGATCAGGTTTGCGCGACCTTGTTGCGATGATGGCACACACTCCTCCCAACGGCTACCGTGCTTTTGTCCACTGCCTGGTCTCTGTAGACATTCTGCAAGAGCCTATGAGTGTCTGCGATGCTCTGGTTTTACATTAATAAAAAAAAAGGGCTTTCTGCTAGGAACGCATTTCCGTTACAGACGCCATTTTGTAGGCTAATATAGTGCCACCACCTATCGGATCTACATGAGCTAAAGAGAGAATATTCCACGATGTCCCACAACGAGTTCTGTATTTTTTGAAAACAACTTAGGAAAAAAAAGTGTTGCGTTACTTACTGAAGGACCCTCGTACAACCAACAACGGCAACAAAGTCGAGACCGAAGTGGTCGGCTACTCAAAGCCTGCTTGAGAGCGATGAGTGGAGTATTACAGTTACTAACAGCAAGTACCGTCAGTTAATTAAACAAGTTTGGAAACAAGCAAGGCACACAATGCTGTTGGCATTTGTAATTTTCTGCCGATATTTTCAGTGCAATACAGATACAAAGATGCAAGACCTTCTGAAATTAAACAAAATGTCATTACCCTTTAACGAGCAACCGTAGACTCGGGTCGCTTACACTAAAATACTCTGAAAATATCCACGAACAACTTCCGAAATTTTATTAGTGGGTTTTGGTTCTCCCTGTATACATGTCGCCATTTACTTCCAGGGCAGCAGAGTTAGAAACGACCAGGTAACTGCAGTACGCTTTATAACGCGCTAAAAGATTCTTCAAGTTCGTAATGAATCGATCTCTTCCAATGTATAATCGATCTGTTCGCTCTTTTGGCAGTGTTGTGTTCTTTGGCTAAAGTTATACATGCTTCAGGAACCATGCGAGATCCTTGAACCTATTTGGGGAGAAAAAAATGGCGCACAGAATTCGCACTACGATACAGTTATCAAACCAGAAGCCCTGTCTCCCTGCGAAGCGCTCACACTTAATCACAAAAAGCGACATGGAAAACATACTGAAGGAGGCAACTAAAATTATGAGAAAGAATCTCGACCCAAAGATACTGGAATATGGCTACCGACTGAAATCTCGGGAAACAGGAAAAGAGATCCAACCTCGCGATAGGCTTCCTGAAAAGGCGATTAAACTGTTATGGACACATCCACATTGTAGAAGTCTGCTGAGTCCATATCATTTACGGGCAAAAAAGTTCAGGGAAGTGCAGAATGAACGTCCTCGACGGCAAGCGATCATCAAAGACCAGAAGCCCTCTTACACTCTGATGATCTGACGGAGAATCTGGGCACCTGTTTGCTGATGAAACTGTGGGGTACAGAACGGTGTCGCCGTTGAGTATCTGTAGGAGAATACGAGATGAGTTACGCACAATTTCTAGCTCATGCGATGAATAGAAGCTCATTCTAAATGTAAAAACCTAAGATAATGCAGCTGAGTACGAAAAACAATCCGTAATGCCCGAATAACGCACTGGTTGTGTGCAGCTTGACACAGTATTAAGTATCCAGTAGTAGCGCTGCATACGGATATGGGCATTAAATGGACCGAACACATGAAGGCGGTAGTAAGTGAAGACGAACGGTCGGAAGGTATAGCACATCCACAATGGAGACCGCGTATAGAGCGATTGTGCGACCTATGCTTGAGTACTGCCCGAGTTTTTGGGATCCCCGCCACGTCAAATTAAAGGAAGACATGTAAACCATTCACAGGAACGCTGCTAGATTTGGTTCGATTACAAAGCACGTATTACGTAGATGCTTCATTAAACTCAAATGGGAATCCCTGTAGGGAAGAAGACGCTCTTTTCGCGAAAAACTATTGAGAAAATTTAGAGCGCTGGCATTTGGGGCTAAAAGCAGGCCGATTCTACTACCGCCAACGTATGTTTCAGCAAAGACTATGAAGATAGAGAAATCAGGGCTTGTATGGAGGCATATAGACAATAGTTGTCCTCTCTCTCTCTTCATGCGGCTGGAGCGCGAAAGGAACTGACTAGTAGTGGTGCATAAATGTAGATGTACTCCGCCCCCGGTAGCTGAGTGGTCAGCGCAACAGAATGTCAATCCTAAGGGCCCGGGTTCGGTTCCCGGCTGGGTCGGAGATTTTCTCCGCTGGGGGACTGGGTGTTGTGTTGTCCCTATCATCATCATTTCATCCCCACCGACACTCAAGTCACCGAAGTGGCGTCAAATCGAAAGACTTGCACCCGGCGAACGGTCTACCCGACGGGAGGCCCTAGTCACACGACATTTACAATGAGGTGTAGAACGGTTACAGGTTTTTTTTTTTTTTACTTACGGAAGAGTCGAGGAGAAGCTGGAAAACCTGATGCGGCACATGCTTCAAAACAAACGCTAGCCATCCCGCGAAAAGTCTACTTACAAAGTTTCATGGACCAGTACTTCACGAAGAAAATAGACACATATTTCAGACTCTTCACGTTGCTCTTGTAGAGAGTGTGAGGACATGATTAGTTTCATTACAGCGCACACAATCATTTAATGGAGGTATCCATCCCGCGTGCCATATGCGAATGGAAAGGGAGAAAGCCCTAAGATGTGGTACCAAGCTAAGTATCCTCTGCCATGCACTTCTCAGTGAGTTGCAAAGTATGTCCATGGATGTTTGAACGAGGGAAAAGGGGAGAACACCGACACTCAGAGCCGCCTTTTTTTCCCTCCTCTCTTCACTTTTCTTGCTCCACTCCATGGAGTAGAGCCGACTGTCTTCGATTCGGCAGATTAAAGAGTTGCGATTCCTTTCAGCCAATACGAGGATAGCTGGTAGTGGAACGGAGATCGTTTCCCTACTGGGAATAAATAGTAGGTGCTCGTACACTGTAATATATCTCCGACGAATATCTTACAATTAGTCAATGATTTTGTCAAACTTCCTTGACCAAACTACTTCACTGGGGCTAACATACAACCATAAAATTTTTCGTCATGATACCTCGGCAATGGTTGACGAATAATCAGTCGTCCGTACAACACCATTTAATGTAATATTGGTGGCCACTGCATTTTGTGAGTGAAACCGTGGATAGCGAGAAGAGAAGCTCGAAGTGTTTAAGAGAATTTGTTTCGTGAGTTACAATGAGAGGACATAAGGAACTACGAAAATTATCTGAGAATGGGCGAACAACGATTCAATTTGCCCTTATGAAATGAGCGCCCCCGCCCCCCCCCCCCCCCCCCATATCCGCAAACAAGATACTCATTTAATAAATGCCATTTCTTAATTTAATTCATCATAAATATGTTTCTGAAAAGCCTGCGACTGTGGAGTTTATGATTTAAATCATGAACCACTTCGCTAGTTACGCATTTTTTCATGCTTAATATGACGCGTTTCTAGAATTTATTCTATTATCAAGAGCAAATATTTACATAGGTATTTCACACGGTGTTTGTATGTATGCTGATCTGTCTCTTGCCCTGCAGTTGTCTTTTTATGTTTTACTGCAATCGGAAAGATTTCTTTTGTCCTATTTCCGGAAACATAACATAAAATACCTCCGCAAATATTTGTACTTGATAAGCGCGTCATGCTAACCACGAAAAAATGCCTGACTAGTGCAATGTTTCATTATTTAAATCATGAGTGCCATTTCTGATAAATATAGTCCCAATGTTAGGCTAAGCTTTTTAGCAACAGACTAAAGCTATTCCATATTGCAATATGCTGGAGTATTCGAACCGCACAGTGCACTATTCCACGTATTATTCCAGAAAAATGGGAACTAATACGTAAGTCACTCGGAGAGAGATTTATAAAGGTTGGATTAGGTTATTTAGAATATAAATAAATGAATTAATTTCACTCATGTACATTTTACTGGCAACACATGGCTTTCCACATCTCCAAAGACTCGTTAGTCAATTTAACTTCTTCCTTACATCATCCACAGTGCAGCCACTTCGAATACAACTCATTGCTGCAACTATTTGTTTAAACAATTCTAACTTCTTACTGTACTTTCTGTAGTCAGCGTGCTTTATGTTACGAAGAATTTCGTCTTCATACTTTGAAATGATCACTGCGATGGCAGCCATGCAGCAAATATACTTCCCCGACATTTTATAGGTTAAAGGCACTAATGCAAACAAGATGGAACTTCGACGAAAGCTAGGCCCAAGCTTTAAGTTTTATCCAAGATCTTTGATCAAAGCTTCTCTAGTACTCTGTCAAATATCTGTCCAAATGGGTTTGATAAAAGACTTTTTGTCACAGATCTTTTACAGTATAATACGGCCCTTAGCTGTTACTCCCAGCCCGAGAAAACCTCGCGAAAAGGTTGGTCGAATGTGGAGGATTGGGATTATTATTTCTCACATTATATCATTCATTGTCCTTGATGAAAATTATAATTGTGTGTGTGGTTTTTACCATAGTTCTAACATTCTTTATTTTATTAATTTGGGTACTTATTTGGTTTGTACTGCAGGTTGAAGAGAGGGGGACGTTCACATACTTACTGCTTAATCCCTGCTTTCGCCTTACCGCCGAGGAAAATCTTTCCTGTACAGAAACCTCAGCTGGGATTCTTAGACAATAATCGTAATGCTCCTACGCTACGTGATGTCGCATCTTAAAAAACCTTGTTTGCCATGACATTTTGCGTCAAATTACTTTCTATAGACTACGGTATTATTAATAATTCATATTGTCATGGAGTCCATTTTCTAACTGATCTAAGAAGGATCTCGTTTATTTCTTCATGACTGGTGAAGTGTGATGCAGCTTCGGGAATGACGTGAGGGGGGGTATACATAACCTTGAAGTGTGGCTAGTTGAAGGTTCTATGTTCACGCTGAAGGATAATTTTCATGAATCCAGATTGATTTATTCTGCCGAGGCCGTATCTAGCTCATTTCTCTCTGAGCCTGCCCTGTAGTTCCTTTGCACTGAAATTTACATTTAATGAGTAGTAGAGGACTCGCATGCTTGGTCTCCAGCTACTGGTAACATCCTCCTATTTGTAGACATGATGATCTTAGTTTGTAAGTGACGTCACCCATGCTAGCATCCCAAGCAAGTCAAGTACTGGTCGAACGAATATTTTGTATATTAACAATAACACTGGTGGGTCCGTACCAAGCATTCTGTGTTTCGCAAGTCGAGCTAAGTTCTCTGTTCATCCTCTGATTTTCTGATTTTCTTATTTTTCTATCGTGCTTTTTTTACCGGATTAATAATGCGCGTAAGTGAATTCCAAAGTACTTCAGTGTACTTGTGGGGGTGATCTTTTGCCCACAGCGTCGAATTTTTAGTTTGTGTGTGAGTCGTCTGTGTCTGAACAAAATTAACTGGCTTTTTTTGTGTGGTTAGGTCTTCTACTCCACTTACCTAAGGCTCCGAGCTTCTGGCCTATCCGTTAATTCTGTCACATACTGGATCTTGACACCGGTACGGAGAATCATCTGTGTACATGGATAATGACTCCTTCCCGCTACTGAAGTGACTGTTTTTCTAACATCATCTGCAGTAACGACTGCACGAAACGACAGAATCTATTACGAAGCGAGAAACAAGGTGAAGTTACGGGAGACACTTGGCGAGTACTATGTGGACTGTTTCAGTTCATACTTGGGTTTCACACAGTTACAGTTGTCGAACGAGTGTCATTAACTACAGCCGAGAAGCTGAACACGTTTAGTGAAGAATTTGTCACCGTTTTGGAGCAAAGTAGTAGCACGAACAGAGAAAGCCGCTGTTTCTCCAGAGGCAACAACTCTTCCATTCCGCGGGCATCACTGTTGGGGAGGAACCTCCAGCGAAAGCGGACCGCAGAAGGCACTTTTCCTCAGTTTATCGTGGGAAGTAAAGGACGCCGAACCGCGTTCATAGCCGCAGAGCAAGAAGGGGGGGGGGGAGGGGAGGGGGGGAATATGAGTTACTCGGGCCATTAAAATATCACAATTTGCTCATAACTCACTGAAGGAGTTCTAAGCCATTCAGCGGGTGGAACAAAACATTCTACAGGCGTTTGTGTGAGTACAGTTTCCTGTCCACATTCGTTCAAATCGTCCGTCTATATTAAAACAGAGGAAGTGAAGTATATCAAGTTTGGCGACCTAGTGGGTCACTGTCAAGCTATGCGAAGGGCTATGATTCAATACTTAGTGTGTACTACGATTTTTTTTTCTCATCATTAATCGTTCCTTCCATGTCTGACAATTTGTTAAGGGGAAAATGCTAACTGTCTCTGTGCTATTGAATCCGCGATGAACGTTAAGACATTGCGGACGGATCTGAAGTTTACTTGCGTTTCGTGCTCCATCCGTTACGTCCGGATCTCGAGATAACTAGTGTTTTCTACACGCCGTTAGTAGATGCCATCTGCTGTGATATAGTTTTAACTATTTCGTCTATTTTGGTGTCTATAACAGCAGTCAACGTATCAAACATGATTGCCTACACGTGCTTTCTGATTATATAACATTATGACTGTATTTTGATATTTCATGTACACTACTGGCCATTAAAATTGCTACACCAAGAAGAAATGCAGATGATAAACGGGTATTCATTGGACAAATATATTATACTAGAACTGACATGTGATTACATTTTCACGCAATTGGGTGCATAGATCCTGAGAAATCAGTACCCAGAACAACCACCTCTGGCCGCAATAACGGCCTTGATACGCCTGGGCATGGAGTCAAACAGAGCTTGGATGGCGTGTACGGGCACAGCTACCCATGCAGCTTCAACACGATATCACAGTTCATCAAGAGTAGTGATTGGCGTATTGTGACGAGCCAGTTGCTCGGCCACCATTGACCAGACGTTTTCAATTGGTGAGAGATCTGGAGAACGTGCTGGCCAGGGCAGCAGTCGAACATTTTCTGTATCCAGAAAGGCCCGTAAGGACGTGCAACACGCGGTCGTGCATTATCCTGCTGAAATGTAGGGTTTCGCAGCGATCGAATGAAGGGTAGAGCCACGGGTCGTAACACATCTGAATTGTAACGTCCACCGTTGAAAGGGCCGTCAATGCGAACAAGAGGTGACCGAGACGTGTAACCAATGGCACCCCATACCACCACGCCAGGTGATACCCCAGAATGGGGATGACGAATACACGCTTCCAATGTGCTGTGGGGCGGAAGGTGGATTAATTGTTAATATTCCTATTATTTATTTAATGCTGTTGTTTGCCGTTCTCAACACTGGCTCTCTAACTACAATATTGGCAACCAGAAAGTGATTAGCAAAACGTGAAGCCTGTAATTAGAATTCCTAGAGCACACTTCATCTGAGAAATACATTTATAGCTACAGCTTATAGCTCTGAGGAATTAGGAGATTGTCTGGGATTCTTAATCAAAAACCATTCTCTTTAAAATGTTCACTATATTCTGAAAGTCACAGACCAAAAAGAATGCACACAATCCAACTACCAGAGCAGTTCAGAGTCTAATGCGCTGATGCAACTATAACTTCAAATTAAATGCTTAAGTGACTGCTCGCCATAATTTGATGATAATGTTCATCAAACGCCACACTAATAATGGTAGAATGTCTGTCCTGCGGCGGCACGTGAAAATACGACATACGCAAACTAAAGATAGATCATTAACGTCATCCCAGAATTAACACTTCACTCTAAAACGATGTAATGGTTACGCGTATCCCGAGTAACTTATTACTGCATCCAAAGCTGTTTACATCAACGATACCGACGCGACGTGACTCCCGGCACAGGTGGTGCGCTAATCAGCGTCTGGAGAGAACTGGGGCCTTCCTCTTCTCACGCAGCGTTCTTACATATAGAGCCGCGGTGCGGACGGCTAAGGGAACACCTGATCAAATCTGCTCTCCCGAATAGTCACTGGGCTAGTAACACACCACTTTAAGTTATCGAATAAATCATTGCTTCCTTTATTGATGGCTGATGAAGCTCTCAATTTAAATGTGTAATCAGCACACAGGTAAGTAATCATTATACAAGTCTGACGTGGCTAAGTCAAATATTTTGGGCGAGATAATTAATTTAATTACACTACACGCAGTAGACGAGCTCTGAACTTGCCTTTTGGAGATACGCTATCGCTATAGTTTTATAGTTATTCAGTTGAGCCGGCTGCGGTGCCCGTGCGGTTGTAGGCGCTCCAGTCCGGAGCCGCGCTGCTGCTACGGTCGCAGGTTCGAATCCTGCCTCGGGGATGGATGTGTGTGATGTCCTTAGGTTAGTTAGTTAGTAGTTCTAAGTTCTAGGGGACTGATGATCACAGCAGTTGAGTCCCATAGTGCTCAGAGCCATTTGAACCATTTATTCAGTTGAAACTTCTCACATCTTTATGATTATAGCGGATCTCCCTTCTACTTAAATTTAAACATCCTAGCTTTATTTATTCGCCTACTTAATCTATCTTGCTTCCTTAATTTTTAAGATAAAAACCAGAAAATCATGAATTTCAACTAAAATTTTAATTTGAGAGATCCAGAATACTGTTTCTACTAAATTATTATGCAAAAGGAATCTAAATATAAATTTTTAAGTTTCTAGCTCTTTCTGTTGCGCCAATGATTTTTACAGAAAAACGTCCAAATTTCGAAAATGGTTAGAGTTATTGAACTGATATTCAACACATATTGATTTAGTATTACTCCTGACATTTTACTTGATTTTTTATAGTATTGCGCAACATTTATGACGTCAGAGCTAGTTACAGCGGACTGGCTGGCACACAATGGAAAGACTGATGTGAATTTTATATGGCATGAGTAGGCTGCTTCCCTAGAGTGCGTTCACCGCGATGTCGCCAAACACGGAAGCGACCATCATGATGCTGTAAACAAAACCTGGATTCATCCGAAAAAACGACGTTTTGCCATTCGTGCACCCAGGTTCGTCGTTGAGTACACCATCGCAGGCGCTCCTGTCTGTGATGCAGGGTCAAGGGTAACCGCAGCCATGGTCTCCGAGCTGATAGTCCATGCTGATGCAAACGTCGTCGAACTGTTCGTGCAGATGGTGGTTGTCTTGCAGACGTCCCCATCTGTTGACTCAGAGATCGACACGTGGCTGCACGATCCGTTACAGCCATGCGGATAAGATGCCTGTTCAAACTTATGGTTTCGAGACCAGAATAGTGGGGAATAATATGGTGTACTGGAATCTCGAATGCAACCAACTTTCTTTCAGAAAAAAATGTGTTTCATTAGTTGCTAAATGCCACATATATGTTACTGCAGTTACATTGATTTCCAGCTTAAAGTTTAACAGAGCTCCTGGTATCGATGAACTTAGAGTCGATAAAAATTAAAAACTTTGACAGTAACACCCTACAGTGGCTGCTAGATTTGATAAACGCGTGTGTAGAAAGGTTCCATATTCCAAAGATGTGGAGGAAAGCCCGAATGGTTGCACTTCTGAAACCAGGAAAGGACTCTGATGATCCAATTAACTTCCAACCTCTGTACCTTTTATGTCACTGTTTTAAGATCTTGGAACGCCTGACGCTAAGTCGCGTCTTGGAACAACAGATCATCTCGCAGCAGGCAGGTTTCCGACCAGGCAAATCGTGCTGCGGTCAAGTACTGAACCTGACCCAACATATCGAGGATGGGTTTGAGAGGAAACAGATCACGGGAGTGGCATTCATAGACCTTTCAGCTGCATATGATACTGTAAACCAGCGGAGGCTCCTTAGGAAAGTACATAATGTGACAAGAGATTACCATTTAACATCACTCATAGGTACTTTCCTGCATAATAGGAGATTTTTCCTCTGTCTCCAGGGCAAGAAGAGCAGGTGGAGAAATCAGAGGAATGGCCTACCTCAGGGAAGCGTCCTCGCCCCAGCTCTTACGAGCTCTCGTATATACAAATGACCAACCAGTGCCAAACATCACGCGCCAGTTTATGTACGCCGATGGCACTGCAGTTGCAGCCCAAAGTAACAATTTTATGGATGTAGATGAGAAATTAACCAGTAACTTGGAAGCTTTCTCCCAGTGTTATGAAGCAAACCACCTAAGGCCGAAACCTTCCAAGACGCAGGTCTGTGCATTCCATTTAAAGAACAGGGAGGCAAATCGTGAATTAAATGTAATGTGGAGAGGTGAACGTCTCGAGCATTGTAAAACGCCCAAATATCTTGGTGTCACGTTGGATCGCACACTGACCTATAAACATCATTGTAATGCCACAAGGGAAAAAGTCTCAACTAGAAACAACATCATCAGGAAACTAACCAGCGGATCCTGGGGTGCAAACCCTGAAGTCCTGAGAACTTCAGCTCTTGCGCCCAGTGTGTCAGCCGCGGAATACGCCGCTCCAGTATGGTCTGCATCAACACACGCGAGAAAAGTTGATGTCGCGGTGAATGAAATGGCACGGATTGTTACCGGATGCTTGAGGCCAACCCCAGTGCACAAGATGTACTTAATCATGGCGATCGCACCGCCCAACATACGACGTGACATCGCTGCCGAAGCCGAAAAAACCAAGCAAGAAAACGACATGCGTCACCCTTTATATGGACACCAGTCAGCTGACCGACGACTTTGCTCGATGAAGAGTTTCCTGTCACGTACCCGAGACCTGGAAGGGTCGGCTGCAGAGAATCGTCTGAAAAGGTGGGAAATCGACCTGAGAAACCCCCATAAAGAAGTAAAAGAAGAACTGGCGCCTTGTGAAGACCTACCATGCACAGCCTGGAGAACCCTAAACCGTATGAGAGTAGAAGTGCCAAAGTGCAAGACAAACCTGCAGCAATGAGGTTTCCTAAAAGAGAATAAGAGCACTCTCTGTCTGTGTGGTTCTGTCCAGAATCCTCAACACCTGCTTATCTGTCCATATTTAGACCAGCCCTGCACAATGAATGACTTATGGAAGGCAAATGACAAGGCCATATTGGGTGCTGATTTTTCGAAGTCTGAAGTCTAGTTCCGGACACGGAAAGTAAGTATTCATCTGGTTTTTTAATTATTCATGTATCTTATTACATGGATACCGTTCGTACTCGCCTGATGTTTAGACTAGCGCATGTGTTTATGCCTTTGTGCATATTCGTATTTGACACTCCAGCCTGAATACACTCATAGCTGAAATCATAATAGATAAAAAAAAAAGTGTGACAACTGTACGAAGAAACTGTTGTTAACGCGTAAACGTTTTCTGTATTCGTGACTGGTCCCACCCCATCTCAGGCGTAATGCACCCTGCGCGCCCTGCTCCTTGCGCTGACGTGCCCTCTCTGAATTGTGCAGGCCTGGAGAAGAGCCGATCCCGCGGAGGCGAGCCTGGAAGCAGCTGGAAGCCAGCTGGATTCGACGGCGGTGACTGCGGGCGGCGCGCTTCCAGAGGACGAGGACCTCGTGTTCGGGGACGACGTGCAGCCCATCAGGAACAGGTACGGCAACAGCACGCTCTAACCGTCTCTGAGGGGCCGCCCGGCGTTAACTATTCGGCACGGCGGGAGACTTTCTATCTACGAGTCGTCACCAGGCCCGTTCGAGAATATTTTTCCACACAAGCGACTCATCTGGTGTGCTCCCCGTTCCCCTGTTCCCTCATACATTTTCACCCGTATCAGTTTTCGCTACTAACTATGATGGTTACAGTACACAAATCCTGCACTTGCGCTCCCCTCTCCGCTTCGCTCCCAACTGCGCACCAATGATGTCGTCTTCTTCTTCTTCTTCTTCTTCTTCTTCTTCTTCTTCTTCTTCTGACCTGAGACTGGTTTGATGCAGCTCTCCATGCTACTTCTCCCAGTACCTACTGCAACCTACATCCTTCTGTATCTGTTTAGTGTATTCATCTCTTGGTCTCCCTCTACGATTTTTACCCTCCACGCTGCCCTCCAATGCTAAATTGGTGATCCCTTGATGCCTCAGAAAATGTCCTACCAACCGATCCCTTCTTCTTGCCAAGTTGTGCCACAAACTCCTCTACTCCCCAATTCTATTCAATACCTCCTCATTGGTTATGTGATCCACCCACCTAATCTTCAGCATTCTTCTGTAGCAACACATTTCGAAAGCTTCTATTCTCTTCTTGTCCAAACTATTTATCGTCCATGTTTCACTTCCATACATGCCTACACTCCATACAAATACTTTCAGAAACGACTTCCTGACACTTAAATGTTACAAATTCCTCTTCTTCAGAAACGCTTTCCTTGCCATTGCCAGTCTGTATTTTATATCCTCTCTACTTCGACCATCATCAGTTACTTTGATCCCCAAATAGCAAAACTCCTTTACTACTTTAAGTGTCTCATTTCCTAATCTAATTCCCTCAGCATCACCCGACTTAATTCGACTACATTCCATTATCCTCGTTTTGCTTTTGTTGATGTTCATCTTATATCCTCCTTTCAAGACACTGTCCATTCCGTTCAACTGCTCTTCCAAGTCCTTTGCTGTCTGACAGAATTACAATGTCATCGGTAAACCTCAAAGTTTTTATTTCTTCTCCATGGATTTTAATACCTACTCCGAATTTTTCTTTTGTTTCCTTTACTGCTTGCTCAATATACAGATTGAATAACATCGGGGAGAGGCTACAACCCTGTCTCACTTCCTTCCCAACCACTGCTTCCCTTTCATACCCCTCGACTCTTATAACTGTCATCTGGTTTCTGTACAAATTGTAAATATCTTTTCGCTCCCTGTATTTTAACCCTGCCACCTTGAGAATTTGAAAGAGTATTCCAGTCAACATTGTCAAAAGCTTTCTCTAAGTCTACAAATGCTAGAAACGTAAGTTTGCTTTCCTATCCTTCTAAGGTAAGTCGTAAGGTCAGTATTGCCTCACATGTTCCAATAGTTCTACGGAATCCAAACTGATCTTCGCCGTGGTCGGCTTCTACCAGTTTTTCCATTCGTCTGTAAAGAATTCGCGTTAGTATTTTGCAGCCGTGGCTTATTAAACTGATAGTTCGGTAATTTTCACATCTGTCAACACCTGCTTTCTTTGGGATTGGAATTATTATACTCTTCTTGAAGTCTGAGGGTATTTCGCCTGTCTCGTACATCTTGCTCACCAGATGGTAGAGTTTTGTCAGGACTGGCTCTCCGAAGGCTGTCAGTAGTTCTAATGGAATGTTGTCTACTCCCGGGGCCTTGTTTCGACTCAGGTCTTTCAGTGCTCTGTCAAACTCTTCAAGCAGTATCGTATCTCCCATTTCATCTTCATCTACATTCTCTTCCATTTCTATAATATTGTCTCCAATAATTATAGACTTCAAACAAAAAAAGGCTCTTAAGAGCCAAAATCTTGAATTTGAGGAAAATGAGTTTCAAGTGCCCTATAGGTATTTACTGGTAATAATTGCACTGAGTTGTATTTCCAAGTTAAGCAGATTACGGATCTACACTCCTGGACGGTGAAAAACGAACACAATGATGCAACGGAATAAGACCCGCCACACTTGCACTAGGCACTACAAGAGGGCGGTGCTCGGGATGATCTCACAGCGCTGTGCGCACACGAGGAGCCGCGTTATCGGCCGTGGAATGTTGGTAGCTGCGCAGCTGCTGGTCACCACCAGAGCCAGTGGCAGCCAATTTGCCGCGGCATACGGAGCTCCGTCTGTGTCCGCAACACTGTTAGCATGCCGCGACAGCGCGTTCGTGAACCGTCTGTGCAACTGACGGAGTCTGAGCGAGGGCATATAGTGGGCCTGCGGGAGGCCGGGTGGACGTACTGCAGAATTGCCCCACGTGCATCGATGTCGCCAGTGGTAAGCAGAAGGTGCACGTGTCCGTCGACCTGGGTCCGGACACGGATGCATGCCCACACCGTCGCACCGTCCGAAGTGCCGTAATGGACCTCACCGTCACAGCTTAAGCCTTTCCGAACGTGCAGAGCAGTATCTGGCATGTCAGATATTCTGAGCGTGCGTCTGAGCGTTGACCAATGAGATGGCACACACGCCGTCTCTCTTCAGTACGGAGTTGTGAGGCGCCATATTGGCATTCATTTCAAGCCTATATGTATATACGTCGTTTCTGAGCACCAGCAAATTGAGAATCACTGGAAAACCCGTTGTTAACTGTTTTATGCGTTCCAATAAAATAATGAGAAACATCACATCTGTGGCAAAAGAATTATTGTAACTTGCGTATTATGAGAGTAGGCTGTTTGAAGGCAGCGAGACACTGGAGATCCTCCCAAAACGCATTGTTCTTGGTACAATTTGTTACAGTTAAATTTCAATTAGTAACATAATTGTCTATGATTAATGTTTTTGGCAAGGGGTAACACAATATGGTGTAGCTCAAGGAGTTTGTTGGAATAGCGTAATGGAGTTTTTGTTGGGGGCGGTGGTTCGCGTCGCAACACTTCCAAATTTTTTTCCTAACATTCACGTTTTTATTAGGTTCTGATATTTTATTATTAGTATATGCCATAATATTTGATGTTATATAAATATAAGCTCACCCTTTTTTGAGGGGTGACTTTGTTCGATTGGCTTAATCTACTAGGCAGCTTGCGCTACTTCTATTAAGATATTTTGTTCCTTTTTCTTTTACGCTTCGTAATTCACACGTTGCAAAGATTCTGCTACTGGGTAGGAACAGTGATCATGTAAGACTGACCTTGGGGGTTTTAGTAAAATGTGGGAATGATGAAATAATGTTTATCTTATGCGGAAAAGTATTCCAAATTTGTACCGCAGTGTTTGTAATGGAGCTTTTATAAGCTTGTGTCCTTATTGATTGGACATGATACTTTCCTTTTCGTGGATAATGGAGGAAATGTGCGTTTTAATAGAGCTAACGTGGGTATTTTACGCGTGATTTACAGTGTGATTTACGAACTAGAAACATCTCTCAACTGCCGCTGGAATGCGTTGCGATCGCGTATACCACGTTGGGGCCCACGTACCGTGTGCACAAGTCGCATCGTCCCTGAGTGTTCAGCAGCATGTTGAACTCGGCACGCTCAACGTTGACGTTCGACAGCACGGTCCGTGTGCCGAAGGCTTTAGGGACACTGTTGCTCCGAGGGTATCAGCGAGAACCACTCGCAACCGTCTCCACGAAACAGGGCTCAAGGTCTCGCGTACCGTTAGGGCGCCTTCCGCTCACGCCGCAACATTGTTCAGCCCGCCTAGAGTGATGCGATAGGCGTTTATGGAAGGACGAATGTATTGTTTTCAGTGACGAGAGTCGCTTCTGCCTTTGTGCCAATGATGGTCGTACGAGTGTGTGGCCTCGTGCAGGTGAGCGCCAAAATCACGAGTGCATACTACAGAGGCACAAACGGCCGACACCCGGCGCCACGGTGTGGGAAGCAATATTACTGGCTGTACTCCACCGGCGATCGCCGAGAGAACGTTGAACAGTGCACGGTACATTCAACCACCATTCAACCCCTCGTGCTACCGTTCGTGGGCCGGCAAAGTAATGTGCTTTTCCAAGATGCCAATGCACGCCCACATGTATCCCGTGCCACCCGACGTGCTCTTCTTGAAGGTGTACGTCAACTACCCTGGCCGGCACGATCCCCGGATCTGTCCCCCATTGAGCATATTCGGGACAGGATGAAACGTCATTTTGCACGGTCTGCACGTCCGGCACGAATTCTGGCCCAACTGAGGCACCAGGTGGAAACTGCATGGCAGGAAATTCCGCAAGACTATGTTCAGCACCACTACGATCGTCTCCGTGGGAGAATTACAGCCTGCATTGCTGCAAAAGAAGGGTAAACGCGGTACAAGCGCTGACACTGGGCACGCTCCATTGACTGTATTCGTGTGCATATGCCTCTCTCTGTGTGATCGTGTATTGTATTCGTCCTAAACGATGTTTCAATAAAATTTCTCCCTGATGTGACGACGAATTCATCGTGTTCGTTTTTCATTTTCCAAGAGTGTGGTTTCGAAAAGAAACTGCAAACACTGTACAGTAATAGTATGAAAAACTTCCTGTAAGTGGAAAAGCAATTAAAGTTCTAAGTGCTATAGTTCAATACTCAGGAAAAACGTAATAAGAGCTCATTTTGCCTTTGTAAGACTGTACGTAGTCATTAATTTTCCCGCACTGTATCATGTCAATCAAATCTTTTCTTCACGTAAGTGGTGGCTTGTAACATCCAGGGCAAGCAGTTTTGTAGGTCTGACGTCTTGTACTCTAACGCTCTTTCTCAAAACAGGGGTACCTCCCCAGGCTTCGGTTCCATTTAAACTTCTCCTGGTCTTAACAGCATGAGGCTTATGTACGTTCGACCACAGCCACTGTTACTCCGAATACGTTTATATTTGCCGTGTTTCTATTACAATACGCTGCCTCCTTTAAATCTAAGACGTCGGATGCAGTCATGTTACTGACGATAAATGGCTTTATTTGTCTTGATTGCTGTATCATGTTTTTTACATTTTCTGGAACAATAAATTTGGTAATTTCAGAATAACCTTCAGTCCAGTTATGGTGTAGGTTAACGGTCAGTAATGAGACTTACCTCCTTTGCTGGAAGAGCCTTTGCAGGAATACATTTATTACTTATGTATTCATTCCCTCCATTTTTCAGCTTTTTCCTTACTGCTGTAATATAACCTCCTCCTCCAATCTATCGTTTCTTTCCACTCAGACTGTTACAAACATCATCTCTCTCCGCCATGTAAACTAACACTACGGAGTAAGCACATGGCATAGAGCCTTTCACATGATAATAGCAGTGGCTGTTAAATCGGATACTATCTTATTTTGGTACTAAACTTCCATTCGTGGCTGTATCAGCCTTTTATACGTTGCTGGGCTTGGCATGTAGATTCCATATCACACAAAAATCTCAAAATACATTATTATGACACTCAGAGCCGTTTTTATTTGAAGTCTTCAACTGTGATACGTCCTGAATAGCTATCTTAAAATAGTGACTCCTGTGATATCCCTTTTAGGTAAGTGCCCCAAGTGGTGGTTTGTGTCGCTTGGGCCTTAAATCGGCCCTGTGTCTCCCATAAAGACCGCAAATGTTGAAATGCCCACCATTTTTGCTGTGCTAAGTTGGCAGAACTGAATGTTACACTAATGTCATCCGTTTTCGTATTGGTTAGTAATGGAGCGCGCCTCAACGGGAGACTTTGTTGTCACAGCGAAAATGTATCAGAAATGTGATGCGTGATGTGCAGCAGCTATTCGCAAACACCGTGGAAGGATTGGTCAACATAATCGAAAGCATATGCCGAATGTGATGAGACTGATTGCTAAATTTCACAAAACCGGTTCGATTGACGACATTATACCCCGGGGCGTCCTCGTGAGAGTTGTTCTGAAGAAAACATCACCATCGTGAGCGACAATGTTGCTGTAAGGCCGATGAAGCCTATTCCCCGACGCCAACGACTTGATATTCCTAGAAACAGCGAGCAACAAATTCTGAAAGATTATCTGCACTTTTACGCGTATAAGAACCATCTCACACAAGAATTGAGCAAAATGATTAGCCCACTGGGTGAACTTGAGAGCGGACAGCCATTCACTGATGAGACGTTTTCTGTTAAATGCCTTCGAGAATAAGCAACATTGCAAGATTTGACGCACAGAATATCCTCGAGTAAATATCGAGAAGCCGTTACAGCCACAACATGTGACACTGTCGTATGGCATTTGGGCTGAGGGTGTAATCGGGCCGTAATTCTCCAAAGATGGCGCCGGAAACGCACCAACAGCGGCCGGCAAACGCTACCGCAATATTACGTTAAAAAGAGTTTCTTGCGGTCTACTCCGCGTCGTGTGAGCGCGAAGAAATGTAATCTAGACGTATCAGGGGTCCCGTATCACTCCAGGTGCACACGTCCCACACCATTACAGAGCCTCCACCACCTTCAACAGTCCCCCCTGCTGACGTGCAGGGTCCATGGATTCATGAGGTTGTCTCCATACCCGTACACGCCCATCCGCTCGATACAATTTGGAATGAGACTCGTCCGACCAAGCAACATGTTTCCAGTCACAAATAACCCAATGTCGGTGTTGACGGGCCCAGGCTAGGAGTAAAGCTTTGTGTCGTGCAGTCATCAAGGGTACACCAGTGGGCCTTCGGCTCCTAAGCCCATATCGATGATGTTTCGTTGATTCATTCGCATGCTGACACTTGTTGATGGCCCAGCGGTGGAATCTGCAGCAATTTGCGGAAGGATTGTACTTCTGTGACGATGAAGTATTTTCTTCAGTCGTCGTTGGTCCTGTTCTTGCAGGATCTTTTCCCGGTCACAGCCATATCGGAGATTTGATGTTTTACCGGATTCCTGATATTCACGGTTCACTCATGAAATAGCCGTACGGGAAAATCCCCTTCATCCTACCTCGGAGACGCCGTGTCCGATCGTTCGTGCGCCGACAGCAACACCACGTTCAAAGTCACTTAAATCTCGATAACATGGCATTCTATCAGCAGTAACCGATCTAACAACTGCGCCAGACACATGTTGTCTTATACAGGGTGTTACAAAAAGGTACGGCCAAACTTTCAGGAAACATTCCTTACACACAAATAAAGAAAAGATGTTATGTGGACATGTGTCCGGAAACACTTACTTTCCATGTTAGAGCTCATTTTAGTTTCGTCAGTATGTACTGTACTTCCTCGATTCACCGCCAGTTGGCCCAATTGAAGAAAGGTAATGTTGACTTCGGTGCTTGTGTTGACATGCGACTCATTGCTCTATAGTACTAGCATCAAGCACATCACTTCGTAGCATCATCAGGTTAGTGTTCATCACGAACGTGGTTTTGCAGTCAGTGCAATGTTTACAAATGCGGAGTTGGCAGAAGCCCATTTGATGTATGGATTAGCACGGGGCAATAGCCGTGGCGCGGTACGTTTGTATCGAGACAGATTTCCAGAACGAAGGTGTCCCGACAGGAAGACGTTCGAAGAAATTGATCGGCGTCTTAGGGAGCACGGAACATTCCAGCCTATGACTCGCGACTGGTGAAGACCTAGAACGACGAGGACACCTGCAATGGACGAGGCAATTCTTCGTGCAGTTGACGATAACCCTAATGTCAGCGTCAGAGAAGTTGCTGCTGTACAAGGTAACGTTGACTACGTCACTGTATGGAGAGTGCTACGGGAGAACCAGTTGTTTCCGTACCATGTACAGCGTGTGCAGGCACTATCAGCAGCTGATTGGCCTCCACGGGTACACTTCTGCGAATGGTTCATCCAACAATGTGTCAATCCTCATTTCAGTGCAAATGTTCTCTTTACGGATGAGGCTTCATGCCAACGTGATCAAATTGTAAATTTTCACAATCAACATGTGTGAGCTGACGAGAATCCGCACGCAATTGTGCAATCACGTCATCAACACAGATTTTCTGTGAACGTTTTGGCAGACATTGTTGGTGATGTCTTATTCGGGCCCCAAGTTCTTCCACCTACGCTCAATGGAGCACGTTATGATTTCATACGGGATACTCTACTTGTGCTGCTAGAACATGTGCCTTTACAAGTCCGACACAACATGTGGTTCATGCACGATGGAGCTCCTGCACATGTCAGTCGAAGTGTTCGTACGCTTCTCAACAACAGATTCGGTGACCGATGGATTGGTAGAGGCGGACCAATTCCATGGCCTCCACGCTCTCCTGAGCTCAACCCTCTTGACTTTCATTTATGGGGGCATTTCAAAGCTCTTGTCTACGCAACCCCGGTACCAAATGTAGAGACTCTTCGTGCTCGTATTGTGGACGGCTGTGATACAATACGCCATTCTCCAGGGCTGCATCAGCGCTTCAGGGATTCCATGCGACGGAGGGTGGATGCATGTATCCTCGTTAAACGGAGGACATTTTGAACATTTCCTGTAACAAAGTGTTTGAAGTCACGCTGATACGTTCTGTTGCTGTGTGTTTCCTTTCCATGATTAATGTGATTTGAAGAGAGGTAATAAAATGAGATCTAACATGGAAAGTAATCGTTTCCGGACACATGTCCACATAACATTTTCTTTCCTTGTGTGTGAAGAATGTTTCCTGAAAGTTTGGCCATACCTTTTTGTAACACCCTGTATATGCGTTACCTATGGCAGCGCCGTATTCTGCCTGTTTATATGTATCTGAATACCCAATCCTATACATTTTTCTCTGGCACTTCAGTGTGGGGCACACTGTACATCTACGTATACAGTCTTTAAACTGGGTGTCATCATTAACAGCGAAAAGTGACTCGGGTGGAAGTACACGATACTATACGGTCCTATCACACTCAAAAATGAATCACGTAATAGGACCCAAACCGAATGTTTTAGATAGTACTATTGCCAATGCGACGATTCTCAATTGTAGTCTAAGCATTTCATGTGGAGATTTGTATGATAGATTGTCACGGAATAAGCAATTACGTGAGCAAATTCGCTCAGGTGAAAAATACAAACTATATTCTAGTAAATATGAAGATTCTTTAAGTATACTTCAATTAGGGTATATTAAACACTGTTCTGATCCAAAGTACATTTCAGTATCACGTATCCGTCCATCCTGATGATCTGTTAACACAGGTTAGGTGTCCTGTATTTTCCCTGGGAAAAAGGTAGGTTTAGATCTATGGAACACACAAAATGTATCGAAAGTGCAAAATCTGACAATCCATACTGCCGTGTCTTAGAAGGACACCACACAGGAATCGGATTTTCGTAATTTTTTATCTTTATGATAGATAAAGTTTAGAATTCAAGCATCAATAAGCCAAAGCAGTTCGACGCTACGCAGAAATCGGCGAGAAAATCGACTTCGAAGTTTTCCCAGCTTCTTTAATTAGCAAAATCTAGTTCGGTTTCTCAACGAGCCGCATGGCTCTGTAGTAGGTTGCACGTCTGTCACGTAAGCGGCCGAGTTCGATTCCCAGCTGATGCAAATTTTTGAACAAAGGTGCATGTTCTACGACAATTTCCGTGAAGTGTGAAGTACAATGAACTGAGAAAAATTGATTTTTAAATTAAATAATCTTTATTGACAATATTTTATAAAAATACCAGTTCCTAATTAAGAATTTATTTTTGCAATGAAACTATAATTTTGTCTGCGATATGTAATTAGGAATAAGGAGGCATGAATTTTACATAATAGATGGAAATTAGATATTTTTGCATATATTTGATAAATTTTATATCTAAGTGAGTAGTTACTGTAACTGAGCGGAAAAACGAAAAAAGAAAACGACCAAAGACAACTCAAACCTGCGATTACCAGTCTCCAGCGCTACTGGTTTTTCTTCATCCTAATGTATTTTATGCTTCGCGAAAATGCTAGTTCAAAATACAAAGGTGCATGTTCTACGACAATTTCCGTGAAGTGTGAAGTACAATGAACTGAGAAAAATTGATTTTTAAATTAAATAATCTTTATTGACAATATTTTATAAAAATACCAGTTCCTAATTAAGAATTTATTTTTGCAATGAAACTATAATTTTGTCTGCGATATGTAATTAGGAATAAGGAGGCATGAATTTTACATAATAGATGGAAATTAGATATTTTTGCATATATTTGATAAATTTTATATCTAAGTGAGTAGTTACTGTAACTGAGCGGAAAAACGAAAAAAGAAAACGACCAAAGACAACTCAAACCTGCGATTACCAGTCTCCAGCGCTACTGGTTTTTCTTCATCCTAATGTATTTTATGCTTCGCGAAAATGCTAGTTCAAAATACACTTTTGTTTAAAAATTTGCATCAGTCGGGAATCGAAACTGAGACGCCGATATGACAGACGAGCATTCTAAGATAGAGCCACGTTGCCCTACGAAGAATTAAGGAATTAAAGATTCTCAGGAAACTAGAAAGTAAATTTTCTTATTTCATACTTCTTTAGTGAATTATTGAATTCCTTCCACCAATGCGTTGTAAACCCCTTTTTATCAAGAGGAATATCGAAGATAAGTGGATTTAAAGATATACATGAAACTTCTGTACGAATGACCATTAACCAAAAACTGAATTGTGACCGCCAATCTGGTTCTAGCTTGTATGTAGTCTGTTACATGCTAATGGTCTTGAAAACTGTTGGAAGAATTGTATGTAAACGATGTATTCAAAATCGGATTTCCGCGTTTTGGGAAACGTATTTCCGCAGCCACAGTGGGGCTCTGGTAAACACACCTCACCCGGAAATGCATTGCCGCGAACATTACCGATCAACAAAAAAATAGTTCAAATGGCTCTGAGCACTATGGGACCAAACTTCTAAGGTCATCAGTCCCCTAGAACTTAGAACTACTTAAACCTAACTAACCTAAGGACATCACACACATCCATGCCCGAAGCAGGATTCGAACCTGCGACCGTAGCGGTCGCGCGGTTCCAGACTAGCGCCTAGAAACGCTCGGCCACTCCGGCCGGCTACCGATCAACAGCGGCCGGCATTGTTGCCGTACTTATGGCTGCAATTCGTGGAGGCGCGATGTTGCCGCACAACACTGTCTGACTGTCGGCAAAATGCAATATTTATGGTCCGCATAAACTTACCTTGACGCAAATTACTTCTCGGATATTAAATACTCCTTTTATCCAATTAAGTGAGACATATTCCAGGCACCATCTATAATTTAAACCTGTCCATTTTCAAGTAATTAACCTACAACAAGAGCTGTAAAACTACGGTGGACTATCGTAAGTAAGCGTAGACTACGATATTTTTCCTGTTAGCTTTGGTCAGCTAAGGTCTTAACCCACGTTACCTGTACCTTAACTGTGTTGCATACATATCGGGGGTTACATAATTTCGATTGCTTTGCTTGCGTATGCGATCAGGGTCTTACCTGGTTCCCTTAGAAGCCGGAACCGGCTCACGTTTAGAAACTGAGTGAGCATATATAAACGGCCGCGAAACTACGTAACTTTTTTTTTCTCCTGTCTGTTTTAAAAATAAACAGTATCTATTGCAAAACTGAAATTGTCAATATTTAATTCCAGTTGTATTCGAAAATTGTTGATTTGTAACGTGAAACAGAGACACGTTGTAGTAAAAATTTAAAAAATTACAGGTTTATCATACAGGTGCTTGGAAACATAATTTCCTAAAAAAAGAAAAGTAAAAAGAACTGCGCGAAACAAGTGTCTTGGATAACAAGTTCAGGGCAGGAAGCCAAGCCTAGAAATGTCAAACTTCGCTACAATACTTCGTCGAGCTTGTGTAAAACATGTCATTCCTAAACAACTTTCACATTTAATAGTAACAGAAAAGTTTTGCCTCTGATCATGATGAAGTACCTTCTATTAAATACAAAATAACAATAATTCCATCAAAGGTTATGTAAAAACGCAGAAGTCACGCGAACAACTAATTTTTATTCCTTATATTCTATATTTCGCAAGGATATAAAATATATAATGCCCGAACACTGAACGATGTGCGGGCGGTTCTAATTATATGTAAAACAAACAGAAATCGTCGGTCCCTAGTTTCTCTCGCACACATTTATGTTTCTTTCCCTACCAATACCACCAGTAACCCAGCATTTGCTACGTCATATATGTGCTGTACCAAAACTACTGAACTGTAGTTTTGATACAGCGCAACTCTACTTACATCGCAACTCACACATTCACTATAGCTACGTAAAGAATTAAATAGAGCATGACACGACTTGTAAAAAGGTGCCTGTACCAACAAGTTAAGGACAGGATGCAATGCCAGGAAATATCAAACGACGCTACAGTGCGTTTGAAGTTTCGAGGGCAAACGCCTCCCGCTAAGTACTGTACTTCCCTTCGGCAGCAAACATGAATGTGTATGTCGACAGACTGCAAGCGGAAATTGGTGCAATGGGCCTGACAGCATTCACGACGTCTGGTGTTCGGCCTGTTACATCACAGCTTACGTCCATTAACGTTCTCGTGTTTGCTCAGGAGGCGGTGGCCCAGTGAAAGTCGTTGACCTCTAGAAATTCGACACTTAGTACCGTCGTTGGTTGACATTTCCGAAATTTGCTCCCGAACACACACTCGGCTTTGTCAACATTGGTTTTCTACTCGCTGTATTCTCCGCCTATCTGGGTGTATCACATCCATAATTTAAACCTGTTCTCAACTGGCAGCGGGATACTTAGACTTCCTCGAATACCAGTTCTCTGAATTTACAGGGTTTCATGAGGCCGCCGCCATTTCCCCCCCAAAGTTTCACAAAACCTTTCCCCGAGTAAGTCTGTTGCAGTTTCGTACGTACTATACCGACCTGCTACCACCCTACCAGCGTGTCTGAATTCGCTAGGTGTCTGTTGTCAAGACTATTTCAAAAGTATCCCAAGCGTTGGAGCAATACTCCAGAATTGGTCGCGTTAGCATCTTTGATGCTATTTCCTTTAGAGAAAATTGCAGTTTGCCCAGAACCCTTCCAACGTATCTAAGTCTGCCGTTTGCCTTCTGTAATATTTCATCATGGTCTCATTTCAATCGCTTATTAGTATTAGCCCTAAATTCAAAGATATTTCTTTTCCATCTTCCCGTTTGTAGCACATTCTCAGACTTCCATATTCATTCAACAGAAATGGTCATGGGATGATCTTCAGAGACTGGCCTCATATAGCTCTCCATGCTACTCTATCATATACAAGCTTCTGCATCTCCCAGTAACTGCTGCAACCTACATCCTTCTGAATCTGCTTAGTGTATTCATCTCTTGGTCTCCCTCTACGATTTTTACCCTCCACACTGCCCTCCAATACTAAATTTGTGATCCCTTGATGCCTCAGAACATGTCCTACCAACCGATCCCTTCTTCTAGTCAAGTTGTGCCACAAACTCCTCCCCAATTCTATTCAGTACTCCTCATTAGTTCTTCTGTATCACCACATTTCGAAGGCTTTTTTCTCTCTTTGTCTATACTATTTATCGTCCGCGCTTCACTTCCATACATACAGGGTATGTTCTTCAACATGCGATGTTGTTTACATACAAGAGCGTGCACTCCCAATTCGTGACTTTGTTCTGATTAGAAAACGAAAGATGAAACTGCTTGTGAGTGAAACAACCAGCAGTGAAATTTGTATTCTTATTTGTAGTCTTGCTTGTCACAACTATTTAGCTGCGATCGAATCATTAACAACGCTTTCGTAAATCTGCAGGTTAAGACAAAGACCGCACCACATAGTCAATGAGACGTCACATGACCGGATGTAGATTTCAGCCAGAGGCAGGTCACCAAACCGATTTCACATTTCAGCCGAACGGAGGCCCGTCATGTGACCGATTTACTATTTCAGCCGAATGCCAGACGTAAGCCATAGTTCTTCCGAATTTTACGTCACTCGTACACTATGTGATCAAAAGGATCCGGACACCTCTCTGAAAATGACTTACAAGTTGGTGGTGCCCTCCATCGGTAGTGCTGGAATTCAATATGGTGTTGACCCACCCTTAGCCTTGATGACAGCTTCCACTCTCGCAGGCATATGTTCTATCAGGTGCCGGGAGGTTTCTTAGGGAATGGCAGCCCATTCTTCACGGACTGCTGCACTGAGGAGAGGTATCGATGTCGGACGGTGAGGCCTGACACGAAGTCGACGTTCCAAAATATCCCAAAGGTGTTCTATACGATTCAGGTCACGACTCTCTGCAGGCCACTCCATTACAGTGATGTTAGTGTTGTGTAACCACTCCGTCACAGGCAGTGCATTATGAACGGGTGCTCGGTCGTGTTGAAAGATGCAATTGCCATCCTCGGATTGCTCTTCAACAGTGGGAAGCAAGAAGGTGCTTAAAACATCAATGTGCTCCTGTGCTGTGATAGTACCACGCAAAACTACAGGAAGTGCAAACCCTCTCCATGAAACACACGACTCCACCATAACACCACCGCCTCCAAAATTTACTGTTTGCACTAAACACGCTGGCAGATTACGTTCACCGGGCATTCGCTATACCCACCCTCCATCGAATCGCCACATTGTGTACCGTGATTCGTCGCCACACAAAACTTTTTCCACTATTCAATTGCCCAATGTTTACACTCCTTACACCAAGCGAGGCGTCGTTTAGAATTTACCGGCATGATGTGTGGCAGCCGCTCGGCCATGTAATCCAAGTTTTCACATCTCCCGCCTGTCATAGTACTTGCAGTGCATCCCAATGCAGTTTGGCCAGTACGCTTTTGGGCTGTGCGTGCCCCTTCACGTTTCCACTTCACTGTCACATCGGAAGCAGTGGACCTAGGGATGTTTAAGAGTGTGGAAATATCGCGTACAGACATATGACACAAATGACTCCCATCACGTGACCACGTTCGAAGTCCACTAGTTCCGCGGAGCGCCCCATTCTGCTTCCTCACGACGTCCAATGACTACTAAGGTCGCTGATATGGAGTACCTGACAGCACAATGTACCTAATATGAGAGACCTATGTTTTTGGGGGTATTCAAAAATGGCTCTGAGCACTATGGGACTCAACTTTTGAGGTCATTAGTCCCCTAGAACTTAGAACTAGTTAAACCTAAGGACATCACAAACATCCATGCCCGAGGCAGGATTCGAACCTGCGACCGTAGCGGTCCTGCGGTTCCAGACTGCAGCGCCTTTAACCGCACGGCCACTTCGGCCTGCTTTGGGGGTGTCCGGATACTTTTGATCACATAGTGTATGTACAAGGTGGCGCACGAAATGTGTTACCAATTGTTTCTTTCACAATTTACGACGCACATTAGATATCCCGCTGGGATCTCTACAGCAGTACCAGCAGAGCTTGGAAAAACAAATGAGTTACGAAATGACGTGTAATTCACTACACTGCCGCGAGGACACTAGTAAGCAGCAATGGCTGACAATGGAAGACTGACGGCACAGCAACGATCGGCAGTTTTGTTACTTTTTCATGAAACGAAAAGCCTTGTTGTGACTCAGAGGCATTTTTGACAACAGTTTAACACGCGATGCAAGAAGACCATCCACAGGTTGTGCGATAAATTTGTACAGGAAGGAACAGTATTGGAAGCAAAGCGACCTCGGCCTAAGCCTGTTTGTTCGCCGGAGAATATTAAAGCGGTACTAGCTGCTGTACAGAGAAGTCCCACGAAATCGTGTAGAAAGGCAGCAGTGCAAATGGGAATATCCAGACGCTCCGTTCAACGCAATCTTAAAAGTGACATTCATATGTACCCATACAAGATGACCTGCGCACAGAAGCTCACTGAAGAACACAAGCAGCAGAGACTACTGTTTGCTCTGTGGGCGGAGGATAGAGAAGAAACTCTCAAGAACGTTTGGTTTTCAGACGAGTCGCATTTTCATTTAGACGGTGTGGTTAACAAACAAAATGTACGCTTTTAGGCCACTGAAAACCCACGAGTGCTTCATGAACGACAACATTATGCTCCGAGGATTACAGCGTGGGAGCAATTTCCAGTCACGGACTTATTGGACCCTTTTTCTTTGAAGAAATTCTGAACAGCGAGCGTTATTTGAGTATGCTTCGCAATAGCTTCATTCCACAGCTTCTCGCTACTGCCTTGCCCTTCAACACGCAGTGGTTCATGCAAGATAGAGCAAGGCCACATACTCCAAACACTGTGTTGGAGTTTTTACACTAGCATTTCGACATGCGGATCATTTCACTCATGTTTCCAGGTCGCTTCAATGACGGACGAAATTGGCCCCCAAATAGTCCGGACCTCAATCCATGTGACTTTTTTCTTTGGGGGTACCTAAAGGAAAAAATTTTCCCGAAACGTCCACGTTATTTAATGGAGCTCGGAAGACATTCTTGAACAAATCTCCATGGACGGCTCTTAATTGTAGTATATGTTGCTTTCAGATTGTATTGACAAAGTTTATTGTTTCATTAAGTTTCGGGTGTTCAGCCGCAAGAAAACTCCTCCTTCTAATATTTCGGCTGTATAACGTTCAGCCATCTTCAGAGTGAGCCGCAAGACTGCCGCTCCAGTGCTCGCTTCGTTCCTTTATACTGTTGGACCGCGCGACTGCGCATGCGGCCACAGATGCAAATGCGCCAGAGACGTTGGTCGGCGGCAGAGAAGTGCATAATACGCTAGTTGTATCTATGACTCCGCAGTTGATCTTTGTTAGCATATCGATATAACATTGTTAGCTGCACTGTGACGACGTCTTTGCGAGTTTATTACAGCAAGTGCCGGATTCCAAGGTTTATGAAGATTGAAACCGACCTAACAAGTCGGCAGTGGTACAGCACTGTATTGATAATGGTCACAGTATGTTGTATGACAACGTCGAAATTTTGGTAACTACATCATCCTTTTGGGACTCGCCAGTAAAGTAGGCAATTTAAATTCGCTTGACGATGAACTTAATTAACAGAGATAGTGGTTTCAATCTTGGAATCAGGCACTTGCTGTAATAAACTCGCAAAGACGTCGTCACAGTGCAGCTCACAATGATATATCGATATGGCAAGGAAGATCAACTGCGGAGTCATAGATACAACTTGCGCATTATGCACTTGTCTGCCGCCGACCAACGTCTCTTGGCGCATTTGCATCTGTGGCCGCATGCGCAGTCGCGCGGTCCAACAGTATCAGGGACGAAGCGAGCACTGGAGCGGCAGTCTTGCAGCTCACTCTGAAGATGGCTGAACGTTATACAGCCGAAATATTAGAAGGAGGAGATTTCTTGCGGCTGCACACCCGAAACTTAATGGAACTGTCTTTGCGCCGCCAAAACCTGAAGATTCACACCAAATAACGTTTATGTTCAAAAACAAAATGGTAACACATTTCGTGCGCCACCCTGTATGTGAAGGTGACAGTTGACGGTCGGTGTTCGCAGGCCGCGACCCGGGGGCAAGCGCCGCCGCCGCAAGCGCCCACGCCGCCCTCTGCCCCCCGAGCTGTTCGACGTGCCCGCCCCCGACGAGTCCGCCCCCGAGGCCGACCTGCCCGCGCTGCCCTATCAGCGGCCGCGGCCAGCCTACGAGGAGCCGGAGGCGGAGACGGCCGCCCCCAGGCCGCGCCGCAGGAAGCTGCGCCGCCGGCCGCCGGCCTCGGCTCTGCCGCTGGGGGCGGAGGAGGACGCGGGGGCGGGGGCGGCGCCGGCGCGCTACCACAGCCGCTACAGGGACGACGAGCTGCCGGCGCCCAGGCGAAGGACCCGCGGCAGGAGGCCCGGCGTCGTTGCAGGTGAGCACTGCCGCAGCCAGCCTCGTGTTTCATGGTAATGGGATGGTTGTGTTTGACGGTCGACAACGTAGATAAGACAAGTGTCGCGCTGGACTGTGCGTGTTCAGAACGGACTAGGCATCAGTGTAGGTTGTTCACGAGTAGTGCACATTTCGTATTTGCATTCAGAGGCCGAGATGGACGTGCAATGAAAAGACCTAACAGGGTTCCAAAGAGGGCAGATTGTGGAGCCCGATTAGCTGGGGCATCACTAACCAAGACAGCCAACTTATTGAATATTTCAAGAGCAACTGTTTCAACAGTCACGACAGCCTACACAAAACATGGAAAGACATTATCGTGTAAACGTAACAGTGGACGCAAATCAAAACTAAATGACAGAGATTCTCGTACGGCAAGACAAACTGTGTCAAAACAACACAAACGTACGGCGGCTGAATTGACTGCAGAGCTCAATAGCCATCTTCGAGACCCCGAATCCATCGACACTGTACGCAGAGAACTCCATAAAGCGAATATTCATGGACAAGCTGCTATGCCGAAACCATTAGTGACGACAATCGACGCAAAGAAGCCTAAAACATCGTGTCACGAGCATAAATCCTGGACGGCTGATCAATGGAAACACGTCATATGGTCCAATGAGTCAACATTTTCGTTATTTCCAACATTAGGCCGGGTTTACGTCTGCAGAACGCCAAAAGAAGCCTACAATCCTGACTGCTTGATTCCAACGGTTAAGCATGGAGCTGGAGGTGTGATGGGCTCCCGTATCATGGTATTCTGCTGGTCCCATCATTACTCTCAAAGTCCGTGTTACAGCCAACAATTACGTGAAAATTTTAGGTGGGAAGGTGCATCTCATGATTCAAATGATGTTCCCAACAATGATTCCATATTTCAAGCCGACAATGCCCCCATTCAACAGCAAGGACATTACAATCGTGGTGTGAGGATATGCAACTGAACTGCTGCGTCTTCCCTGGCTCTAAGCACTATAGGACTTAACATCTGAGGTCATCGGTCCCCTAGATTAAATACATGTGGTGGCGGAGTGTTTATTGCTGTCAGAGGTAGTTTGCGTTGTAGCGAAATTGAAGTAGATAGTTCGTGTGAAATAGTATGGGTAGAGGTTATACCTGACAATCGGACTGAACTGTTAATTGGATCGTTTTACCGATCCCCCGACTCAGAAGATATAGTTGCTGAACAGTTCAAAGAAAACTTGAGTCTCATTTCAAGTAAGTACCCCGCTCATACAATTATAGTCGGTGCCGAGTTCAATCTACCCTTGATATGCTGGATGGTCCGACGAATCAACGTTTTCATTATTTCCAACATCGGACCGGGTTGACACCTGGAGGACGCCATAAGAAGCCTACAATCCTGATTGCTTGATTCCAACTGTTAAGCATGGAGGTGGAAGTGTGATGGTGTGGGCAGCCGTATCATGGTATTCTGCTCGTCCCATCATGACTCTCAAAGGCCGTGTGATAGCCAACGATTACGTGAACATTTTAGATGATCAGGTGCACCCCATGATTCAGATGTTGTCCCCAACAATGATGTCATAACTCACCAATTTACACAGCCAGGACAATACAATCGTGGTATGAGGAGCATGCAACTGGACTTCCAACATTATCGAGCCCTTGTGGGCGGTATTGGAGCAGATTTCCGCCTCCCTCGTCCCTACAGAGTTACAAGAGGTTATGATCGAAGAGTGGCGTTACATTCCACTGCAGACTATACAACCACTTTATGCCAGTATTCCAAGGAGAATCGCAGCTGTATTACAGGAAAATGGAGGTCCAACCCCTTACTAATAAACCATTCCCAAGTAAGTACAGGTGTTAACATTATTTTACCCACCCCTGTAATACTGTTAGTAACAGGAAGGAACTCAGGGTTGTGTTATTCCTTGGTCCAGAGAGACGTAAAGGAAAGGATAAAAAGACATTCTTGCGACCTCTCAATCCGCGTGCAACTACTGCAGGGCTAACTTCTCTTAATTGCTCTCTGAATTCACTCTGATAGCGGGGAATGAAAAGAATGGGGGCAAACGCTGGCGGGCCATCTGAGTCCGGTGCGCGGCCGCTGTCGTATTCATTGCGGCACATAAAATTAGCCACGCTCTCGAAAGAATGCACTTGCGTGCTGAGTTTGGCTAACTCTCCCTGTCCTCGCCAGTTGGCGAATACATATACAAAGGTTTCTCCACACGACAGACCACCCATAATGGTGTGTCCCACGTGATGCCACCGTAATACGAGGGCTGTTCAATAAAGACTGATCATAATTTTTGTATGGTCATAATCTCTCGTGCTAAAATTTAATCTTATAATATTCTGTTAGCTTACTGTGCAACAAACGCGCCGTAGTAGTTTCATCCCGCCAGTGAGAGGCAGGCAAGGTCAGACATGTTCAGTATCGCCTATCGCTGCAATGGAAGTAACACGCGAGGCTTTGAAATTCTGCTTTTGTCTCAACAAATCTTCAGCTGATGCCTATACAATGCTACAGGAGGCCTATGGAGAGTCTGTTCTTCCCTGCAGCACAGCTCGAAGGTGGTTTAAAAGGTTTAAAGAGGGGAGACAATAGATTTCAAAGGAAGATGGATTTGGTGCTCCAATTACTGCTCTTACGGAAGAAAATATCAACATTGCTGCTGTCATTGCGAGAGAGAGTCGACGAATTACCTTAAGATCACTTTCTAAAATACTGAACATTTCACTGGGTGCCACCCACACGTTAGTGACACGTGGGTTTCAAGACTGTTGATTCCCGAATAGAAGGACATTCGCGTGCAGGTCTGCATGCAGTTAAAGTTGATGTTAGAGGAAGTTCCGGAGTTTCTTTCAAATGTAATCTCTGCTGATGAAACTTGGCTACATCGTTTTGATCCTGAGAGTAAACAGCAAAGCTCAGTCAGGAAATCTCCATCACCAACCCCCAAAAAACAAAAGTGGTTGCTTCTGCTGGGAACGTTGTGGTCATATCATTCTTTGATATTCATGGAATGGTTTATCAGTATGTTGTACCTGCACACACATCAGTAACTGGACAATACCACAGGGATATCCTGAAAACACTGCAAGTCCGTATCAGGCACAAAAGACCACATTTCCCCGAAGCAGGTTGGATGCTGCACCACGATAATGCGCGGCCGCAGATTGCCAATGTTGTTGGTGAATATCTTGCAAAAATCAACGTGAAGTGCATCCTCACCCTCCCTATAGTCCGGATTTAGACCCATGTGACCTCCTCCTATTCCCTGACATGAAGAAACGCCTTCGTGGGAAGCACGATCAATCATCAGACGCAGTGGTGAAGGCTGCGGAGACTACTTTGAAGGACCTCTCAGAAATGGTTTCCAGCATGTATTTCAAGACGGGCAAAAACGCCGGGACAAGTGCATCGCATCCATGGGACTCTACTTCGATTTTTTTGTGGTTTCAGGACGCACAACTACAGTAGTCATTAGCGCCGAGACTAAATTATGAATGCACTGCGAGGCACAATGTTAAAACAGCAACTAAAAAGGACAACACTATAAAAGGCACATTAACAGGCAAGGGATTAAAAGAAAACAGCATAATCAAATGTCCTTGGACAGGTTTGTCAAGTGGATAAAACAAAGAACGCGAGCAGCTGCTCCTGGATCATCCGCTAAAATGTCATCCAGAGTACATGGCAGGCCAAGATCAATGCGCAGTGTATTAAAACTCGGACAGGACGTTAAAATGTGGCGGACCGTCAGCAATCGCCCACATGGGCAGAACGGCGCCGGCGCAGCCGTCAGCAGATGGCGATGGCTGAACCGGCAGTGTCCAGTCCGTAACCGGGCCAAGACGACCTTCTCCCGCCGAGAAGGGCGCGAAGAGGCTGTCCAAGCCGTGGGGAGGGGTTTCGAGGCCCGAAGCTTGTTTTCAGTAAGTGTAGACCAATCGACATGCCACAGCGATCAAATGCACTGACAAATGACCCTGCTAAAATCAGATGAAGGCACACAACAAGAAGCTGTCCGAGGCTGGAGGACCGCAGCCTTGGCCGCGGCATCTGCAGCTACGTTCCCAGGGATACCGACACGGCCAGGAACCCACATAAAGGTAACAGGAGAACCGTCATCCGCCAGCTGCTGAAGAGAGCGTTGGATCCGATGCACGAAAGGGTGAACCAGATACGGATCACTGAGGCTCTGAATGGCGCTCAGGGAATCGGAGCAGATGATATAAGCAGAATGTCGGCGGCGGTAGATGTAAAGAACAGCCTGGTAGAGGGCAAATACCTCAGCTGTGAGACTACTTTGAGAAGGACCACCAAAATTTTTAAGATGAGTAAACGTGTGCTGTCAAATTGTCATTCTTTATTGAACAGCCCTCGTATTATGCAGTGGGCACAGAATGCCTGCACAGGCGAGTCTTCTAATACCGACGAGCTGCTGACGCCTATGAGTGTAAACACTGAGAAGACAAAGTTATGGAAAGTTTTTTGGCGCAACTCAGAATCTCTGGGAACAGCGGTCTGCCAAAGTGAAGCTCTCTCGAGTTGCTAGATAAGTCGGTAATCAGAATCTTCCAAAAAACCGACGCCAAACCTTCAAGGACGAGGCTGTTACGTTATTGGCGAAACAGTCAGATTGGCCGAAATGGCAATTTTGGCAGGCGCATACCGAGAAGGAGCAGGAGAGAAAAGTATCAGACACTGCCTCACTGGATTCATAGCAGATGGACTTGGCCGTCGAGAGGCAGAGAGAACGGTTTTACTCACCGAGAGAGCAGAAGGCAACTCACGAGCAGAGGGGCCGTTCCGTGCTACAGTCCGACCGCACCGCGCCTCGTCTCACGCAAACGATGTACGTGTCGCATCAGCAGCTAATCAAATTCGTACAGCATGATAGGTACGTTTGTGCGCATTGGTCGGCTAGTCACTGTGTGGTGAGCTTTCAGCCACGATTTTCCTCCTTGGGGCTCTACTTCTCTTTACTTGACTTGCGATTCAGTCATCAACCCCGCAATTTCGCGATTACCAGTCAGTTAACACAACTTCTTGTGTGTTCGATCCATTTTATGAGAACGTTTCGAGTCCTTTCCTCTGAAGATTTTCCAGTGATGAGTTTTTGATCCTTTTTGTTCTGAGCAATAACAGAGGCCATAACAATAAACTTACGTGGTTTGTAACCGTTATTTCATTACAGTAGCTGACAGTCTCCATCACTACCTAGCAATTATTACCGCCCAGGTATTTGCTGCCAACTCTTTCCATCCATTTCCATGCGCACAATACCTGGACCGTAGTGGCTGGATTGCATCTTGAGAGCGATACTTCGTGGACGTTAGTGGCGAAACAGGTTGACTAGATGTTTCCATAACGTGAGGTTCAACAGTTGTAAAGTATTTTACAAACTGCATTTCAGCCATATGCTGTTTACTTGTCCCATTACTCATCTACCGGTTTCGGTTATTAAGCATTATCCAGGATGTAGGGTACAACAGATTAGTTAAAAGCATCCCATATTCCTTTAAGGCCGAACAATATCGAAATTATCCACTGAAATTGTACAAACGCCTGACAGTTTGTCTCGGAATACTGGCAACCATATATGACTGTCAGTACTCTAAGGCAAATTAAGTCAGATGTTTGTACAATTTCACTGGATAATTTCGATATTATTCAGTTTCAAGGGAATGTGAATGCCTTTTTTTTTCTTTTCTTTTTTTTTTTACCTAAACAGTTGTACCCGATATCCTGGAAGATTGTTAACAACTGAAATCAGTAGATGCCTAATCGGACAAATAAACAGCTTATGGTTAAAACGTATTTTATATAAAAAAAAGACTGGCTGCCTTACTCCAGTTGCGCCTTACAACAGTTACAACGGGCACACAGTCGCAGTTGCAGGTGCAGGTTGCTTATCTAACAGCTTTGAGGTGCAACAGAAACTTAATTTTTCACTATTTGATACAATTACTACCCAAATTTAAAATTCTGTTCATAATCTACTCATTAGGGGGTGTAATCTCAAGTTAAATATTTAACACAGTAACTTTTTCTTGCTGATACCTCTCACAAAACAATCAAAGGGAAACAGTTTATAACTTACAACATTTTCGCTGTTCGTGCAGTAAAAGCTTCAGCATCACGCATAGCATTTTATCATTTCTATTTGCAGCACATTTTGCAGACAGAAGTTAAGTAGCCAAAATGGCTTTTCACTCTGCAGTGGAGTATGCACCAATATTAAACTTCTTGGCATATTAAAACCGGGACTCGAATTCAGGGCCTAGGCCCTTCGCAGGAAAGTGCTGCAACAATTGAGCAACCAAAGCGTGACCGTGACCTGCCCTTGCAGCTCTACTTCTGCCAGTACCCCATCTCCTACCTTAAAAACTTACTTCCTTCTGGAAACAATTCCTCAGGCTGTGGCTAATTGTAAGCCATGTCTCTACAGTATCCTTTCTTCCAGGAGTGCTAATTTGACAAGTTTTGCAGGATAATTTCTGTGAAGCTTGAAAGGTAGGTGAGGTACTGCGGAAGTAAAAGTGTGTGGATGGGTCATGGCCATGCGCAGATACTTCAGTTGATAAAGTATTTGCACACAAAAGGCAAAGTTCATAGGTTTGAGCCCAGTCTGGCAAACAGTTCTAATCTGCCAAGGAGTTTCAGTATTCACATATACAACTTAACATACCTGCAAATTATACCACTGTACAACACACAGTTAGGGAAATATGACATCATAAATACTTAGATCCATGAAAAATTAGCTTTTCTTATAACAGAGCACAAATTACCCAGACTATACTCCTCCAGTGTTTGATAATGAGAGCACTTAACTCACTTTCAACAACCTTTAAATATAATTTCAGACTTTTCTAAGCTTTTTTATTAGTCTATGGGTAAATAATCAGGGACTCAACCATAAATATTTTACGCATAATGTCAAATATTTCGCACATTAACTCATTTGTAAAGTAATCAGATTTTAGAAACAATTTTATACACTGGACTTCGACTCTGAAGAGTTGGGGCACTGGTTAATAGTTTCCAACTACAACGGCTTCCTGTCTCTGGAAATTCATTATTTGCATTACTTTTGAAGTGTTTCTCTTCCTCTTGTATCTGCCCGATGGCAAAAGGACTGGTTGCAGCAGTCATCTAAGCAATTCTAGCAGTACCAATTTCACAACAAATGTTCAAGTAACTGATGACAAGGCAGCCGGTCAACATAATACAGCAACTTTCAATATTTCAACAGGTGAACATCCTGTAATTTTCAATGCAAAAATGAAACGAGGGATTGCTGTGCAAAGCAACTTGAATCCTAGCTAAGTATGGTTGAGCCAACCAGGGATCAAAATGCACATTTCAGAAGAGAACATGCACTGTAAACAACTGACACCACTACACAGCAAAGACGACCAACACAGATGGTCATCAATAGTGAAACATTAATAAACAAAAGTGACACTAACTCTGTCCCTCTGTTGGAGTAGGGGGAGAGCATGTTTTGAAGCAGAATTTAGACAAAATCCTTCATTTCAATCTATGAAGTCATCAAGTTATTTGCCAGTTTAAACGAAGAATGTAGTTAATTTTGGAATACAGAATAGAAAAAAATTACAAGTGGAAAAGCAAATACATTAACAACAATAATATACATATCTTTGGCTGTAGAACCAAGACAGAAAAGAATAATGAGTATCAGAAAGTTTATTGAAAATAATTTTACTATTATTGAATTACACAAAATTGATAAATTTGTTGGGCCTGCCTAAAAAAAGGGGGGATGACCGCTTCAAAAAAACTGCTACCCATGCGATGCCCATCGGAGAGTTATTTATAGTTGATGCCACTTCTCGGTTTTCATCCCATTCCATCTCATCCTTCCTACTCAGCCTCTTGGAGATTCCTTGTGCCTGCTGCTTCCTTGACATTTTTCACCCATCTTGTACGCAGTCAATCTGATTTCCTTTCTCTTTTGGGATCTACCTACACCCTTTTTTGGCCATTTACTATCATCCATTATTTCTACATGGTCATACCAAAGTAATCCCTTCATTTCAATTATATTTCCTTCAATTTCCATAATTCTTCTGATTTCTTCATTTCTGATGTCTAATCTTGCAACTCCAAAACTTTGAGTCCAGTAATCAATTTGCATGGAAAGCAATCAATCTTAATCTCTTTTGGTGGCAATTACCATCTGTTCGTCAGTGTGTAGCAGATAGTATAGTTTATGTCTCTCTGATATTCCCACTTGGCTAAGTTTACTGCTCCGTGTCTCCGTGTCTTTAACACTTCTTCCAAGTAAATTTTAAATAACACAAAAGCCAGTGCACAATCCTGTTAAAAATATCTAAATATAATTTATTTTCCTGATTACAAACGGATTATCAGAGAAAGTATTTCTCTATATGGCGCACATGTTATACTCGGAAACACAGTGTTATCTGTCATCAAATGAGTAGCTCCTCTGTTTTCTCATTGCTCCCTATCCCATCTACGGTGCCATAAACAGGGTGATTCAGCTGTCTCACATTGGATTTTATGGAACCTGCGACACTTTCAAATATCGTGCACAGGATTTTCACATTCTGTCACTCGCTACACACAGACTGGTGGGAACATTCCCTGCAATACATCCTACACTCCCGTAACCCTTCTGACCTCAACCTCCATTAGTCACTGTCCTCACCCATCCAGCCCCTTCCCTGTTCCCATTCCAGCACTACACAGCCGTCATTCCACCATCACACCCACTCCTCCTACTTCTCTCCTTTTCCACTAGATGAAAACCTTACTGGCCGAAAGCTTTATTTGTGACAGTTTTTTTGTTGTGCGTATCTGTGACCTCCGCTATATGGTGAGCGGCAACTTTCCTTTTCATAATATTGTAAAACACACTATTAGCCCTACAGAAAAAATGCACAGGACTTTTTTTATAGGAAATTTTCTACTGGGATGCATTTTTGTTGGACGTCATAGTTTTCAAATTATGCAATAGAAGTGTACAAAAGTAACCTTTGAAAGTGTTTTTGTTGGGTAACTCAAAAATGTGTCCTCCAATGAAAAAGAGTCCCAGTAAAATATTTAAATGCATTAAATGTCCTGCAAAAAGGACCTGTTCATTTTTCTGTAGAACTATGAGTCTGTGCGCAGTGAGCGAGAGAAGAGAAAATTTTTCAAGTGGTATTTGAAGGCGTTGCGGGCTGAATAAGACCTAGAGGTAGGAGCAGCTGAATCACCCTGAAAATTGGGATGGGGCCAATAGTCGGTAATTCCACATCCTGATCTACTCGAGCCATATGACCAACTGGTCTCCAATTTGCTCCCCACCAACTACATGAGTACAGGACATTGCTCATTGGTTGGAAACTGACTTTCTCTACAACGAACTGCATTCACTGATCACCTCTAAATTACTGAGATTGTGGAAATATGTAACCAAAATTGGCATGAATAAAGCCTTACATCATTCCAGGAAACCTGTAGGGTGTCTCATCCCAAACACTATCTGCTGTACTACAGACTACCTACCTTCATTGCGATACAGTATACATCGTGGCATAATTTTGTTATTCTGTTAACTGTATTATACTGCTGACAGTGAAGGATATCCCAAGGATGATGTAAATGGCAACATTCTTTTTGCAGGTGCTGAAGACACGGAAACTGGGCTGTCACCATACAGTGAGGATGTCGGTCCAGTGGCACCACGCAGGAGGCGCCCAGTACACCAGTTCCACGCTAGAATCCCTGAAGATGAGCCCATTCCTCTGGAGCGAGTCCCTCTACGTGGTCACGGTGATGGCATTCCCCTCTTGGAGGCAGGCAATCCGCCGCCACCTCACATTGGCGATGATGACACATTCTTCCCAAAACCTAGGAGGCGCAACAGGCTGCGATACCAGAACTCTCACCCGCTTTATGACCACACTGTCATAGCACACGAGGATACTTTCGGTGAAGGGTATCCAGATGGTGGTGATAACCAGACGAGATCTCGTAAGCGCCAGAACCTATCGACAAGAGTTCACTTTGATGACAGTGCGCTACCGGTGCCTGCCACAGACAATAGTGGTTCTGTTGCAGAAGTAGTCTCATCACCACCTACAGGCACTGCCAGATTTCAAGCAGGTATTGTTTCTGATTTGCACCAACAGACTAAAGGTGAGGTTCACAATGAAGATGTGAGACCAGCACCACAGACAGACAGTGAGGGGAAAACAGCTGTGTTGACAGTGGGAACTGAGGATTCCAGAATTGAACAAACTGAAACACTATCACACAACAATCACGATACAACTGGTGCACTTCAAGAGGATGCACTCATTAAGCTGGTGGCAGTCAATACTGCCCAGTCCCTAAGCAATAGTGCAAGCAACAAAGAACTGGCTGAGAATAAGATTTCAGAGACACCCAATGCCACATCAGGCTTCACCACAGAGAATTCAGCCATCACAACTGAAATTACTGCAACAGTTACTACAGTGAGAAGAGCTTCCTCACGTCAGGAGACTGTCAGTACACCGACCCCAGTTCCCATAAGCCTGTCAGAACTGTTGAGGATCAAGAACATTACATTGGGTGACATCGTGCGTGAGAGTGGGGAGTCAACAACGGTCTCCAGAGTCAGAGATAAGCTGCGTCAACCCCAACAGCACCGCAGAATCCCTATCCACAGGCTACCGACACCGACAGAACTATTTGCGAGGAAGAGAGGATCACTACACCAGACTGTCAATATTTCTGGACCACCAACAGCCATTCCTCCATTAGTCAACACTATACCTGCAACTACAGGCTTTAAGACAAATACACCACACACACTTACTGTGAGTACAGTACCGACAACTGTATCTGAAGTATCTATGGCTACAAAGTGGACAAAAGACACTACTGCGCAAAGTGTTGTCGGAGACAAGATCACCGTGTCCACCACTCTTCCAGTGAAGGTAACTCCTATTGCAAATGCAAGTCTGACCAACAGTGGTGCAAACCTATCATCCAGCACACCTTCTCCATCTGTGAAACTGTCCCCGGCAGCAGAAAGAGTCCCAACAAGCAGACCTGTCACCGAGCTTCTGACAGTAACAGTGAGAAGTGGTCAGGTTGATGAGAAACCGGTGGTAAAAATGCCAACAGTCAATGTACCACTCATTATGCAAGAGTCACCAGCCATAGATCCTGTCAAGGCAACGGGTGAAGGAGGAGTGAATGCCTCAGCAAGCTCCTCCAAGAGCCGAGTTGTCATAATGCCGAGCAGTGTCCCCGCTGTAGTTTCTGACACAGAAAGTGACAGTGAAGACGTTCCAGATGAAGACATCCTGGAACTGCTGAGAACACAGGCAGGCTCGGCCAAGCTTGCCAAGATATTGCAGTCGCGCAATATGACGCTGCAAGAGCTAATTGAGCACAGAGAGAGGGGATCGTCGCACCAACATCTTTCGGATATTTTTAGTGGAAAGAAGAAGCAGTCACTTCCTCAGCTACCAGTGTTGCTGAGGACACAGAGTCTGGCACACGATGAACCGATGCAGATCAGCATGACAGACCCATCTCGGAACCCGAGAATAATGACTGGGCTACATCATGGAACTTCGGCTCACAGATCACAACCGTCCGCATCTGGAGGTGATAGTAATAGCATTGCCTTCCATCCAGGACTACGTATTGACCAGAATAGGGAATCAAACCAGACACCGTCAGGAGGAACGGGCAGTTTCCGTTTCCCAGATGCATTACCACTGCCGTCTCGTCCTGCACTACCTCCGCCTTTCACCACCTTCAAAAATCCTCCTAAGACAGACATACCTGGCCACTCCGGCCACACAGTTGAGCTCGACCTCAACAGGCAGAGAGTTCTTCAGCCAGTCAAGCCCAATGGATTCTTCATTGCTGAAGTGACTGAGGAATCTAATGACATCCGAGACCAGCCAGTCACGGCAGGTTCCAGCAATCATCCGGTTCACAGAATTAACAGCTTCTACGATGTACGGCCAAATGCAATAAATGGTCCAGAACTGCAGGCAGTGCTCATCCATCAACTTACTCAGCAGGTTCGTAGTGCCTTTCTATAATTGATACAGTTATAGTAGTCTGTAGTTTTATTTTATCCACGAGAAAGCTGTAGAGTCCTAAAATTCCTTTATTTTCTGCACAACATATTTTAGGAAATAATTCCCATTTCAAGTATGTAGAGTATTATGATATGTTTGGTGTAATGTGAGAGTTGCTGCATTAGTATGGTGGATTACAATTTCTTGTTGTCCTCTTATGCATAAACTCGTGCATATTATGCATCACTGAAACAGTCGATACTTCCCAGTACACCTTAAAAACAAACTGAAATGTCAACTGTTTAAGTTATGCATAACATGCAGGAGTTTCCATATATGAGGGCAACAAGAAACCCTCAAGGCAGCAGCTCACACATTAAAACCAATAGTATGAACATACCTCAAGCCTCAAGATACTTGACCCAGTGACTGTTTTGGTCACAAGTAAAAGGAAGTTTAGAGTTTAATGTTGGCCCAATGACAAGGTAATTAGCAACAGAACACAAGCTTGGCTTGGACATGAATGGAGAGGATAATACCATGTCTTTTCCCAAACCATACAAAATTTAAATTTGGGAGGAATGGAAGTTCCTCTATAAAACAATTGTGTATATTTTTACTGAATTTGCTTTTCCCACTTATTTTGCTGTTCCTTAGTGTGCAAGCTGTGAATGCAAGCAGTTGCTTACAAGATCTTACTAACACTGAGAACAGTAAAGGGGCATGTGTCATATGTTTATAATTTATGAAACAGGTGGCTAGAGAATGTTTCACTGTTTCAGGCAATAAGCTGAGATTTTTAAAGGATCTGTAACACAGCACTCTAGTTCAGATGTGAAAGCTTTTTGCAACAGCAAAGCCTGTATCAAAGCAGACAGTGAATATTCAGCTGTAGGCTTCAGAGTAGAATGTTTTCCATTTTAAATGAGAAAGTACAGCTGTGTATTGGGATACCTACAATGTGAGAGTCTGGGATACACAGCTCAGCCAGGCGAAGTGTGTGCGCCTCAATGGGTAGTGGTAGTCATTTCAGCTGCACACAGCTCGGTTTTTTCACGATATCTTCGTTCCTTTTTCTTATATACTCAGCATTCAGCATTCACAAAGGTGAAGGGTTGTTCTTAATGTATCATTCATTTGACTTACGTGCATAACTAGCTCAAGACATATCATACCAAAACAACTGCACCACACTACTATCGTCACCAAGATAAGGCCTTGCTAGGTCAGACTAAACAGGTCGCAACTGCAAGGAATTGATAGTAACTTGCACATCTCAGGTACTTTTTTTGATATGTCAATATAATTACTAGTCAGGGCAAAAAAATTAAGATGTACTTAGTTCATCTACTCTGACAAAACTATTTTGCACACAATTTACTGTATCAGAGTCGTCTATAATGATCTGAGGAATGCATGTTTGATTTATTCAAAAATGTATCCTCCATATACTCTCAAACCACTTACTGAATACATTATATAATTTTCATGAAATGTGAAGCTGCTTCCACAGATTCAGAGCAATTACCACACATTCCATTTTTAAGAAAGGAAGATAACTGAAGAGGTTGGTAGAAGAAAGTGCTAACACAAGACTTTTTAGAGCTATTGGGTGTGTTTTAAGTACAATGTAAATACAATGATATGAAGCAGTTTATATAGTGGACAGTTCTTTCTAGTCTTACATATAGAGCTGCTTATTCCAAGCATGTGGTTCATTTGAGAACACAACAGATAACACGAGCAGACTAATCCTTTTGAAATTGTGGACTATCACTTTCTTCTGCTGACTCCTTTGGTTGTAGCCAGAAAACAACTGTATGCAAATGATTGTTTTGGGACTCTTGTAAAATGGGTGCTCTGTAAACTATCATGTTGTTGCTGTGGAACAAAATCCCTTACCAGTTCACTTTAGGCTGCTACTCCTAGATATTGTCAAACAGTTTAGGAAGATATCACTGACCAAACCAACCTGCAGCTACTATTATAGCTTCTGACATATCAAAATACAGTACAGTGTCACACATTACCACTGTGCTAGATAAATAGTATGCAATACAGTGTCATGGAATGGATGAACCCAATTGGTTCATTTGTGTTGTGTCATGGTCTTCAGTCCAAAGACTGGTTTGACGCAGCTCTCCATGCTGCTCTGACCTGTTCAAGTCTCTTCATCTCCAAGTAATACTGCAACCTACGTCCTTCTGAATCTGCTTCTTGTATTCGTCTCTTGTCCTCCCTCTGTGATCTCTTGATGCCTAAAACATTTCCTAGCAACCGATTCCTTCTTCTAGTCAAGTTGGTTCATTTAATATGGTCAAATTATGAACCAATCAGTTAACAGTGCTAGAGAGTCCTACAAAAAAAAAAATTGAGTAACAGATAAAAGCTGCATGGCTAATTCTATGAAAGAAACTGTGGTGAACATTGTGAATTTCATTAATCTTAGGTACTATAATTTCAAACAGAATGCAAATGAAATTAATTTTCATTGTTCTAAATACCATGACTCTACATTAACTGAATTACAAATATAGAGAAATTGCTGTCATTTATGAAGTATTACTTTACATTTCGTAACTAGTTTTTTAGCTACTTCAAGCTCATCTTTATACAGATCGTGTGTACCTTTACACAATCGTACAGTGTGACAGTTATTGAACTACATGAAAAAACAAATTAGTTACAAACTACAGCATGCACACACTTTATTCAACATGTAAACATCACTATGGATATTTGAATTTAGGTTATGGCATGTTCTATACGCCTGCCATCGTTGGCGATGATGTGGCGCAGATGAATAGCAAAATTCTGCATGCCCGTTGAAGTGGCGGAACATCGATGCTGTCGATGAACTCCTGAATGGCTGTTTTTTAGCTCAGCAATGGTTTTGGGGTTATTGCTGAACACCTTGTCTTTAATATAGCCCCACAAAAAGGAGTTGCATGTGTTCAGATCCAGAGAATATGGTGGCCAATCAAGGCCGATGCCAGTGGTCTCTGGATACCCCAGAGCCAGAGTGTGGCCCCCACTGTGCTCCTCCAGGACATCCAACACTCTCCTGCTTCGACAGGATGGAGCTCCGTCTTGCATGAACCACATCTTGTCAAATTCAGCGTCGCTAGATAATGGGGATGACACTGTCTTCCAAAACCTTCACGTACAATTCAGTAGTCACCATGCCATTGTGGAATATTGCACCAATTATTCAGTGATAGGACATTGCACACCACACAGTCATCCATTGAGGGTGAAGAGACTTCTCAATCACAAAATACCGATTCTCAGTCCTCCAAATCCGCCAGTTTCACCCAGTGACTAACCCATCCAAATGAAAGTGGGCTATATCACTAAACCAAACCACATTTACAGCGAATACATTACTTCAACAAATTCAATCTTTTTTTTATAATTAGGTAGCAATATAGGTTGCAATGTATTTCAAACACATTTTAACAAAATGATAATAGTGGCAAATAGCTTACTATCTAAACCAATAAGTATCATTTAACTTAAAATGGGCATCTTATTATTTATTAATACACATTTTTTACCCTGAACTCCAAAACAGTTACCAAAAACTACTTTACACAACACCAAATTTTATGAATTTGTCAGTGAAGGACCCCAATTCTCCTTTTCCTTTTATTAAGCGATATTCCATTCACTCACCCCCCCTCCCCGGACTGACTTCTAGAATCACCCCCACCGACACTGCCAACACTGTCACCAGTAACACTACGCGTTCTCTCAAACTTGCAGATCAAATTCTTGATTGTTAGCACACTTGGACCAGATGTCTTCAGCTTGAGCTCCGTCACGAACTTCCTTTGAGCTGCTGCTGGGCTGTTATTGCTTGCATAGTGGGCCTTCCCAAGTGCTATATACTTGGTCATGCTCTACTACGACTTTTTCACATGCAAATGGTTGTCAACAACAAGGTGTGTGCACATGCACATACTAATTCCCAACATGCCCTGTGGCCAACTGGGCAGTTCGAATGTCTTAACACAAAGCGTTCAGAAGTTATAACGATTTTATTCCATATAGTTCAATAACTGTCACCCTGGACTGAAGAGTATGAAGCAGCATACTGGAGCTTTCTTCATGCATAAGAAAAGGCGACACTGGTGTTAAAGTCCCACTGATAGTTTCCACAGTCATTGTCTTTTAGTTGCAGAGTTGGGCACTGTACACTACCATTTACCTTTTGTTTCTGTAACTTTGTAAAACACTGTGTGCCTTGGAAGGCTCACAAGTTCATGACATACAATGTTTTACATTATAACAGAAACAAATATTTCATGAGAGTGACACTGCTCAACTCTGCAATTAGAAGGCGATGACAATGATCACTAAAGCTTCCAGTGAGATTCTTCAAACCAATATCTCGTATACGCTATAGTAAGCATTGATAAATGGCTTTGATTTGGATGTATCTTGCAGAATAACTGTCATACATTAACAGCTTTCTGATCTGCTGCTATGGAAAGGCTAACAGTAGTGTACAACTTTATGTTCTAAATATGAAATTGCCTGAAATGATTGGTCACCATTGTCCATACTTATAATTCGAGAATATAAATATTTTTGTGAATATGAACAACTCGACAAACTGAATGTGACCACCATTACACAAGATAATTCCAATAATCATCAGGAAGGTATTTCAGCAATTTGGGTACAGTGTTTTTGAACCAGTTTCCTCCATCGGTTTGTCTTGGTGATTTCCTCCCTCACCAAAGCACCCCATGTTCTTTCCAGGTATCTTTAACTTAGCCTAGTTATCTCTCTTCAGATGTTCAACTGGTCTTCATCTGATACGATCCTTTCCAAGTACTGGAGGGGAATATGGTTGGGATGCATCCATTTCACATGACTAACCCACTTCAATAATTTATCCATTTTATTGTTTGTTGAGCTCTGTGGCTGTGGATCATGTTATTTTAAGAACTACAGCAACCAACCACATTTTTACATTTTGTTATTTATCCCAACATACCTTTTAGACTTTCATCCACTTTCAATTGGTGCAATACATATTTCAGTATTCCATTAGTACATCGTTATAGGTGTCAACAGCAGTTTGGATGCTGCAAAACAAAATGTTATTTTCGACAAGTCATGTGCAGCATCCATATTGCAACCAATATTCATAACGATATACTAATTGAAGATTGTATTACGTACTATGCCAACTGAAGATGGATGAAATCCAAAATGCATATTTGCACAAATAAAACTACATGACAAAGTGGGTGATTGCTGTATTTCTTTAATGTTACAAATTTCTTCAGTCTCACTGTAGTCAGCCTTCCCTCCACGGTCACTTCCAATGCAGTTCTATACTTACATCTTCATTTTTGGACTTCTCTCTCTCTGTCTTTAGTACAGTATGTCTAAGGTATATAATTACACACAAGCTTATAATGTATCTTTTTTGTTACGACTATAATACATTACGGACAGAAAGCAAGTTTTGAACATGGCTTGTTATGTTGTTAAGAGGAACAATCTGATTCCAGGTAAGTGTTCATATTACACTGAAGAGCTTGTATCCTTTAGTTACCCTGTTCAGAACCTAAACATTGTCACCTTCTTCACTTGCCACAACATACTCTCATCTTCTGCCTCTTCACATACGGAGTTTCTTCAGGAGGAACAGTGAGTTCAGGGATATGACAGAAATGATCATTCGAAGCAAAAAAAGTCTAGTAAACATGGGCTCTAAAATTTGTAACAAGAGCTATGAGCACCTAAGATGAACATGTGCTCATAGTTCTTAAGGTTGACATTTTAGTGCCCACATTTACTAGACTTTTTGTGCTTCAAATGATCATTCTTGTCACATCCCTGAACACTAACCATTCCACCTAGGACAACCTGTATAGGTTACATGGAGTGGGTTTTTCACTTGTTTTCATTGTCTTGTTTTTTGCTCAGAGTTGACCCAGACTCTTTGAATTTGATGTTCCACAGATATAAATTCCCCTCATCTCCATATTGGTTTCACTCAAATGGTGATGACACCCATAAATATTATAGCATTTAGGTCTTCCTTTTGCATTTCCTTGACATCTTTACTCATGGAACCCAAGGGTATGGTGAAGAATAGTGGAGAATGAACAGCCCTGCTGTACACCTCTCTTTGTTCTAAGCCATTCTGAATTTTCAAAGTCTTATTTGTACATTGCTGTCACAATTATCACACACCATCTGAATTTTTGTAATTACAGGATGTAGGACAGTGTTCGCAAAGCAACCCCTTTATGCCTCAGTGTACTGTCAAGTGTCTTCTCCACATCTAGGAACACACTATGAATGATACACAATAACCCAAGAGCTGGAACCGGAAATCAAAGCAACACACAATGAATGAACACATGAATGACACACACTGCCAGAAATACGTGCACATTCATTTATGTCTAGTGAAAGTAACAGCTGAACTTGAATCGTTCAAATTTTCTACTGAACAACTTAGCACTATATTATGGAGCTCACTGTTTTATTCTGCACGATCTGGGTTGCATCTAACACAGCCAACTAAAGTATTTTTTCCTTGGGATTTTCAGAGTACTGGAAAGCAAGCTGAGGCTGGTCACAAAACGAACTGGATGGTGGACCACGATGAGGTCATACCTGGAGGAGCCACACAGCCCAAAGAGATTGTCAATGCAGCAGTGGATCCTACAGTGGAACCAGAAACAGATATCGTGACAGCAGACGATGTCGACGAAATGGCAGCCGTGAGGGAGGATGACAGCATAAACAGGGACAGTGCCGAGTCTGACGACATCGCTTGGCTGTCTCCGTCAGCTAGGTCAGCAGTCACAGCCGGCGGCACGGTGCTCGGTGCAGCGCTCCTCGTCTTCCTGGCAGTGCTGGTCGGATGCCGCGTGCGACAGCGGAGGCGCCGTGCCCGGGCTCGTTCGCCCATGATCCTCAACCGGGGGGGCACGCTCGGCGCCAAGCGTAATCTCGGGGGCACACTCGTGCTTCCGGGTCACAAGAGGAAAAAGCAGGAGGGCAGTCAGCAGCAGTACCTAGAGGACGACTTTGCTGAGCCTCCGAGGAGGTACTATCTGTGGAGGACCATTCGCAAGACACTTCAGTACAAGTGATAGTGGTTACAAGACGAGTACAGGACATCAGTAGATGAGCTGGGCGGTAACTTGTGTTAACTGCTTTGGGCTAAAAAAAAAACAATGCCAAAGGTACACAACCATCATTTCTGCCACATTCTCTCCCAGTGATTCATTTATGTGTAGATTATACTACTTTGGCTACATCAGTAGCCAGCAGTTTCACCACAAGATGGAGAATGGACAAATCTTCAAACCTTTGGCACATTACTCAAGTGAACTGATGTAATAAGTTGTCTCTTATATGGAAAACAAAGACCCAAAGTGTTGGCACCTGTGTGACATCCATTGGATTACAAAGTTGGACATTAAAATGTGGCCACCTTCCGCAAAAGCCAAGTTTTCGGAAGTGGAATATGTAGGCCATTACTGTCAACTTACTCTACTTGCCACAAGGATGTTACATATAAACTCAGGGCAAGGATACTTTCCTCATTTCACTGATCCTGACAGATGGATCCTCCATCAAACTGAGTATGACTGATCAGGCTTACTGTTTAGCATGTAACTATAAGAATCACAGAAGAGCCGGAAATACTGCCAGTAACACTTTACGAACTCTCAAAAAGAGAGCCATACCAGTGGTTCTGCATGAATCAGTCCACGCTGAATACACCCCCCTGGAACATAGGCAAATTCCAAGAAGTTAGGAATGCTCACTGTGAAAAAACTGGATGATAGGAGTGTGTCTTTTCTGCATTTCGCAATGCTTGACAAGAGGAGAAAGTACATGCACCTATGGTTTCATAACCTAACTTTTACACAGTCTAATTCAGGAATGTGTATCACACATTCATACTTCATGCAGGAATCAATTCTGAGCATCACATGTCTTAGGTAGAATAATAATACCTTCAAGTCTCTTGACCAATGTTTCCAAAGACCACAAAAATATTCTTAATGGAAATACTGTAATGGTATCTCCAACAGAAACAGCTAGAAGAAAAGTGATGGTTCACAAAATACACATTTTTAAAAGGAATTCCTGTCTGGCTATGCAGTGGGTGCAACATTTCAACAACTTTCTGATAACTGAGTGCTTACTCATTTTTTATGACATTACAATGTTAGTATGAGCACACGGGAGGAGAAACAGTAACCCAGACTGTTCATTTTGTGTGTAAACATTTGCCAAATGCAATGCCATTTTCTACGTGGTGATTGTGATGATAATTACACATTCTAGTTTCCTTCTCAAACTATTTTTGTACAATTATTGTCAATATGAATACTTAAATGTTTTGTATTAATTTATTATAATAAAAATAAAATGGACAGTATGTCAAATTTCATATTGCTTTCATTATGAATACACTCCTTTATGATTTAGTTGCACATATAAACATAGTTGCATATAGAGTGCATCACGACTACAGAACATACACAAATTTCTTACAGAATTCACTATAGTCCTTCAACCAGCAATATACACAGTAGACTTCTTATATGCAGAAGAAATCAGTCATATGCCCTACGGCAGGATTCCTCAAATCTAAACCCTGGTTTTCTTTGTACATGCATGATGATGAAGTTAAGAATGCTGTCCTTTTAGTTTGGTTTCAACATTAACGACAACCCAATAACTTTCTTCTTTCAATTTTCAGTGTATATCTTAATACAAGTTCCAACAGTGCCATTGTGAACGTAGTTATCATTATCTTAAACAGTTCAAAATTTGGCATAATTCACATGGTCTTGTCATTTAATTAGGACTAATTTATGGTTAACAAACTTTAGGTTTTCTAATACCATATTAAAAAGAAAATATAGGTTATTTCTGTGAAAAGTTGCACTGGAAACAGCAACCACCTTCATCTGACTAAACTTCTTTCTTATCAAACTGAAGATTCAAATGAGAAACTGTTACTACTACAAGAAGATATAATGGTTGGCCAATAGTTACCCCAAGGAGGCCAAAAAATACCAAAATTTTTGTACAAAACACTTAAAATACACCAGACAGCGAGGCCTGGGTTCCTTTCCACCTAGGATCTGAGTGACCCGCCTCCGCACCTACCCCCACAATCTGAAGCCTCCACCAACCAATTCCTCTTTTCTCCTTGCAGACGGAATGTTTAACCACAATAACAGTGGTAGAGTTCTGTGGCTCCCAACTGTATTACTTGCAGAAATGCGAAAACTGGCTACATTTTTGTGTAGCTTTGTTAATGGTGAAAGATGTTATGGTTTCTCCCCCCCCCCCCCCTCTTCAATCAATATAACACATGTATGCGTTCATCATTATTAATGTAATGGTCAGTTGTGCAAGTGAATACTATGTAGGGCTGGAAGAGCCATTCTTCTATAGGCCAGCTCTCCCATCAAAGTGTTGTGAGTTTGATGGGTGGAGCGATTATGGTGTGAGAGCTAAGGTGGCTGCAGCAAGACAGACAGACATGCTTGAAAACTCTTTCTTGTTCCAACAGGATACAGGAATTCAATTGTTGGTGGCTGAGCCTCGGATTGATCCATGACATCCATGTCCCATGAATAGTAAGGTGGTGGTTTTTATTTATTTTATTTACACTTCTAGTTCCATAGGACCAAATTGAGGAGCAAATCTCCAAGGGCATGGAACACGTCAGTATATGAAATTACAACATAAAAGTAATAACAGATAAAATAAAATGTTTATGAACCCAAAAGAAGTCAAGCCATAAGTTTAAGTACACGCAATCAACAACATAACAAAAGAATCACCTTTCAAGGAACTCCTCAAGAGAATAGGAGGCGTGACCTATGAGAAAATTCTTCAGTTTCGATTTGAAAGCACATGATTACAACTAATATTTTTGAAGTCTTGTGGTAGCTCATTGAAAATGGATGCAGCAGAGTCAAGGAAGTGCGATCCAGATGCAGATTGGATTTCTGCAGAGTATTAACTGAGTGAAAGCTGCTAATTCTTGGGAATAAGCTGATACTGTTAACAAAAAAGGACAGTAAAGAATATATATAGAGAGAGGGCAATGTCAAAATACACAGACTAGTGAACAGTGGTTGACAAGAGGTTCGTGAACTTACAACACTTACTGCCCGAACTGTCCATTTCTGAGCCAAAATTATCCTTTTGGAATGGGGAGAGTTACCCCAAAATATAATACCATACAACATAAGTGAATGAAAATAAGCAAAGTAGACTAATTTTCGTGTCGACTGATCACTTACTTCAGATACCATTCAAATAGTAAAAATGGCAGCATTATCCTTTGAACAAGGTCCTGAATGTGGACTTCCCACGACAGTTTACTATCTATCTGAATGCCGATAAACTTGAACTGATTAGTGTCCCTAATCATAAGCCCATCCTGTGAAATTAAAGTATCGGGTTTTGTTGAATTGTGTGTTAGAAACTGTAAAAACTGAGTCTTGCTGTGATTTAGCATTAGTTTATTTTCTACAAGCCATGAACTTGTCATGAACTGCACTATTTGAAACAGAGTCAATGTTGCACACAACTTCCTTTACTACCAAGCTAGTGCCGTCAGCAAACAGAAATATTTTAGAGTTACCCATAATACTAGAGGGCATATCATTTACATAAATAAGGAACAGGAGTGGCCCCAACTCTGATCCCTGGGCATTCCCCACTCAGACTCCACATCCCAGCCATTCTCAACATTGTAAATAATGACCTTTTGCTGTCTGTTGTTAAAGTACGAGGTGAACCAATTGTGAGCTACTAATCATATCCGTAATGGCCAACTTCTGGAGCAATATTTTGTGATCAACACAATCAAACACCTTAGTTAAATCAAAAAATATGCCTAGCATTCGAAACCTTTTGTTTAATCCGTCCAGTACCTCACATGATAATATAGCATTTTCAGTTGTTAAACGACTTCTAAAGCCAAACTGTACATTTGATAGCAAATTATGTGATATAATATGATCAATTATCGCTAAATACACAGCCTTTTCAAAAACTTTAACAAATACTGATAGCATAGAAATAGGTCTACAATTGTCTGCATTATCCCTTTCTTCCTTTTTATAAAGTGGCTTTACTGCTGAGTACTTTAATTGTTCAGGAAACTGACCATTCTTAAAGGAATAATTACAAATATGTTGAAGTACAGGCCTAACATATGCAGCACAGTACTTCAGTATTCTACTAGGCACTATCATATTCATGAGAGTCCTTATCTTCAGTTGTCACAGCCCACGAAGCCTATGTCCCGTGCTGTGGTTAAGCGTTGTTCTCGCAGCCCCCATCCGTGACAGGATGATGGCAACAGCACGAACCCAAAATGCTGCATCCTTGCGTGGTCAGCATACCTCAGCAATACTGCTTCAGATGCCAGTGTGATGGCCCGGCTGGCTAGCAGAGGGGCTGCGTACAGGACCCGCTGCCCGGCAGCAGCACGGAGGCTCGGCTCAGCTGCATGAGAAGCTTGCTGTTGGACAGCAACTAGTGAGGTAAGGGAGGCTCCTGTGTATGAATGCCAGACCTGCCACATGGTGGTGGCTCAGGAGCAGGTAGCAGGGCAGCTCACAGCACGAGATGACACGATGACAGTAGACGATTCGATGTTTCACCGTTGTATCGATCATCTGCCTGGTAGATGGCCAGTACTTATACTATATAATAATGCATACCACGCTCGAACTCTTACAGGAATCAGTGAAACACCTCAAGTAACAACAAAAAAGGCAGGGGGCACCAATTCAATTAGTGTACTGATAAGGTGGGAATTTGGGTCTGATGGGAGGCATGCTACATAAGTCTGCGCAGTTTTGATGACCACAGTGTCCAGATGACTCAATGGTCAGACCATTTGCCTACTAAGCAGGAGACTCAAGTTCAACTATCACCCCAGCACAAATTTTCCATTGATGTGAATCAATGTCCACTAGCAGTTACATGTCGTAATTCCTTTGTGCCTTGAGTACCTATACTACCAAAGCAGTCTTGTTGTGGCACAGCAGTTGAAGAAGTCACGTTTGGTCACATACCGAAAGACTAAGTGACCGTAACAGACTCAGCACAGACCACCAGGAAGGCAGCGACGTGGTGGCCTAACACCGAGTCTTGTAAGTGGCCTGGTTGCAGCACTAAGCCCCAATACGGGCCACTTCATTAAATTTACCACATTTTTAATGCTGCAGCTGCCTCCTATGCCGTTTCTTAACCCCGTGTTTCACATTTATATACGTAACAACTTTGTCACATGACAAATGCTGCACTGCAACGGAATGCCAGCCAATCTAAAAAAATTTTGAGCTATTTATATAAATGTTAAATAAGGAGTTACAACACACAGAATATAAGGCAGTTGCAGTGTTCAAAATGCAGTCAACTTAATAATGATGAAGGTTCATTCCCCCAGTTTAATATAGATGAAACTTACAAATATATCTTGTTATAAATAATGTTACATATAAAGTGGCTGAAATCCTGTATTTCCCTATATCACTACCCACACTGCCTCTGCTGTCATTATGGCTTCAACATACACAGTAACTTTTCTAAGCCCTGAGAGACTATGGAGAATCTCACAAGAATTCCTGGACTCCTTGCAGTAATTGTCCCTCAATTTCTCAGGGCATGATGAAGCAACAAATGTCTTAGCCTATTTACCATCATTAGAGAATGCACAGATCAGAGATGGAAAGGAAAAGCCCTTGGAAATAACTGAAACGAAGACGCAAAAAATTCTGCATTATCAAACAATTAAGTGCCATTCAAAATAAAACACAAAATGTTACTAGCACAGCACTGTGAAAGCTATAGCAAACACAAAGTACTCACCAATAAAGCTCGTATGTGAAGATATCTTTCAGCATCTCACTGGCAGGATCTGAATTGCTCTGAAACAAAAGTTACGTAATTAATCACAACAAGATATGCTATGCAAAACAAAGGATTCTAGTAGAATGAAATCTTCTGTCTTCAAGCCACGTCAATTCGAATAAAGTACTCAAACTTTTGATGGCCATCTCTGCCATTGTGGTCAGGAATAAAATTACTGACCGCCAGGGCTGGTACAGTTTTCCGCTTATATAGCTACGATTTGGCCTCTGGCACCAATCGGAGAGGGCCAAAACGAAGCTTTCCCGATAGGTGATTGGGCAACTTCAGCCTGTCACAGGACCCAGTGACAGTGTTATGTTTGAAACTGCTGCTCCTATCTTCCTACAAGCGTTGTTTCCTTTTGACATCCAAAGCCTGCCCCCATGCTTTACTGAGTGTGTATTCCTGGTCTCTGTTGAAACTGTTGCCGTTCATTCAGATCTCATCCACGTCTTTTATAATGGAATCCCAGTACATTCATGCATGAGCAAAGACTCTCAGGTTTTCAAATGTATTTTATGTCCATCTTCCAGGCAATGCTCAGCTATGGCCGACTTGTCAAACTGCCTGTGTTTAAAGTGTCGCTTGTACTCGGTACAATGCCCTGCAACTGTGCAAATAATCTGATCTATGTAGATGCTGCTGCATTCGCAAGGGACACACTAGACAACATAGCTCTTCGTGTACCCGATATGTATGGTGTCTATTGTGAAGGCAGTAACATCTATTTGTATATAGGTCAGACAATTCGCACAGTTGTGGAGTGTCATATCGAGTACAAGTGACATATTACAAAAAGCGAGTTTGACAAGTCAGCCATAGCTGAGCATTGCCTAGAAAACCGACACAAAATACTGTTTGAAAACACCAGAGACTTAGCTCATGCATCAAAATATTGGCATTCCGTTATAAAGGAAGAGGCTGAGATCAGAATGAACAGCAACAATTTTAACAGTGATCAGGGATACACACTCATCAGGGTGTAGGGGCGTGCTCTGGATGTGTCTCATTTAAAGTTCAAATAAAAAGCAGATAAATCAAAATAAAGAAAGTGTACCAAAATAAATAATGTCTAAGGAGTGGGGAGTTTTGTTTACACATATTGCCATGGTGATACATTGCTACAGAGATATTATAACAACAAGGAAGGAATAGGACATTGCACATACAGAACTGGCATCCAGTTACTGTAAACTGTAATCTGTAAAACATTCCAACTACACAGTGGACAGGTGAAGAACATGCTTAAACCACGGAATCGCTTCTAGTAAACAATTATTTCGCTACTGCCGCCCAGCATGCTTTCTGGAGATGCTTCCAGATTCCCATTTGTGGGGAAGCTCCAGATTGGAAAACCATTAGCTAGTGGGTATCAAACTTCAGAATGAGTGGTGACAGTTCAAACACGAGGAGAAAGGCCACACAGCATTCAAACTCCAAGAAACATTAAAGCAGTAAGGTGTACTATTTAAATAACGTGTTCATCTGCACCTTATGGTCTAAGGGTTAGCATCCCTGTCTCTCAATTGCAGTGTACTGGGTTTGATTCCCAGCTGGGTGGGAGCTTTTCTTTGCTCAGGAACTAAGTGTTTGTATTGTCTTCATCATTTCAGCTCATCTTCATTACAAAAATGTGCAAGTCACCAAACTAGTATCAAATAGAAAGACTTATACTATGGGGCCTGGAAAGCCCCAAGTGAGGTCTCTCAACCAATAACACCACACAATCATTTGATTTCATTTTTCCATGATCAGTCAATTTTGACTATACATTATTTTGAAGTGGACCTATGTGGAGATCGTATAATGCATGTACACTCACTGACAAAGACAAGCACCTAGCAGGAGAGGAGGAAGTGATGTGAAACTTCACACAATGAGAAGTCACATAGTTTCAGTGACAATTATATCGTGTTAAAGTAATAATAAAACTGGCAGTACGGGCGCATGGCTGGTCACTTTTAGGTAAAATGTTGCATCTCATGGCATCAGGATTCTTGCACCAATTTGATTGGGAAAGCTTACATATAGCCATAGTACATTCTCCTGATGGTTCTTGATCAACTACTGTAAATGGCCCTTGTAATGAAATTGAACAGTGTTACATTCATATTAGCTCACATCGCAATACACCACTTTAGTAGAAAACATGACACCAATATTACATGCATGATATACTGGGTCAGAACTTCACTGCTTGTTACTAGGAGTTACTTCATATCAAATACCCATATTTATCTTTACAAAATGTGTTTCAGAACTGTGGCTTTATTCTAATAATACTAACAAAAATTTTATATATTATAACAAAACTATCATTTTGGGCAGTAAAGGCAAGAGGTAGGTTAGACCCCTCAATGTCATGGATACTGACACTGACACAGAGTTGACATCCACGCAGGTCCCACAGAAGTTCTACTAATGATATTTACAGGTGAGGAAGTATCTCAACATCACACAGGCAGTTCATATACACACGTATCATGTGAGGATTAAGTGGTTTGCTGTTGGAAGTTGGTACCACTAGACTGTCTGACGAGAGGTAATATGCAAGGACAGACGAGATCAGTGACAGTGACTATCGTTCTGTCATCAGAAATCCCTGAATCACTACCAGTTGTACCTGAATTCATATCAAATGGCTCAAAACACCATTTGCTACACTATCATGCATTTTCAGAACATTATCAGAATGTCCTTTGCAGATGATCTTCTCAGGTAGTACAGAACCGATACCCACCATTTAAAGTGATGCGATGCCACTTGTCACCAGTCCACACTTCCTAGCTATGACACAATTCCAAAGGCTGTCATCTGTGGTGTTACGTTAACAGAAGCCTACTCACACTTCCCCAGCTACTACTATACGTGTTAGCACGAACGAAGGCAGTCGACAGAACAATGCGAAGTGGCAAGGGGCACTGTGATATATGATGTTCCAACCGAGAGCATCAGTCTGTCACACCTGTCTGTTGCATGTGCTTTGATGTGTCTGTAGAACATCTAGTGTCGATTTTCGTATTAATTTTAGTTGACTGAGGGTGCTTGTCATTACGGTGTTCAACAAGTATTACGTTAAGAAGGGGGCAGTGATAGTTTTGGAACATACGAATTTTTCTAGGGAGAGTCAGAGTCGTGAACAGCAACCCGAAGTGGTGCTCACCTCAGCATTGCCAGTTCCGAGGGTGGGCAATGGATGGACATGAGGCAACACTGCAAAGTATTCTCCATTCCTTCCTGCATATCACGAACCCATCTTCTTACTTGTACACCAATATAGTCTCAATCAATGGGGTGAAATTACTTCAGAAGCTGTAACGAGTCCATTACTTGGGGCCAGATGGTAGGTGCAGAAGTGACGGGATCACGATGCGCTTCGTGCACAACAGAGCAATCCTTCCTCGGTGCAGTCAGACTTGGTCGACAAGAACACTGACACCGTTTGTGGCTCATATCTTGTTACCATTCAGTCCAACATTGGGCCATTGTTGCAAAAAAAATGGTTCAAATGGCTCTGAGCACAATGGGATTAAACATCTGAGGTCATCAGTCCCCTAGAACTTAGAACTACTTAAACCTAACTAACCTAAGGACATCACACACATTCATTCCCGAGGCAGGATTCGAACCTGCGACAGTAGCGGTCGCAGGGTTCCAGACTGTAGCGTCTAAAACCGCTCGGCCACTACGGCCGGCGCCATTGTTGCACTGAAATGCCCCTACTGACAGGGTGTTGCACACATTGACAGGCCCACAATGTTGCCCATTATAAATCCGCTCAGTGCTGGTAGTGGTTACAAGGGCACACAGTGTTCTAGGAACATATTCTTACAAAAGAACTTTATAAAATTTTAGGATTTCTTCTTGATCTGATTGCGCACAGAGCACAGGATGAATGACTGCTTAAATGTCTCTATGCATGATGTAATTACTCTATCTTGTCTTTGCAGTCCCTGTGGAAGCAATACATAGGTGACTGAATTTTATTTTTAGGTCCTTCGTTTAGTACTGGTTTTTCTAACTTTGGAAGATCGCATTCATGGAACAGCAGCATTTCCGTGATGCTCTCTCACAAGTTAAACAAATCTGTAACTATTCATGCTGTCCTCCTTCATAAACATTCAGTATCCCCTGTTAGTGCTATTTGGTATGGCTCCCACACACTTCAGTAATATTCCGAGATGGGCAACACATATATTTTGTAAGTGATCACCTTTGTAGCCTGAACTCATTTTCACAGTATACTGCCAATCACCAAAAATCTGCCACGTCCTTTATCTATACGTGGGTGTATGTGATAATTCCATTTCATATCCTTACAAATTGTTACATACAGGTATTTGCACAAGTTGACTGATTCCACCTGTGACTTTAAAGTGTACCACACATGCTCACAATTGGCTAATATGTAACTTTTCTTCCACCAGAGGTTATCTTCTACCTGTCTTGGTGCTAGCACCAGTTTAAACACCACATATGTAATTCAGATGTTGTCAGCACAGAACAATAATATGGCATAGGAACACGAGATGTGCGGTTGTGTTGGAACAGTGTTTGCCAAGTGATTTCGTGTAGTACAATCAATGTCTGCGAGATGTGTGGAATAAGTCAAGTATTTTTATAATGATTTAATATTCAATGGCAGTTTATATAGTGATGACTTCAAGCATATTGTTGTTCTTTCTTTCTTTTTTTCTTTTTTCCGTTTGAGTTATCTAAGGACCACATGCACAAATTTCAATGCTTCCTCTTTTGTTGTTCTTTCTTCTTCCTCTGGTATTATTTCTTCTTCTCACTATGTATCCTTTTTCTCTCCTCAGGCCATTTTGATCGTGTCTTCTCCCTCCTCCCTTGGAACCCTTACATTTTTCACACATTCTTCTTAAACGTCTCTCTTTCTGTTGTGTCTTTTTCAATTATGTTGTTTCTTTCAATATCTCTCCTCACTTCTTGAATCCAGGTTACTGTTGACTTCTTGTTCCACCGATATTTAAAAATCAGTTTGGTTAAGCTGCTGCCATTCATTCTGTATAGAAGCCCAAAAAAAATAGCAGTAACCTCTTCCGCAGCATTTCAGCTATGTTTTCTATGTTGCAATATACTTCATTACTTCTTAGTTTCCATACACCTGCATTTCTTACAGGACCAAGTATTTTTCGAATTATTCTCATTTCTTATTTCAAGTTTGTGTAATTTGTAATTCAGTACTAAACATTCACTTGCATAAAGACATTCTGGTTTTACTACTGTGCTGTAGTGCTGTGTTCTCAAATTTTTAGACAGAGACCTCTTGTTGTAAATGTTCCTGGTTATACCATACACTCTCTCCATTTTACATACTCTTCCTTCTAAAGCGAATTTTTCTACACCATTTTCTTGAATCATTTTTCCGAAACATTTAAATTTAGTAATCTCCTTTTCTGTCCAATATCTGTTCCTACGATTTCTGGAGAATTTTTTATGTTTGTCATAAATTTGGTTTTTTTCTAAGATATTCTTAAACCTGCTTTGTTGCTATTTCTTCAAAGAAACTGATTTCTATTTCTGCATTTGTTACATTTTCGGAAAGAATGGAAAAAAATCATGCTAGACAGTGAATGTCAATGCCTCAGTTCTTAGTCCCCAGTCTTCTTCATAATAGCCTATGTTCTTTTAGTTTCCAGTATCTTACTATTTTTCCTAGGGGCAACTGAAGAGGAGTGGAGACAGGCTGTCACCTTGGCTTACATCTGTTTTTATTTTGAATGCCTTCGATATTTCATCCTGAAACTTTACTTTTCATTTGGTGTGTGTGAGCATTTCATGAATAAGGTTTGTTAGTTAATGCCTAATTCTCAGATCGCTTTATCTAGTGTTTCCCTGTCAACTGAATCAAATGGCTTTTTAAAACTATAAATGTTACAACCATGTCTTTAGAGTTTATAAGTCTGTGACGGATTATGGACTTTAAATTGAAAATCTATTCCGAACAAGATCTGCCCATTCTCAATCCACTCTGATATTCTTCCAAATGACTATCAGGTGTTGCTTCTACCTTGTTTAGATATATTGTTGAAAGTATTTTATAGCCCACTGGCAACAGAGATATAGCTCTGTAATTATTTATATTATGTGTGGTGTCACCGCCAGACACCACACTTGCTAGGTGGTAGCTTAAATCGGCCGCGGTCCATTTAGTACATGTCGGACCCGCGTGTCGCCACTGTGTGATCGCAGACCTAGCGCCACCACAAGGCAGGTCTCGAGAGACGATATAGCACTCGCCCCAGTTGTACGAGGAGATTGCTAGCGACCATACGGACGAAGCCTTCCTCTCATTTGCCGAGAGCCAGTTAGAATAGCCTTCTGCTAAGTCCATGGCTACGACCTAGCAAGGCGCCATTAGCCTTACCTACTTTGAGAGTTATAGTATAAATGTCTCAAGAAGAATGCTGTAGTCATCAAATAATAAAGTTAAGTATAAAGCAGCTACGTACTTTTCTTGCTACCATTCTATAGTTATCCTGTTCCAGAATTGACGCCCGTCGGCGTGAGTGTGTGCGCGTGCCTTTCTATCGGCTACCCGTCACTGTGGACTGGCTGCCTTGTCAGTCCACTTCATTATGTTTGTCACCTTTCTTGTGCAAAGGATGGATAAAGGCCATTTCCAATCTTGTGGAATCTTTTCAGTTTCCCATACTTCTTCAAACATGATCTGAATGCTAGTTACAATTTTTGGTCGAGACCATTTTATAATTACAGCTGTAATATAGTCTTCTCCACAGGCTTTGTTGCTTTTCAGGGTATTTATTTACTTATTTTTTTAAATTTCTTCAGCTGTAGGTAGTGTATCTGCTCTGTGTTTTCATGAAGGTCTGGACATTCTAGCTTACAGTTCAGTTCTTCACATTCAAGCATATTGTAATTCATGCTAGCACAAAGTACTGAAAATAGGCGAAGTTTCTGTGGGTTTCATTGGAATTCCTAATGAACAGTATACAGTAATTGTGAAACATACTTAAACCACTGACTATGAAATTTCAGGGCCATGAGCGATAGAAGAAGCAAATCAAAATCATGCTGCATTAATTTTAAGAATGCCTAATAATCCAATCTCATCTAATGGATAACTCCAACAGTAAGGAAAAGTAGCGCGATATCAACTTGAAGTGTGTGAATTTGAATAGATAGGCAGTAAACAACTATTTCAAGATAAACTCACTGAAACTGCAAAAGAAAAAGTTTTCTTTTTTCAATATTTCCTTTAAATAATAATATACTACTCACAACAATAAATCTAACTGTGACTGTATTTGTCTAGACACATGTTCATTGTTAACAACAAATGTGTTCTACAGGTGTGAGCCTTTACCTGTCCACCAGTCTTATGTCTAAATTTCAATGAACCACAATCACAAAGATTGGCCATGTGCGAGGAGGAGTTTCACACTGAGGGTTCAATACAAACGTAAATATGTATGTAGACAATTTATCCATTCTGAGAATTAAGGATACTGACAGCAAGATATTGGTCCCATGGATTCCAAGACTTTTGAGAATATTTTAATTTCAAGTTTGAAGTCAGATAGCAAATGACAAAAGATATATTTTTGTAGTTTGATGAAATGCAAATTAACAATTTCACATTTTTTCCTTTAGTTATACTGAGAAACCTTACTTCTTGCCAAATTTCATGATCCTGGGCCAACAGGAAGCACACCATATGTTAGGATTAATAAAGTTTTCAAATATCAAAATACACTATGTGATCAAAAGTATCCAGACACCTGGCTGGAAATGACTTACAAGTTCGTGGCACCCTCCGTAGGTAGTGTTGGAATTCAGTATGGTGTTGGTCCACTCTGAGCCTTGATGACAGCTTCCACTCTTGCAGGCACACATTCAATGAAGTGCTAGAAGATTTCTTGGGGAATGGCAGCCCGTTCTTCACAGAGTGCTGCACTGAGGGGAGGTATCGAGGTCGGTCGGTGAGGCTTGGCATGAAGTCAGCGTTCCAAAACACCCCAAAGGTGTTCTATAGGATTTAGGTCAGGACTCTGCGCAGGCCAATCCATTACAGGGATGTTATTGTCGAGTAACCACTCCACCGCAGGCCGTGTATTATGAACATGTGCTCGACCGAAATGAAAGATGTAATCGCCATCCCCGAATTGCTCTTCAACAGTGGGAAGCAAGGAGGTGCTTAAAACATCAATGTAGGCCTATGCTGTGATAGTACCATGCAAAACAACAAGGGTTGCAACCCTCTCCATGAAAAATGCACCCACACCATAACACCACCGCCTCTGAATTTCACTGTTAGCACTACACACGTTGGCAGATAAAGTTCACCAGGCATTCGTCGTACCCACACCCTGCCATTGGATTGCCACATTGTGTACCGTGAATTGTCACTCCACACAACGTTTTTACACTGTTCAATCATGCAATGTTTACGCTTCTTACACCAAGCAAGGCATCGTTTGGCATTTGCCAGCATGATGTGTGGCTTATGAGCAGCCGCTCGACCATGAAATCCAAGTTTTTTCACCTCCCACCTAACTGCCCTAGTACTTGCAGTGGACCCTGATGCAGTTTGGAATTCCTGTGTGATGGTCTGGATAGATATCTGCCTATCACACATCACGACCCTCTTCCATTGTCGGCGGTCTATGTCACTCAACAGACGAGGTCGGCCTGTATGCTTTTGTGCTGTACGTGTCCCTTCACATTTCCACTTCACTATCACATCAGAAACAGTGGACCTATGGATGTTGAGGAGTGTGGAAATCTCACGTACAGACGTATGACGCAAGTGACACCCAATCACCTGACCATGTTCGAAGTCCGTGAGTTCTGCAGAGCACCCCATTATGCTCTCTCATGATGTCTAATGACTACTGAGGTCACTGATATGGAGTACCTGGCAGTAGGTGGCAATACAATGCATCTAGTATTAAAAACATATGTTTTGTGGGGGTGTCGGGATACTTTTGATCACATAGTGTATGTGACATAAATGGCCATCTCTTTTGACTGAATTGGCTTAGAAGCTCAAAAATTTTACACTGCCAAGAGACCATAGGCCTTAGCATGTGAGATATATTTGAACTTGACACATCTACTTGTCCCTGGGAGAAAGGGTTCTTAGCAGTTTCATGAACACACACACACACACACACACACACACACACACACACACACACACACACACACAGACAACAAAGCGATCCTGTAAGAGTTCTGTGTTTACAGATTGAGGCACAGAATCCTAAAAACAGGCAAGGAACTTTCGGACTCACATTTTAGTAATATAGTATTACTTTTCCATGTTTCAAGAAGTGCAAAATTTTACATTTTTTTGTATTTATTTCTAATTTCCAGACTTTGTGGCACTTTGAAATCTTATCAAGAAATAACTGGTTGTTTGTAGCATTTTTGTAGTGATTCCTTACATACAAAGAGTGTCATCTACAGAACATATGACAATATTTTAATGTCGTCTGCCAGGTCATTAACACAGAACATTAATAGCAATGTGGACCTTCAATGCACTCATGAACTATTGGACGTATCGCATACCTGTTATTTATCTTATCAGACTTCATAACATGATCTCATGGTGACAACGTTTAATGCAGTCTCACGCAGCCATCTGCTGCTGATACATTTACACAGTATTACATCTACATTGGACCATCTCTTCCATCTGCTTCATGTCGTTTGTCAGTAGTATATTATGGACAGTGATGTTTATAGCACAAAGCTACAAGATGTACAAAAGAGTGAGTGATAATATTAATGGAGATCGATAAGTGTTGTAATGCCAAAGTAAAGATACACTGCAGAAGAAGTAGAATGCAAGTACAACCCCAAATCGTCCTACTGCATGGGGATATCCTTGTCATCATACATGTCTCACTTGCCTGTTACAATTAGCAGTGTCTGCCTCTACATGAAAGAAGAGTACTGTTGGAAGCTTGTGCGTTTCAAACAAACTGACAGTTTTAAACTTTTTTTATTTAGTTGTACTGCTAGAAGATACAACAATAGCATGGGAATAACAGCTGTCTACTGGGTGTCTGATTATTGTAAGTATAAAAGAAATGGGTGAGAGGACGACAATGAAACAACCAAAGAATCCTAATAAACATAGGTGCAGAATCCAATGGCCTCCCTGATGTAGCATATACATGAAGTGCAGGCACACCGATCTCACAATACTTTAATGTCTCTTGTTACGTTTATTTCAAAACACCACAAGTCAATCACAAATTACAACGTCATAAACTGCTCTTATTTGATCGTATCATCCTTCTGGGTGATGAAGTGCTGGTAAATAGCTTTCCACAACAAATGTGTCAGTCATGGCTCGCCAGTACCAAGGCATCCAAAGTCCTGCTAACTTTAACCCCTTTTTTGTTTGTTTGTTTGTTAGCAGGTGTTTAAAGCTAGCCCTGCTGATAGTGTCAAACTCCTGAAATGCACTGTGGATGGTTGTCAGCGCACTGGAAACATATTTGGGACTTCGGTACTTGTACAGGAATCGATAGGAGACATGCAGAAACCTGCCTTCACATGAATGATACCCACCTGGAAGACACATTGTAATGTGTGCATATCTGCATTTTGGATCCGGAGGAACTTTGTTATGAGGTATTCATGCACACAGTCTTAATACGGCATGTCAGAGATACCATTTGTTTCTCAACTTTTTTTATTATGATTATTTGCTTGTCTTCCACTTACCTCTTTTGTTTGTACCCATAATATTAAATACAAACACTCTGCAGACACCTCTGCATAAATTTACATGTTTATAGGTTTCATCCACATCTACATAGATACTCTGCAGGCCACCGTATGGTGTGTGGTGGAGGGTACTCTGTACCACTACTTGGTATTTCCTTTCCTGTTCTACTTGCAAACAGAGTGAGAGAGAAGACGACTGACTGTATGATTCAGTATGACCCCTAATCTCCTATATTTTATCTTCAAAGTCCTTATATGCAATATATGTTGGTAGTAGTAGAACTGCTCAGCAGTCAACTTCAAATGCTGATTCTCTAAATTTTCTCAATAGTGTTTCTTAAAGAGAACATCATCTTTCCTCCAGGGATTCCCACTGGAGTTCCCGAAACATTTCCTTAATATTTGCGTGTTGTTCAAACCTACCAGTAACATATCTAGCACCCCGTCTCTGAATTGTTTCCATGTCTTCCTTCAATCCGACCTGGTATGGACCCCGAACACACTGGCTGTACTCAAGAATAGGTCGCACCAGCGTCCTACATGTGGTCTCCTTTACAGGCGAATTACTCTTTCCTAAACTTCTCCAAATAAACTGAAGTCAACCATTTGCCTTCCCTGTCACAGTTCTCATATTCTCGTTTCACCTCATGTCACTTTGCAACATTAGGCCCAGATATTTCAACAACTTGACTGTATCGTGCAGGACACTACTAACACCATACCCAAACATTACAGGTTTGTTTCAGGTAGTGTTAAACTCAGGCCACACAGTAACAGTAAGAAGATATGAGACAAAATGTGTGAAGCCATTCAGTAATAAATTGAGCCATCTCCAAGGCCACCTGTTTCCAAAGATGCAGCTGGGCTTCAAGCACCACAGTCAACAGTGTATGACTAAATTAAAAAAATATTTCAAAATGAAAGGATTTAGACCAATGATTGTGAATGAAGTATTTGACAATGACATGGAGCAGTGAGTTGCAACCTGTACTGCTTTGTTTGCATGATTTTCAAATAATCTCACATGCAAGATTGCTATTTTCTGATGACTGTGCAACAGTTCACACAACACATAAGACACTTTCCAGCCTAAGGAAAATTCCCATTATGTGCAAGAGTTGGAATGAAACCTGTCTCATGTTTTGCTGTACCCTCAATCAGGGGATGAGACAGACTGAGACTGAATTCACATGTTGCAATAACAACTCTGTTTTTTAACCTGAACAAAACTTGGTACAGCTTTAGAGGACAGAACCTGAGTACAACATAAAAGACCATCTTGAAAAGATGTAGTGGATGCCCACAATTACAGAGCTCCTCATCACGGTAGTGGTGAGGAGTCGGGAGGTGACGAGGATGATCAGCGACACTGTACCATGCGATTGTGAGCTCATGGGTCATCAAGACATGGGTCCATGCTTTGGGAATGACTGATGGATGTCCAGCAGCTGATGATCCCAACAAGCACCTGAGGCAGCACTGTCTGATGGGGAATGGCAGTGGCAGATAGTGTTGTCTGAAGTGTAGATCTGAGTAGTTGACGGTCGATCCTAGTAATGCTGGCTGTCAAGGGGTAGAGCGGCATTGTAAGTATCCATCATTGGAGGAACATGGGTGCAGCATCCTGTGTGCACATAACCAAGCAGACACAAATAGGTGGCGATGGCTGCAGTGCTGATTACTGTGATCTGCGCAACGTGTACCAGCTCAGCCTCTACCACTCAGATGCTGTGGCAGCTGCAGGAGGCTCGGCAATAAACAGCCGAGTGAATCTTCTGTTGGCAAACAATCTCCTGACGCAAAGCAAGGGCGTACCTGGCTCACAACGCACAACTGTGAATGTGATAACTGAATATTCAGCAGCCCAGCCCAGCACGTAATACAGTTTTAATATGGGGCAGGGTGTCGTCACGATACCTGTCCAGATCATATTTTTTGAAGGAAACATGAATAGTAATTCTTATTTGGACATGGTGAAATTCGGTTAATATCTCAGCTCGAACAGAAGATAATGATGGGTAATTGGTTACAGCAAGACATAGCTCCAGCACAAATTGCTATTCAGGTGGGCGAGTTGTTCAATGAACCATTTTAAGGCCACTGGATGTGGCGTGATTTAGCAACATCTCCAGCCCTGTCCAAACCACGATGCCAAGACATTACCATGCCAGGTAGCTCATTACAGGGAATGATCAAGTCCCATGTGGCTTAGTGTCAGTTCAAGACTAATACAGAGTTGCGGAAGCCTTTCAAAGCAGAAGTCCTATGACTCTCTGCAAGATGTTGAGGAGGAAATGGAGACACACAGCTCTTCGTGTAAGGAATGATGGTGTACATACAGAAACGTAGTTTTCATCTGTAAATACTCAAATATACAATATACTGTTCTGATCTAGGAGAATGAGGACTTCTTGGACACACTGTATAGAAAACACAAGATTCCCACAGGAGCACAGTGACTTTACCACAGGAGTACAATGACCTTATAATATTAGTGACATATGAAAAACTACAACTGCCACTTTTACATTTGTTAGTACCCTGCCATGCACTTTTGACTTTCATTAAGAATGAAGTTAAATACAGGGAAAAACATATAAAGAATAAATAACTCTTACCTGGAACAGCTTGCTGAAGTAGGCGTACTGGCGTGCAATATTGCGGCATTGTTTCAATGCTGGTTCTGTAACAAAAATTAAAATTTCCCCTTTTCAACTACTGAATTTTGTAACCATCAAGTTACTGATTTACAACTCACTACTGAATAATGTCACCATGGAAATATTCTTGGGTCCCAATCTCCAATAGTTCAGTACACTGAACTTTATATTGCTGAACATCACAGTAGGAGACAAAACACTGAAGGTGTCTTATATGCCCTTAGCAGTATACTGCAAATTTAAACATACATCGTACAAACATATTACTGAACTATTCCGTTAACTTTTGAAATTCACAATTTCCTGCCTTCAACCTTCTCTTTGTACTCGCAGTCTCTGAATGTAAATTCTACCCAGTGTATTCCAACTGTGATAGGTCTTAGCTTCTCAGATTCCTTTACATTTTCTTCTTAATCATTTCTTATGTATTTCAGCCACTTGCACATCAACTGTAAATAGGCTGTTGTTCTATGTGCATTCTTTATTAAGTTTCTGTCACACATGCTATTGTTAACTCCAATATACAGGGTGTTACAAAAAGGTACAGCCAAACTTTCAGGAAACATTCCTCACACACAAATAAAGAAAAGATGTTATGTGGACATGTGTCCGGAAACGCTTAATTTCCATGTTAGAGCTCATTTTAGTTTCTTCCACCTACGCTCAATGGAGCACGTCATCATGATTTCATACGGGATACTCTACCCGTGCTGCTAGAACATGTGCCTTTACAAGTACAACACAACATGTGGTTCATGCAAGATGGAGCTCCTGCACATTTCAGTCGAAGTGTTCGTATGCTTCGCAACAACAGATTCGGTGACCGACGGATTGGTAGAGGCGGACCAATTCCATGGCCTCCACGCTCTCCTGACCTCAACCCTCGACTTTCATTTATGGGGGCATTTCAAAGCTCTTGTCTACGCAACCCCGGTACCAAATGTAGAGACTCTTCGTGCTCATATTGTGGATGGCTGTGATACGATATGCCATTCTCCAGGGCTGCATCAGCGCATCGGAGATTCCATGCGACGGAGGGTGGATGCACGTATCCTCGCTAACGGAGGACATTTTGAACATTACCTGTAACAAAGTGTTTGAAGTCACGCTGGTATGTTCTGTTGTTGTGTGTTTCCATTCCATGATTAATGTGATTTGAAGAGAAGTAATAAAATGAGCTCTAACATGGAAAGTAAGCATTTCCGGACACATGTCCGCATAACATATTTTCTTTCTTTGTGTGTGAGGAATGTTTCCTGAAAGTTTGGCCGTACCTTTTTGTAACACCCTGTACAATAAATCTGTTACACTTATTATCTCTAATATAGGAAAGGATAGAAATCAGCATTGGACATGATAATTAGAGAGACAACACGGTATGCTTTTTCAAATGGTGAATGAAATTTGTCTGTCTCAGTAAGTGAAATTCATTGCTTCTTAGGGGTTAATTTGATTTTGACATATATAAAGTACCCAAACTATCATACGTACTGGTGAAGTAACCCAGCTTTGAGAATGGATCTTATTGCTGACATTATGTCACTAAAGAGATTTGAGAAAATAAAAACACATTTATATTTTGTAGACAATGATGAAATCCCTGAAAACGACACTGACATGTTTGTGAAGGTGAAACCCATTTTGGACATTCTGAAAGAGACATTTTCAGGGACAGTAACTCCTACTGAATATCAATCATATATATGAAATGATTATCCCCTTCAAGGGTAGAAGCAGGGCAAAACAGTATAAAAGTCTAAATCCAAAAAGTGGGGATTCAAAGCATGGGTACGCTCTAGCTCAGATGGATATGTGACTTTTTTGAGCTGTTTCAGGGGAAAAGGCAGGAACAGAATAACACACTGAGCCGTAAATTTGGTCCTAGTGGGAACACTGTCGTAAGCTTGTGCCAGGTGCTAGAAGAAAACATTCACAAGATCATTCTTGACAATTTATTCACAACAATCCCACTGCTTTTGTATCTGAAGCAAAAGAAAATTCATGTATTGGGAACCAAAGGTCGAACAGACTGAAGGGTGCAGAGAGTAAATTGACCAACAGAAAAGCTCTAATGAAATCAAGTCGAGGTTCAATGTCTATTACTACTTCTAATGACAATATTACAGTTGTGTGATGAGTGGATAGAAACACTGTCCACATGGTATCTACCTTTGCTGGATGGACACCAACTGATACCATCAAAAGATGGAATGTGAAGAACCATGCTTGCATAGATATATAGAGGCCATATGCTGTAGCATGCTACAACAAATTCATGGGCGGAGTAGACATGACTGACTGGATGGTTGCACACTACCCTCGCACAATGAAGAGCAAGAAGTTTTATTTGAGAATATTTTTCCACTTTTATAATGTTGCACTAGAAAATGCATGGATTCTTTACAAAAGAGACACTGAAAGAAATATTTCTTTTGTGGAATTCAAGGCATCAGCTGCTACAACAGTTACAGAGCTCAGAAGCCTGCAAAGGAAGCGTGGCAGACCCATGACCATATTCACTTGAAGAAAAGGTAACACACTGCACGTTCTGCAGATCTAATAATGGATGGAATAACCCATTACCCTGAAAAAAAAAAAAGGAATGTAAGAATCCTCCTAGGTGCAGAGATAAAAACTGCAAAAGAAGGAGATACATTTGCAAAAAATGCAAGATTCCTGTTTGCCCAGAATGTATGGAGTTCTTCCACAATACATGATGTGAACAAATTCTTGTTGCTTGAATTCTGCCATTATTTATCGTATTTTTTGGTTTCTTTATGTTTTCACCATGTTTGCTCTCATGCAACCTGCTATGCACCATGTACACAAATGTGGCCATTTCCTATTTCCATTGTTGTACAGTAAATTGAAGCATTTGTTGAAAAAATATATTTGTAATGACTTCCTTACATCTCAAATATAGTGTTAAAAAATAACTGTCAAAATTGAAATTAAGAAAAAAATTTGTCCCAGAAGAGGTTAACCCTCGGGGCAATTCAATAAGTCAATTACACACATCGTACTGCACTGCACACACAAGAGTGGTGCACTGTCAGAGGAGACTACATATTCTGGGTTCCCTGCAAACACAGTTCTGCTGTGGTACAGTTAACCAGGTGTGTAATACAGGGCGAGTGAATGGTGCTGTAACTGGAAACATACTCCAAAGTTGAAGTACGCGGGACAGTGGGATTCTTGAGGGCAAAAACTTATATTGGACACACATTTACTGTGAAATTCTGGCAGTAGATGGACCAGAATGCTGCGTCCTGCTGTAGTGAAATGGTGTCAACAATTAGATCAAGGCCGCGACCAGGACAATGCTGATAAGGAAGGAAGGCTGTCACCACTGACCTCAGACAACAATGTCCAGATAATCGAGAAACTGATTTGCAGCAGCTTCACATTTTCCGATGATAAGGATATTCACACGGCAGTGTTCATATCATTCCATTACCAATGAGGAGATTTTTATTGTTGAGGAACTGAACAACTGATGGAATGTTCCAAACTTTGCTTACAGATTTGATGACTACATTGGAAAACAAGAGAATATCATGTGTATTTGTCACTTTGAAGTGTAGTGTGGCATTCAATAAAAGTTACCTGGCTGCCACAACAATGTGTAACTTACATTTAGAAGTCCCCTCAAATTTGTCCTTGGTTTATTTCACACATAATTCAATGTAGAGACAGAATAACATCAAGATATGCTACAGAAAGATTTAGGTGTTCCTTTTTCCCAATCGCCATTCGAGATTGGAATGGTAGAGAAGTAGTATAAAAATGGTTCAATGAACCCTCTGACAGGAACTTAAGTGTGAATTGCAGAGTAACCCTGCAGATGCAGATGTAGATGTACAACCCTGTCTCGCTCCCTTTGCAACCAATGCTTCCCTTTTATACCCTTTGACACTTACAACCGTAATTTTGCTCCCGTGAAAGTTATTCACAACTTTCCACTCCTTGTGATTCACCCCTACTGCCTCCGGAATTTGTAAGTGTGCAATTCAGCTAAAATTGTTGAAAGATTCCTCTAGACCTACATATCCTTTGTCTTTCTTCTAAACTAAATTGTATTACCTCACTGTCCCTACTTTCCCAGAACCAAAACTCATCTTCCATAAGGTCAGCCTCTAACAGATTTTCTATTCTTCTGTACATAATGTGTGTCAGTAATTTGCTTCCACACATTAAACTCATAAACTTCTCATGTGATTAACTTAATAAGTGTCGTACTCATCAGATCTTGTGGACTCTCACAGTCAAAAGACGGCATTTTGACGACGACATGTACTCATGTCAGATAGTTTTATATTCTGACAGAATGTAACTTTGCAGTGTTGCTTGAAAATGGCAATAAGGCCGAAATTGCAATAGTAACAATAAATATTTTATACAGTCAACGGCGACAATGGTCGTCTTTTAAGAAATTAAACTGATAGTTCGGTAATATTCGCAACTGCAAGCATCTGTCTTTTTTAAATTCGAGTTATTACGTTCTTTCTGGAGTCTGAAGGTATCTCAGCTTTCTCATTTATACTGTTCATCAAACAGAATCATTTTATCATGATTGGTTCCACCGAAGATCTCAATAGTTCTGTGAAAATGATTAGAACTGAATATGGCCATCAGCTGACAAATAGTGTGCCCATAACAATAACAATAATAATAATAATAATAATAATACTGAAAAGACAGTTACAATCACAGAAGTACAGTAACAGTAACTTTGAAAACAGTTTCCTGCATAAGCTGATTAATAGCTGAATTACAGAATCTGCACTGCAGTGTTTGCAAGGTCATCTCCTCAATCCATGTGCCAAAAGCCGTACACTACACAATACTACCCGTACACACGCCAAAACTGAGATGTCTCTGAGCATGTCCTGATAGGTTGGCAGTACCTGCCGTGGATTACACTAGTGTGATGGCAGTTTGGTGTGTAAATCAATATGAAAACTTAACAAAAACTGTACAGCAAAATTTGAAGTAATGAACAATCACTTTAGAACCTGTTAAATATGATCTCATGGACCTATTGATGTTGCAAGGTTGGGAGACATAGATATTTAATGAGTTTCATGAATGATGCAAGCAGATATATATTTGTACATTTCTTAAAAAATAAGAACAAAGTATTTGAAGAATTCAATAAATACAAGACTCAAAGAGAAAAATAAACCATTAACAACTCTAAAAGAATCCACACTGACAATGGTGGAGTTCTGTGAATCTGAAGGTATTCAGCATGAAGTAAGTATGACATAAAACTAAAAACTAAACTCCTCCCCAAAGAGGCCGTGAAGGCCCAACGGTACCGAACGGCCGCCGTGTTATCCTCAGCCCATAGGTGTCACTGGATGCGGACACTGCAGAAAAATGGTATACCTGAACACCTCAATAGAACATTAATGGACATGGTAAGACTGCTGTTGCTAGGATGCTATTTACCAAACAGTTCTTGGGCTAAGCTGATACACAGTGCACCACAAATAAAAAATCTGTTACAAATATCTGCGACAAAGAAACTGCCATATGGATTTCTGACACTTAGAAAGCCTTGTGTATATCATTTACATATGATTGGATGTAAAGGTTGCTTTCACACTCACAAATGAAGATAACGTTCTACATTATCAGGGAAAAGGCGCTCTTACTGGATACTCTCTGTAGGGCTATGGATAAAGGATCCACATACCAAAAAAGAAATGGGTCTTGGAATATTGGTACTGTATATTTGAAAAAAAAAAAAAAAACTGAATATCATATGCTCAGCTGAACTGTACAATGAAGAACCATTTCCATTTCTATATTATGAAGATGAAATCCAAAGTGGATGAGAAGATTCAACCACTGAAGAGGAATTTTATGGCCTCTCAGATGAGGAGGAAAACCTAAAAGAAATGCCTTTATTACTGGATGGTAATAAGGAACTTGTGGAAAATGCTGAAACTCCACAAAAACCTTGTAGGCAGAGAAAGGATACAGCAAAAGTAAAAATGGGTTTCAGCAAATGTTATCCCATGACGCTTTATTCCAAAGGGAAGCCTTATCCTGGAGTCTATGGGCACTTAACACCTAGTTTATCAATGTGGCTTATACTGAACCAAGTTGTGTGAGGAAGAACAATGACGAACCATTACTTTATCTGAAAGTAGTTAATTATGATGGGACAGGTGAATGGACAGTTGTAATGCATTATTGTATCACACGTAATTTATTGGTCACAGCTGAGTAAAATTAAGACACTGTCACGACTAAAGCACGAGCAACAGAAATGGGTCAGATCGGAGCTGACCAGATGCCGTTATATCAGGGGCTGCCTGCTGATATAACATTATGGCATCCAGCAACTATCAAATAACGGGGCAAGCCAAGGGACTAGAGTTGTAATAAAACTGAAGCAGCAAACAGGCAGCGTCACTACAGCATTGCTGACCTGACAGCTTCATATCCAGGCCATTGTTTTGTTGCGAATTATTTGGTAGAAATCAATAATGTAGCAAAACAAGACAGGCCAAGTACATATAAACACTCATCATTTTTTTTCCACGGTATTGCTGTCTACCAGTCACTAGACCCGAAAGGAAGACCTACAACGGTCTACGAGTCTATATGCATCGACCAGTCACCACCTCCCGACTGTCGCTGCTAACGGCGGCCCTGCTGCTTGTGCCAAGTCCAAGCTGCAGAGTCTAGTATCTTCCAACCAGCAGGCCACCTGGGGGCCTACTTCCGCTGCTGCTGGCCTCTTACCCTGGGAGTCTATTGTTCAAGACTGGGGCCACACTCCCATTCAGCCAAATTCGGCCATGCAAGCAAACTTCTTGCTACCTGCCTCTGCTCACGTGGGCACACACCGATGCTGCTGTGAGCCACCCCATTCACACTGGTTGACCGTGCCCACACACATTTGTGTGGCCATCCTGGGCTGCCGGGAGCATCCAGTACGTACTGTGAGCCGCTGCCCGCTGCTGCAGTCAGTGTCTTCGCAGAATCACTGCCGATTCTTCCCACTGGCTGCTGAATACAGCAAGCTGTTATGTCGCCACTGATGACAGAGCTTCTTGCAGGCTGTACACAGCTTACATCCTGGGAATGGTGACTTCTCACAATATTATCACAGTAGTTCTATGACAACACATTGCGCAACTGTTTGGAATCCACTCATTGCCCCACGGCACCCGACCACAATAGAGGGCACACTCAGGATTCTGTAAAATGAAGAAATTAACTCCTTGAACATCTATGATGATTGGAAATTGGTCAAGCTACCATCTGGTGCAGTTCCAGTACAAAACAGTAAAGATGACAATTGGCGAGAGAGATTTTTAAAGAACATTCCAAGTATAAGGTGTGGACTATACTAAGATTTATGCTCTTATTTTAAATTTTGAAACAATTTGTCTGCTGATAGCAGCCAGTGTTGAGAAAAATTGGCATACTGATTAGTATGATATGAAGAGTTCATATCTGCATAGCAGAGGGGTCCAGAAAAATGAAGACCTCTTTGACAGTCAATATTAATGGAACAAAATGACAAAAAAAATGGCTCTGAGCACTATGGGACTCAACATCGTAGGTCATAAGTCCCCTAGAACTTAGAACTACTTAAACCTAACTAACCTAAGGACATCACACACACCCATGCCCGAGGCAGGATTCGAACCTGCGACCGTAGCAGCCTTGCGGCTCCGGACTGCAGCGCCAGAACCGCACGGCCACCGCGGCCGGCAACAAAATGACATACTGTTACAATTCTTGCATGGGAGAAGGCTATTTTATTTGTTCAAAGTGACCCCATTGGCAGCCAAACTACATCGTTGCCACTGAACTCTTGACTGAACTACGGCTGTCAGTGTTGCTTGTGTGATAGCCAAACATGACATCTCGATGGTTTCTCATAGCTCATTTACTGTAGCCGGCTTCTGTTGGTCCCCCATATGTAGAAGTCAAGAGGTGAAAGATCTGGACGCCGTGATGGGTACTCAACAGCCGCTCAATCATACAGGTAGATTTTCATCCAAGAAGGTTCTGACATACCTGTGTTAGTGAGGCTTGTTGTAGGTAAATCTTTCATTTCCAAACACCTCTCGGATGACATGCAAAATCGATGTTGGTAGCATATGAAGATATTTCTCGCCAGTTATGGTACCTTCAAAGAAGAATGGGTCAGTCAAACTAAACAATGACAGACTACACCACACACTAACATGTGACAGATTAATATGTTTTTCCACATGAACATGACAGTTTTCAGGAGTCCAGTACACACAGTTGTGGCAGCCTTTAGAAATATTCAGAATTTAACATTGTCAGACCACATAACCATCCCTGCATGTCATTCATCCTCCAGAAGCATGCCCTCAAATCACTTGCAGTACTCCATCCTTCGATCCATGTTATTCTTGTTCATAGCATGCAGTGATCTTGGAATGTACACTTTCCACTTTGCTTCCTTCAGAATTCATCGTATGCTTGATTGGCTTACCCCACTTTCATGTGCACCCTGCTTCGCAGGTTTCTGAGGTGACCTAGCAAAATGTTGCAACACACCTGCACTGGAAGCTGGACTTGATGTTTCTGGTAAGCCAGACTTTTCCTTACACATATCCTCAACAGTGCAGTCAGCTTCAAATCTATCCCAAAAACAATAAATTCATTGTGTGTGTTGTTGGCCGAGTTCAATACACAATCTATGCCATTGGTGTTGTACCTCCATCATGTTTTTATACTTCCATTACCACTTCATAGGGCCTTGCACTGCACAAATGACAATCTTACCTCATTCACTGCTGCACTGTCATCTGTTGGAAAACAAGTGCCAAGATCTGTTGAGAAAACAATGGACTATGCTACTGCACAAGATTGCAACAATATGTCATTTTGTTCCAAACACGTTAACTACAAAAAAGTGTGTACGTTCTTCTGGACCCCTCTGTATGGGCTCTAGCCAGAAGGCTTCATCAAGAAGGGCAAAGTAAGTTTAGTTTGCAAGTTAAAAAGTCAATATAGGGACTGAAACAAAGCAGTAGAAGCTTGACTTATTCAAAATGATATAGATCCCTGTAGGTTAGGTTATGTTAGGTTAGGTATACGAATTAAGTCACATGCTGTTAGTATACATGAATAACATGCTAACATTTCCACAGAATGAAGAAATGAGGCAAAAAATGAAAAGTCTACTACAGAATTGCTTTTAACTCTAACACATGGGAATGGTGTCACACGATAGAAACAAACTTTTAACTCTAACACATGGGAATGGTGTCACACGATAGAAACAAAATTTGGAAACAGTGAAGATAGAACAATGAGTCTCAAAGAGAGTATATTAATCAACTACTTCAAAGTTTTGGACTTCAATATACTAAGAGATCCAAAATCGCAAATGAAATGAAACTAAATTTTCACGATGAGAAGTGTGCCAGCGAAGCTAGAAACCTTCCACATTGGGAGCTTAATGGAAGACTCCTTTACATTTCATAGAGGACTCAACCAGACATGGCTTTCTCGCTGACAAAGATGTCACAATATTGTTCAAAATTTAACAAGGATCATTGGAGTGGAGAGTACTAAGATAATGAAGGAAACGGCTCATCACATGGCTTAGCCACAGCCTAGGGGATGTTTCCAGAATGGTAGAGCACTTGCCCGGGAAAGGCAAAGGTCCCGAGTTCGAGTCTAGGTCTGGCACACAGTTTTAATCTGCCAAGAAGTTTCATATCAGCGCACACTCTGCTGCAGAGTGAAAATCTCATTCTGGAAACATCCCCTAGGCTGTGGCTAAGCCATGTCTCCTCAATATCCTTTCTTTCAGGAGTGCTAGTTCTGCAAGGTTCGCAGGAGAGCTTCTGTAAAGTTTGGAAGGTAGGAGATGAGGTAATGGCAGAAGTAAAGCTGTGAGGACGGGGCGTGAGTTGTGCTTGGGTAGCTCAGGTGGTAGAGCACTTGCCCGCAAAAGGCAAAGGTCCCGAGTTCGAGTCTCAGTCCGGCACACAGTTTTAATCTGCCAGGAAGTTTCATATCAGCGCACACTCCACTGCAGAGTGAAAATCTCATTCTGGCTCATCACAAATTCAAATACTATTGCACTTGTCAAATGCTTCCTGCATTTGCTGATACTGACTGCGCTACTTGAATACATGATCGCTAAAGCATTAATGAATATGTGACAATACTGGCAGTATCTCCAGTGTACTGGAGGAGTATTGAACAAACTACAATTGGATTTAGCACAATGGAGGCCGAACATGTCACTCGAAACCTGCAAAAGGCAGGTGGTATGTATGAGAGAGATACTGAAGGGTCTTGACCTGAAATAAATGACTGGAGAGTTAATACCTGTGAGGTGCAATAGTCAAGCAGCAATTAACACTGAGAATCATATGCATAAACCAAGAACATAACTTACTGCTATGAAACACCATTTAATCTGGGTGAAAGTAATGGATGGAATGATTGACATTTTACATATTTTGATGGATTAGAAAAATCAAGCAGTCTTGTTAACAATGACACTGAATCAGAATATTGGTGGCAGGTAAGGAAATGTCACATTCAAACTATTTATTTCATTGGCATATACATTTAGATATCATTTCGCAGGATGGAGGGCTCGTGAACAACACTGACCACTCCTATAAACACTGACCACTCCTATACTGTATCGTTACTGGTGACGAGAAATGGTGCCTACACTACCATAAGGAAAAGAAAGAAATGGTCAAACCCAAAAAATCAGCAACTCCCTGTACAAAGACCTGCACGTATACACAAAAGACAATGTTATGCATGTGATGGAGCAGTGACAGTGTGGTGTATTATGGATTGCTTCTCCCAGGTGTAACCATCACCGCTGAGATTTATTGTTTACTGAGACATCTTGCAGGTTCAATCCAAGAACAATTACCAGAAAGACTGCTTGAAGTGACACTACTACAAGATAACGTCCACTCACATTCTGGAAGACTGACTAAGAACACTATACAGGAGCTGGGTTGGGAAGTCATTGCTCATCCACCTCATCCACCTGATATTGTGCCCTCCTCAGATTTTCACCTTTTCCGCTTTCTATCCAGCAACCTTCAGCAAACATCCTTTCCAGATGAAAATTCACACCAAACATGGTGCAAAGAATTCTTCAACTCAAAAACCACACAATTTCTACATTCGCGGAATTGAGAAGTTACCCCAGCATTGGCAGACTGTTGTAAATAGTGAAGGAGAACATATTATTGATGACTGAAGTCAATGTTATGGGTACCTGTTGTGTTTATTAAACTTATGAAAAACTGCTATGAACTTGTGCACCAATGCAATATGTGGTGTCACCGCCAGACACCACACTTGCTAGGTGGTAGTTTTAAATCGGCCGCGGTCCATTAGTACATGTCGGACCCGCGTGTCGCCACTGTGTGATCGCAGACCGAGCGCCACCACAAGGCAGGTCTCGAGATACGGACTAGCACTCGCCCCAGTTGTACGGACGATGTAGCTAGCGATGCAAACTGACAAAGCCTCGCTCATTTGCAGAGCAGATAGTTAGAATAGCCTTCAGCTAAGTCAATGGCTACGACCTAGCAAGGCGCCATTAGTAACATTGCATGTATCTACAAAGTCTCACTTGTATCGTCAAGAGTGATGTACCACAAGTATGGATTAAAGTTAAGTATTCCAGAAGCTACGTACTTTTCTTTATAGCATTCATTACGTATCCTGTTTCAGACCTCCCGCCATCCTGCTTTAGCTTAGCGCGTGCCTTTCGGCTTCCTCTCATTGTGTCTAGGCTGTCTTGTCTAGACACAACACAATATATGCCCAGTTCTCTCTTTCAAACTGTAAAACAAATGCTCTCAGTCTCTCCTCATTATGCTCTCTCTTTTTGGCCTTCAGTTATGCCACTTCCTGTTATTATTAATTACGTTCTTGCCCTTCTATCTGTTCATGTACGAGGGCTTTTTTTTCCTTTCTCTCTTCAATGTTCCACTGGTGGAAACAACAGTGATCATCAAAAATAATAAAGCACTCCGTCTTCAGGCCACGAGTGGCCTACCAGGACCACCCGACTGCCGTGTCATCCTCGGTGGAGGATGCGGATAGGAGGCGTGTGGGGTCAGCACACTGCTCTCCCAGTCCTAAGATGGTATCCTTGACTGAAGCTGCTACTATTCGGTCGAGTAGCTCCTCAATTGGCATCATCAGGCTGAGTGCACCCTGAAAAATGACAACAGCGCATGGCGGCCTGGATAGTCACCCATCCAAGTGCCAACCACGCCCGACAGCACTTAACTTCAGTGATCTCACGGGAACTGGTGTATCCACTGAGGCAAAGCCGTTGCCAATCAAAAATATTATTTGTAACATTTAGCTACACCTTCCAGCTACTTCTTTACACAGTTGTCACTCCAACTTAGAAATTTGGTGACGTGGCACCAACTTTCGAATTCACTTCTCATAGAAGGCAGTTCCCTGTGCTTTCGGCCAATTCTCTACGCTGGTCTGTGGCTCACTGTTTGTGCCAAAATGCTGTTCTCCTAGTACGTGTTCCATGAGAGGAAAGAGATGAAAATCAGAGGAGTCAAGTCTAGGTTCTATAGCGTGTAACCAACAGAGCCCGGATTTGAAGGTTTTAACCTTGTAGAACATAAAAAGAGCTACATCCTATGTTTAGATCTAGAAACGGCTAAATAGGGCTTTTACGGAAAAAGTAGGGTTTAAGGAGATCTTTGCATAAAACACAGCTTTTAAATTCATTTTCTGAATTAATACAAAGGTTACTCAGAAATTAAGACCAGATTTCTCATAAAATCACTCATAAGAAAGCATTGGCCTTAGCAGCCAGAGACTGAGAGACTGTGGTCACTCATGCACATGTGCGGGGGAGGGGCTAGGGGGAGGTATTTTCGATGAAGACCTTGTTGGCTGAAAGCTCACTTTCTGACTTTCTGATTTTCCATTGTTTGAGTTTTTATAAAATAACTCAGATTTCTTTTATTTATTTATTTTTTTTTTAAAAAAAGAAGACTTTTTATTTAATTCCTTACACATTTCTCTATTTTTCTACATAGTTTGACATTTGTTGTAACATTCTACTAGTCTTCAAGTACAACTTTCACCTTATCTGTTGCGAAGCACTTACCACCGATAAACTTCTTCAGCTAGTGGAACAAGTGGAAATCACTTGGCGACAGTCTCCAGGAACCTTTTCATCCACAACGTTGACTAAATCTTCTGCGATCAGTGATGGTCGGCCTGATCGCAGTCCATCAGGAACATTTTCCTGTCTGTCCATGAAAGCTCTCTCTCACTTATGCACTTTTCTGTCACTTGGCGCATTTGGACCATACATCCAACTTATCTGTTAATGAATTTCTACTGCTGCAACATTCCTTGCTATCAAAACCTAATCACTGACCATATCCCACAGTCAGCAGGCTGATTAATCGTTTTAAACATTTGGAACTGCAACTGTAAACAGCACACTGTGACATAAGCAACACAAATGGCATTGTTTGATGAGCAAGGCACGCCAGGAGTTGGTGTCCACACACTTTCCAATTTTCGAATGACATTCGATAGTCTACAGACCTTACTACCCGAATAACCCCCATACTTACTACCGCCTCATACTACAGGTGATCAATTATATAGATTAGCACATTTTAAGAAAAGACATTATAAGTTTATACACTGTACTGAAATCAAGAATTTGTATGGCGCAGTGTTGCTTGTCTTTATAATTCGATAATGAGTCAGCATCCTGCTGCATCAGTGACACTTGAGTCTACTTACTTTTGTAGTTCAGAAGGTATCAGTTCAGCCACACTGAAATCAACCAGCATGTGACTCATTGTCATACATTGTCTCTCTGAAAATATGTCATGCTGCTTCACTGGGACAAACCCAGCCAGCCTTTACTTAAATGATGTATGACAATAGAGAGGTATATTAAAAGAATGAATCTGTGACACTTGAGTCTACTTATTGTTATAGCTACGAAGTAAAGTTGCATGATGTGTTGACTCATGTGTAGTGCATTTTAAGTGTAATTTTATCATGCCTTAACAGAAACCACCAAAAATAGGTCATATTATCCTACCTGCTGACGAACACTGTTGTTTTGAACTGCAAGGATTACCTGGCAGAACCACTCCATTACCTGTCAGATTCGTCCACCTAAAAATCCTGCCATAGTGACCTCACTCCAGAGATCCTGCAGGACTTCCAGTCTCTCCTCAAATCCTTTAACCCGTCGCTGCCCCCTCTCCCTCCCCCCCCCCCCCCCCCTAAACCACCAGTACTCTCTGCACTCCCACCTTCTACATGCTTCCAAAAAAAAAAAACACACCAAGGATGCCCCATTGTGGCCAGTTACTGTGCCCACACTGTGAGAATCTCTGCCTCATAGACCAACACCTCCAGTTTATTATCCACAGTCACCCTTCCTATATAAAAGATACCAACCATTTCCTCCACTATCTCTCCACAGTTCCTGTTCGTTTAGCACATGGTGCCCTGCTTGTCACTATCAATGCCACCTCCCTTCACATTAACGTCCCTAATATCCATGGTCAGCAGTTATTGAAGTCTACCTTTCGCAACACCCAACGGATTCCAAACTACACTCCTTTCTGGTCCCCATGGCCAACTACATTCTCATGTACAATTCCTCTTATTTTGAAGGAAAAACCTACACACAAATCTAATGTATGGCAATGGGCACCTGCTTGGCACCATCCTGTGCCAACCTGCTCATGGGCCTTCTAGAGGGATCCTTCCTAACCACCTGGAATATCTAACCCCTCATGTGGTTCAGATTCAGTGAGACATTTTCATGATCTGGGTTGAGGGTGGGGACACACTATACACATCCCCCAGAACTTTAACATCTTCTCCCCCATTTGCTTCATCCGATTCTCCACAACCCTTGATGTTGACCTCCATCTCAAGATGGCTACAACAACACCTATGTCCATACTAAACTGACCAGCCACCAGCAATACCTCTGCTTTGACAGATACCACCCAATCCATAGCAAGACCTCCATTCCATACAGCAGAGGCACCTATGGCTGTCACATCTGTAGTGACGAGCAGTCTCTCTCAAAATAATATGCCAGGAGTCTCACTGAGGCCTTCACAGATCATAATTACCCTCCCAACCTTATACAGTAACAAATCTCCTGTGCCTTATCTCTCCAGTCACCCATCATCTCCCAAAACCCCCCGTCTGACCACAGCGGAGCATTTCACTTGTGGCTCAGTACCACACAGGACTGGAGCCACTGAATCACATTCCTTACCAGATTTTCTACTACCTCTCATCGTGCCCCGAAATGAGCGATGTCTACCCACTATCCTGACACCCCTCCCACCATGGTGTTACGCCGCCCACCAAACCTACACAATTTACTCATATATCCCTACACAACCCCAGCTGCCAATCCCCTGCCTCATGGCTCATATCCCTGTAATAGATCTAGATGCAAGACCTGTCCCATACATCGTCCCACCACCATCTACTCCGGTTTGGTCACAAGCGTCACCTACCCCACCAAAGGCAGGACTAGCTGTGAAACCAGTCACGTGATCTACAAGCTAAGCATTGGCCACTGTGCTTCATTCTATGTGGGCATGACAACCAACAAGCTGTCTGTCGGCATGAATGGCCCCTGACAAACTGTGGCCAAGAAACAGCTGACCACTCAGCTATCGATCACACTGCCTAACACAACTTTCTGCATTTTAATGGCTGCTTTACAGCCTTTGCCATATGGATATTTCCTACCAACACCAGCTTTTCTGAAGTGCACAGGTGGGAACTCTCTCTGCAATACAGCCTATGTTCCTGCAACATTCGTGGCCCTGACCTTCGTTAGCCATTGTCCTTCATTCACCTACACCCTTCACTGTTCTCACTCCTCACTCCAGCAGTACACAGCATTCCACAAGCATACCCACAGTCTTTTTACTTCTCTCCTTTCTTGCTCTACGACCCCCACTTTCTTCTCCCGGTAGCACCTAGCTACCCTACACCTTCTCTCCACCTCGTCCCTGTATGCTTCCATAAACAACACTTTACTGTCGCCTACCAGTACCCTGATCTTTCTCCTCCTCCTCATCCTAGCCTCATTCTTACCCACACCACCCAGACTGCTTCCTCCATCATGTGCCATTGCTTGCAGTCTGGCCTTGGCAGCCAGAGACAGTGGTCATGTGTGTGTTTCAGCTGCGTTTGCACGAATAGAGAGAGTGTGTGTGTGTGTGTGTGTGTGTGTGTGTGTGTGTGTGTGTGTGTGTGTGTGTGCGCGCGCGCATTTTCTGTTTCAGTAGAAGGCCTTCTGGCCACAAACTTACATGTTTAGCAGTCTTTTTGTTGCACCTGTTTGCGAGTCATCATCCCTGCTGTATGGTGAGTAGCAATCTATCCTTTTCATAATCCTGTCAGAATTGATAAGTGCAATATGACATGATCGACAGGTGAACTAGAGATACTGCGGAACACTGCTTCTGATTTTCACTGTGGTTTCAATTTTGTGTCTGATCAGACACTGCAAGGAGAGGGAGGGGTTGAGGAGGGGGAAGAAAGTGATGGGGAGAACACAGTTCTCATAAAACCTGTCACGGAGATCATCATCTGTAGTCTTCCTCCAGCTGTGAGGTTATCCTTGATCATGGCCTCCAAAGGGTTCTGGGTCTTGCTATACGACCCTTCCGCCCTTTTTTTGTTTGTTTTGTTTTTTGGGCTATTCTTGTAGGATCCAATCTCATTACATGATTGAAGTCTGGATCGGCAGATATGGTGTAAAAAGAATGCTTTGTTACTGGCTTTCTTCATCACCTCCCCATTCCTTAACTTGTTCATCCTGGTCTCCTGGATAGTGGATATCAGTAATTTCATTTCTGATGCCTTGAGTCTTGATGCCTCTCTGTGAGGGTACATGCTTCAACACCACACGTCAATAATTGCTATGAAGTAGCAATTGAACACCACCTATTTTGCTTTTTCTGGAATCACACTGTCCCATAAAAGGGTTCTCACTTGCTAGTACAATTCTGGAACCTTTTGCACACTGCCGGTAACCTTCTGTCTAGTCAAATTATCCCTACAGGTATAGCAGTAAAGTTCTGGTACAGAGTAAATAGTTTACAAGTAAAGAAGACCACACACAGACGCTTTGAGTTGTCGAAGTGCAGACACAAAAGAGGAAGGCGGCTTGCTGGCTTTTGGAATCAACCTTTCTCGAGCTAGAGTATGCACAGGCCACCCACTCCCAACACACACACACACACACACACACACACACACACACACACACACACACACACACACACACACACACACACACACAAAATCAATGTCATTGTCTTGGTCTCACTTATGTGGAGGTTGTACTCATAGATATGGGATTACCACACCTCAAATCTGGTGTGAACATACTCTTCTGTTTCACCCCACAACATTACATTGTCAGCAAAGGCAACTGTCTCAGGTTTCTACTATTGTACATTCATTAACTGTGTTTCATCACATTTCTCTACCTCTCTCTATTGCATCCCTTCTCTGAAGTCAATTGCTGCTAGTGATCTCGGAGTATACCTACATTCCTCTCATTTATTTTATTATTACACTTGTCATGAATAAATGTGATCTGCATTTTTGCTGAAACATAGTAATTTCTGAATTTTGTATTTCCTATATGTGTAAGTTATTGTAATGAATGTCATCCATTGTTATATGTAAGAGGGCATGATGGTCCTAATCTTGCCAGGATATAAAACTCAATAAATGGATAAAATAAATAAAAACAATTACTGAAGTCATCTGCATTAACAAACTACCTGACTGCTGTAATAACCATAGTAAAGCACGAAATCCAATGAGAGCAATTCTTAAGTTAACCAAGTGGAATTTTTAATCTGAAAGAATCCTGAACGCTGATAGAAATTTAACACCAACTAGTGCTCTGCCTTAAGGCCATACTGTCTGACAGCCTGTGTTATAAGTGACAACTAAAAACCCATGTCATGCACCACTTGCTGGCCAATATGAGGCATGTGTGAATTCAGTTTCCTCTCAAAAAACGTACACTCACTGCTTCAACCTCTATCGATACAGCAGGTACAGCAGAGAGTAATGTTAACTGTATCAAACATATACAATCTGCCAGTTTACAACAGCGTGATGAAAAGTAATGTCTCTGAATGCTATATGTGGAAACTCTAACATTTTTCCACAAAACAGACTTTATTAACATTCTACAATTTCATCATGCCTTTCTCAACATAGTTACCCTGGTGACGAACATTTTTCCAAACTAGAGACCATTTTGTTGATACTGTCACTGTAGAATGTTTGACTTCGTTAATGAAGCCATGGCCTCACTTCAGCTTGCACTGCTTCACCACTATGAAAGTGAAGCCCTCAAACACATTCTTTAATTTTGGAAACACAACAAGCCCTATCGCAAACGAGTTCAGCACCACAGTTTCCTTCATTAAGAGCATGACCAACACACCATCACACATTACGGATGTCGATACTACCACCACCATACACAGTTTTCACTCTCTTGGATTTCAATTGGCACCACATTTTCTGTTGTTAGAAACTCTTACAGCAAGCTGTTTCTCATGCACCAACACAGTTACGCACCGACATGTTACATGCCACAAGGGCCAATCGGGAAGTCTTGGGCCCCAATTTTTTTTTTTTTTTTCAGCCAAATTACTGCTGTAAATGCAAAGTCAACATACCCATTCCCAGTGTTGGATTTTTCTTGGTTCATGCACGGCGCTGTTGTCAGTTGTTAAATATGGTGGTTGTGTTTCACACATCCACAGCATTAGAGCAACAAGGTGGGGGATGAAGGCCCATTGAGAACTACAGGGAAATGCAGCCCACATATGGCGAAATCAGTGTGAGTGGTAGTGGTGCTGTTAGTTCAACAAAGGCCATGAGGTCTTGCATGGTGAAAGTAGATCGGCGTGTGCACATCATGGCCACTTCCTGGGAGCTTGCCATATTGTATGGGAGTGCTTATGACATTGTTCGTAGGTGCAAGGGTACTGAAAGGTTTCAAATCGGTGGGTGCCTCAGCTGTTGGATGACATGATGAAATGCAAGCAAATGATGTCTTTCTGAATCATCTGGAATGGTACTCCAAGAAATGTGAATGTTTCCGGGAACATATTGTTAATGGAGATGAAACGTGGATACTGCATTTCACATCAGAATCCAAGCCGCAGAGCATGATGTGGAAACATCCGGGTTCACCTGTGACAAAGAAAGCTTCAGGTATTTCATGGGAGATACTGGACCTCATCCGTAGTGATTTCCTCAGTTTTGGACTGCTGAAGAAACTTACGGTAAGGCAGCAATTCACGAGTAATGATGAAGCGAAGACAGCAGTCCGACAGTGGTTCCATAGTCAGCCGAACAAATTCTATTGCAGGGGCGTCTCAAATTTAGGGCTGCGAGGGACAAATGTGTGAATCTGTGTGGGGTCTATGTGGAAAAATAGTGTAAGGTATGTAGAATAGGATGTACATTTGTCATTACCTGTGTCTATCTTACTTTGGCTAGTAAAAAACAGAGACAAAGAGTTTCTGATTTTCCCTCGTACAGTTCATAGCCCTCTGCTGACTGAGGGTTTCCACTTGTGTCCACGAATCAGGAAAGTTGACTGAATAAAATGTACGACACATAGTGCTTCAAGCGATATTGAGAACAGAATAAGAAATTCAGAGGCATAATGTTTCAGATGCAGAGGTAAGTTTGGAATTTCCATTTAAAGATGCTGAATTGAATATAAGCTACCTAACATATGACTTTATTAGTTATTCACACGAGAATCTTGGCAGTGACATTACAGTGGGTACAAAATATAAGTCGATCAGCAGCACAGGCCTCACCTAGAACAGGTGACCCCTTCAGCTCTTGCAGCTCCTGTGTGGTGAAGTACAACACAGTGGTGTACGTCTTGGGCAGGGCTTCTATGTACGGGCGCCAGAACGAGTCGGTGGAAAACCTCTCCACCAGTAGCAGCAGTGACAGGGCCACGTTGGGCATATGCTGTAGCATTGTGTCTTCACGTATCAAGGGACCTGTAAGAAAGAACAATGGTGCATTTACCAACAAAAATGTGACTACTGAATCTACAGCAATTATAAAGTCACCTCCGTTAACACATTTGCAAACTGGAAAAAATACTGAAAATATAGAAACCATAAACATCACAGGATCATTACATTTTCATTACCAAATATACTCATTAAATAAAATGACAACTTCGAATACTGTATGGTCTCTGTCATGGGCCAAGTTTTTTTGTCTTACAGTTTCAGTTTTGGAGAGCATCTCTAGAGTGGTAAGTTGTGACGTACGCTTGTTAATCTTCTGGCTGCTATGTGCAAGACACGGCAGCCCCGAGTCTAATGCTGCAACATCACACTACTCGTGGTGTGTTGAATGTTGAATTGTTTTAACAGTCTCAGCACTTTGCAGCCCTTTTTTCTGGGCTTCGGATAAGCAGTCAGAGTCAGAAGTATTTGTCTGCGCTGTTTACATTATTTACGGCCTTCTGTATCAACAACACAGTCTCACAATGTGGCGCAAAAATCCATAACAGAGAGAAATCCAGTGGCACACACTGAAATATCATCTGTTGGGTTTATAGCAAAAGATAAAGCATGTCAATCAAATGGATCTAGTGTGTCACAACAGATAAAGGTTTAACATAACAGTCAAAGGGTTAAAATTCATTCCTAATTAAGCAATTTTTCTTACAGAATGTTAATATTCACAATCTTATTGAGGTAAAATTCTTTTCTACATGAGAAACAACAAACTATCTGGCAAACTCACAACTGCTTACAGAGAAACGTGTGAGGAGCGCAGGAAACAAGTATATAGAAACCCATGTCCAGCATAGTGATGAGACCAGCTAGAAATGTATGTGTGCTGTGCGACTCATACCCGGCATCATCACAAAAGCAAAAAGAACACATGGAATAGGCAAATGCCCAAAGTGCCTTTACGTCATGTACATTTTCAATAACAGGACATTTTGCTATAAATTACGTATCCATTCTCAAAAAGAGGCATTCTGTGACAATGCTGATTACTTTCCTCACTTCATTAAGTACTCTAACTGATCTTCTCCAAGGAGCCATCAGTAGCCCCGTTTTGAAATAAATAAACCAGACAATTAAATGGGAGGAAAACTTCTCACTATACAGGGCATCAATATGGTCCCACTATCATTTCAAAACATCATAACTTGGAAACTATCAGAGATAGCAAATCGGGGTTTATTGTAAAATGTTTGGCAGCTCTCAAAGCTTTTTTTCCTTAGTCCTCTGCTGCAAATTTAATTTGGAATTCATCAAAATGGTGACAGACCAGGAGTCATCTCATACGCAGATCAAAATCTGTGATAAGGGTGCTGCGGAATTATCGATACCAGTACGGATGAGCACAACCAGCAAAAACGAGCAGAATTAGGTAGTTCAAAAACTTTGCAGAAACAGCCAGCGTAAAAGACCTTACTCGAAGTGTACATATCCCCGTGTCTCAAACAAGTGCCGACAGGGTGGGCACTGCATTTCAGTGCAGACCCCAGTTTGGATTTCAATTATGTGGGATGTGCTTAATGACACACTTCCTGAGAGGTGGCTGGGTCTTGATGGTTCCATCACAGGGACCCTATGCTCTCCCAATGTCATTACATTAAGACTTCTTTCTGTGGGTTACATCACGGATCGTGTGTACAAAATACCATTCAATGACACAGACTGCCTAACAGGTCTACCAGAAACGGTGACCAATTCACAGCCAAGTAATACAGCTTTAGAATGGTGGTTGTAGAAAGATCATAGCCAGCACAGATTTGAGATGAGTGTCCTGTCTTGTCAATGACAATCTGTTTTGAACCTGACAAGAATTGCTGCTGCCAATAAACTTACATCCGTAACAGCCAATTCCAAGCAAACAATGTGAAGAAAACTTCTTGCATGGAACTGGCTATCTCCAAAAAGACAACTGCTCACAGAGCCATATGAAGCTGCACATCTTCAATGTACCAAATAACACTGAAATTTAATTTTATCCACATTTCGCAGCTGATGATGATGGACCCACAGGGTCCAAAATGCTTCATGTACTTAATAAAACACGAAAAGTTGTGACTGAAGGCATTTTTTAATTCATACCTCCAGAACACTGAAATTGGACAATAGCTGACCAGAAACATGCTGTGTGGCCCAGTGAGTCGCAATTTTCCCTGGTTTCATATCAGGCAAGCCAAAGGGTGCACTAACGCCCCAATGAGTTGTTTAACCTGTAGTGTGTGGAGGCTGTAGTTCAGGGTGGACGTGATTCTGTGACGTTAGAAGGGTGTTTTTCGTGCCATTTAGTGTGTCCACTCACTCAAGTTACTGTGGACATGAGCCAGGATGTTTATTTAAACCTTCTTTGTGGCTAACTATTGTATTTTCTCCTACATCTTCACAATGACTATACTGTGCAATAGAGCCCTGCAAGTGTGTCCTATGTGCATGGTCTGCACTCATCTGCAGTACATCACAGAGCATGAATACATTATGCGAATGTTGGCAGAAGTTGCCAAATATGACCAATGCTTCCTTGCCTAACCACATTAGTGAGTGAGGACTTGGCTATGGCCACACCAATGTCATGCACTTCTGAACATAATGCAGATATAATATGTTTGCACTCACTTGCACACAGACCGCAAATTTTCGGTGTGCATTTGCACAATGCAGTTCATGTACCACATGACTTGGGCCACATTTATCCAAATAATAAATACAGGTTAAAAATTATTATTCATTATTTGTGAGTAACAAATAGAAGTATTTATTCCAAATATTACTCATTTACACAAATAAAAATATTTGTTCATCTGCTAATAAAAAATATTACAAATAACAGATAAATTTAAAATCCAATGACATTTATTGCTTCATTTCTTTGTCATTTATTAAACAAAAATACTTTCTGTTGCTTCTAAATTAATTTTCAAAAGAACTCTTTTTCAAATATCTCATCAGCAAGTTCATTTGATTTGTGAAAATCTGCCACTGCGATACACTAAAGAATGTGCGTTCTATACATGTAAAGAGCATATCGATATGATGTATCTTCTGAAATTGTCTTTAATTCAGGGTGAAACAAGACCTTCAAATCATAATCGTCTTCAGCAAAAAATTGAGTTATCACCAGTTCCCCTGTAGTTTTCGCAAATAATTCATTGTGGTTCCACATTACATTCACCTCCCATCATGTTCAAAATAAAAATTTCCTTTTTATGACATGATTTGGAACTCTTGACCCAATTTCTTTGACATTTCTTTGGCAGTTATACACCTGCAGTTTGTTGCAAGCCTCCCTAGGTTATGAACAGTAACACAGGTGAACTATTTGTTTTTAAGTTTTAGGTAAGATGGTGATGCAATAATTGCACTTGACACTTTCTCTATAAAGCTGCCAGTGTGCTGCAATATTATGAACCTTTTTAAGTATCCAAACTCAGGATCTCTTCTGGAACTACCCACTGTGAATCCAAAAACATTTTTGAATAATAAAACATTCAGCAGCATTCCACCAACAGTTTAAGAGACTTTAGATAATACTCATTGGATCCTTTTACCAACCTCCCAAATCAGATGATACAATTGCCAAAAGGTTGAAAGTAAATTTGAGTCTAATTTCAAACACATACCCAACTCATACAACTTTTGTTGGTGGTGACTTCAATTTACCCTCGATGTGCTGGCAAAAATACAGGTATAAGTCCGACGGTACACTTAAAAAATCCCCCCGAAATTGTACTAAATGCATTCTCTGAAAATGATTTCAAGCAGTTAGTTCACGAGTCCACTTGAATAGTCAATGGTTGTGAAAACACACTTGACTTTTTAGCGACAAATAATCCTGAGTTAGTAATTAGCATCAAAATGGATGCAAGGATTAGTGAACACAGGGCTGTCAAACTCAACATTATAACTCCCAAATCCGCCACAAATAAATGAAAAATATACATATTCGAAAAGTAGGTAAAAATTCACTTGACACCTTCGTGAAAGGTAATCTACACTCCTTCCAAATCAACAATATATCGGTAAATGTAGCCCAGCCATGGCTTGAATTTGAAGAAATAGTACTGACAGCAGTTTAGATATTTACACCAAATAAATTAAACGAGGGAGCTGATCCCCCTTGGTACACAAACGGGTCAGAACACTGTTCGGGAAACAATGGAAAAAAAGCATGCTAAATTTAAACAAATGCAAAATCTCCAAGACTGGCAATCTTTTATGGAACCTTGTAATTTAGCGTGCACTTCAATGCAAGCTGCTTATAATAGTTTCCACAGCAAACTGTCTTGAAACAGGGCAGAAAATCCAAAGAGATTCTGGTCATTTCTAAACTATGCTAATGGCGTGACACAATCAATGCCTCCTCTGCACGATAGTAATGGAAATACTATCAAAGACAGTGCTGTCAAAGCAGAGTTACTAAACACAGCCTTCCAAAATTCCTTCACCCAAGAACAGCTGCCAACATAAGTATCCTCAGAGTAGTGAAGCACCTTAAACCACTTGATAAAAGCAAGTCTTCCAGTCTAGACTGTATACCAATTAGGTTTCTTTCAGAGTATGCTGATGCAATAGGTCCATACTTGACAATCGCATGCAATTGCTCGCTCGACAAAAGACATGTAACCAAAGAATGGAATGTTGCAGAGGCCACACCAAGATGCAAGAAAGGTAATAGGAATAATCCGATGAATTACAGGCCCATATTATTAACGTTGATATGCCGCGTGATTTTGGAACATATATTGTGTTCAAATATTATGAATTATCTCGAACAGAACAGTCTATTGGCACACAGTCAACACAGATTTAGAAAACATCGTTCTTGTAAAACATAACTAGCTCTTTACTCACACGAAGTGTCGGGTACTACTGACAAAGGATTTCAAATTGATTCCATGTATATACAGGGTTATTACAAATGATTGAAGCGATTTCACAGCTCTACAATACCTTTATTATTTGGGATATTTTCACAATGCTTTGCACACACATACAAAAACTCAAAAAGTTTTTTTAGGCATTCACAAATGTTCGATAGATGCCCCTTTAGTGATTCGACAGACATCAAGCCGATAATCAAGTTCCTCCCACACTCGGCGCAGCATGTCCCCATCAATGAGTTCAAAACCATCGTTGATGCGAGCTCGCAGTTCTGGCACGTTTCTTGGTAGAGGAAGTTTAAACACTGAATCTTTCACATAACCCCACAGAAAGAAATCACATGGGGTTAAGTCGGGAGAGCGTGGAGGCCACGACATGAATCGCTGATCATGATCTCACCACGACCGATCCATCGGTTTTCCAATCTCCTGTTTAAGAAATGCCGAACATCATGATGGAAGTGCGGTGGAGCACCATCCTGTTGAAAGATGAAGTCGGCCCTGTCGGTCTCCAGTTGTGGCATGAGCCAATTTTCCAGCATGTCCAGATATTCGTGTCCTGTAACGTTTTTTTCGCAGAAGAAAAAGGGGCCGTAAACTTTAAACCGTGAGATTGCACAAAACACGTTAACTTTTGGTGAATTGCGAATTTGCTGCACGAATGCGTGAGGATTCTCTATCGCCCAGATTCGCACACTGTGTCTGTTCACTTCACCATTAAGAACAAATGTTGCTTCATCACTGAAAACAAGTTTCGCACTGAACGCATCCTCTTCCATGAGCTGTTGCAACCGCGCCGAAAATTCAAAGCGTTTGACTTTGTCAACGGGTGTCAGGGCTTGTAGCAATTGTAAACGGTAAGGCTTCTGCTTTAGCCTTTTCCGTAAGATTTTCCAAACCGTCGGCTGTGGTACGTTTAGCTCCCTGCTTGCTTTATTCGTCGACTTCTGCGGGCTACGCGTGAAACTTGCCCGCACGCGTTCAACCGTTTCTTCGCTCACTGCAGGCCGACCCGTTGATTTCCCCTTACAGAGGCATCCAGAAGCTTTAAACTGCGCATACCATCGCCGAATGGAGTTAGCAGTTGGTGGATCTTTGTTGAACTTCGTCCTGAAGTGTTGTTGCACTGTTACGACTGACTGATGTGAGTGCATTTCAAGCACGACATACGCTTTCTCGGCTCCTGTTGCCATTTTGTCTCACTGCGCTCTCGAGCGCTCTGGCGGCAGAAACCTGAAGTGCGGCTTCAGCCGAACAAAACTTTACGAGTTTTTCTACGTATCTGTAGTGTGTCGTAACCATATGTCAATGAATGGAGCTACAGTGAATTTATGAAATCACTTCAATCATTTGTAATAGCCCTGTAGATTACAAGAAGGCTTTTGAAACTGTATCTGACAAGTGGCTTACAGTCAAATTCTATGCTCATGGAATATCTTGTCAGTTATGCGACTGGATTCATTATTTCGTATCAGAGAACATAGTTTGTAGTAATTGACAGAAAGTCACTGAATAGAACAGAGGTGATTTCTGGCATTCCCAAGGCAGTGTTATAGGCCCTCTGCTGTTTCTTATCTACATAAACAATTTAGGAGACAATCTGAGCAACCACCTCAGGTTGAGTGCAGATGATGCTTTTGTTTATTGTCTAGTAAAGTTGTCAGAAGATCAATACAAATTCCAAAACAGTTTAAAAAAGATATCTGTATGGTGCAAAAATTGGCAGTTGACCGTAAATAACAAAAAGTGTGAGGTCATCCATATGAATGCTAAAAGGAATCCACTTAACTTTGGTTACACAATAAATCAGTCAAATCTAAAGGCCATAAACTCAACTAAATACCTAGGAATTACAATTATGAACAACATAGAAATTGTTGTGGGGAAGACAAACCAAAAACTGCATTTCATTGGCAGAACAATGATGCAACAGATCTGTTAAAGAGACTGCCAATACTAAGTTTGTCCATCCTCTTTTGGAGTACTGCTGTGCGGTGCGGGGTCCTTATCAAATAGGATTAATGGAGTACATGGAGAAATTTTAAAGAAGAGCAGCATGTTTTATATTATTGTGAAATAGGATTTGGGGTGGACATAATTAAAAGAAAGGCATTTTTTGCTGTGGGCAGCGAACGCTAGTCACATGGTTTCGCCACATGTATGCAGTGCTCCATCGAGCATAACCCACCTTTCAAGATGACAGTTCACAAGCTTGCACACATATATTCCTGGTTTTACACTAAGGCATTTTGAATGACGCACTGAATCACCAAATCCTAATCTTACAGAAAATATCTGGGAATATTCGGAAAAGCGGATGAAACATAGCAATCCACATGTCCACAATTTGGTAGCTCTATGCAATCTAATAATCAATAATTGGCTTTAGCTCGATTTTGCATATCTCTGCCTTGGCAAATTGAGGCTGTCATCAAAGCTAGAAGCAGTGTTGCAGAATATTAACTTTATGTTTCTTTGGGATAATTTATTTTTCATCCATGTACTCATTTGTGCTGCATATTTTGTTTGGCAATAGGTTTGAGCACAATTACCTGAGATAATGTGATTCATATTCAGTGGGATCGACAGTGTATTTCGAACATGCCCTAACATTCTCTTTTTTTTTTTTTCTCGTGTCATTTATCAATAGCAGATGTATGATAAAATAATTGTACGGTAGAAGCTGCTGCTAGATTGAAACTAGCCTATAGTTTGGAATAAAGCTTCTTATTCAAGTGACATGCAGACAGCCTAAGCTGAACCACAACTTCTTTTCATTAGAGTCACCAGAACTGACTTACCGAGTATTGGTGACTTTCGAGCAGTGTCTGTTGTCAGCATGATGTTCCTCGGGATTGCAACCACTAGCTCGCCTTCACTGATGTCTCTCTCTGCTTGTAGACCCAAACCATAGTTTGGGAAGTGGGTGACCTTAACACCACGCACCTCTGCACCATTCGCCACCGCCCACGACAACAGTCGCTCTGTGCACCCTGTGCGCTCCTTCTCTGGTGGTATCTTCATGGCTGTTTGGAACAGAAACAAGACTGTCAGCACATGAAACAATAATCTTTCACCTTTAAGCTTTAACTAAGTGGCTGTTCTACCTGGAGCACAGTCACATGTTCAACATATCACCTAAATCCAGTTACAATGAGGAATACATGCGAAAAAACTTATTTGTATTATACTGGTCAGTAGAAAAGCATTTACAGTGTCAGCACCTGATGTATCGTATGCTGATGTCAGTAACAAGTAGTGTGACGAACAACGCGAACTGAATACAATGAATCCTGAATCAGCTGTCAGTACTGAATTGGAATGTTAGTTCATAATTTTCTATAGTTTGAAAATAACGTAAGCTGGTACTTTGCTCTATTAAGGGAGAAATTAAACACGTTACTACTGTTTTGGGCGACCTTGGAAATAAAGACATACAACTAGATTGTTGCAATGACAAATGTGTATCTATTGCTAAGCTACACATCAATCATTATGGCTGTCATATTTTCATCTTGAGATTTGTTGCCTTTGCTAGTTCACAAGCAGAACTTTGCACTCCAAACTGACCTAAGCCTTGGGCTTTGCTACAGGTTAGCCTTCTGGCAAATCAGTTTTTTCCATTCAACAAATAAATACCAAAATCAACAACCAACCACAGAACTCATAATAACCACATCAGTAAAAATTATTCTGGCAATCCATATCGAAAACAAAGGTAATAAATTCCTAACTTCTGTCAAATGAAATCATTAGATTCGGTTACTCTCATTGGTTACCGTACACTATCTCCCACCGACTACAACCAACATTGACAAACTGCCAACATCACAAAGCTAGAGCTGCAGATACTGGAAGTGCACTTCAATCCAAATGTCTCCTTAATCTGTGAGTGGATCGCAAAATGGTCTAATACGTGCAGAAAATCCCACGATGTTTGATTACTGATAATACCAATCAAATAGTTCATAATCGTAAGTGTAAACTTTGCAAATCCCAAGACTATGATAATAAAAAACAGCTTGAATGATTACAGATAGGATGTTCATATTCACAGGGCACGTAAATTAGTATGTTCTGCAGAAATGATCAGCATTTGAACCGTGTTGGTCTGCAAGTCAACATTGATATCGCGGTGCAACACCACCTACCAGTAAAATGTGCCTGCAGCTCCTGTCACTGAAAACTGAAGGTAATGGACCAGTGTGAATTGAGCAGATGTGCAGGATGCCTCGCAGATGTATGTGTGAACTGTACTGTCAAATCAGTGAGTTTGAAAGAGGGCGCACTACTGGCACGAGAGACTGTGATGCATCCATCTGGGAAATTGCTGTTTGTATGGGACAAACTGTTTGGCAGTGCAACAGGTGTGTGCCAAACCGTTCACGGAAGACCGTAGAACAAGACGAGATGGATCATGTCTCACCACCCCGACCACCCTCAATGAAGCTCGACACCTCATCTGAATGGCATTGCAGGATAGGTCTGCATTCTCCTCAGCTCTAGTGTAACAGTGGAATAGTGTAACACATCGTACACTGTCAGAGGTGACAGTATGTCACCGATTATTGTAGCATGAATTATGTGTGCATCACCCACTTCTCTGCCTACCTTTGACGAAAGTGCAGAAACATGCTAGACTGCAATGGTGAATGGAACGACATCGCTGGGGACAGGAATGATATCAGATAGCTCTTTTGGATGAATCCAGGTTCTGTTTACTTGAAAATGATGGCCACATTTTGGTTTGCCACAGACAGAGAGAGCAGCTTCACAGTGACTGCTTTAGCACAAGACATACTGCACCAACTTAAGGCCTTTTGGGGTGGGGTGCTATTCTGTACAACCACAAATCACAGTTAGTGCATGTCCAGGACACTGTGACCAGTATGAGCTACATAAATGACATCCTGAAATTCTTAGCTGTACCCTTTCTGCACAACACTCCAGATGCTTTTTTTCAGCAGGTCAACACGCAACCACACGTTGCTCCAGAAACATGTGCCTCATTGGTGTCATAGGATGTCAGCCTTCTGCCCACGTCTGCAAGATCATGTGACTCGTCGCCAATTAAAAACGTGTGGGATATGGTGAAACAATTGATGCAATGTTGTGATCCAATGCCAACCAGATGATCTGGAACCAGGTGGGTGCAGCATGAGTGAATATCCTGTTCAAGGTGTTCTGTTTTTTTCTGCACATGAGTGTAGCTGCTTCAATTAAAATCAACAAAGGGTTAGGCAGGGACATGCACTTTGCTTGATGTCTACATATCATCAACAAAGGGTTAGGCAGGGACATGCACTTTGCTCGATGTCTACATATCAAGAATGGGGTTCCACAAGGGTCGGTCTTGGGTCCTTTGTTGTTCTTAACATATATTAATGACTTGCCATTCTATATTCATGAAGAGGCAAAGTTAGTTCTCTTTGCTGATGATACAAGTATAGTAATCACACCTGACAAACAAGAATTAACTGATGAAATTGTCAATAATGTCTTTCAGAAAATTACTAAGTGGTTCCTTGTAAATGGACTCTCATTGAATTTTGATAAGACACAGTACATACAGTTCCGTACAGTAAATGGTATGACACCATTAATAAATATAGACCTTAATCAGAAGCATATAGCTAAGGTAGAATATTCAAAATTTTTAGGTGTGTCCACTGATGAGAGATTAAATTGGAAGAAACACATTGATGATCTGCTGAAACGTTTGAGTTCAGCTACTTATGCAATAAGGGTCATTGCAAATTTTGGTGATAAACATCTTAGTAAATTAGCTTACTACGCCTATTTTCACTCATTGCCTGCATATGGCATCATATTTTGGGGTAATTCATCACTGAGGAATAAAGTATTTATTGCACAAAAGCGTGTAATCAGAATAATAGCTGGAGTCCACCCAAGATCATCCTGCAGACATTTATTTAAGGATCTAGGGATATTCACAGTAGCTTCTCAGTATATATACTCTCTTATGAAATTTGTTATTAACAACCAAACCCAATTCAAAAGTAATAGCAGTGCGCATAACTACAATACTAGGAGAAAGGATGATCTTCACTATTCAAGATTAAATCTAACTTTGGCACAGAAAGGGGTGAATTATACTGCCACTAAAGTCTTCGGTCACTTACCAAATAGTATCAAAAGTCTGACAGATAACCAACAAGTATTTAAGAAGAAATTAAAAGAATTTCTGAATGACAACTCCTTCTAGTCCATAGAGGAATTTTTAGATAAAAAAATTGTTATATTAACTTAATTATGTTGTTAAATTAACTTAATTATGTCACGTATTGGAAAATTTGACTCTTTCCACATCATTACGAAATATCATATTCATGACCCATGGAACTAGAATTAATCTAATCTAATCTAATCTAATCTAATCTAATCTAATCCATAAGCCACCTCACTCTGAGTGAAAATGGGACTTTTGGTCCCACTATTACGTCCGCCCTTCCCTGTTCCACTGACAAGTGGTGCTGCATAATAGTGCCTTTCAATAAACCTCTGTTCAAGCTCCAATTTCTGCAATTTCTTCATTGCACTCAGTGCACAGGACACAGATGGGAGAAAGTAATACAATTCTCGATTCTTCTCAGAATAACTGACCTCACTACTGAACAGTAAATCTCTCCACTTCTCAACACTTCTCTTGTAACATCTGCCACTGGAGTTTGTCAAGCACCTTTGTAAAACTCTTTGTGCTTGCTAAGCAAACTTGTGACAGTATGTGCTGTTCTTTGTTGATCATCTCTCTCTCTACAACAAACCCAACTCTGTAAGGGTCCCAGACTGATGTGCAGCACTGAAGAATTGGTTAAACAAATGTTCTGTAACATTCAGGGTCAACTGGCAGCCCCTGTGACAATGAACAATCCTCTACAGATCCTCCTGCATTCTGGCAGTTGCATTGTCTTCCAACATCCTCATGGAGCTTCCAACATTATCCAATAGATCATCAAGATATAATGTCTGCAGTTCATGGTCTAGTGGTTAGCTCTGCTCCTTCTACATCTTGTGGTTCCGGGTTGGATTTTCAGCTGGGTTAGGGATTTTTTCCACATGGGAACTGAGTGTTGTGTTATCATAACTGACATGCATGTCACTGAAGTGGCAAGAAACAGATGTGCACTATGGTAGCGAAACTACCCCACATGGTGCTCTCTCAGCCAATAATGCCCTGGAATCATTTCACTAAGCTATAACAATCCCGTGGCAAACTCCCAGAATTTCTTTATGTCTCCTGATGTCCTGTTGAGTTTTATCTGCTAGGGAGTTCTGAATCATCACGAATCTTGTCCTATATTGATAATCTCATATTCTGTTCACTAAATAACAGAGTGGAACTGTATTTCCATTTGAGACTGATATCAACTAGAACATTAAACCAGAAGCTCAAAATAACAATATTTAAAGGCTTGTTACCATCTGATGACTACCATTGGTCTACGCCTTCTCACTTTCCCTTCCTAGTGATTTATTCATCTCCTGCAGACACTTCTGAATAAGGGTACAGGACACATGTAAAAAATAAAAAAGAATAGTAATGCAGTCCACTCACCTAAAATTTTGGCTAATGAGCTCAAGCAGTACTCTAAAATTAATAATCCCACCCGCTGAGAATGAAATTCCATTTACTTGACGAGGCTAATGATCATGTCATCTTGCCGAAACAATCATTTTGTCCATCACCTCTTACAGAAGTAACATTTTACTGCTCAACGAAACAGTAAAGATTACAAATAATCATTCATTTATAAAATGATGACCGGTTTTGGCCTTTATGCTGGCCACTTTCAGATCAGCAGCACCATATGGCTGAAGTTGGTGGTCCACAGAACATATGTGTGATGCCACGGTCATTTACGGAGCAGTAGACCGTGGCATCGTGCAACTGTCTTATGCACCACCAGCTTTAGTCATACGATGCTGCTAATCTACAGACGGCCAGCATGAAGGCCAAAACCAGTCATTTTTAAATAAATGATTATCTGTGATCTTGAGTGTTTCATTAAGTGATAATTTGTAATAGATCACTTTTTCATATCCAAGCAAATTACATTTTATCATTAGTTTCGGTTTTTAGTATACCATGTTTCAAGTTAAGGATTTTCTTATCTTTTTGTCTACTAAAGATTTTCACTCCCATATATTGGGAAGCTTAAGGACAGTAATTTAAATTGACTCCTCCAACAATTCTGAGATGCCAAGTCATTACATCCCACCTGCTGAAGTAAACTGAGATCAAATTCCTTTTAACTTCATTCCATCAACACTGTGTATGACAAAAGAGAGTGGCCTGCTTCTAACACACAACACTACACTCAGTAAGGTTATGAAGAATTACAGTAGCTGCTTCTTTAGCATGCACGCCCATCCAGCATGCACTTCATTTGTGCAGTAAAATATGATATTTAGCATTCACACATATACAGTGTCATTTGTGAAAAGTGCAACACTGAGAAGGAATTATCCGAATAACGCCACACTTTATGGAAGTGGCGACAGGTGTGCAAGCAATACGCGATACGTTTTGCAGTGAGATAGGGTATACGTAGGCCGAGCAGAGCCCTCTCGTGTCGGTCTGACAGGGTCGGTGTTGTGACTAGTGTAGTCAGCGCAGAGCTGTCACACAAGGTGGAAACAATACAGTGAGTGCCAGTATGCCTCACTGACATCAGAGGGAGTCATATCAGCATGTGAGCTAGTTCAAACGGGGCAGAGTGATCGGTCTCTGGGAAAAGGGGTTGTCGTACCGTGACATTTCGGTTCACACAGGGCATGCTGCTATGACAGTGAGGGGTGTGTGGAAGCTGTGGATACAGGAAGGTCGTACGCAGAGACGAGCGGGAACCGGACCACGGAACACGATCACAGCACGGGATGACTGTCATCTCGTTCGTACGGCCATTATGGACCCTAGAGCGTCATCCCCAGTGTAAGCTCTTCGCTGGAGCACGGAAACAGGTGTGAACTTGTCTGCATCGACAGTTCGTCACCGTCTGCTGCAGGTCGGACTCGTTGCACGCATGCCATTACTTCGGCTTCCATTGTCCAGAAGCCACAAGCTCCTCCGACCGCAATGGGCACGTGCACACTGTCACTGGGGTGCCGAGTGGCAACGTGCAATCTTTTCGGACGAGTCCCGCTTCGACGTGTCCTACAGTGACGGCCGCATATGTGACCGAGTGGTACCGTAGTGAGTGCAACCTGGAGGGTTGCACTGTGGAGTGGCATAGCGGACAAACACCAGGCATGAAGGTTTGGGGCACCGTCGGTTACAACAACTGATCTCGCCTCTTACATATTGCGGGCACTTTGAACAGCAACCGGTACCTAATGCAGGTCGTGGAGCCCGAGGTACTCCCCCTGCTTCGGGCATCTCCACAGGCCACATTTCAAAAGGACAATGCCCAGCCACATACTGTGAGGAATGTGCAGGCCTATTTGAAGAGTGACGGGTACCACTGCTTCCCTGCACGTTCACCAGACATGTCGGCCATCGAACACGTACGGGATATTGTCGGTCGGCACCTGGTGCGTCACGGTCCTCCAGTAACTGCTGTCACGGATTTGTGGGCTCGGATACAAACTACGTGGAGGGAAATCCCTCAGTAACGTATTCAGAACCTTATCAATTCAATGCCACAACCCTAATTGCAGCGCACAGTGGCCACATGACATACTGAATAGTGGGGCTCAAAGGTCATGTACAGATTTGAAAAGGTAATCATTTGTTACTTGTCACATACCTAACCTGTGGTATTAAATTAACTGAATTCTGTGTTTCCTTCTGTGTGTTGCAATTTCCATAAATGGTAGTACATATGTTCTAAAGGTCCTGTTAACGAAGACACCTTTCAAGTGTCTGTGGAATGTTATCAAACAAAAGTAGCAGCCAGTGTTTGGCTGTTGTATTACACACTTTCTGATCAAAAGTATCCAGACATTGTGGAACTTACAACCACACACCATGAGAGGTGGACCCAACAGTGTAAAAGGAGCAGGAGAGTACTGTGTTCTCAGTAGATAACTACAAATGACAGAATTGGTCAGTCAAGAGAACTCACTGACTTGGTTATTGCCTGAGTAACAAATCCACCATGGACATTTTCACCTTTCTGAAGCCACAACATTGAATTGGAAATGCAAAGAAGCGACTACAGCTGTACCATGGCCAGGCAGGCCTCATGTGCTGACAGACTGAGCTCATCAAACACTGCAGAGGGTAGTTGCAAAAATTCGCATGACGGAAGTGGAACCACTTGTGAGTTCCAAAGTGCTACCAGCAGCCCATTAGCACGAAGGCTGTGCGTAGGGAGTTAAAAAGAACAGGGTCCAATGGCCCAGCACCTCCTCATAAGATGCAAAGTTTCTATAATCAGTGCTGAGCAATGACTGGGGTTATTAAAAATGTGACAAGACTGGATGGTGGATCATTGGAAATGAGAGATTAATTATGTTATACCCTGCTGCAATCCGATGGAAGGGTTTGCGTTTGGCAAATGCCTTGAGAATGTTACCTACACTTGTGTAGTGCCAACAGTGAAGTATGGAGTACTGTAGATGATCCTACAATATGGGGTTTAGTGTGCGATCTTCTCGTCAGACTCAGGAAAACACTAAATGTGAAAAGATACGAACACGCTTTACAGCAACGTGTACTGCGTACAGTAGAGCACGAGTTCGGAGACTGTGACTGACTGTATGCAGCCTGTCACAAAGCAGCTTCTGTGAGCGAATGTTGGGTGAGCAATAACATTCCTGAAATGGACTGGCATTCCCAGAGACCCGTACTGAACCCAATGGAACACATTTGGGACGAGTCAGACCAACAGCTTCAGTCCAGACTGCAATGTCCGACATCACTACTTCCTCAAGTTTCAGCTCTTGAGGAAGAATGGGCTGCCATTCCTCCACAGACATTCAGACATTCCCCAGCAGAGTCCAAGCGGCCGTAAAGGTGAAAGGTGGACTCGCACCGTATTAATGTCCACTAACAAGTGTCTGGAAGCCTTTAATCAAACAGTGTATAAACATATAGTGTGTGGCAGTGCTGCACTTGTAGGAATACTACAGAGTACACCGTTACTGCCTCTCTCCATTCTTATCAGATTTAAACACAATGGTGCTCCAACCCTGGCCACATCTTCTGTCCACTGTGTTGTAATACCATTGTCAAACTACCCAAGTAGATCAAAACAAGAAGAAATCAAACACCAGACGGAATAATGACAATGATATGAAAAAGATAGATTGCTGCTCACCGTATGTTGGAGACGAGTCGCAGACAGGCACAACAAAAAGACTCCTAGACAAGTAGGTTTCTGGCCAAACGAGCTACTGAAGTAGCATGTAAGTGCGTGTCCCCTTCCCCCCCCCCCTCTCCCCACACACACACACACACACACACACACACACACACACACACACACACACACACACACACACACACACACACCCCTAGGCCTGGTACAGTGGTTTTTGTGTAGGTCATCCGGCTACTGTTACCGGATGAGCTTGAAGTCAATAATACTCCGAATCTAATCGACTGGAGTAGAGGGATAGCTAAAAACAATCACCTCTCATTCCAGGAGGATGATGGAACGGTTGGAAACTAAATTACCTTTGCTATATTTCTAAGACGAATAAAAAGTAAAACACGATCTACGGCTTGTGCTGTATCTGCTAACACATCAGACAATTCAGATGGCAAACACACAGTAAAATGTGAACAGCTATAAAATAGCGCTTGGGTCAGAAAATGGCACACTGTCAATGCTGTGTTGCAGTAAGCAGAGTGATGTGGGGTCACCACTTAACAAATGATGGTGAAAAACGACAGTTACCAATAGGGTACATGACGTGAGGAAGTTGTCCAAGCCATTGGGAGGTGTTTAATTTCCCAGAGTTTGTGTGTGTGTGTGTGTGTGTGTGTGTGTGTGTGTGTGTGTGTGTGTGTGTGTGTGTGTGTGTCCTTCAGAAGAAGGCCCTTTGGCCAAAATCATACTTGTTTAACAGTCTTTTTCTTGTGCCTGTCCGCAACTCAACATCTCCACTATATGGTGAGTAGCAATGTATCCTTTTCATAATATTGTCAAAACAAGGAGAAACAATGTTACTGATTTGACATACAAAACACAAACTTAAATAACTGTGCTTATCTATTTCCCATATCTTGAATGATGTTGCTAATGGCAGCTCTAACTGCAACACAAATGGGAAACAATATGATACCAACAAACACAATATTAATGGTACAAGGTCACTAATGAGCAAGCAGACTGACCTGCCTCCAGCTGGTTTACTTTCTGCAGCAGTCTGTCGATCTCCAGGTGCGACTCCCATTCTCTGCTGGCATTGGGCGAGAGGGGTACACTGGTGCTTACTGCAACAATCGTACAGGTAAACTAGATATCAATGCTAGTCTACAACTTATGTACACTAAACGTGATCAAACGAAAGCTATGAAGCATGAAAGTTATCCCAAAACAAGTTTCACACTCTTTCAGAATCTGGAAAAGAAAGGTCAACTGCCCACCAATACTGGGAGGTCGGCTTTGTCCTCCAAGATCATAATCACATGGCATGTGATGTCATATGGGCACAAACAGAAAGAGAACAGAGTAATGACTGTATTTTTGTGTTCTTATTAGCTTTTGGAATGTAGGATGTGGTGACTTGTCTAACTGAGGTTAGGCCAGAAGGTGACCGTATGAGTTCACGAAACCAACAAATGTGAACGAGAAATTTTAGATGTGGTGGCAAACTTATTTGTAGTTTAGTCCGAGGTGTAAGTTTGTTCAGAGGCAACAGTACGATCGTATATTGACGATGAGTATCACACACTTCAATTAATCCTAAAACAATGTAGTGCAAAAGGTGAATGCACATGTGAGATGTTTGATGCAGCTATACATACATACATAATATGCATGCCATTGCACAGATGGCAGAGGGTATGTAGTACCCTCTGCCATCCCTTTTTTTTTCCTGATTGCATATGGAGTGAGGGAAAAATGATTGCTTCTATTTTTCTGTATGAGGCATAATTTGCCTTATGAATCCTAGAGATAGCAGAATCGTTTGGCAGACTGTTACAAATGCTGCCTTTCTAAAATTCCTCAAAAGGAGTACAAAGAAAATTGTCTTCCAGGAGCCCCCCCCCCCCCCCCCCCTCTAAGCTCATGAAGCATTTCTGTAATACTCACACACCATTCCAAACGTCCATTAAATCCAGCAGCATGACTTTGAAATGTTTTGATGTATTCATTTAATCCAACATACAGGGATCACAAACACTGGAGCAGTACTCAAAAAAGGGCTTGTAATACCCACATAATTATGCATTCCACCTACCCACCCCCTCAAATACAAAAAAATACTGAGAGTTAATGGTTCCTGAGTATTCTGGATGAAGTTATAACGCAGCTATTGGAATCACCAGGTATGGCAGAGTGAGGAGAGATGTGACGGTTAGGACTGGCACAATTCTCTAAATATGACTTTGTAACTTTGAATGTACGAGTGCTCAAGGGTGATGAAAAAGGATTTGGTCACTGGATGAGTCATCAGCACAAGGTTTGAGCCGCAGTTTGGGCTAGTATAAGGCATCCAACTGTGAAGCATGATTTAACATTATATGAGTTTCTCGCACGTGTGACACTGGTGGGTAGAAGTGGGCAGAGAAGAAAACTAACAGCTTAAGCCACTGCACAAAATTAAGGAGTTGTCGCAAACTTCCCATAAGGAGTAGTTTCAGACCATTGTCACCCCTGACCAACCCTCTACACAAGATCACAACACTCAGTAATGCCCGCACCATGAGACTGTAAGATTGACACTTGAAAAGCGTGATTTGTAATTTAAATGTTAAACCCAGTGATTCTCTCGAAAACAGTAATTTTCCAGTCACACAGTTTTTCCAACAATCAGCAATGCGTTGCGTAAAATAAATTTTACGTCTTTACCAATTTCAGCCACCTAATGTCATCCTTCAGAACGTTAAGGTTGATTAGCTCCAGTTATGGCATGATGTCTGCACTTGTTGCTTGGTTTTCTTATATCATTTTTGTGCAAGCACTACGAATCAAATGACCACAACAATGTGCTGCATACATACTTTTGATGTTCACAAATAATGCAGTAACTATAACCTTCTTAAGAGGGGCACTAGGTGCCTGAAATCGGCAAAGGAATAAAATATCTTCTGTGTAACTGGTTTTCAATCATTTTGGAAAATTGCTTATGATGGATAAAATACTAATCAGTGCGACCGGACACTCAAATGCCTCCCAGCCCACAAGAAGGCAAACGATTCAGAAGCAGAATTACTCCATGAAGATGGTGAGTGTGTGCCACTTCAATATAGAAGGCTATACAAGGACGAAAGGAGAAATCCTTGAAAAAATTGTAACAAGAGAAAGAGTAAGTGTCGTACTCTTGCAGGAGACAAACCTGACGGATGAAAACATCGAACGATTATGCATACCAGGATTCACCAATGTGGGATACTCAGGACACGACAAACATGGTATGGCGACCCTGGTGAAAAATGAGCTTCTAGGAAACCTCGAGAACAATGTGGAATCGGTTCCACATGCAATAGGCATTAAACTGGGAGAGATGACAATCTACAATGTCTACAAACCACCTTCGCAGCAATGGCCTATAGGAATCTTACCGCAGACTAATCATCCAGCAATCTATGCCGGCGACTTTAATTCCCAGCACACCAGATGGGGATATCAGAAATCCACTCCGGAAGGCGTTGGACTAAGTGACTGGGCTGACAACTGGGACCTACACCTCCTGTTTGATCCCAAGGACAGAGCGTCCTTCAATTCAAAAGTATGGGGCACAAAGGCGACACCTGACCTGACCTTTGTCACACACGGCGCAACGGGCGTACCAATGCAAGCTACAAGAAGAGTCCTCAAAGCTTTCCCACGGAGCCAACACCTCCCGATTATTGTGGAGATCGGCCTTTCCATCCCAATCATTAAGAGCCCCCCCCCCCCCCCCCCCCAATTCCACGGTGGAATCTGAGAAAAGCAGACTGGGGGAAATATAAATCTTTTATTGACAAGACAATAAATCGAATACCACCAAGTCCAGAGAACTATCAAAGGTTTGTAAACCTGATATATATAAAGGGGCCCTAAAGGCTATCCCCCGAGGGGTCCGGAGGGGATACATTCCTTGCTGGTCAGAGGAGTGCGAGTCATTGTTAGAGCAGTATGAGAGGAGTGGGGAGGACGAGACTGCAGAACGACTGATCAACACTATGAACGCGGAACGTAGGAACAGGTGGAATATGGCAATGGAGAATCTGGACTTTACCCATTCTAGCAGGAAGAGCTGGTGTCTACTAAGGAAACTGGGTGGTGCCACAACACCACGAAGATCGGCCGCGGGTGTGGGCCCATCCGAAATAGCGACTGCCGTGAAACAGACCTCCAAAATACGCCTGAAGACTGAGGAGAAGAAAAGGATCTCCAGGAACCTAACCAAGGAATTAGCCAATAACCCAAGTAATCTAGATATTGTCAAAGCAGTAGACGTCGAGGAGATTACCCAGGCCCTAACACTAATGAAAACAGGGAAAGCAGCCGGACCCGACGAAATCCTCCCAGAATTTCTGAGGGAGCTGGGACCCATTGGGAGGAAATGGATGGCCAAGCTCTTCACGGAATCAGGTGCACTCCTGAAGTTATGGAAAGAAGCTAAGGTAATAGCAGTACTGAAACCAGGGAAGGATGGAGATAATCCAAAGAACTATAGACCGATCTCACTGCTTTGTACCTCTTACAAACTATTTGAGAGAATATTATTGGCCAGACTAGCACCATACATTGAGGCGAACCTCCTGGACTATCAAGCAGGGTTCCGTGTGGGAAGGAACTGCTGTGAACAAGTTTTGTCCCTTACAACATATATAGAGAAAGGCTATTAGAACAAGCTGAAAACGGGCCTGGTATTAATAGATCTTACATCAGCCTATGACACTGTCTGGACCGAAGGACTACTGCTCAAGCTTACTCGAATTATCAAATGCAATCAGACGTATACATTACTAAAAAATATGCTGACAGGCAGGAAGATCAAAGTCTATCTCCATAGAAAGAGCAGCAAAAGCATGGTCATAAACAATGGCCTGCCGCAGGGGTCAGCTCTGGCGCCGCCCCTTTTTAATTTATACATATCTGATATGCCGAGCACCAGGTCACGTAAATTTGCGTATGCGGATGATCTGGCCATCGCATACCAAAGCAAAATTTTTGAAGATCTTGAAAAAACATTGAATGAGGACCTTGAAGCGCTGAACACCTACTACCTTAGTTGGCATTTGCATCCCAACCCCAATAAAACAACCAGTACCATAATGCACCTTAATAACAGAGCTTCAAGCAGGAAACTACAGCTTTCCCTGAATGACCGGCATATCAGACATGAAGATAAGCCCAAATATCTGGGAGTAAAATTAGACCGTACACTAACGTTTAGCTCCCATCTGGAAGACACCAAACAGAAATTAAAATCTCGAAATTCCATTATGTCTAAACTGGCCGGAACATCATGGGGGTGCGGAGCTAATACACTAAGGACGTCAGCATTAGCCCTCGTGTACAGTGTGGCTGAATATTGTTCACCAGTCTGGGCGAAAAGTGTGCTTGTAAATAAAGTAGACACCCAATTGAAAGAGACAATGAGAATTATCTCAGGCACACTTAGAGCTACCCCATGTGACTGGCTCCCAGTCCTTGCCAACATAGAAACCCCTGATATAAGGCGCTCCATGGCGACCTCAAGAATATGTAGGAAGATCGTACACAATCCAGAACTCCCTATACACCAAGACTTATCATCCATCAACAGGCTAAAATCTAGGTCCCGCTTTTGGAAGATTGGCAGGGAATTACAGGACTTCGAGCCAAAGCTAGCCTGGGGGGAATCATGGCGCAAAGGGACACACAAGAACCAAAAGCTTATCGATGACCCCAGCAAGAAGATAAATGGTTTTGATCTCCCTCGGAAGCTCTGGGTTGCCTTAAATCGCCTTAGAACAAGCGTGGGAAGATGCAAGCATCTAATGAATAAGTGGGGACTTGCAGAGAGTCCCGTGTGTGAATGTGGTGAAATCCAGACAATGGACCACCTACTGGTGTGTGAGGTGGTAGGATATAGTGGTGAACTGAAGGACATGCATTACTTGCCTGACCTAGCCATAGATTGGCTCAAAACTATAAGTAGCATTGTGTAGTGTTGTGATTTCCTGGTGGATTGTAATGACACTGTAATATTTGCCTTGTACATGCCGAACGAATAAATAAAATAAATAAATGACTGTTAGGTAGACTACATTATTGACCCTCATTGTTATTATCAGAGCAGGTTTCTGATTGTAAAAGCTCTATTTGCATGAGCATGTACTATAAATACATGTGTAATAGAACTTCACAGAATCCCATCAAATTTTGTTCCTTTGAAAAACCCTGGGGTCTGTCATACACTCAGTGTCCTCTGCTATTTGTTGGATGCACTCCAGTATGTCTTCCCCTAAATTTTTTACCCTCTACAGCTCCCTCTTGTACTATGGAACTTACTCCTTGATGCCTTAATGTATCCTATCCTAAACATTCCAAATGATTCTGCAGAGAATGTCTCCATTTGTTATCTTTAAAGTCCCTCTAATTTTCAACATCCCTTTATTGCAGCCCAACCTGAAAGTTTCAGTTCTCTTGTTTTCTGGTTTCTCCAGAGTCCACAATTCACTTCCATACAATGCTGTGCTCCAGAAGCACATTCTGGGAAATTTCTTCCTCAAATACAGGCCAATATTTTTGCTCAGTCGTACAGGAGTGCCCTCTAGCCCATACGAGTCTGCTTTTTATGGCACTATTATTTTGTATGACATACTTACTTTGTTTACAAGGTATCAGAATACCTTCACTTCACCCAGTTCATGGTCCCCAATTTTGATGTTCAGCTTATTGTTAATCTTGTTTCTGCTACTCCTAATTTCCTACGTATCTCTTCAGTTAACTCTAAATGCATATTCTGTACTCATTAGACTGTTCTTACATTCAACACATCATGTAATTCTCCCTCAGTTGCCTATAAAACCTCAAGTCTGTTGACGTCAATGAATTAATAGCTTTACCTTCACTATTTCTATTTTTTAGCGTTAGCTGGCATAAATGCCCGCCAATTTTAGGGGTTTTTGGGAGGTTTCGCACATTACTCTTTGTTACATATTGCCCATGGAGTTCACTTTACAAAATACCCCAAAAAACGTAGCTTTCACAACATGTTTTGTTCCACTTAAGATCATAGCATCGAAGTTCAAAGTCTATTCCCTTTACTCCACTTAGCCATCCTGTACTTACATATCGGCAAGGTAACATCTGCCACACATGGTGCGAATATCTACTGCTTGTCTTTGCATATGCTAAACCCTACCTCAGCCACCAATGTTCTCCCCAATTGAGAACATTTGGAGCATTAGCGGCAGAGCCCTCCAACCATCATGGGATATTTATGATCTAATGTGCCTATCCATATGGATATAATTTGGCACGATATCCTTCAGGAGGCCATGCAAAAACTCTATCAATCAACGCCAAGCCATGTAACTGCTTGCTTAAGGGCCAAAGGTAGATCAATGTGTTTTCGATTCACTCAATTTGTGAAGCTCTCTTTGAATAACTCATCAATTTTTTTCTGAAATTGTAATCATTTATTTGTCTGTACATGAACATCGCGTCTATCGAATTCCATCCCTTTTAGATAATTTCTTCATAGTTGACCATTTTTTTTGTCTTAGCGTTTATGTACAAATGTGACATCAATTAGTGTTTCATTCCACAGTTTTCATCAAGAGCCATATGTCTTGCCTACTTATAACAATGTGCCAACTACAATAGTTAAGTATTTAAAAAATACATGCTATTCCTGTCATAACCTGAAGCACTGAAGCAATCTCCCTTAGTTAATAGCACTGTTGTAACTGTAGATTTTGCTGTACATGGGACGATGTATCAGGATTTGCACTCATCACAGGCACCTACAGAAGAGTTTCACATTAATGTATGTGGCCTGTAAGTCATCCAAGAAGTGTCAATTAAGAAGGCCTGATGAGCAAAATAAGGACCAGGTGTTTGTAACTAAAATGTGGCTATGCATGGAGGTCCAGTGTGGGCTGTGATCACTGCATGGTAGCCTAACTCGGTAGAAACACGAGAGCATTAATGCACAACCAATTTATGCTGAAAAAAAAGTTTCGATTTCGGCGGCCATGTGCAAATTTGTCACTTCACAGCACCTCGTCGACATCTTCAGAGTTCATATTGGACAAATTATGTAAGCAGTGGTTAATAGTAACATCAACATCATGCCTTTCTCACTTGTTTGATATTTCCTACCAGATTTGCATCTGGTGCCCAAGATTGGAATTAATTTATTCCATTAAACTGGTTCTGCATTAATGCACTACAATACCTGTCAAGTTTTGCTGTCAAATGATAATTACAGCCCACAATGGACCTCTGTGAGTAGCTGCACTTTAATTATAACCACTCAGTACTGTTAAATGCAGTTGTCTGCTTCATCTGGGACACAGCAATCATATTCATCAACGGCAAAGGAATGTGGCACAGTAGTACTCTCACAGCTGCGAGTAATGCTATTATTATGAAACTATAAATGTAATGGACATGAAAGACTTGTTTACACATTTTGTGAATTCTGTCAAAATTCAGAGACAGGAACGAAAATAAAAGAAAGGGATTAACTGAAGAGTTTAACCCTACTTAACCAACATACAAGTAAACTTATCACTTTTGAAACTAACCTAAACATCAGGCTATTTAAGCAAAACCTACATTTCAAAAATGAAAGCTGAGTAAATAAAAGAAATATTATCAGTGTTCAGTTCTGTTTATGCACACAAACATCATCACTTCATATACCTTATACAACACAGCATATTTTTCAATGTCAGGGAGAAGTTATATTTATTCTTTTCCTATCATTATTGCATGGTACACACTTGGCCTGCAATAGTGCACAAGAACTATTATAATGTTGTTGTTGTGGTCTTCAGTCCTGAGACTGGTTAGATGCAGCTCTCCATGCTACTCTATCCTGTGCAAGCTGCTTCATCTCCCAGTACCTACTGCAACCTACATCCTTCTAAATCTGCTTCGTGTATTCATATCTTGTTCTCCCTCTACGATTTTTACCATCCACGCTGCCCTCCAATACCAAATTGGTGATCCCTTGATGCCTCAGAACATGTCCTACCAATTGAACCCTTCTTCTAGTCAAGTTGTGCCACAAACTTCTCTTCTCCCCAATCCTATTCAATACCTCCTCATTAGTTATCTAATCTTCAGCATTCTTCTGTAGCACCACATTTCGAAAGCTTCTATTCTCTTCTTGTCCAAACTATTTATCGTCCATGTTTCACTTCCATACATGGCTACACTCCATACAAATACTTTCAGAAACGACTTCCTGACACTTAAATCTACACTCGATGTTAACAAATTTCTCTTCTTCAGAAACGCTTTCCTTGCCATTGCCAGTCTACATTTTATATCCTCTCTACTTCGACCATCATCAGTTATTTTGCTCCCCAAATAGGAAACAAAACTCATTTACTACCTTAAGTGTCTCATTTTCTAATCTAATTCCCTCAGCATCACCCGACTTAATTCGACCACATTCCATTATCCTCGTTTTGCTTTTGTTGATTTTCATCTTATACCCTCCTTTCAAGACACTGTCCATTCTGTTCAACTGCTCTTCCAAGTCCTTAGCTGTCTCTGACAGAATTACAATGTCATCGGCGAACCTCAAATTTTTTATTTCTTCTCCATGGATTTTAATACCTACTCCGAACTTTTCTTTTGTTTCCTTCACTGCTTGCTCAATATACAGATTGAATAACATCGGCGAGAGGCTACAACCCTGTCTCACTTCCTTCCCAACCGCTGCTTCCCTTTCATGTCCCTCAACTCTTATAACTGCCATCTGGTTTCTGTACAAGTTGTAAATAGCCTTTCGCTCCCTGTATTTCACCCCTGCCACCTTCAGAATTTGAGAGTGAGTATTCCAGTCAATATTGTCAAAAGCTTTTTCTAAGTCTAAAATTCTAGAAACGTAGGTTTTCCTTTCCTTAATCTAGCTTCTAAGATAAGTCGTAGGGTCAGTATTGCCTCACGTGTTCCGATATTTCTATGGAATCCAAACTGATCTTCCCCGAGGTCAGCTTCTACTAGTTTTTCCATTCATCTGTAAAGAATTCGCGTTAATCTTTTGCAGCCGTGACTTATTAAACTGATAGTCCGATAATTTTCACATCTGTCAACACCTGCTTTCTTTGGGATTAGAATTATTATATTCTTCTTGAAGTCTGAGGGTATTTCGCCCGTCTTGTACATTTTGCTCACCAGATGGTAGAGTTTTGTCAGGACTGGCTCTCCCAAGGCTGTCAGTAGTTCTAATGGAATGTTGTCTACTCCCGGGGCCTTGTTTCGACTTAGGTCTTTCAGTGCTCTGTCAAACTCTTCACGCAGTATCAAATCTCCCATTTCATCTTCATCTACATCCTCTTCCATTTCCATAATATTGTCCTCAAGTACATCGCCCTTGTATAGACCCTCTATATACTCCTTCTACCTTCCTGCTTTCCCTTTTTTGCTTAGAACTGGGTTTCCATCAAAGCTCTTGATATTCATACAAGTGGTTCTCTTTTCTCCAAAGTTCTCTTTAATTTTCCTGTAGGCAGTATCTATCTTACCCCTAGTGAGAGATGCCTCTACATCCTTACAATTGTCCTCTAGTCATCCCTGCTTAGCCATTTTGCACTTCCTGTCGATCTCATTTTTGAAACTTTTGTATTCCGTTTTGTCTGCTTCATTTACTGCATTTTTATATTTTCTCCTTTCATCAATTAAATTCAATATTTCTTCTGTTACCCAAGGATATATAATATCCAATCTGAATACTGGTTCGATGCATTTCTTCACTCTTGTCTAGCCTACGCAAGCCTCTTCATTCCACCCCAACTGTGCAATCTACACCCCGCTGAAGCCACTTATTCCATGCAACCCTTTGCATGTCTATGATTTCCATGGCCACATTCCATCTATTGCCAAATTCCTTGATGTCTTAAAGTGTGTCCTGTCAGCCACTCCCTTCTTTTCCTCAAACTTTATTTTTGCCCAGTCTGAATTTTACACCCTCTCTATTTCAGCTGCCATAACAAAACTCATCTTTGTTTAGTGTTTCATTTGCTAATCTAATTTACTAGGCATTGCCCAGTTTAATCCGACTATATTCTGTTACCCTTACTTTGCTTTTGTCGACGTTCATCTCTTAACTGCTTTTCAGAACAATATCCAACTGCACTTCCAACACTCTTGTCATTTCTGACACAATTACAATGCCATCTCCCAGAACGTTCCTCCCTTTAGAGGACTGAATAACACAGAGACAGCCAAGGCCACTCTGTTCTCATCTACTGTCTCCACACATGTCCTTTGACTTTCATAACTGCAATTCAGTTCCCATAAAAGTTGTCAACGACCTCCTGATTTCTTCATTTTTCCTCCCCCTAAAGAATTTCAAACAATGCATTCTATTCAGAATTGTCCAATGATTTGTGTAAACCTACAAATGTTATAAATGTTTTGCCTTTCTTCATTCTCTCTTCTAAAGAAGCCTTAGTGTCATTATTGTCTCATGTCCCCAAGTTTTCCTCATCTCCTCATTTCTACTACTTTACAGCATATTTATTACTTATTTACTTGGCCTTTTGCCTCTTCGATATTTAATGAAGCATCGTACATTTTACATTGCTAACATGAGAGCAACATGGTAAGACAGAGATTTAGGAACCAGGTTTTAAATTGTAAGACAGTTCCAGGGGCAGATATGGACTCTGACCACAATCTATTGGTTATGACCTGTAGATTAAAACTGAAGAAACTGCAAAAAGGTGGGAATTTAAGGAGATGGGACCTGGATAAACTAAAAGAACCAGAGGTTGTACAGAGATTCAGGGAGAGCATAAGGGAGCAATTGACAGGAATGGGGGAAATAAATACAGTAGAAGAAGAATGGGTAGCTTTGAGGGATGAAGTAGTGAAGGCAGCAGAGGATCAAGTAGGTAAAAAGACGAGGGCTAGTAGAAATCCTTGGGTAACAGAAGAAATATTGAATTTAATTGATGAAAGGAGAAAATATAAAAATGCAGTAAGTGAAACAGGCAAAAAGGAATACAAACGTCTCAAAAATGATATCGACAGGAAGTGCAAAATGGCTAAGCAGGGATGGCTAGAGGACAAATGTAAGGATGTAGAGGCTTATCTCACTAGGGGTAAGATAGATAGAGCCTACAGGAAAATTAAAGAGACCTTTGGAGATAAGAGAACGACTTGTATGAATATCAAGAGCTCAGATGGAAACCCAGTTCTAAGCAAAGAAGGGAAAGCAGAAAGGTGGAAGGAGTATATAGAGGGTCTATACAAGGCCGATGTACTTGAGGACAATGTTATGGAAATGGAAGAGGATGTAGATGAAGATGAAATGGGAGATACGATACTGCGTGAAGAGTTTGACAGAGCACTGAAAGACCTGAGTCGAAACAAGGCCCCCGGAGTAGACAATATTCCATTGGAACTACTGACGGCCGTGGGAGAGCCAGTCCTGACAAAACTCTACCATCTGGTGAGCAAGATGTATGAAACGGGCGAAATACCCTCAGACTTCAAGAAGAATATAATAATTCCAATCCCAAAGAAAGCAGGTGTTGACAGATGTGAAAATTACCGAACTATCAGCTTAATAAGTCACAGCTGCAGAATACTAACACGAATTCTTTATAGACGAATGGAAAAACTAGTAGAAGCCAACCTCGGGGAAGATCAGTTTGGATTCCGAAGAAACACTGGAACACGTGAGGCAATACTGACCTTACGACTTATCTTAGAAGAAAGATTAAGGAAAGGCAAACCTACGTTTCTAGCATTTGTAGACTTAGAGAAAGCTTTTGACAATGTTGACTGGAATACTCTCTTTCAAATTCTAAAGGTGGCAGGGGTAAAATACAGGGAGCGAAAGGCTATTTACAATTTGTACAGAAACCAGATGGCAGTTATAAGAGTCGAGGGACATGAAAGGGAAGCAGTGGTTGGGAAGGGAGTAAGACAGGGTTGTAGCCTCTCCCCGATGTTGTTCAATCTGTATATTGAGCAAGCAGTAAAGGAAACAAAAGAAAAATTCGGAGTAGGTATTAAAATTCATGGAGAAGAAATAAAAACTTTGAGGTTCGCCGATGACATTGTAATTCTGTCAGAGACAGCAAAGGACTTGGAAGAGCAGTTGAATGGAATGGACAGTGTCTTGAAAGGAGGATATAAGATGAACATCAACAAAAGCAAAACAAGGATAATGGAATGTAGTCTAATTAAGTCGGGTGATGCTGAGGGAATTAGATTAGGAAATGAGGCACTTAAAGTAGTAAAGGAGTTTTGCTATTTGGGGAGCAAAATAACTGATGATGGTCGAAGTAGAGAGGATATAAAATGTAGGCTGGCAATGGCGAGGAAAGCGTTTCTGAAGAAGAGAAATTTGTTAACATCCAGTATAGATTTAAGTGTCAGGAAGTCATTTCTGAAAGTATTCGTATGGAGTGTAGCCATGTATGGAAGTGAAACATGGACGATAAATAGTTTGGACAAGAAGAGAATAGAAGCTTTCGAAATGTGGTGCTACAGAAGAATGCTGAAAATTAGATGGGTAGATCACATAACTAATGACGAAGTATTGAATAGGATTGGGGAGAAGAGAAGTTTGTGGCACAACTTGACCAGAAGAAGGGATCGGTTGGTAGGACATGTTCTGAGGCATCAAGGGATCACCAATTTAGTATCGGAGGGCAGCGTGGAGGGTAAAAATCGTAGGGGGAGACCAAGAGATGAATACACTAAGCAGATTCAGAAGGATGTAGGTTGCAGTAGGTACTGGGAGATGAAGAGGCTTGCACAGGATAGAGTAGCATGGAGAGCTGCATCAAACCAGTCTCAGGACTGAAGACCACAACAACAACAACAACATGAGAGCTTTATATTAACTGTGTCTTCATCTGTGAGAGGATGTTACTCCTTTGTTATATAACAATTTTACAAATCAGTATATATAATAAACATGAGCATGGTTTTTTGCGTGTAAGCCGCCTTAACTCTACAACCAACCCCCAAAGCCCCATAGGTATTATTAGTGGTATGGTACCCCTCCACTCCCCATTCTTGAAGAAGGTTTCAGTTTGGAACTACAGGGGTTGTGTTTGATGATACGGGAGTCAAAAAGAGAGCAACACACTAATTTACTTCTTTTGGGAAGACAGTGAAAGAATTGGAAATCAAGTGCCGAATTCTCCTAGAAAGTTCAAGAATGTTGGAGGATTTGCCACAATGATTGTGAAAATGTTTCTCAAATGTTCTGATGAGAATACGATTCAGATAAGAAGAGTATACACAGGTGATGGCGAGATGTGTGCATCAGTATACTTTTGGAAATTTATTAGATTGCATCAAGGAATTGCAAAAATAGTAGAAAGTAATAGCAACACCTCAAAGAATATAAATTGTTTAGGGTGGTGAACAGTGTATTATGCTGGACTTTAATGTGAACATTTAACAGTATCACACAACACAAAAGAAGAGGGGATCTTGTCAGTGGTGAACTGAAATGAAGGAACAGAGAGAACGGAAAAGATATGAAATATATGCGGAGCAAGAAGCACATTCAGCTGTAAAGTGGAAGACAATTAATAATTTGTGAGGAAACCTAACAGATGAACAGTGAAATGAAACTAGAGAAGAGCATCGAGCGAGATACCAACAAGCACACCTAGAGAAAATGTCAAGGAAACAAGACTTTGGAATGAAGTAGGGTTACAGCTAGTGAAGCTCATGGACGACAACAATCACAAATGGGTGAATAAAACATTAGTGTACAAGAAGTAGAAAGCAAAAAAGTAGAGATTACTGTTTGGTAGGCAAAGCACTCCATTATCACCCCACTAAGGAATACAAGAAACACAACCATGCTATCCATGGCAGAGAAGATCAAGTATGTCAGTACCTTGGTGTCAAGAAATTCAGTAGACAAACACCAGAAAGTGTTGCATGTTCCATAGAGTTCTAGAGTTTTCTTTAATGTTCTTAAATATTTATGGATGTTTGGAAATGTTCTGTATTTGTAAATGTCAGTCTTTATCAAATATGTTGTACAATTTATAGTAACAGTTTCTACTACTGTGATCAAATCATAAAAATATTCTGATATAAATATCGACATCGATAATCTATGCACAGACGAACATAAGTGCTCACTTTCATGGGTGAAGAAGAATATTCCTGGTAATCGTCAGCTTTAACCAGCGATATAGGAAACACGCAACAAACGTCACGAACATCATGCTGATTATATTGTCATATCAATGGTAATTTGTTTCCAAACAGGCTACACTAAAGATGAGTGTGTAACAAAAGACAGTTTTTTTGCTTTCAAATTTAGTTGTCTGTCACAGCAGCCATTAACATTAAATCACTTGTCAAAGTCAACACCTGGTATACAGTATTCCTCTTGACCCCTCAATGATATTGGATTGTTCTCTTATGTTTTGGAATGTTCTCAGTGTTCTGTAAGGGAATGAATAAGTCAATGACATGGTACAAAATTGTTAAGGCTTTCGTGGCCACTTGTTGACAAACTGCCTATTGGCTTCTGTCTCGGGTTCTTCAGCCGACGTTCATCTAATGATTTTTCTGACGTTTCGCCAGCACGAGTGGCTGGCATTGTCAAAGCTTCACCCTTCACCGGCAATGGAGGGTGAAGCTTTGACAATGCCAGCTACTCGTGCTGGCGAAACGTCAGAAAAATCATTAGATGAACGTCGGCCGAAGAACCCGAGACAGAAGCCAATAGGCAGTTTGTCAATGACATGGTACTTTATTTCACATCAGGGTATTCTTGAATACTTGAGTGGATTTAAGACTACTTAAGACCGTTTTTTGAGGTCTTTCTCATGTAGATTATGATAAAATAAATTAAACAAAGGAAGTAGGGAAGAGAGGGAGACTGCTTAAACATGTCTTATGGCAGTTAGATGCAGTTAGTGACTTACAGGAATTGAAGGAATAGGGGGGATTAAGCTATCATTAATTCAAGACATTAGACAGCATTTTTTGAAGTGATTAACCTTATATCTGCACACATTTCTGACAAAACTACAGAAGCATGTGTTCTGAAAGAGTAGTTATAGGGATGGAGGTATTAGTCAGTGGGTGCCATCTATTGCACTTCTTTCTACCTATGGGACTAAATCTTGCAAACTAGTCCTCGCAGGCAATCCAATTGCTAAAGAATATTAATGGTTCTGCATCTAGTTCATGACAGTCTTAGCTTCTGGATCCTTTGAATTTACAACATTATTTATTAGTGTAGAAGCAACAATCTTAGACCAGCAAATTCAAACAATCTTAGAACAATGTGCAGAATCCAGAATGAGATTTTCACTCTACAGCGGAGTGTGCGCTGATATGAAACTGTGAGTGCCGGGCGTGAGCATGCTTCGGTAGCTCAGATGGTAGAGCACTTGCCCGTGAAAAGCAAAGGTCCTGAGTTCGAGTCTCGGTCGGGCACACAGTTTTAATCTGCCAGGAAGTTTCAATGTGCAGAATCTTAATGCCATAGTAAAAATCATGTTTTAGAAAAATCTGTGGTTGCTTACAGCATTATTAATAAACTGAAAATTCTGGTTGATTAAAAAAAAAATTAAATAAAAATTAAAAAAAATTGCCCAATACATCAAGCATATGGAACGCTCATTAAAGATGTCATAGGAATCAGAGTTTGCTACACAAACCCTAACCAGGGCAGCTACTATAATCTTAGTGGTGTTTAGAAGTGAGTTTTTGACTTTAAGAGTCTATAGAGAAATTTGCCAAGTTCTTTTTTACATTTCAACTGACACCACTTGCACTACAGACATTGACACGACTTCTGATGTGAATCGACCAATCTAGGTCCGTTTATGAGGGGGAGGGGGGGGGGGGGGGTGCGGCAGCACAGCAACACTTGCGAGATACTAACAGGGAAGGTTATCATCAGAAGCTGAAGTTTTTAATCTAACATGCTGTAGCAGAAATATTGAGAATATACTACAACTGATGACACGGGGTTGTGATTGCTGAAGAGATGATTGAATGTAAGTTGGAGTAATTACTTTAGAGGATCACACAAGACCCTTACAGTTCTTTTTAGAAAACAATAATATGACCACACTTAAACATTATTTTAAAGGGAAGCCAGGGTGTATGGACCTTTTTATAAGATTTCGTTGTAGTACGTCCTAGAAATCAAAGACGCTATACTAGGGGACACGTCTTTTCCTTTTTCTGTCTCTCTGGAGAAAAACTGTCTATAAGGGCTAATTCTTAAAGTAAAAGCAGTAACCAACCAGTGTTAGTAATGTCATTTATTATAAGAACAATGACTGCCATTACTAGTTTTAACTGATAGTTTCACCATATTTTGAACACCAACAGCTGTTTGATGACAACCCTACTGGTTGAAGACTATTGATGCACTGTTTGTTCTTGATAAACACCATTTTTAACAGTGGCTAGTTGCTGTGTTTACCTTATTATAGAAATTAAACTGTATTTTTACACAGCCACAATCTAACAAATTTTCAATAAAATGGCATAAAGTTAACTTCATTTTTTAAAACCTTCTGGTACATTCGTCCAGTCAATTACTATCAGATGCAGCAAAATAGGCGATTTCTCTTAATTACAACTAGGATAAACTGTTGGATTGTGACTAGTGAGAGCATATGTCACACTGAGTGTTATATTTATTACAAGAAAAAGTGTACACAATGCTTATAATAAGTGACTCTGAACTATGAGTACCAACAGAATAAACCACATCCCCAATCAGGCATGCTGAATACTGAAGAGGCTTCACATAAAGTGAGAAATACAATTTGGCAAGTGATTAAAATCAATCAAAATGCAGAACACCATTTATGTCTCCAATAAAACAAACTATTCCTGTAATCACAGCCTGGCAAGAGCATAAGAAACAAAAATTACAAGGTGGGTGCAAAAGAAACCTGTGCAACTGCCTGCCTTCTACAATTGAAGGTTAGGCTACGGTCCTTATTTTCCTCTACTGGCAACATACAAATGTTCTTTAATTTATTCCCAATCACCCAAAATTAACATTATTAGGCTTCATTTTAAGTTTCAGTTTGGATGAAGCATTACAGCACATAAACATTAGGCCCACAGAACTCTGGAAACAAGTCAGAATTTGCAGGCACTCATTCTGCAACAAACAATTGCCTAAAGGTGAGCTAAAAGTGGTCAACAAATCCGTGCAGACATAGCCCCTATTTCAATAACTATATCTGCAATCCAGGTATGTTCTCCATTCATGGTACTGCCATGGGATATACATGTTAAATTGACCACAATAGGTGAGTTTGAGTGTGGGAGTATCATGAGACTAACAGGCTCGGTTCACAAGAATGTACAATAGGCCTAGAAGTCAACTGGTCACATCATTATCACAGTAAAATGCACACACATTCACAAGCTTCAAAGCTGTAATATAAAGTCCCTATGATATCTACCACATCCCATTTCCACTTAGAAACGATAGAAATGTTAAGTGTGAAACAAAACCAAATAGTAATAATAACTGCTATACAATTGTTCAGATTTTCAATTCACCACTTGAGGTTAATAACATGTACTACTTCACAATCAGTCACATATTGCTTCTCGTTTCAATGTGCCTCTGTAGTAATGACATAAGTTAAATTATGCAAAAGTGAACATTTTTCCAGTTGCGATCAATAGTTTTTGTTTCGATCGGCGGAAAATATAACAGTCAGAAAACAATATGTTCCGGAAGTGTGATACTCATCATCCGTAAATATGTGGTAGAATGGCAAGAAAGACTGACATTTCTACAGCTCGACAGCAAGAAACCATACATCATCCGTGAGAGTGCGAACGACGCGAACACAATTCTAGCAGTTTCTAGTACGCGTTCATTTCCTCAAGAATTCTTAAATCTTGTTTTTAGCAGGCTCTTGTCCTTCACTTTATTTGCCGTGGCCTGATGTTTGAACCACGACGTCAACCAGGACGAAATTTTTGAGAAGGAAAAATGTTCAAATTCGGTAGTGCTCATTAGGACTTTCCCTTAAAAATAGCACATACACTGGCGACCTACTTCAACACAGCACCAACAAAACAAACATCAGAGCTACATAAGAGATTCATTCATCATTTGTAATTATATTTCTTATAAGCATGTCGTGCTGTGTAGTGAAACTATATGGAAAACATTATTGAGCTTACGGAAATCATGTCCAGTTAAGCCAATGTAACTTCTTGCCCGGATGACATACGAACGCACCTTCTCCACAAAAGGTACAAGAAAAGTAAACACTTCAAATTAGGCTTACCTTTTAATAGCTTCTCCAATACTTGATTTAGTTCATTTCTTTTCTGGCGAGATAGTTTCCGCGGTGCGCTTGTTTCGTTGCTCGATTCTTGTACTTTTCCTCTGCCTCCAGATTTTCCGTGGCCCTTTTTTCCCATTATCTGCAAAGACCGCGTTTAAGTGACATAATACGTTATGATCAATAAATTACAGTCTCTCCCATCGAAATGTTTTGAAATCAAAATATAGCAATAACAAAGCAGAACAAATCAAAGATTTACTCTGCGCTCTCCACAGATGGAGCGCGATGCGATCCACAGTGTCAAATCCAAATCCGAGTATCGATGACACTCCGGTGCAAACCTTGCAACAAAGAGACAGGAATCGACTGTCAATATATACCTATTTCCCAATGAAAAAGAAAGAAGGCCCAGAATTATTACGAAAGCAGAGGATATGCTTGACTGACATTCGGTATAGTTCATTACAATTAGAAAAACTATTTGCTTCATCTACATTTTGCAAAACACAGTGGAGTGCATGCAGAGGATACTTCTATTACATCAAGTACTATTTCCCAATGAATATGAAAGAAGGCCCTGAATTGTTACGAAAGTAGAGAATATGTTTGAATGACATTCGGTACCGTTTGTTACCAACAGCAAAATAATTGATTCATCTACATTTTTCAAACCGCTGTGGGACGCATGGTAGAGGACATTCGTATTGTATCAAACTCCCTGACTTGGAGACTATCTACAACAAACCACAAACCACTGGTATGCTGGTAAATCAAAGAGTTCAGATATGTTATCCATATCTGAGTCAAATGGATTGTTTTAGATGTTTATATAACGTAATTAACTCTAGGCGTGACTTAATAACCGTATGTCCCTGTAATTAAGCATATTTTTTTCATTTTGTGAAGTACACAACATTATTTCCTCCAACATTTAGATCTAGATACTTACCTTGACACATGAAATATTGTCAGAATCGCAACCAACGTTTGTGCAACCTTTATGAATTACAATTTTACAAAGTTAACTGTATTACTGTATTTTTGAAAAGCTGAGGATTACAGTAATGGTGTCTAACAAGTCATTAAGTGATACAACGACAGAAACAGCGGCTCTGCTATTAAAGTACACTATGTTATTGTATTAATTTTGTAGTTGTGTAATTAGTCTGAAGTATATTGTAATCTTGTCCATAACTTTAATATATTTTACAATATCCACATTAATATCATGGATTAAATTATAATACCATAGTGTATTAATTTTATTGTGGTACTATTATTGTATCTTGATGCTGTATGTCCAGCCAATGCTGGTGAAGAACATACAGTTGGTAATAATAATAATAGTAGTAGTAGTTGTAGTAATGTACGATGTTGCCACCAGCATTACGATCATATTTTCCTGGGATTCTCCTATAGCATTAATTTTACATCACTATTGCCTACTCTTATGTGCAAAATGAGATGTTGCGTTCTGTTTGTCGCGACACACTCATTCTAGATTTAAATATGGATAAATACTCTGAATTATTGATTTTTTCAAGTGCTCAGGACAGAAATAAATGGAAATATTCTCAAAACTGAAGAGAAGCTAAAACCACCTAATCCATCCACCACTCTTTGTATGTGCTTTTTTTTCCTTTATTGAATTTCGATTCCCCCTGAAGGGGGTGGGCTGGCAGCAGCTTAATATGCCACTCTTCAGCCTACAGACTTTATTTGAATAAGATGGAGTGAATAAATAATAAAAACAGGTTATAAAATCGGAGACTTAAATAGTAACAGGGATAAAAAAAATTGTGCAACTTAAAACATAGAACAAAGGGGTGATGATGCTAATAAAATACATATGGAGCAGATAGTTGCAATAATAGACGGACAATTTAAAAAAAACACGGTGACAGTCTGGTTTCTGTTCGCAAAAGACATAAAAGTCACACCCAGCGACAACATGGTTTCTGTTCGCAACACTAGAAAGACGAACAACACTGAACATTCTCTGGAACACTGCACTAAAAAGTTGGCAAATGTGACATACGACAGCCGAGAGTAGGTGGGGGGAAACTGGACAGATGATGGAAAAGTAAAAAAGGGGGGAAGGAGAGGAAAAGCGAAGGGGGAAGGGGGGAAAGGAGCCGATGGTGGATGATGACCCAAAAGAGGGGTGGGGGGTGCCAGGCAGACGCGACGGGGAGTGGGGAAGGCAGAGGAGGGGAATACAAAATGACTCGGGGGGGGGGGGGGAATGTATGTGCATGTAGGGGTGTAGTTTATGTATCAGACAGTAGGTTACTAGGAACGAGAGTGAAGCTGTATTATCTCGAAAAATCAGACGGACTGTCTAACAACATTAATAAGTTTTATCGTAACTCAACACCAGAGCCGCTAGACATCTACTTTTGCTCTCTTCAGGCATTAGTGGCATACCTCTCCCTCATCTATTCAAATATTGTGTTTGTAAAAGCTCAAATTTTCTACTTTTACCTTAATGCCCAATAGATTGTGGCGAGGAGTTCCGCGATCCGATGATCACCAAGTTACGTCAAAGAAGTTCGCGAGCCTGCCACGTGGGGCGCTGTTGTGCTGCTTATTTCATGCCTAAAGCCGGGTTCACACAGGCAAAAAAAGTATCGTCACTGCTAATGGCGAACTGCAGTTGCTTTGTAGATGCATGTGTGACCTCCTAGTTTTCGGTGGCGCCATTTAAGAAGCACATCTTTTGTCACGCCACAAAAAGTTGAACTTGGTTCTACTTTGTTGAGCCATTTTGCCTTCTCCACAATCGAATAACGTCATTCGATTGCTACCTCGCGGCTGGATTCAAACCTTTCTAGTGCGTATTCGTTCGCGGATAGTGATTTTGTTTGTGCGTTTGCTGTTAATATGTCGAAAAAGTGGTCAACAGCGACAATTATGAGATTCTTGGAGGTGTTTCAAGAACGAGAATGCCTATGGAACCACAAAATCGAATCACACAAAGACAGAAATTTGAGGGATGCTGCATTAATTGAAATAGTAAACAGTATGCGTAAATATGTACCTGGAATTGATGTAGCTACAACAAAATTAAAAATTGGAAGCATTCGAAATGCTTACATGAATGAACATAAAAAAGTACTGAAATCACTTAAGAGTGGTGCGTCTACAGATGGTATTTATAAGCCCAGCCTTGCTTGGTTTGAAGCTGCAGACCGGTTCTTAAAACATGTAGTCGAGACAAGAGAGACGAGAAACACTTTGGTACGTAATATTTTACATTTATTATGTTTCCAAAACATCTTATTTAGTAATATGTACAGCCGTTTAATCTGTATAGGAATTCATTTCAGCTGAGACAGGTGACGCCATTTTGCAAACTGCGCAATTACCAAGAATTTGTCGCGTCCTGTGTGAACGGCAGCTCACAGCACCACTCCGGAATGACTTGACTTGTGGTGATACTTTCGTTGCGCGTGTGAACCCGGCTTAACGCTCTGACTACTGAAGGCGCGCCACCTGCTTGGCGCGCTGAGGCCCCGCGGCATGCGGCGTAATCTGTCTACCTGCACTGCGTGCCTGTGCCTTGGAGCCGCCGCCGGGACTGGATCGGCCCGCGCTGCCAAACCCACCCTGTGCTGAATATTTCTCGGATGAACACGACCTGTGCAGAGCCAGTGTGAATTTTTGGCGACTTTGAGCTGTAATATCTCGGGCAATAGTTTTTCTAAAGAAATAAAATTTGGCCATCTTGTACAACTTTATGCGTTTTCTTAAGAATAACAATGAACATAATTTTAGGAACCATATTGAGCCAGAAAATTGTAGGTAAATCGGCCAAAAAAATAGGTGCCCGAAAAAATTTCGAAGTATGGCTTCTTGCATCTCCTGAACTAATGGATAACGAACGTGAAACGTGGCATGTAGTAACCTAACAACACAAGGTTCTTAAATATAAAATTTCATTTTTTTAGCAGTTTTCAGAACTGAATGAAGTAAGTATAAAATTGAAGATTTTGTAAAAACGTCAAAAATGCGATATTTTCGTTCCGATTTTGCTAGAAAATTATGATCCATAAAACATACCAAGCTTACAACTGGAATGTAAGTTGAGCGCGAAAATCAGGCCCAAAAACAATGTAAACTTCGGGTTAGCATGTGTGGTACTGTGAATGCATGATGAAAATGAAATTTAGAGTGCAATAGATTGACTGCACAACGATAAGGAATAAAATTTTTTATTCTCCTGCTATTTTCCAATAATCTACAAATTAGTCGAAAAGATTTGATTTTTATGAAAAGATGAAAGCACAGTGTATTCGATACTTCTTTTTCAAGTACTGTTTTCTATTACTGCTTCAAAGCCAGTCTCATTCGAACAACAAATTTTAAGTCCCCCTCCCCAGAACAAGCAGTTTAATTTTCAATATTGGCTAACAACAGAGGCAAAGTAGCAACAAAAATGGCACTGAGAAAAGAGTTTTAACGTTGGCATGTTGTTTCTCGTTGATCAAAGGCGTTTAAATCAGTTATGGAAAACATGTTTTGTACAAGTAGAGCGAGTGTGATCTACATTTCTACTACTAAGCACAAAAGAATATAACTGTCCATGTTACATGTTAATAATTTAAATGTATCGTTTGCAGATTAATGTACGGGTTTTGTTATACTGGCGCAATGTACTTGGAGTAATTACATTTGCCACAGTACTGATATTGCGCCATCTCAATCACCAAGTCCGTTCATTTGCCAGTAAATTGCTACATATGTAGAAGTCAGGCTTCGTTTGAATAATTTTACACCTGTTGCATCTATTTCCTACCTTTCTTTTCGATCTGGGCTTCGGACTGGCACTGGCGAAGTTAAAAATAGTATTTTTTTTTAGTTTTTGCCTTTTTTTAGTAATTCATTGAGAAGAATCAATAATTTTTTTCAGATTTAGTTCCCAATGATTAGTAAAGCTTCTTTGTATGATAAGTCTCAAACCAAGGTGCAACACATAATGGAACGTTGAAAGTTTTGCATTGGTATCTAGTTTCCTGGCACACTTTCTGTTTTGTGCAAACCACACATCTGCGCATTAGCATACTTTTCTGCGAATGTTCACTCACGATAACAGCTGGAAAATGTCTCCCTGTGAATCGCAGAGGATTCCCGTCATCGTAGCGCTTTCCCCTACCAGCTTTTCTCCATTCTGTAGCATATTTTTCTACAATCTCCCTTACGAGAGAAAGGTGAAACTCTGCGAGTGCCATTTTTCGCCCTGTTACCGACCGGTGGAGAGCATGAGCATTTAGAATGTACAAATCCAGAATGTGAAAAAAATATTTCTTATACCATTTCACAGTCTTACGCACTGATCCCACAGAGCTCAGTAACATGTCACAATGGCCAACTGCACCCATACTCAAATTGTAATCTACAATACATTGCGATTTCTATATTTTTTGACCAGTATTTCTGTCAGTCTTCTCTATTTCAACCATTTGTGTTGTGTGACTTGTGGTCAACATGTACACCTCTCTCTTATCACTCCACTTGATAGCAAGGACCTTGTCAATGGGCCTAAACTCAGTTTCTCCTCGTTTTAATTTCTTCTGCAGTTTTGGCATGTTGCACCTGTTCTTACGAACAGTGCCACATGCTGCTGTTCCATGGTTGTGAAGCCAGAGGAACAGGTTCGGGCTGGAGTACCAGTTATCGACTTATAGTATATGACCCAGTTCCAAATACGGTCCCATAAGAGTTGCCACTAGGTCACCACTTTATCCAAAATTGTGGAACCCAATTTCTGTTGTTGCCCCTGCATGTACAATAAAATCTAAAATATACTCACTCTGACAGTCACACAGTACAAATATCTTTATTCTGAATCTACTTCACTTGGTTGGAATAAATTGCTTAAAAGATAATCGTCCTTTGAACGGCAAGAGACTTTCATCTATACAAAGCTTGTGAGGTGGGCGAAATGAATTACGAAACGTCTTACGAACTTTGTCAACAATCGTCCTAATTTTAAATAGACTGTCGCCTCCAGTACTCACAGAGTTATTACTGAAGTGTAACATTCTCAGAAGTACACAAAAACAGTCTCAGTATATAATTTCGCTGAAAAGTGGTGTGTTCAAAATTGTATCTCTGGGCCAATAATCACTTAATCTTAACTTCTTAACTTGCGCCATTAGAAGGCAAACAGCAATAAAACAGTACATTTCCTCAAATCATGTGTCTTTCCACTTCGACAGTCGAGAATTCATAGATTCTGTAATATTTTCTCTGGTGTAAACGTACAAATGGTTTGTTACCTCTGCAATAAATTGCAACAGTTCTTGAGACAAATATCACAAAAAGGGAAAGAATGCTTGGGTCAGTATATAATTGATATTTGTGTCTTGAACTCGAGTCATCGAAGTGATGGTTTAAATGGCTGGAAAGCGGTTTCTTTCCAGTCAAATGTATCACTTAAGCGCGCACTTTTCTGAACCGTTTCACTGTCACTGTCTGATTCCTCTGATTCAGAGGAACTGCTGACTGTAATTCTTGCACTCCCCTCTGGTGTAAAGGACTGAGGACTACAGCTTCGAGATTCTGTTCAAGACTCATCACTGTTAGCAACGTCTGATAATTGACACTCACTGTCGCTCTTAGTGAGCATATCCAGTTTGGTGGCGTAACAAGACAGCTACGCCACACTGAAGTAGCCGAAAGGCACGCGTAATCTCACGTTGGCTAAAGAGAGGTCTGAAACAGGATACGTAATGAATGGTAGCAAGAAAAGTACGTAGCTGCTATAATACTTAACTTTTAATCCTTCATGTGAATACAGCATTCCTTGATGATACAAGTGAGACTATCTTAAAATGGTTAATGGCGCCTTGCTAGGTCGTAGCCATTGACTTAGCTGAAGGCTATTCTAACTGTCTCTCGGCAAATGAGAGAAAGGCTTCGTCAGTGTAGTCGCTAGCAAAGTCATCGTACAACTGGGGCGAGTGCTAGTCCGTATCTCGAGACCTGCCTTGTGGTGGCACTCGGTCTGCGATCACACAGTGGCGACACGCGGGTCCGACATGTACTAAATGGACCGCGGCCGATTTAAGCTACCACCTAGCAAGTGTGATGTCTGGCGGTGACACCACATTCCTCCCCCGCAAATCGGCGAACGGTCGTGTGATAAGGCTTCCGCCCGCCGTGGGGAGGACCCCATGTTGACGTATGTGATGAGGTGGGGAGCCTAACAACAGGCGAGGCTGTGCCACCTGCACCCGGCCATTCGGTCCGAGGGGAGCTAGGAAACGCCTGAAAACCTAGTCCAGGGTGCACGTCAACATGCGGTGTATGCGCCTGTAAAGAGACAGGAGGGGCCGAAGGGTCGACCTCCATTGCGTCGGGGTACCCGACGCGGGATGGCGCCATGTGGTCCGGAGCGGGCAAGAGTTCCATGGCAGAGGACGGCTGGTCACGGGAAGCGATCGGCGGCGCGTGACCAAGGGAGGCGCTTGGCAGCTGCAGCGAAGCGTCGAATGCGGGCGGCGCCGGCGGGAGAACAGGCGGCGGCGGCGGCGGCGGCTGCGGCGGCGCGTCGCCATGGGGCAAAATGGAAGGCATCGTCGGTAACACCTGGGGATGAGGCGAGCCAGTAGATGGGTCCCCAGGGCGCTGACCGGACGGCACCGTCGCTGAAAGCTGACGGGGAGCGGCAGAACCCGTGCGACGACAGAGGCGCAGCTGATTGAGATGCCGACGCACCTCACCAGAGGCCCCCAAAACCAAATACATCGCGCGGCCGAGGCAGCGAAGAATGCGCCCTGCAAGCCAACGCCGTGAACCTCGATAGTTGCGATAAAATACAACGTCGCCTGGAGCAAAAGCGTGAGTCTGCCGCTGCACAGGAACCTGATGCGGCGGATGCAGCAAAGACATCAAGGTTCGATGAGGACGACCGTGGAGCAACTCAGCCGGTGAGCGACCATCTCGGGGCTGAGAGCAATACGATGACAAAAAGAGCAACAACGCGTCCTCCCGAGAATGCGACTCTTTCAACTTCAACATCTGCGACTTGAAAGTCCGGACCAATCGTTCAGCGGCACCGTTTGACTGAGGCGAAAACAGCGCGGATGTCAGATGTTGAATACCATTGGCCTGGCAGAAGGACCGAAATTCTGCGGACATGAATTGTGAGCCATTGTCGGAAACAATAGTCTGCGGAAGACCTTCAATGCAAAAGATAGCAGACAACGCTTGGATGGTGGCAGAGGACGTCGTGGAAGACATCCGGACAACAAAAGGAAAATTACTGAAGGCATCTACCAGAACCAACCATCGAGCATTCCAGAATGGACCAGCAAAATCTATGTGGAAGCGTTGCCAAGGGGAAGTGGCTTTTGGCCATGCAAAGTCTTTCCGCGGCAGTGCGGATTGTTGTCCGGCACATGCCATGCAAGAAGAACACATAATCGTAATCGCAGCATCGATTCCGAACCAAGTACAGTGCTGACGAGCAAGTTGTTTCGTTCGCACTATACCCCAATGTCCTTGGTGAAGAAGCCGTGAAACAGAGGACTGTAACGAACGTGAGACCACGACTCTGGACTGATCATTATCAGAACGCAACAACAAAACACCACATCGAACAAAAAGTCTCTCCTTGTGAGCAAAAAATCGGCGAACCAACGGATCCTCGATCCGAGACTGTGACAAAGGCCATTGCGTAGCAACAAAACGCAAAACGGTAGCAAGGACAGGGTCAGCAGCTGTGGCTGCAGCTACACGACGAAAATCAATCGGAAACCATTCGACCACTTCATCGGTTTCCGCATCAATGAACATGCAAGCAAGTTTGGAAGAATCGAATGCTTTATCCTCAGCAACAGGCAAACGTGACAACGCATCGGCGTTTTCGTGCTTAGCAGTGGACCGATACAAGATATCGTAGCGGTACTGCGGGAGGAAAATAGACCAGCAAATGAATTTCTGCGCTGTACGCGGAGGTACAGGCTTGTTCGGATGAAAAAGCGACGTCAAAGGTTTGTGGTCTGTGATGATGGTAAAGTGACGACCATACAAGAAATCATGGAACTTTGTAACACCAAACACGAGAGCCAAAGCTTCTTTCTCTATCTGTGAATAATTTCTTTGCGCAGACGAGAGCAATTTGGACGCAAAGGCAATAGGGCGATCATGCGACCCATCTTTGTGCGCAAGCACAGCACTGATCCCGAAATCCGATGCATCTACCATCAACAAAAGGGGTTTCTGGGGATCGAATGGCGTAAGGCAAGTATTTGAAAGCAATGCCGATTTCAACTGGCGAAAGGCGTTTTCGCATTCCGTCGTCCAGACGAACGGAACACCCTTACGGCGTAAGCTATGAAGCGGAGCTGAAATGGAAGAGGCATTGCGCAGAAAGCGATGATAATAGTTAATTTTACCCAACACACTCTGTAGCTGCTTCACATTCTGTGGCGAAGGCAAATCTTGTATGGCACGGAGGTGCTCTGGACTCGGATGTATGCCTTGCGCAGTGATGACATGTCCCAGGTATGGTAAGTCACGAGCAAAAAACACACATTTGTCCTTCCGCAAGCGAAGACCATTTTGTCGCAATACCTGAAATAATGTTCGTAGGTGTGCTAAATGCTCGTCGGCTGTCTTTCCGGAGATCACAATATCGTCCAGATAGTTCGCAGCAGTAGGGACCGACGCACAAACAGTTTGTAAATATTGCTGAAACAATGCAGGGGCGGATGCACACCCGAATGGCAGTCTTTTGAAGCGGTACAAACCAAGATGCGTGTTAACCACCAAGACGCGCTGGGATTCGGCGTCCACTGGGATTTGCAAATACGCATCTGCTAGGTCCAACTTCGAAAAGTATTTACCCGGGCACAGTTTATCAAACAGATCTTCTGGGCGGGGTAAGGGAAAAGTTGCAATCACGAGTTGTGGATTCACTGTTGCCTTGAAGTCCACACAAAGTCTCAGTTTTCCGGAAGGTTTTGGCAAAATTATTAAGGGTGAGGCCCAGAGAGAAGCTTGCACACGTTCAATTACACCTTGTGATTCTAAATCGTGTAATGTTCTTGCGACCTCATCACGCAATGCGTGAGGAACATTGCGGGCTCGGAAAAATTTCGGTTGCGCGTTTACTTTCAATTCCAAGTGTGCTTCATAGTTCTTAGCGCAACCAAGGCCCGGTGCAAAAATGTCTGCAAATTCTTCACACAGACGAGAAACACTGTCTGAAGGCACAGTCTGATTCACTGATAGGACCTGATTTACTATAGACATGTTCAACAATTGAAATAAATCTAAACCAAACAAGTTCACTGCAGTAGAAGAACAAAGAACGTAAAATGACACAAGTTTTGTTAGTCTCTTGTATGTTGCAAGAAGAGTGCACTGTCCTAACATAGGGATCTGCTGTCCTGAATATGTCGTGAGCTTAACAGTTGCGGCACGCAACGGAGGTTTGCCCAGTTGTTTGTACGTGTCGTGATTGATCAATGAAACAGCAGCTCTGGTATCGAGCTGGAATTGTATGACCTTGCCATTAAAGACCAAATCTACAAAAAGTTTATTGTCCTGCTGACGACAAGAGCGACTGTCTCGTGCAGTTTGAACTGACACAGGTACAGCATCACTTGCTAATTGATGTGATTTCCGGCGACGTCGACGCACACTTTTTGTGGGACGAACACAGTCACTGTTAGAGAAAGTGGCTCTGGACGAAGTAGAATTAACTACATGAATGTCCATGGGCGAAGGTTCACGAGCCTGAGTGTCCTTGGTTCGATTCCGGCGCGAAGCAAAGGGCCTGGAATGGTTGTGATTGTCTGATCGGAGCTTTCTCTGGCAAACACTTTGAACATGTCCTTTCTTATTACAGAAAAAGCAAATAGCTTGGCGTGACGGGCAATTTTCACGCAAATGTCTAGTTGCACACCGCGGGCATGATTTCACTGCATTTGTGTGCTGGCGCGGCACACCTGGTTTAGAGCGTGGCGGCAGCTGCATGGACGTGCGCGAGGGCAGTTTACCGGGCCGCGCAGCGCGTCCGGCGGGCCGGTTAATGTTACACACGGCCGGCGAAGTTTCAAATGAGTCCTGAGCAAAGTCAAGCGTGTCTTGCCTATCCAATATGTCTATCACTTGTTGAAGGGAGGGATTAACTAGTTTCAAAATTTGCTCCCATATGCGAACATCAGAAACGTTCTGTGCAATTGCATCACGGACCATTGTATCTGAATAAGGGAGTCCACATTCACACTCAAAAGCACAATCCCTTGTAAGGCCTTGAAATGTTGCAACCCACTCCCTATTAGTTTGACCGGCCATACGTTTTGTACGAAAGAAAGTATACCTTCTTGCAACGACATTGACTGTTTCTTTGAAATAGGCGTCCAATGCCGACAAAATTTCTTCGTAGGACAGAGTTGCTACGTTGCGTCGGGGAAACAATTTCACTATCACACGGTACGTTTGCACCCCTACACACGCCAATAAACGAGGCTGCCGCTCGTTACCTTGAATTCTGTAGGCGGCGAGATGAAATCCAAACTGGCGTGACCACTCAGTCCATGTCTCTTGCGCCGCGTCAAAACTGCGAAACGGCGGTGCAACTGCATGTAGTGGCCTGCGGTTGCGGTGAAGCGGCGGCTGCCGCATCGGTTTGAATGGCACGTTGACCCTGGACGAGCTGTCCAAGGGCATCCAATAACGCCTGCGTCTGCTGTTTCTGCAAGCGATAAAATTCGGACAGTACATCGGGCGAAGCCATGACACAAGTAAATGTAAGCATGTAGAAAGAACAAGACCCTTTCCGTTGACTCGTCACCAACTTTTGTGGCGTAACAAGACAGCTACGCCACACTGAAGTAGCCGAAAGGCACGCGTAATCTCACGTTGGCTAAAGAGAGGTCTGAAACAGGATACGTAATGAATGGTAGCAAGAAAAGTACGTAGCTGCTTTAATACTTAACTTTTAATCCTTCATGTGAATACAGCATTCCTTGATGATACAAGTGAGACTATCTTAAAATGGTTAATGGCGCCTTGCTAGGTCGTAGCCATTGACTTAGCTGAAGGCTATTCTAACTGTCTCTCGGCAAATGAGAGAAAGGCTTCGTCAGTGTAGTCGCTAGCAAAGTCGTCGTACAACTGGGGCGAGTGCTAGTCCGTATCTCGAGACCTGCCTTGTGGTGGCGCTCGGTCTGCGATCACACAGTGGCGACACGCGGGTCCGACGTGTACTAAATGGACCGCGGCCGATTTAAGCTACCACCTAGCAAGTGTGGTGTCTGGCAGTGACACAACATCCAGGATTTCTTTATCTGTGCAACCACAGCGACGTGGCATTTCTCACGTACGAAACGAGAAATCTGACGAAAATACAGGAATCTAGGTCGAATTCTGCTAAGAGCGAACACAGCAACAAAGATATATGCACTCTCGAACTACACAGTCAGATCACTGAATAGCTACTAGAAGAGTGGGATGGAAAGACAGCTCTGGGTGTCCGTAGCGTTCAGGTAGCTGTGACTTAGCGCGCGTAAACACGCCCCTAGCGGTGGGAAGGCCGGTGGCGCACGACGCATAAACACGTCGTTAGCGCTGTAGGGGGGACCCAAGGCCGCGCGCATACCTGTCAGGCGCGCCAGGGGAACGGCGAGGCTTTAACGAGTTAACACGTCTGCAGCAGTCAAAGGGCTAAGAAGAGACACTATTGAACTCTGCGGTTTTAGTTTTTATCTGTCACAACGACAAGTTTACTCATCCTTTTCGTTTCCAGTAAATGTCCCTGTGCTCAATGTACACAACTTTCATTTATGTAGCTAAGAGTGGAGAGTTTTTTAAATACAAAAGAAAGAATAACACTCGTATTTGCCGCATGCTGTATAGCTACATACGCACGTAGTTAATGACTGTCATGTAGCCCTATAAGATAAGCTTCAACATGCAATGTATGTGAGAGTACAATACAGGTTTTGAATTATCTTTGAAAGTTTCTTTCCTGAATTATTTAGAGTACGACCTTCCACTGTTTTAGCGTCCTTCCTTGGATTTAGTGACGTATTTCAGTGATACTCTCATTATGATTGAGCAAACATTTGACAGACTGAGCAGATTTCATGTGTTGCTCTGTTTCCTCCATAAATCCAATCTGGCAATAGAACAGAACTGACATGCAGTACTCAAGAAACGAACGATAACAAGTGATTTGTAGGTCAGTGTTTTCATGTCCTACTTTGTACACGTATTCTTCTGTCTCTCATTTCTCAGTCTCCCATTACAAACACCGCTACTCTATCATATACGGTGAGAGTATCACATGTACTTTATGTTCCACTCTGCATTCATTATCACCCACATTTACACAGTCACATAACTATATTTCTTGTTAGTGGACCTTCCTAGTACCTACCACTGCACTTATAGGTATTTTCCTCTATTGACTGGGATATAGGCTTGCATCATTCCCTTAAACCCTTTATTCCCTAATAAAATGACTAAATTGTTAACTATCCGTAGGCTAGCCAGTGTAACATCGATAACTCAAACTTTTTTCAGCAGAGTAGCTTAGGTTGCGTTATTTGCCATATTCATGATATACTGATCTTGTCTCTCACAGAGTACACAGTACTAAAATTATATTTATTCCATCAAACCTTTATTAATGAGTTCACATGTTAATTTCTGTAATGTAACATGTCAATCTTTCATTACTAAACTTACTTTATTATGATTTTATTCACTAAATTAATTCATTTGCTTATCGTGATATTACATGTGTTGTTGTGTTCGTAGTGGTCATTGCCTCACCTTTTGTATAATAGTCATGTCCCGCCATGGAACATTTTGTTGTTACATTTGTTGTCTATAAGGCTTTTGTAAATATTTGTATATAGCATGGATTTGGTTATCTTGTAATCAAGCATAGTTCCGAGTTTGTGTACTATAGTTCTCTTGAAAACCTTAATGGTTGGTTAATTGGTTGATTCAGGGGAGGACACCAAACAGCGAGGTCGCCGGTCCTGGAGTCTATAGCCCAATCCACAAACAGTGGTGGTTTGCACAGATTCAGACATGGACGGGGTTGCATTGTTGGTGGTTCCTAGCGACCGTTATGCTACGTGCATATACGTGCTTTGAGCATGATGAATGTGTGTATCCTGCAAACTATGTTTCTTGTTTACATGTGTAGAATTTGTCGCCAACCACCACCATCAGCCTTGACAACTCGCAACAAATGGAATAAAAATTCCCTAAATAACTAGCTACAGTCACGTTCAATAATCACATTGTGTACAGCATTCATAGCAGAGTGCTCAGAACGCTGCTGAATGTTCAGTGTTTGCTGCTGAGCGCGTGACTTAGGTGTGCAGAACAAGCCTAAATTCGACCACCATCGTTCGTGTCCCCAACTATAGCGTAGGTTGGGTTACTTGTATAATATTTCTTTTCTAAATAATCATACTCTGTAGTTAGTTATTTTAAGAATGTGCTTATTAGTTATGTACTTATCATTTTCTTCTTTTCCTATTCTTTTTAATTCCTAAGCTTCAAACTAATATTTACATCTTTCTCTTTGCATATTAATCACCTTACTTGGTCTTTGTGTTCTGTGTCTCATCAGCTGTTAATACTAGCATACAATTCTTTTCAGGTTCTTGTGGGTACAATCCTCATACTTTCCTAGTATTCAGATTTCCTAAGAGGTAAGAGCACAGGTGCAGAATTTTGATTATGAGATGTGGTCCAGAACACAACAGTTGCCATTTACAATTCAATTTCTTATGGTTGGCTGAAATGAAATGAAATGTCGTGTGGCTAACGCCTCCAACTGGGTAGACCTGTTGCCTGGTGCAAGTGTTTTGAATTGACGCCACTTTGACGACTTGCGTGTCGATGGGGATGAGATGATGATGATTAGAACAAAACAAAACTCAGTCCCTGAGCGGAAAAAATCTCCGACCCAGGCGGGAATCGAACCCAAGCCTGTTGGCATGACAGTCCATCGTGCTGATCACTCAGCTACCAGGACGGACATGGTTGATTGATTTATGGCAATTCCTGTCTTACTTGAAAGGTATACACATGTGTTAATTTCTTGTTGTAAACCTTCTTCGTAATTTTGGCTTTTCAACTAAGAGTTACTGTGCCCTCTCTGGCCTTTCCTTCTAATGATAACTCAGCATGAGGTGTATGTGACAATGTTATAATCCATTTGCCCGTTTCTGATTTATGGGATATTAGTTGTGTTGGTAAAACCAGTTGAAGTATGTGGTAGATTATTGACAATTTGTTGGAAGGGAGCCAAATATTCTATCCATTTCATTTGCATATTACAGATGTATGTCCTGATAAATCTATTGAACTCTTGATATAACCTCTCCATAGGGCTGGCCTCTTCTTGGGATGTTAAAACCGAAATATGTTTAATTTTCTATTCCTTTACAAAATCTCTCAACTTATTACTCGTAAAATTTGAAGTGTTATGCATCATAATTGCTGCCAGTTTACTGACTCTGGGTAAATAATCATCCATAATGCCAGTAGTAATAGGAGCTGACATCACTGTTTTCACAGCATTTATACAGAGCTACTAAGAAAAAACTTCACACAGCCCAAGTTTGTGTTTTACCACAGCTCTGCCCTGTGCATATGGACCAGCTGCATCCAGTGACATTAACTCTAGGTATTTTTGTGGAGTTGATTGGATGTAACTCTGTTAAAAACGATCAGTTTGAATGTTATGCTTTCTAGCATGTGACACACCTTCTTATTTACTGCGATACTTTGCGATGAACACTGGCTAATATCAGTATGACACAATTTGGTTAGTACACTTTGATATTCCACAATGCGACAAGGTGTTATGGCTATACTTAATAAAAACGTCTATATACGTTTTATGTAAACATACACACCTTATGGACGATTTTGCCGTGTGATGATGAAAAAGTACTCCTTTCTTCTTCTAATTGTCACATATTGCGATACATTCTGGGGTTATACAGACAGTATGTACCTTCATGCATCCATAAAATGTGAAAGATGGAAGTCTGTTCTGTTAATTTGGCAAATTCATTAACACTTTGTGGGAGCTGTGAAAGTGTGTCTGCTGTTATATTTTATTCTACTTTTATACATACAACCTCAAAACTGAATTCCTGTACGAAAAGGTACAACCTTGACATTCGTTTGTATAACAGTTTGCACATTAAGAGAAATGACTGGGCTTGATGGTCACAAAATGCTTTTGTCTGTTTCCCCCATTGGTAATATTGGAACTTTCTAAACACTCAAACTACTGCCAGTGCCTCGAGTTCAGTCACCGAAAATGATCTCTCTCATTCGGTAAGGGTTTGGCTTCCAAAACTAATTCCACATACTATTAGTTTCTTTTCAACGTCCATGATCTGAAACAGACTCCATTCCCTGTTGAGGAAGCATCCATACTTAAACAAGATTCTTTGGTAATGTCCTGATGGCACAATAAGTGAGCATTTACAGAAAGTTTCTTGATGGTGTCAGAGACCTTCTGGCATTATTTTGTTCATAACCATATGTTGCTCTTTCTTCATAAATACAACAATACATCACTGTTCAGTAGTTGTTTTGGTACGAATTTCCTAAAAGGTGAAGTTAATCACAGAATTGCTTTTACCTGTTTTTTTTTTAAATTTGAGATACTGTAAAATGTTTGTTGCATCTATTTTTCCTGTATCTATGAGTATTCCTGCTCAGGAGATGAGATGATCTTAGAATTTAATTTCCTCTCGCCCAGACTCGAATTTTTGTAGATTTATATTAACTCCAAACTTCAAAAATTTCTCCAACACCTTGCCTAGTAATTCTGTGTGTTTTTTTCTTGTAGTGATCGTGATCAATAAGTCATCTACATACATTGTCACTCTACTTAGCAGCTCTGGGCCCAACACTGTATTCAGTGCTGCTATCAATACACCAGTGTCAACATTTAGCTCAAAGGGTAGAACACAGAATTGGTAGCTTCTGCTCAAACAGATAAACACGGCCCACTTTCTGATATCAGGATGAATTGCGATCAGCTAGTAGGATTTCCTCAGATCTATGGCTGTTAAGTGCATAACTCTATGAAATTTAACAGCTGTTCATCTAAATTGTCCAACCTTGGCACATTTATTTTGTTCATTTCCATCGGATACAATACTAATCATACACTTCCACCAGGCTTTGTAATGACTGAAAGAGGACTGCAGTATTGTAATTGTGAAGGTTCTACAATTTTCCAATTGATCATCCTTTCAGTTTATTTTCTTATCTTACTGCTTCCTTTTTAGACCACAGTGCCACATATGATGAATGACAAAATTGTAGAAAACCTATATATATATATATATGTATATGTATATATTCTGGTTTTCTACGATATCCTCAATTTTTTCTCTATGGGATTTCTTCGTATCTTCTGTTCACTTTGACTCATTCTCTGACCTCATATACCACTTGTGTATCTTGTCTCTGTATATGTTTCCATCTTCAGTTTGTCAGATGTATTTGTACTTGTTTTAGGTCAATTTTCACTTGTGTGATCCATTGTTTTGTTTACTTGACACCCTTGTATGTATGTCAGAATTCTCTCCAAAATGGCTCTGAGCACTATGGTACTTAACTTCTGAGGTCATCAGTCTGTCAGAATTCTACTGGTGAGTTTTATTGGTGAGAGCCTGCTGATACACCCGTATAACTTTAAACTTACTTTTCTGACATCTGCTATTAGGTCTGAGAGCTGGCCTTGGACACAGCCTATTATGCATGACACACACACATACACAAACACACACACTGACAGAAAAGAATCGCAAAACCAAAAACATCAAGAATGAGTTGTTGAGCATGTTTCAACATCTGATATACGAAGTGTATTCGGATTTTGCGCCAGTGGCATGAGAGCAGCGCTAGTAGCGCCAGTATGATGATGCAAATCAGGTTTGCTTTAAATACACACTGTATCGTTCATTAGCTTTAGTTATTTCTGAGATTAGGTATGATTGGTTCATGCTAGTTGAGAATGTCTTTATGGCGACAAAGATGCCACTGTCAACACCTCACTGAGTTCCAACAAGTTTGTGTAACAGGGCTACGAGAATCTCGATGTCCTTGTGCGATACTGCAGAAAGACTTGGTAAGACTGTAGCTACTCTGCATGACTGCTGGCAGCTGTTGTCATGAGAATGTATGGACGCAAGAAAAAGGACCTCTAGATGGCCATGTGGCACTAAAGAGAGGGCAGACCACTGTGTTCGGGGTATGGCTCTTGCGCATCATACTCAATCTACAGCAGCAATTTGAGCAGCAGCTGGCACCACAATAACACAACAAACTATTTCACATTGGTTACTTCAAAGACAGCTCCGAACCAGATACCTTGTAGCGTCCGTTTCACTGACTCCAAACCACCGTCATTTGCGATTTTAGTGGTGTCAAGCGGGAGTTCGCTGTAGGTCGTGTTTTCTGATGAGACATGATTCTGCCTCAGCGCCTGTGATGGCTGTGTGTTGGTTCGAAGGATGCCAGTTGATGGCCTGTAACCAACATGTCTGCATACTAGACACACCGGATCTACACCTGAATTTATGGTCTAGGGTGGGATTTCATATTTTTGTGGTTATCCCACGCATCCTGACAACAAATTTGTGTCATTCTGGTTATTTGACTTGTTGTGCTCCCATTCATGAACAGCATTCCAGGATGTGTTTTCCAGCAGGCTAATGGTCGCCCACACACTGCTGTTGTAACCGATCATGCTCTACACAGTGTCAGCATGTTACCTTGGCCTTCCCAATCGTCAGATCTGTCTCAAATGGAGCTCATAAGGGATATCATCGAATGGCAATTCCAGCATCATCCACAAACAGCATTAACTGTCCCTGTATTGACTTACCTATTGCAACAGGCATAGAGTTCCATCCCACAGGCCGGCCGGAGTGGCCGAGCGGTTCTAGGAGCTACAGTCTGGAATCGCGCGACCTCTGCGGTCGCAGGTTCGAATCCTGCCTAGGGCATGGATGTGTGTGATGTCCTTAGGTTAGTTAGGTTTAAATAGGTCGAAGTTCTAGGGGACTGATGACCTCAGATGTTAAGTCCCATAGTACTCAGAGCCATTTGAACCATTTGAACCATCCCACAGACTGACTTCCTGCACCTGTACAACACAATGCATTTGCATTTGTGTGGTTGCTTTCAACATTCTGGCTCTTAAACCGATTATTAATGTACCAGAATTTCACATTTGCAATGGTTTTTCTCTCTTACGTATGTTAGTTATAGAAATGTATTTCCGAAATTTCATTAATCTACATTGATCATTTGAAGTGTTGTGATTTTCCAGATATATAGGGCAAATTCAAGTGTCATTGCAAGTGAAGAAACACAACCTAGGATGAGATACACACACACACAGATATATATACAGGGTGACAACTATTGAACTATATAAAATAAAATCGTCATAACTTCTGAATGGTTTGCGTTAGGGCTCTCAAACTTCACGGTTGTCACCAGGGCATGATGGGAATTAGTGTGTGAATACAGTTTGGTTAGTGACAAAGCACACTTTCGTTTTGATGGGTTCACCAATAATAAAAATTGGCGCATTTGGCGGACTGAAAATCCTCATTTCGTGATCGAGAAGTCTTCTAACCCTCAACGGATGACTTGTAGTGTACAATGTCCACTCACGAAATAATCGGTGCGATATTCGTTGATGACACAATGACTACCAAACGTTATGTGAAGGTTTGGAAGATGATTTCATCCCCATTACCCAATGTTACCCTGATTTCGACAAGATGTGGTTCATGCAAGACGGAGCTCGACCCCATCGAAGCAGAAGGGTGTTTGATGGCTTGGAGGAGCACTTTGGGGAGAGCATTCTGACTCTGGGGTTCCCAGAGGCCACTGGCATTGGCCTGGATTGGCCGGCATGTTCTCCAGATCTGAACACATGAGAATCCTTTTTGTGGTACTATATTAAAGACAAGGTGTACAGAAATAACCCCAAAAACATACCTGAGCTGAAAACAGCCATCCAGTGGGCCATCGTCAGTATCGATATTCCAATAATTCAGCAGATGATGCAGAGTTTAGCTATTCGTCTGCGCCACATTGTCACCAATGCTGGTAGGTACATCGAACATGTCATAACCGAAATCTAAATATCTCTAGTGAAGTTTACATTTTGAATAAAGCGTGATCACGCCGTAGTTTGTAACTAATTTATGTTTTTTCATATAGTTCAATAATTGTATGTATAAGTGTCCCTTCTGTGAGTCATCAGGCGATGTTTTGGCACATATTTGCAATTTCATTTTTGCAGCATGTAGTTGGAGTCAACTCAAACAAATCCTGCTCATCACATCTTTCACAACATGTCAAATATCAGTGTAAAGCGTCGGTTTGTTTCCCATTACAAGTAAAATAGCTTTTAAATTGGAATTTTTATGTGCTCATTCGATAGAGTGATCCCACGTTAGTCTAGTGCGATATTCATTTTATAGATATTTATTGAGAATGAGAATAAAGCAAGAAGAATTATCATGGCAGCACCAGTCAGCTCAGGCCAGGTCGTACTGTCAGTGCTGGTCTGCTGGTTATGCTTGGTGTTTTAGAGTCCCTTTTAATACACATCGATAATAGAAAATCGCACTAAACTAATTTATTACTGTTCTGTAAAATGGATACAGAAAATGTCTTGTTAAAAATCGTTTTGTTATAACAGGAAGCAAACTGATATTTTCCATCAATGCTGGGTATGACACAAAAGATGTGATGAGTGGGACTTGTTTGGGGCTGACTCTAGCTACACATTGCGAAAATAGAATTGCAGATATCACTCACACACACACACACACACACACACACACACACACACACACACACACACACACACACATATATATATATATATATATATATATATATATACATATGTATGTATATATGCGCATGCTCACACACAAATTAAGGATAATTGCAGACTGTGGTGTCACACAACGTCGCATTACACAAAACTGGCGCTAATAGCATAGACACCTAGGCAACACACTCGAGACAGATCTGTACATCCACGGTTTTGGGGATAACTTCAGAAAACCGTCCCGAAACACATGTGCTACAAAATGCCACTGTTTCCTGCGCATGTGCCCTGACATCAATATGGGATATGATCACCATGCACACTTATAGAGGCCATACAATGGGTTACCGTACTCTGGATCAGGTGGTCTAGCAACTGCTGGGGTATAGCCTCCCATTCTTACACCAGTGCTTGTCGAAGCTCCTGAAGTGTTGTAGGGGTTTGAAGACATGCAGCGATATGTCGACAGAGAGCATCCCAGATGTGCTCGATGGGGTTTCGGTCTGGAGAACAGGCAGGCGACTCCATTCGCCTGATATCTTCTGTTTCAAGGTACTCCTCCACGATGGCAGCTCAGTGGGGCCGTGGGTTATCATCTATCAAGAGAAAGGTGGGTCCCACTGCACCCCTGAAAAGGCGGACATACTGGTGCAAAATGACGTCCCGACACACCTGATCTGTTACAGTTCCTCTGTCAAAGACAAGCGGTAGTGTATGTGCACCAATCATAATCCCACCACATACCATCAAACCACGACCTCCATACAGGTCGCTTTCAAGGACATTAAGGGGTTGGTATCTGGTTCCTGGTTCACACCGAATGAAAACCCGGCAAGAATCACTGTTCAGACTGTACCTGGACTCGTCCGTGAACATAACCTGGAACCACTGTTCCAATGGAAATGGAAATGAGCGTTTGGCGTCATTGGCCAGGAGGCCCCTTACAGGGCAGGTCCGCCCGCCTTGGTGCAGGTCTTATTATATTCGACGCCATATTGGGCGACCTGCGCGCCGGATGGGGATGAAATGATGATGAAGACAACACAACACCCACTCCCTGAGCGGAGAAAATCCCCGACCCAGCTGAGAATCGAACCAGGGCCCATAGGAAGGCAATCCGTCACGCTGACCGCTCAGATACTGGGGCGGACACTGTTCCAATGACCATGTACTGTGCGCTTGATACCAGGCTTTACGGGCTCTCCTGTGACCAGGGGTCAATGGAATGCACCTTGCGGGTCTCCGGGCAAACAAATCATGTGTTTTCAGTCGTCTGTAGACTGAGTGTCTGGAGACAACTGTTCCAGTGGCTGCGGCAATATCTCCAGCAAGACTACCTGCAGTAATCTGTGGCTGTCTGTGGGCACTGATGGTAAGATATCGGTCTTCTTGTGGTGTCGTACACTGTGAACGTCGCATACTGTGGTATCGATAGCAACGATGCCACGGCTTAGGTGTAAGTTATTAAGTTGTCACTACGACAGACACCGGCGACAGCGCCCTCTAGTCAGTGCTGTCCAGCTCTACAAGTCCGCTCCAGATTCTACCCATTTCATCAAGAGCAGACGTCCTGGAAACATTGCTTCAACTTCAGCTCGCTATTGAGACTATGTATCTACATGCAACGGGAATAAAGTTTCGCACCTATGGGCTCTCCAGTTACGAATCTCATTGACTAATAATTAAATGTACTTTCACGTAAAAAGCTGTACCGAGACTCTTACCTTTCCTGCTCCTACTCACTTCCCACATTCGGCCTACCCATTCCGTTTACAGAAGCAGACCCACGCGCCGCCTTGCAGGCGGGATACAAAAGCTTGGCGACGAGGATGGGGTTAAAATTTTTTTTCCTCCTATCATTTCCTTTTTTGCTCTCTACTGCTTTAGCTTTTTTGTGATTTCCCTGTGGGTGTATGACTGCTTCCCTCCTTTCGCTATATAGACTTTCATTTGTGTAAACCATTGGTTCGCCACAGGAATAGGCTTCGCTGTCCGATCTTGTACGTTTTCAGGCTCAGCAAATGACGCAGCGGCTTGCTGCCATAAATGGACTGGTCACACTACAATCTGGAGCTACTTCGGCGCCTCCGACGCCACCGCCTGTAACGATGCCGTCGCCAGTCGCGCCGCCATTTCGTGCCTTCAATCCTGACGTTGAACGCTGGCCAGCAAACATCGCCGAGCTCGAGGCACACTTCGCAGCATACAACATACCAGGTACAGAGCGGCTTGCTTTTTTCATTGCCAACGCGGTTGTTGTGTTGTACCGTGTACTCGTCAAGTTGTTTCCCACCACCTACCCAGAAACTAAAACGTATGACGAAGTGATTGATGCTTTGAACTCCCACTTCCGTGATAGTGTAAATGTGGTAGCTGCACGCTACAAATTCTTTCGCCTCCGGTGTGGCCCTACTCAGTCCAATAAATCTTGGTTAGCGGACCTTCAGGGCCTAACTTCTGATTGTGACTTTAACTTCTCGTGTGGACGCTCGTATGCGGATATAATGATTAAAGACGCTATTGCGCAGAATGTGGCGGATCACCGCATCCGCGAGCAGATCCTCAAACCCGTCTTTGCAGGAAGTAGTGGAGTTGCTAGACAGACAAGATACAGGGTGTCCAGAAAAGGACTCCCTCATTTCAAAATTAAATATCTCGATAACAAAGATCGATAGAGGAATGCAGTAAACGGTATGTTTATTGTGAAAGCTGTAAGAAGTTTATACAGCAGTTTGAAATAATAGTTACAACAGCTGCTAGCAGATGGCGCTGTAATCGCCATACGTAATGCCTAGTATAAATAGTGATCCGAAGGCCAGAGCGATCAGTTCCACTATTGAAACGTGAAAGGAGGTTAGCGTACCGAAGGAAGAGATTAAAACCATGTTCTCCATTGAACAACGCGTTTTTCTGGTGCTAGAGTACTACAGGTTAGAAGAGAGTCCTACCGCAACAAGGCGAAGTTTTCAATCACGATTTAATGTTCCAAAAGGACCCGATGCGAAAACCATTGGTACGCTCTTCGCAAAATATCAACGAACAGGCAGCGTAACTCATGATCTAGTGGGGCATGTTGGCCGCAAGCAAACCGCAGTTACGCCTGAAAATATCGCCACAGTTTCTGGAATTATTCAGCGAAATCCAATGTCATCCGTCAGTAGAATTGCATCTGAGACTGGTTTGAAGCGCTCCAGCACGCAGGAAATACTGAGAAAGAGCCTACACATGTTTCCATTCAAAATTCAAACGCACCAGGACATACCCGTACGAGCTGTGCAACAAAGGGTTGCCTTTGCTAATCAGATGCTCACAATGATTGATAGTGAAGGACTTGATGTTGGCTGCATCTGGTTTACAAATGAAGCACACTTCCACCTGAATGGACACGTGAATAAACAGAACTGGCGATTTTGGAGTTCCGAAAAGCCATATTGGTGTGAAGCGAAACCCCTGTACTCTCCTAAAGTGACTGTGTGGGCTGCAGCATGCAGCAGAGGCATTATTGGCCCTTTTTTCATTCGAGAAACAGTCACTGGTGGACGTTACGTTGCAATTTTGGAACAATTTGTCGCCACACAGCAAGAGTTAGAGGATCGACCAGGTACTGAATGGTTTATGGAAGATGGAGCCCGATCACATCGGACCGAACAAGTGTTTCGCTTTCTTGAGGAATACTTCGGGAATCAACTCATTGCTTTGGAATATCCCAAATTTACTGGTGCAGGCATGGATTGGCCTCCATATTCGCCGGATTTGACTCCCTGTGACCTTTTTTTTTGTGGGGCACAGTGAAAGACATGGTGTACCCGAAGCATTCCACCACGCTGGACGAGCTTGAATCGGCGATCTCTGTGGCATGTGAATCCATTTCGGTTGAGACACTACGAAATGTGGTGGCGAACTTCATTCTTCGTTTGCGCCACATCTGTAGTGCCAATGGTGAACATTTTGAAAACATTGTGATGTGATTATTTACAAAGATTGTTTTCATACGATTATTGCACTTGTGTATGCTGATATGAGCTGTACAGCGTACAGCGCCATCTGTTAGCAGCTTTTGTAACTATTATTTCAAACTGCTGTATAAACTTCTTACAGCTTTCACAATAAACATACCGTTTACTGTATTCCTCTATCGATCTTTGTTTTCGAGATATTTAATTTTGAAAACAGGGAGTCCTTTTCTGGACACCCTGTACATTAGACATGGCTACTTCCGCGTTCGACGTGACCTCGGGTGTGTGTACTGTTAGCGCGGCACAGCACGTGCCCCCCCGCCTGGCCCCAGCACGGCCAGCCACGCCGCACCGCTCGCGCGCAAGTAAACACGTTTCACGCCTGGCACCTAGTCAGAAACTGAAATCATGTCCAAACTACTTTCGTGCCCACCCACGGGACAGTTGCCCATCCCGTCAAGCGCAGTGTCATATTTGTAGTAAGAAAGGACATGTGCAAGCTGTGTGTAGCAAGAGAAACTCTAATTCACAACATGTCTCCAGTTCGTGTGACTCGCGTGGGCGTCACAGCAACGGAAACCGCCGTGATCATGATTCACATCAGCCTATGGACGTTAATGTCATTTATTCAAAGCCTTCTGCTTCACGTGCTTCTACAGCTCGTCACGTGAATCAAGTTTTGTCAGACACTTCCTCTCGCATTCAGCGCGATGCGAGGAAACTTTATGTGACTTTGCACGTTTGTGGACGTTCTGTTCGCGCAGCTGGACACTGGTGCGACTGTTTCTTTACTGAACAGATCGACGTATGACTTACTTCGTGCCGGCCGGTGTGGCCGTATCGTTCTAGGCGCTTCAGTCTGGAACCACGTGACCGCTACAGTCGCAGGTTCGAATCCTGCCTGGGGCAAGGATGTGTGTGGTGTCCTTAGGTTAGTTAGGTTTAAGTAGTTCTAAGTTCTAGGGGACTGATGACCTCAGATGTTAAGTCCCATAGTGCTCAGAGCCATTTGAACTATTTTTGAACTTGCTTCGTCGTTCACATTCCACACTGACTGCATTTATTGGACGGAAATCTCAGTCTTTGGCGTGTGCAGTTTGCAAGCCATGTATGGTGCAACGACACGTACAGTGTTTCCATGTGCTACGAACATTTTTGGCATGGACGCATTTGAACTTTTTGGCCTCGCAGTTCAGGACAACGTACTTTCATCAGCGCTAGTGACCATGCAGACAGTGTTGCCGCATTATGCGATGATTTTGCTGAACTTTTTTATGATGGCCTTGGTTGTGCCACGGACTATGCAGCGCATGTTGTAGTTAAAGACAATGCCATGCCTGTTTTCCAGTGTGCACGCCCGGTACTGCACGCACTGCGCGACGCCTAGCTTCTGAACTTCAGCATTTGCAAGACAGTGGTGTAATTGAACCTGTTTCTGCTTCCCCATGGGCTTCGCCTATAGAGAGTGTGAAGAAATCAAACGGTCGCCTCCGTATTTGAGCTGACTTTAAGTCTACATTAAATCCCCAGACAGTGGTAGCTACATTTCCCTTACCCCGTCCTGAAGACGTTTTTGATCATCTTGACGCGGGAAAACTCTTTTCCACGATTGACTTGCGGGGCGCATACTTCCAGATACTGCTCGACGAACAGTCGCAGCGCTATACTGTGATCAACACCCACCTTGGCTTGTTCAACTTCCGCCGCTTTCCGTTCGGTTTTGCTTCGGCTCCTGCTATTTTTCAATTTTACTTGCAGCAGTTGTGTGCCACCGTCCCTGGTTGTTCCAACTATCTGGACAACATAGTTGTATCAGGTCGCACCCCTGACGAACATTTGTAGATTTGCGTGCCTTATTTACTCTACTTTTACAGGCAGGACTAAAGTGTAACAGAGACAAGTACAAATCTTTTCAAACTGAGATTCAGTATTTAGGTCATACGGTTAATGGACAGGGTATCCACCCCTCGCCATCACATCTCAATGCGATCAGAGACTTGCCAGCGCCCAGGAACTTGAAAGAACTTCAGTCCGTGCTGGGCAAAATTACATATTATATTCGGTTTATACCAAATGCAGCGCAGATTGCAGCGCCATTGCATCGCCTTCGGCGTAAGAACGTTCCTTTTGTTTGGTCTTCGGAATTTGACGCTGATTTCCACAAGCTCAAATCTGTTTTGCTGAGTGATCGCTGTTTGATTCCTTTCGATCCCTCCAAACCAGTTGTTTTGGCTGTCGATCCATCTTCGCACGGCATCGGCGCGGTTCTCGCGCACCGCATTAATTCTGTCGATCGCCCGAACGCTTTTGCCTCTAAGTTGCTCAATTCTGCCCAGCAAAACTATTCTCAAATCGAGAAAGAAGCTTTAGCTATTGTATATGGAGTGACTAAGTTTCATGATTTTTTGTACGGTCGAAAGTTCTATTTGGTCACCGACCATAAGCCTTTGAAGTCGTTGTTCCACCCGTCAAAGCCAGTTCCGGCCCGTACTGCACAAAAGTTGCAACGTTGGTCTTTGTTATTGTCTAACTACAATTGCGAAATTTTGTTTCGGCCTACGGCCCAGCATGGCAATGCTGATGGTTTGTCTCGTCTGCCTATCAGTCCTGACGAAGTGTTTGATTCTTCCGAACTGTCCTGCATATTTATTGATTCGCTTAGCTGATGGTTTTCCAGTGGATTTTTGTCGCATTGCTTCCGGGACAGCCGCCGATGCTTCTTTGTAGATTCTTTTGCAGATTCTTTTGCAGTTTATTCGTACTCAATGGCTTCCATCTGCTATGCAGACTCGAGATCCACTTGTTTGACGTTACTTAACCAACGTCACAACTTGTCTGTACACCTCGGTGTTATCTTGTTACGAACAGACAATGATCAGTCTCGTGTGGTTGTACCTTGTTCGTTGGAGTCGCAAATCCTCTGATTGCTGCATGCTGGTCATTGGGGTATATTGCGGATGAAGCAATTAGCATGTCGTCACTGCACTTGGGTCGGCATTCATAATCGCATTGAGAATTTGCTTGCTAACTGTCGCTCCTGCGCGGGGCATCAATCCGCTTCCCACCAGCGCTTCTTTGCATGGCTGACTCCTACTGCGCCTTGGCAGCGCGTTCATATTGATTTTGCGGGTCCTTTCTGGGACACCCGCTGGTTGATCGTTATTGATGCGTACAGTAACTTTCCTTTTTTTGTACCTATGACATGTTCTGAGACATCGAGGGATCGCCAGTTTAGTATTGGAGGGCAGCGTGGATGGTAAAAATCGTAGAGGGAGACCAAGAGATGAATACACTAAGCAGATTCAAAAGGATGTAGGCTGCAGTAAGTACTGGGAGATGAAGAAGCTTGCACAGGATAGAGTAGCATGGAGAGCTGCATCAAGCCAGTCTCAGGACTGAAGACCACAACAACAACAATGTCTTCTACTACATCTGCCAGTACTGTTCGGGCTTTGACGTCTATTTTTTGCATTGAGGACCTTCCTGAAGCTATTGTCTCCGATAATGGCCCCCAATTCGTGTCCTCAGAGTTTGAAGCGTTCTGTGCTGCTCATGGCATTCGACATCTGACCTCAGCCGCGTTCCACCCCCCCAGTCGAACGTCGAGGCTGAACGCTTTGTGCGTACGTTTAAGTCGCAGATGAGCAAGTTGCACGCCACGCACTCTCGCGAGCACGCGCTCAGGACCTTCTTTGCTTCATATCGCTCTCAGCCGTGCGGCACCCGTTCCCCAGCGGAAATGCTACATGGCCGCTCCCGCCACCTCGCGCTCCCGCTGCTTCACCTCGTTCTGGCTTGGCACCGCATGATTTGGTATTATCGGGTTTTCTCTGGCAGGCAACGCTGGGAGCAGGGACGCATTCTTCGCCAGCTTGGCCGCGCTTTATTTATCATTTTTGGTCCCTCCGGCACTGCCAAGCGACACCGGAACCAGATTCGTTTGTGCTGTCCTCGGTTTTCTGACGCTCTTTGTTTTCTGGCAGAATTGGAGGCTTCCGCCGCCTCAGCCCACGACTCCACCGACAGCGCCTCCGCCGCTCGAGCCTCCACGGGCGCCCCTGCCGTCGTCGCCGCTGCCAGTCCGGTCACCTGCAGCAGACGGACTCCTCTCTCGGCCGCCACGGCCCCACCTCCAGCCGCCGCCGCAGCCGCTGTGTTCCTCCGCGGTGGCAAAACCGATGGACGCTGAGGCTGACACCCTACTGCCGCCGCCGCCGCCCACGGAGGTCTTTGCTCCGCCTCCTCATCTGAGCATCCCCAGTGGCGGTGCGCGGCCTAGTCAGGTTTTCCATGGAGCCTTTTCCTCGACCCCTCGCGAGCAATTCGGGGTAGCAGGCGGACAGCGCGCCCTGGCAGTTCTGATGTCTGCCCCCTCTGGTGCGCCGCCCCTGGGTCCCTCCACGCACCGTCGGAAGCCATACTCAACAATGGTGCATCATTTCAGGGGGGAGGGATGTGGTATCGATAGGAACAATGCCACGGCTTAGGTGCAAAGTATTAAATTGGCATTATGACAGGCACCGACGACAGCGCCCTCTAGTCAGTGCTGTCCGATTCTATTAGCTCCGCTCCAGATTCTGCCCATTTCATCAAGAACAGACGGCCTAAAAACATTGCTTCAACCTCAGCTTGCTATTGAGACTATGTATCAACTTATGACGGGAATACAGTTTTGCACCTACGGGCTCTACAGTGTAAAGTTACATATCTCATTGACTAATAATTAAATGTACTTTCACGTAAAAAGCTGTACCGAGAATCTTACCTTACCTGCTCCTACTCACTTCCCACATTCAGTCTACCCATTCCATTTACAGGTGCAGACCCACGCGCCGCCTTGCAGGCGGGATACAAAAGCTTGGCGACGAGGATGGGATTAAAATTTTTTTCCTCCTATCATTTCCTTTTTTGCTCTCTACTGCTTTAGCTTTTTTGTGATTTCCCTGTGGGTGTATGTCTGCTTCCCTCCTTTCGCTATATAGACTTTCATTTGTGTAAACCATTGGTTCGCCACAGGAACATGCTTCGCTGTCCGATCTTGTACGTTTTCAGGCTCAGCAAATGACGCAGCGGCTTGCTGCCATAAATGGACTGGTCACACTACAATCTGGAGCTTCTTCGGCGCCTCCGACGCCACCGCCTGTAACAATACCGTCGCCAGTCGCGCCGCCATTTCGTGCCTTCAAACCTGACCTGAATGCTGGCCAGAAAACATCGCCCAGCTCGAGGCACATTTCGCAGCATACAACATACCAGGTACAGAGCGGCTTGATTTTTTCATTGCCATCGGGGGTGTTGTGTTGTACCGTCTGCTCGTCAAGTTGTTTCCCGTCACCAATCATAATCCCACCCCACACCATCAAACCACGACCTCCATACAGGTCCCTTTCAAGGACATTAAGGGGTTGGTATCTGGTTCCTGGTTCACACCAAATGAAAACCCGGCAAGAATCACTGTTGAGACTATACCTGGACTCGTCCATGAACATAACCTGGAGCCTCTGTTCCAATGACCAAGTACTGTGCTCTTGACACCAGGCTTTACGGGCTCTCCTGTGAGCAGGGGTCAGTGGAATGCACCTTGCAGGTCTCTGGGCAAACAAATCATGTCTTTTCAGTCGTCTGTAGACTGTGTGTCTGGAGACAAGTGTTCCAGTGGCTGCAGTAATGTCTCGAGCAAGACTACCTGCAGTAATCTGTGGTCGTCTGTGGGCACTGATGGTAAGATAACGATCGGTCTTCTTATGGTGTTTTACACTGTGGACGTCACATACTGTGGTATCGATAGCAACGACGCCACGGCTTAGGTGTAAGTTATTAAGTTGTCACTACGACAGACACCGGCGACATAGCCCTCTAGTCAGTGCTGTCCGGCTCTACAAGCTCCGCTCCAGATTCTGCCAATTTCATCAAGAGCAGACGGCCTGGAAATATTGCTTCAACCTCAGCTTGCTATTGAGACTATGTATCTACTTACGACGGGAATACAGTTTCGCACCTATGGACTCTTCAGTGTAAAGTTACGTATCTCATTGACTAACAATTAAATGAACTTTCACGTAAAAAGCTGTACTGAGAATCTTACTTCACCTGCTACTACTCACTTATAACTTTCGCCCTACCCATTCCGTTTACAGAAGCAGACCCACGTGCCGCCTTACAGGCGGGATACAAAACGTACTGTAACGCCTGGACACGTTTCCTGTCTGCTGGAGTCGTTGCCATAATCTTGAGTTCACACTTTGTGGCACACGGAGGGCCTGTGCTACGACCTGCTGTGTTTAGCCAGCCTGCAGTCACCCTAGTATTCTACCCCTCATAACGTCATCAATATATGCTCTTTGAGCCATTTTCAACACACAGTCGCCATTAGCACGTCTGAAAACTTCTGCACACTTACTAGCTGCACCGTACTCTGATATTCACCAACACACCTCTGCGTATTTGGACTGCTGCCAGCAGCACCGTGCAACTGCCGCTAGTCAAATGCACCAGATGGTCATACCCCGAGGTGATTTAAACCCACAAACCGCCCACCAGAGCGTTTTTTCACTATGTATCAGCATTATCTTTAATTTATGAGCATGAGTGTATATATATGTGTGTGTTTTCCATGTTTGACTGCACCTCGACTTGTCTTGCATCTCTTCCCCAGCAATGATACTTGAATTTGGCCAAAGTTCCATCAGCCTAAAGGTCGATTCACACTTGATATGAATGGACCATGACATCACCATCACTTCAGGGTATGTATAGACTGAATGTCACATCCCATCATTTTGCTTGCCATGGTGGGATACAAAACGGGGCACGGAATATCTCCAATGTATGAGTATGCTGGAAGGGTGCCTCAGATGAAACCAAGAGGGGTCCTGCTATGAAAAGAAATTGCACCCTAGACCATCAGTCTTAGTTGTCAGACTGCGTGGCAGGTGACTGTCAGCTAGGTATCCTACCACTGTCAGGGGCACTTCCAGATATGTCTTTGGTCTAGAGTCTCATTAATTAGACTAGAGTAGTCTACAGTGATGAGTCCTACTTCGAATTGATCCCGATGACCAGTGAAGACGTGTTTGGAGATGCCTCAGGGAGTGGTGGGAGTGGTGGGATCAGGAGTGACGGTTTGGGTGGCATTTATTTTCAGAGCAGAACCCCTTTGGTTGTCATCCTTACAGCACAGAGCTTCGTCGACGATATTGTATGCCCTGTTTTGTTGCCCTTCATAGCAAGCCATCCTGAGGTTACATTTCAGCAAGATAATGCCCAGCCACACAGGACAAACGTTTCTACTGCTTCTCTTCATGCTCATCAACTTGCTTGACCAGCAAGGTTGACAGATCTCTCACCAATATAGAACGTCTGGAGCATTATGGGCGGAGACCTCCAAAGAATTCGGGATTCTGACGATCTAACGCGCCAATTGGACAGAATTTCGCATGATATCACCCAGGAGGACATCCAAAAACTCTATCAATCAATATCAAGCCGAGAATCTGCTTACATAAAGACCAGACGTGGACCAGTACATTTATGAGTTGTTCAATTTGGGAAGCTCTTTCTCCTGAATAAATCAACCCATTTTTTCCTAAATCATAGCCATTGTTTGCACATGTGCATCACATCTACCGATTTTCGCCCCATTCGGACAATTTCTTCTTGGTATGCCTTCTTTTTTATTCTTTTTAGAGTGTACTTGCTAAGAAGTGGCCCTCTAGGTTACAGTAAGTAATTTCATCAGATTTTCACCCATGCTCGGTTAACACTAACACATGAAGTGAATATTCATTTACAAAGAGCTGCAACACATTAAGCTTATTTCTAAGTTACTGTGTATTTAGATTCATAAGTGCATAAGTTTTGTGTCATTTTTTGTTGGTCATTGGATTGTCTTCCATTATAAAGCACTGAACTGGTTCACTTGCGTACGTATTGGGTCCAGGCGTCAAGGGAGAGTTTATTTCTCTTTGGCCATGGTGAGTTTCTGGAGCTCCAACTTATATTCTGTCCGCCCAGCTATCATAAGAGATGCTGAAATGCCTGCCATCTCTGTACAAAATGCTGATGTGTCTGCCATCTCTGGTGTTACAGAAACTGGAACTGTATAGTCTACAACATTTGACTTAGTAAGTGTTACTGAAGAGTGTGTGGAATGTAAGGACTTTGTTCTCCAGTGTTACCTCCAGTTGATCTGTCACCTTCATACTATTCATAATACTTTTTATCTTAATTATTTGTTTGTAAGGTCGCCTTTCTTGAAGTTTCTTGATGAAATGGACCTGCTAAGCAGGACCACAAAAATCTTGTGATTGGTCTTTTGACTATACTTTTGCTGTAGACTGATCTTCTTATACCTTTGCTCATCACTTACCTGTCGACATCACTATGGTTGTACCACTTGGTCACTTTCATCTGGATACTTCCATTTAAGTGATATTGCAGGTTATAGTTGCTTCGTTGCAGAGATTTCAACCATAGTTATTGCCATTTCTTCTTTTCCCTGTAGCATTTATGGAGTCCGTGAGAAGTATACCAGTCTATGTTCTTAGGGACTCTTAAAAATTGAGTGTCTTGGTAAGTTTCCATAATTTTGGCTGTTTTTCTGTTTGTTCCCATGGTTTCATCTCTGATGCAATACGAGTTTTAAGCATCATAACTGTAGGGTATCCCAACTGTGGTTACATTTGTGTGTTGACAGTTCATTAATGTTGATATTAGAGCATCTATAGTTTTGCCTTTTTGGCTACATCATTTGTTCCTTCTCAGTTGACAGCAGTAGTTTCCCCTCAACAACGTCACCGTCAGAACTTTGTTTCTGAGAAACTTTGATGGCAACGTGAATGCAGTCCCGTTTTCGACTTGTGTGAATGCTACCATTTGAAATGCACTGTGGAATTTTTTGGCACGGCGTGACGTGATGTGGCGACTAGCTTGAATTGGCCTTAAAAATTTTTCACGGTTTGAACAAAACTGTTATAAAAAGGAATACATTTCAAGTAATAATGTAACTTATAGTGGTATGCATAAATTTAACTTTATAATATAAAAACAAAGTGTAAACATACTAATACCCAGATATAACCTAATTTAAAACACATGTAGTCTCTATTGTGATAACATATTGTGTGACTCAAAATATCCGTATGATATTGCGTTTCTTACCTTGTCTTATATTACAATTGCATTCAAAATACAGAACGTACTGTAGGAAACCAAAATAAAAATGAAATCAATTAAAACTTTATCTGGAGCAAAGATGGGTGTGAGAGCAAAAGCTTTTTGTTTAGTTTCAGCATCCCGGTAAATTGTAGGTACTTAGAGGAAGCACAAGTGGTTTACAGCAAATCGTAGTTAATTATTAATGCAATGTTCTTATCTTGTCCGCCCTTATAACCGAAGGTTCTCGTGGTTCACTTCACACCAAACGAGGGGCGTAAGAAGTTATGAAATAGAAACAGTTAGAATGACTGAAGTCGCTGGGAGTGGTCCTAAACCGACGACATAAGGTAGCTAAAGCATTTTGTGTATTTAATATAGGTGGGCTCACATATTTCAGGAAACTTCGACGCAAACAATCGAGAGAATATTCGATAGTATAATCAGTAGCAGAGATGACGATTGTAGAAATGTGTTTCGCGGCTAGTGTTATCAATGGTGTGTTCAAAATGCGCTGAAGTATGCAGTAAAAAATAACTGGTGAAACTTTATGGCCGTAGGAAGGAAGTTGTAATTTATGGTCTGAACTGTTTAGGATGTAATAAAAGCTTTATATGACATAGAACGATCGTGAATTTATTGGTGCCAGAAGCCGTAATTTAATTTGGTGTAATGTTCTACAACAGTGTCGGGTGAGAAAGGTAATTCGATTCTGTAAGTTTTAAATTTATTGGTAACCTACGCGCGTGACCTTATTAAAATTGATTTGTATCCAGTGTTGTAACACGTGATTTTATGTGTTGAGATGCGCAAACAAATGTGCGCACTACCAGTAATGTTTGGATTAGTTCATTGCGGTGCGCGGAGGATAGGACGCAGTGTTGTATTTGTGTTGAGTGGACGGTATAGAATTTATGCTTGATTCGAGCATGAGGTGTAAAAATTTATTTTTAATTAATTTGTTGGAAAATTGTAATTGTGAACCTTACGTACGCAGCAACGAAGTGGATGCAGCGATGTAGCTGAAGACTGTCAAAAGGACAAGCCGGCGTTTGTTTATTGAGCGATGGATGTTTCTGTTAAGGTTAGTTGTCCCTATCAGGGACTTCACTACAGAATCCAAACGGTGTGAGAAAATGTATTCTATCACATCGTACGTGTATTTTATATTGCAGATTTGAGGGAAACAAAATGGTTCATCCTTTTAATGTTATACATCATTGTAATGTATGTAGCAGATTAAATGACAGTTTTAGCGAATAACAGAAACGCATGTGAGTATATATTGAAAATTAATGCAATGTCAAGAACTTCTAATTACTGCTGGTATTTGATCTGGTTGGTGTGCCGAATTTTGCGTCAGATGAGAGAATGTGTCGAGTGCTGTTAATTTGTTTGTGTACCATGGTTAAAGCATCTAAACGATATTTGTTATTCGTTACTGTATAAACATACACCGTGTTACCGCGGCAATTGATGGTGAGGCAATCTTCATAGGTAAAGCTAGAGAATTTCGCCTCCTTGAAAAGTACCATTCAGTTTATTTGCCAGGAGAGCAGAGAGGCTTAAAAAGAATTCTGAGTTTTGGTAGTTTTCAGTAATCTAATAATGATTGCAGAATTGCTATAGACCTACTCGTTACACTCCTATATGGATGTGCAGTGGTAAAATTTCAACTGCTTTAGATTACTCTTCCTCATTTATCTAAGGAGTAGGCTACATAGTTACAATACTTAAATTGTTTTAATCATTAATATCTGTCCCTCCCCCTCACTTCCCAGAATAGATTGTGATTAAAGCCATTTAGGCCTAAATGAATTAGATGTTGTTTGAATCTGAGCTGTTACATTGTAGTCCTGAAGTTATTTTGACTTTGGTAGATTATGGAAGAGAAAATCCCCTGGGTGAGTAGGCCATGTCATACTCATCTTAAAGTGTCAAGGATTCTTCTGCAGCCTTTCTCAGGAGTATTCTGGTATATCTAGGAAACTGAAATCTTTTGGCTGTCAGTGTCAGATTTACTTACAAAATATGGTTTTTTTGTGCTTTTTTTATGTTTTAGCTTATGCTGGTAACTAACAGTGGTACATTTATGATTATTTCCTCCTAAATTTGCAGTTTATGTTTAGATCATGGATCGTGTGTAAATAGCATGTTTTGCTGTTTCTCGAATTTCCACAGAAATTTCCTACAGCTGAACTGAAGTGCCTTTGAAAGATGTGTTGTTCAAAAACCTTGATAAGCTTCATTGCTGTTACCACAGTGTTATAACATGTTTTATACAAATTTCGGGTCGACAGAAGCGTCCGATCCAACGCGTCGGCTTTGACCTGTGACGTAAGGGTGTTGTCGTGTGTGACGTCATGACGGCGCGGAGTTTGCTTTGAGTGTGGCTGTCTCCAGTTCTGTTTTATCTTATTTTATTTACTTTTCTGATCTTCGTTCTATCTCGTGAGATTTTTTTTTTAAATTTAAAAACACTTATTACCTATTTTAATTATCTGTTTCCTCGAATTTCTGTTTTAGTTTATTATATTTATCTTTCTGATCTGTTCGTTCTGTCCCGTGAGATTTTTTTTTTTTTTTTTTTAAAAAGACAAAAAACACTAATCGGCTACTGAAGCATCTTTATCTTCTATGGGTTGCAGGGGTTACGAGCCCTGGGGAGGTGGGTGGGTATTCATGCATGGCTGTCTTGACTTACACGTTGTAGCTACGCAAGGCGTCTAAATTTGTTTATATTTAGTTTGCCCCCCACCCAAAACACCCCATTTCCCGCGCTTGCCCCGTTAGTGTCATGAGGCTTCTTGTGGAAAGTGTGTGTGTTTGTTTTTGTTTCCGCCATATTTGTGACGTCATGGATCAAAGCAGGCGGGTGGGATCGGACGCTTCCGTATTTCCCAAATTTCATATGGACACAAAAAAGGGAGGGCACTGAAGTGACCAAAATGTGGTTGTCTTGGATCATTGTTTACCCAGAATATTGCTTCAGAAATGATTGTAAAATGGAAGATATGCCTAAATTGAAGATGGGGATGGTAATCTCAGCACTATAACTTCAGGAAATGGGATACGCAGTGCAATCACTAACTTTTGATCTACTACCCAGTTCTCCATAGAAATTGTGGGTTGACCGAAGTGTACGATCCCACCTGTTGGTTTTGACCCATGACATAAGGCTGCTTTGTGTGCACATGACACAAGGGTCATTATCACTGGCTGAATTAAGTAAATGATATTTTATATCATGGTTTAGGAGGAGATTCAGTTGAGCATTTTCACAGAAACTCCTAAATTTGATATTTTATGTTAATTTGTAACTAGAATTAGCACTGTAATATGGTAATGTAAAGTCATTTACTGTATTTGCAATGCACTTCTTTGAGTTCTTTCCACATCCCAGTGACCACTCTTCATAGAACCAATGGAAAGTAATGTAAATTCAAGAGCCTATTTTCCCTAATTCTGTTCCGTCTGACATTCATCCCAATGGTGGGTCATTCCGTGTCAATTGAGCTAAAAAAAGGGGGGGGGGATTTTCTCTTCACCATCTCAGATATTGGAAAAACCTAGCTCGTTAGTTCACTTTACAGAGATACGGTATGCGTACCAAATTTTAGCATGTGATATTTCTGCTTTCTTTTCCACATTTTACAGTTAGAAAATTTTGATTTTTTGACATAGTGATGGTGCAAAATTACAGTTGCTAAATATAAATATAAATAATAATTCAAACAGTGGAAAGTTCAGAATGGAATAACAACAGTATGGAGAAGATAAGATTGCTACTCACCACTTAGAGAAGGCATAGAGTTGTAGACAGGCACAATAAACAGGACTGTTAAACTACTTAAGCTTTTCGACAAAGTCCCTCTCCTGAAATAGAAAAAGGCACATGTGCAACACTAAATACCACATAAAGGGATGGGATAATGGCCAAGATATTTTTACAAAATAAATTTGAAGGCATGGACTATCAAATGAAAAACTAAAATTTTGGGATTTTTGTTCTTTTGTGATTTTTTCCTATAGAACCAATTATTTACAACTTTTTTCTGTTCTTAGTCTTACTGCCCATCTTAATAAATAATATTTTATTTAACACCCAAGGAAAAAAGAGGTAATGTAAATTATGTAGTCCCAGAGAAAGTGCAAATGTTTTAGTTTTCTGGGTTATGAAATATTTAAATACTACTTTCAGTGAAGCAGGGTACTCACCTTTGAAATTCAAGGATCTTAATGAAAACTGTAAAAAGGGGTGTATAAAAGTTAAATTTTTAAAGTCAGGAGAAGATGTAAAAAAGAAAATAATTGCTTTAGACATTGAAGTGTCAGAAAATATTAGCTTTGGGAATACTTCAGAAGAGAAAGCTATGTATATGGACTTGATGCTTGATAACGTTCGGAACAATTTACACCAAGCTACGCAGAAGACGAGCATAGGTTGCTGAGTATACAGACATTATTACTTCACAAAATACAATAGTTTGTATATTTTTAAGTTTCTGATTATACAATTCAGCAAAGATTGGACCTGTACTTCATCATTTATGGCAGTACAGCAGGTAATAGTGTTGTAGCCAATACTGAATGCTTTGCCCACTTCACTTTGATTTGCTTTGTGTTGTGTAGTGCACACTCTTTTCTGCTTCTGAAATTAGTGAAGAACCTACTCCAGGTCCAGAGCTACTCCTACCACCTCAAAAAGGATCTGCAGACCCTCTGACCATATGTTAGCTGTATTTCATATCTCTCACGTCTCGTACGTTCCAGTGCCCTCAACCTCACATGTACCATTGTGTCATGGATACAGTTACTGCAGAAGGTTGCTCTTGAGGCCACAAATGTGTCAAAACAGAGAGCAGACATGGTTGTTCTGTGGATAAGCTTATACTTGCAGTGATTAGAAAATATCGTCATATGTTAGGTCCTTCAACGAGTAACATGATTAGATAAGGAGTAAAATAGTGATTGATTCCAACTGTGAGTCATTTTGTGAAGTGTAGCATTTACATTTCTCAACATTTAAAACAAGTAGGTAATCTTTGCACGACTTTGAAATCTTGTCAAGATCTGCCTCACTCCTCCCCGCAACCCTCGAGCAGGTGCCTATGTGTAATGTGCGACAGTCACAATCTACTGTTCCAGTGTTGTTTTGCAATTGTAAGCCTTTACCTGTTGCTTCATTGGAGCTTCAGCTAACACAATGGTAAGTTGTATTGTCAAACATTCAAGTAAGCAGCAATAATATAAAATAAGCTGTGAGCTAGGTGAGAAATAATTTACGATCTGTGCATGATAATGACACCTATTCTGAGCTAGCAGCATAATCCCACACTGAGGCAGTTATCTGCAACAAAATTAGCAATCAAATAACTGGTTGGTGGCAATGTATTGCAGTTGCACTGTTTAATGCTTTCAGTGGGTCATTGGTGTACGGTGACACTTGTATGAGGCAGCAGAGTGATGTGATGGAGGTTTATTTAATTATTGTTTAAGTAAACAGTGATTTAGCTTTTATAATGTGTTTATTTTATTGTTCTTTATCTAAGATTAAATTGTAATTTTGCTCATGCATGTTTATCTTTGTTACATGAAGACCGCTATTAGTTATTGCTGTTGTTGTTGTTTTATTCATCTATCACATTTACAAGGATATTGGATGTCTTATGCTGCTACAGTAAAAAAATTAATGAATAAGTACAATCATTTAAATTACTGCAGATTAGTTTTTGACAAGAATAGGACAGCCAGTTGGCCATGACCTTATAGTTGACACCAATCCAGCATTTGCCTGAATTACTTTAGAGAAACCAAGGAAAATTAAACAATGGGTACTGGATGGAGACTGCAGCCTCCATCCTCCCAGAAATGAGTCTAGTCTGTTTAAAACAGCGTAACTTCGTATGTTTGACCCTTAGTGTAAAGGATTGTTTTGCAAAGATGTTATTGGGTTGTGTGTGCATGACCAATGCCCTCCCCTCCCACCCTCTGTCCAGCTGAAACATTGGTCGGGATGACCCTGAGCTGTAGCATAATATGAGTTGTAGGAAGGTCGAAAGGTGATAATTTGTCTGAGAGTTGGCGAAGCCATTGATTGTGAATGTGAAGTAAAGGTTGTGTTAACAGATTGGTATGGAGTGTATTTTGATGTTCATTGTTGTGCCATATTCCCGGTATTCTCACAGACGTGGTAAGATGGCAAACTAAGAATTTAGTCATGTTCGGTACATGGATAACTATACGTCTAAATAGGACTGCCAGATAGCACTGTCCTAACTCTAACTTTCTTCAGAAATTCAGGTTTGAAGGCTCAACGGTGTGTTCCCAGTCATTATTTGGGCACCAGTTTCCCTTTTCAGAGACTACCTACTCAGTGAAGGGTTGACCTACAGACCTCAATTTTTTTATGCCTCGAATATGTGGGTCACTAAATTGATATAATATGTAAGAAGATTTCTTAAGAAAAATGCACTTTTTCAATGTTGTGCTTTAAATTTTTTGCTGAAATGTTTATGTATCTAGTAGCAATCTTTGGTGCAAATAAAAATATCCTCAGTCACTTTATTCATTGACAAAGAATAAAATGAAAATGCCACTTACAAATACCATCCACATTTGCCACTACAGGGAATTGGTAAACAAGACCAATGTGTAGTCCTTGAGATATCTGTGGTTGACCTGTAAACAATTATCAATCATTTTTTGTAGTATGTATGTTGTATTTCACTGTTAAACGTCTTTTCAGTGAGAAGAATTTCAAGAGACTGCTTGGATGCTCAAATGTGGTGATTATATCTTTATTCTGTTACTATAAATTAAACGGACAAATTCGGTGAAAAAAAAAAATGGAAATATTCAAGCAGCAATAAGAGACAACAACTTTTTACATACATAGCAGTATATATAGATATATAAACATTGTGCAAAGAACAGTTTCATAAACAAATGAAAATATAAAAAGGAAATTATGTTTTTAAAATTCTTCCATCTTGCATGTAGGCTAACTTTGTTTGCCTTGACATCTTGATCCAAAAACAAAATGAGTTCACTTAAAGGCAAGATATGCAGTTTTTTCTGAGCACTTAGTGTCAAGTTTATACAACTGTGCACCATGACTTTGTAGTCATGGGACCTCTACATTAGTATAACATTGGAGAAAGGAGCCCAAACAGCATCTTTCCTATTCTGCTATCAAAGGAATTCTGATTCACCAGGAGACATGTAGTTAAACTCAGCATCTTTAAATTCATGTGATACCTCGAACTTGTGTCCTATGTATCAGTTTTTATCGTATCTGAAAGCAATGTACAGCCTGACTTGCAGCTGTTCCCGTGAAGTATTCATGACCTGCCATTGCAACAATACTCTCATTTGCATCGGGTGAGTCTTCATTAAAAAGGCGTTAGTCGCAATGACTAGAAATGCATAGTGCAATAGTGTTACTGGAACTGTCCTCATTGTACTGTACCTGTGTTCAAAGAAACCTTCATACAATTTGCTCTGCTACGAAGAAATGAAAAACATAATGCCCTGTATTTTGTGGAGTGCCCATGTGAACAGTGCAACCTTTTTGCCCATGTAATAGAGCCCCTCACTCAGAAATTGTAGAGTTCAACTTGCATTGAATGGATTGATGTCTTATCAGTTCCTCAACATTCGTGGAGCACTGTCAGTGTAGCATATACTGTTGGAGTCACAGAGTAAATGATACATGTAGCAAGAAAAGTTTGGCTGTAATGTTTTAATTGTTTCTCTTGTACTCTAGAGTGATTAAAAGATGTTACCTGAAATTGTGAAATGACATAGTGATGTTTTACGAAGACGACAATTTTTAAGACTTTGTGCAAGGTAGGAAAGAGTGTTTCTGCCATAGCAAATAACAAGAAGATTCTCATACAGAAAAGACTGACTTTAGTTAATCTGAAAGACTTGTACCCAAGATACTGTATGAAATACAGGGGGTTAAACAAATTCTATGAAGGTTTCTTGGAACCCGGGTCAGTACAATGAAGGCTGTTCCAGGAACATTATCACACCATGTATTTATAGTTATTGTTACTAACCTGTTTCTAATTATGGGACTTTAAACAGCTGCAAATGGGAGCACTGTTGCTATGGAAGGTTATGAAAATGTTTGTGGGAACACCTGGAAGTCGAAAGTGTGCGATACTACTAGGAGACACAATATTCTTGCACTACACCATCAAGGGGGCTTTTGTGAGCTCTCCCCATCTTCTTACATTCTTTACTGTCTAAGCAGTTTTTTAGAATCCAAGTTGGTGGCGCACTGTCAAGTCAATTGGAGCAGGAGAATGGTGTCCCTTGGGCAGTGTTTTAAGTGTTACCCTCTTTGGTTCAAAGGGCTCTGAGCACTATGGGACTTAACATCTATTGTCATCAGTCCCCTAGAACTTAGAACTACTTAAACCTAACTAACCTAAGGACAGCACACAACACCCAGCCATCACGAGGCAGAGAAAATCCCTGACCCCGCCGGGAATCGAACCCGGGTGTGGGAAGCGAGAACGCTACCGCACGACCACGAGATGCGGGCTTACCCTCTTTGTCATAGCTATAAACTGTAAGGAGTCCTTTACAGTGCTCCCTATTTGTGGACAATTTTGCTGTTTTCTGTTCCTCCTCCAGTGTTGGAACAGTGAGCCCATCAGTTGCAACTTAAATTGCAGAGGCTAGAGGAGTGGGATGCAAAGACGAGTTTTCAGTTTTGTGCAGATTATTGGATTATTGTGTGCGTGCGTGCGTGCATTTTAATCATTCTCTTGATATTTTTAATGTATCTGACTTGGATATGAGGACACCATTCTACAATTTAGAGACTCAGTGAGGTTTCTGGGCCTTATTTTTTGCTCCAAATTGTTGTGGTTGCTACCCCTGAGAGACCTGAAATCCAGAACCCTCAAGGCACTGAACGTCATCAAGTGTCTTAGCCACAGATTGTGGGGAGCGGACAGGGTGAGTCAGCTCCAGTTTTATAGGGCTTTCATGTTTTCGCAGCTGGACTATGGATGCACAGTGTATTGATAGGTGAGACCACCTTATTTGAAGATCATTGTTGCTGTCCATCATGAGGGGATTTGGCTGACCACGGTTGCTTGTAGGACGAATCCCATGCCTGCATACTATACTGTTGCTCGTCCTCTTCCGGAACGCCTTTTCTACAACCATACATGAGCTGCAATGCCATTTGGGATCCACGTGCAGCATGGGCTGCAGTCATTCAGTGTGGAACAAGTACAACCCAACTCCAGGGTTTTAACCATCCGCCGCCCTGGTTAATGTGGAGGATCAGAATACTTTTTGATTTGGTGCAGTACAGCTTCTGTTTTTAATACGGTATTTTCTGACATTTTAAATGAGCACCACAACTATGTAGCTGTCCTTACAAATAGTCTAAACAGGGGCCATCAGTTGGTCACCCTTTGTCTTCCCACGATTGTGTCCTCTAGGTCCGACTGCCTCAAGACTTTACTGTCTTCAATGCAGAATTATATGCAATCTTGCAGGCACTGGAGCAGATGAGACATTCTTCCAGTGCTAAATTTCTTGTCTGTTCCAATTCTCTGAGTGCCCTTCAGTCTCTGACATTTCTACCCAGTAGATAAAGTAATCCAGAATCCAGGCTGTCTTCCTCCAACTACAACTACTGGGGAAGGTGGTGTCTTTCTGCTGGGTACTAGGGCACATGCGTATTGTGGGGGATGAAAGGGTGTATCTAGCAGCCAGGGAGGTGTGTTGTGATTTTAAGCTATTTCAGCATGCCACCCACCTGCATGCTCGTAAACTGACAAAACGTCCAGGAGAGCGGTATGCTGACCACAAACCCCTGCATATCCTCATCCAGTGAAGTCTGTGGGCTGAGGATGCCATGGCGACCAGTCGGTACCGTTGGTCCTTTTCAGATGGTGCTAGTTTAGTTATCCACCTACATGCTATAGCCTCACTGTTGAGCTCAAGAGTCTTGCATTGGTGGGAGGATGGACAGATGAAAAAACTCCGTCTAGCAGAGACCACAATGTGATAGTGGCCATGTCAATGGTACGAGATGCTCCTTAATCGTGTTTACATGGACCACAGCTCCATAACACATGGCTTCTTGCTCTGGTGAGAGGACCCTCCAGTGTGTGATGCTTGTGGTGTACAGATCACTGTGTGCAACATTTTATTGGTCTTTGTGTTATTTTCTGACCAGCGGCCGCAATAGGCTTGCTGATAGTTCAAACCAATATCATTAGTGTTTTAATGTTTTGTGAGTTGTCTGACATTTTTCCAAAGATTGAATGGCTTACCCATATTTTTGAAGTAGTCAGCCAATCACATTTGCCTATGCCTTTCTTTTAGCTCCTTTGTTATTTTACTTGTGTTTTAATCTCATGCATAGCTTATTTTACTCTTTCTTCATTGTTTTAGTGCACATGAGAGAGGGAGAGTGAGTGAGTGGAGGATAGAACAATTTTCACAATTTTAGCCACATTCGTTTATTTTAATGAGTTTAAGGCTGCTGTTCGTTGTTCGGTGCCCTTGAGTTAAAAAAAAACACACACACACAAAGTTGAGCTGTTTGTGGCTTTCAAATACAACGAAAACTGGTATATAGTACACATTTCCCGGGTATCACATGAATTTAGAGATGTTGCCTCCTGCTGAATCACACTCCCTTTCATGGCATTATAGAAAAGATGCTGCCTAGGCCCCCTACTCCAATGTTGTATGTTAAGTGGATGTCCCAGCATCATACAGTCACAGTGCAAGATTGTGTAAACCGGACAGTAGGTCCTCTCACCTTTAAGTGAAATTGTTTGGTGTTTGGATTAAGAGGTCGAGGGAAACAAAGTTTTTGCAAGATTTAATTTTTCCTTTATATTTTAACTTGCTTATGAATACGTTCCTTGCAGAATGTTTGTATCTGTATATACTGGTATATATGTAAAAAGTTATTAATGTTTCTCATTAATGCTTGAATCCTTCCTTCCTTTGTTTCGTTGAAAAGACATTTAACAGTGAAATGCAACATGTACATTATCAAAAATTATTGATAACTGTTTCCAACTCCCACCTAATCACATTTCTGACCTACATGTCAATCACAAATATTTTAGGAACAGTTTTTATGGAATACGTATGGTTTTTATTTCAGAATTCACTGTTATTTTGATTGTGGATGGTACGTGTAAGTGTCATTTTTATTTTATTTTTTGCCAATGAATAAAGTGAGTTAGGATATTTTTCTTTGCACCTAAGGTTGCTACCAGATATGTCAACTTTTCAGCGAAAATTGAAATTGATATTCCACTGTCTACATACTACCCCACGACTTTGAAGTTTGTCAAATTTGATTTTTTTCCTCAATAGAGCCTTCTTTTAGTGAAGATCAGAAATACTATTGGCAACGCCAAAAGCTTTTTATTATTATTTATACTTAGTACTAGGAGTAAAGACTTAACGGGCACAAGCTGAGGTCTGTACTGTTTCCCTGTGCATAGTTGCAATCTTTTAAAAAAATCACAGATTTAAAGTGCAGAATGGAAAAAGTGCATTTTTCATAAAAAATGTGAAGGATGTATGCTTCTTCTTATACATCAGCTTAATGGCCTACATGCTAAGTGCATAAAAAAATTGAGGCCTGCAGGTCAATTGAGTAATACGTCTCTGAAAAAGGGGAAATTGCTACCTGACTAATAACCAGGTACTCACCCTTGAGCCTTCAAACCTAAATTTCTCAAAAAATGTAGAGCTAGGGTGGTGCTATTTGGCAGTTTTACTGTTAAAACATGAAGGTATACATGTACGAAATATGACTAATTTCTAAAAGAGTCGCCTTAGGATCTACCAAGCTGTGTTACTAATTACATTGGAATAGCACATCTAAATAAAGTGTTCAAGGCATTCCCTATAATGAGTTGAAGAAGAAAAAAGTGTGTTTAAGGTTTGTCACGCGCACCTCAACACTTGAACAGAAATGTCAATATGTGGACAACCACTGTGACTCGGTTGAAATGCAAAACACAGACAGCAAAATCATTGTGGATGACAAGACTTTGTACATAAGTGTGAACGTACCACGGACTGATGAAAGTGCGGAAATTCAACGAAAGATCAGGGCTTTGTTGACATCAGCAAGATTCAAGCATCTGTGATGTGCAAGTTGAACATCATCTAAAAAGAATACTTCCCTGACAGTTTCTTGTGGTTCTGTGAATGTACTGTAATCATTTAGGCGGAGACTGTGTTGAGTACCTGGAGCTTAAAAATGACCATCTTAACTTTTCTATAGTTTTTATTTATCTTCTCTTTTGAGATTATGGGATATATAATGCACAAACAGTGGAAACTGCAAAGTTGTACACTAGGGACTTTCATCAAAGTTTTTCATTAATGTTAAAAGCTAGTTCTACATTGTTCCTTCATTTTACATTACTAGCCACCAGGCTTGATACAAGTACACATTCTTTTGTGATGTAACATTACACATACATTTAGCTGAAATCAGCACCTTGGTGACGGGTGATCAGTTTCCATCTTTTGTACCACTACATTTGTGTACGCCTATCTGAGCTGTGATCCAGTTCCAAATAACGTCATCATGAACAGATTGTTAATCTCTAATTGTCCTGCTAGAATCGGCTTGGAAGTTGATCACTTATTTGAAGCAAAAAATTACTTTAAACACTTTTCTTGTATTGATATTGTGATACAGTTGCGGAAAGTATGCTACCTTTCAGAACTTTGTTCCTTCCCAGAGAGGGAAGGTAAGATAGGTCACAGGTGCCTGGAAAAAGTTTGTCTCCCCTTGTCCTCATAACACTTTCACCTGTCTCATCCTGGGCTCCGAATGACCTCCCTTATTAACCCTCCACAACCTGTCCTGACATCATCCTGTAAACTTTTATCTGTGTCTATTGGCAGCACTAAAAATTTCCCTCACTGAACATTCACTGGTCAGCAACTTTATCTCACAATTTTATACACTTTTGAAATGAATATTGCTCTTGAAATAATTTATTTAAAAGAAATGGCATCTTCATTCCTAGTACTGGCACTTCCTAAAATATTTTGGAACTCTGTGAATTGTATTATTATAGGTGAGAGCTATTTGTGGTTTTGTCATTTCCACTTTTCTTTACATCTATGTGCATGCCCTACCATTCACTCTCAAGTGAAATGTAGTAAATCCCCAGTTCTGTAAAGAATCAAACATCCAAGTATAAAGCAACTTAAGATTACTTATGTTAACTGAATCTTCCATTGGTTCTTGGTAGAACAATGTCTGAAGATGGCCTTCGAAGCTGAAAACCTATTGACACAGTAAAAGTAATTGTCAGTAGATGGCCTTGTAAGCCGGAAACCGGTAACACTGTAAAAATAGTACTGTAGAACAAAAGCAAACCAGCATTTTTCATTTATTTAGATTACTTTACAGATCAGTTAATGTTGTAAATATGTGGCATTAATTTAGTAAGGGAGATGGAGTTTAGAGAAGGTGTGAAATTAGGTTTAAGCTTGTTGCAAATTGCCGAGTGATATCATTATCCAACACTGGATGAATACAGTCTATAATTCGCATGAGCTGGGAGTTATGCTGTCTCAAGGCTTATACACATTTTCTAACAGCAATACTCTCTGTACTGTGTTAAACCTTTCGCATAAGATTATATCTTTTAATCGGTAGATCATGACAGCCTTTTCAATTCAGTCAGAAATTATACGAAATTAAAAGTCAATGCCCAAACACCATATTATATAGGGTTAAAAATTTGCAATAAAATAAAAGGCAGAAATTATCTAATATGGGGTTAGGTTCACTGAGAAAGATTACTCTGTAACCATCTGTTGGGAAAGTGTCACTAATCTTTGAGGACAATTTTACAGTTTGAGCAAGGAAATTATACATTTACTTTCGTATACTGAAAAGTGTAGTATGTAATTGTTTAGCAATATCTCAGAAGTTTGCATGAAACAATGTAAACATCCTGATATTCTCAAATATATCAAATCAACAATGATTTGAAATTGTATGTTGTGGGATGAATAAATCTATTTGCGTATCTTAAAAATAAAATTTTTGTTGCCCCTGGAAGAACTTAAGCAGCCTGTAACTGTGACTGTGGACCATTAGCCATGAATCATGTTAGTCAGTTAATAATATAGATTCCTAGAGTCATCACTTGCGATTGGTTCCTGAATCTTTAAAGTCAGCTTTTATAGGATCGTTTGCATCCATCTTTAAGTGCCCACCAGTAGTCAATTATCCCTGCCACCACTCATGCCACCCTTCTTTGTGCATATTTAATATTCCCTGTTGGTCCTATATGAGCCTCACATACATGAGAAATATTCTAGAGTGAGTCATACTGTGTCATAAGCAATGGCATTTCCCTAATATTCTACTAGTCATCTAAAGTCTGCTGTTTGTTTTACCTGTTACTAGACTTGTGTGATATATTCACTTTATTGCCTACAAATTGTTAAACCAAGGCATTTTTATGGGTTGATAGATTCGAATTGTGACTTGTTGATATTACAGTTTTTAAGGTATTTTGTTCAGGATAGGGGTGGTATGGTTTGGAATTGTGAAGGGTGAGCAGGTGATAAATACTAATAGTCATAGTCCAGTTAATTGCATATACGTTTATTCTTCCAATGATATGAATATACACACATGTGATAAAGGCCCTGGCAGTCTACCAACTTCAACCTGTTGTAGACATCACTGGTGGCGACAATAGCACACAGATCACAGACAGCTTTGATTCCACATGGACACCTTTTATTCAATGCCAGAGGTTTCACATGGAGTCAGCTGATGCTGGAATGTGCATAGTGATTGCTGCAAGTCAAGCACTTGGGGGCACCATATTCCCATGGTCTTTTAAGGTCCTGAAGATACTACAGTTTTTCATTATGTGAAGTGAAGTGTAAAATTTTATAATTTTGAATATTTAAGGGAAGTTCCCAAACTTTGTACCATTTTTGAAATCTTGTCAGTGTTTGGATATTTTTGCAGCTTTATTCAGACAATACTCAATTATGGATAATTGCATAGTCTGTGAAAAGTCTGAAGTTAACACCATGCAGTCCGGCGACACAACAGTGGTGTCGTGTGCGAAATAGCACTCAGCGGCCGGCGACACCATAGTGTTGTCGTGTGCATAGTATCTTGCAGTGGCTGGCAACAGCACTTTAGTATCTTTTGCTTTCTGTTGGTGTTTTGTTTAGCTAACAAATAAATTACACATGTCAACAAGTTTTTTGTTTTTATAAGTACTTGTGTCCTTTCATCACGGCAGACGAAAGAGATCATATGATTATTTGCATTGAATGCGCGGACGTCTCGTCTGACGTTCCGGATGACTTGGCTGATTAGAAAGAAGACATTGGATATCAAAGAAATAAAAGTGAAGCAGAATCGTTGGAAGATAGTGAAATACGTCCAAGAAGAATTCGATGAACTCTGCAGTTGCCAACTGACTCGGATGAATCAGACGAAGAAGATGATTTGCCGAAGACGAGTAATAAATTTGACGGAAGGATCTCCGGGTCAAAACATGTTTCCCAAAGACACGCAGAGCATTGAGGATATCATAGAATTATATATTGGGAACGATCTATTTGAATATATTAGCAAAGAAACCAACAGTACTACAGTCAAAATTGCAACAGAAGGAAACTGGATTTAAAAAAAAAAAATTACCAAATTTCTCGCTACGAGACAAACTTAGAAAATGGTTTGGGCTTGCTATCATTATGGGAATTGCAAAAAAAAAAGAAGGGGGGGGGGTCAAGGATCGATGATCATTGGACAGCGAATCTGATGATAGACACACCAATATTTCCGATATTTTGCAAAACAGTGCCCTGCAACCGATTCAGACAATTGTTGTCGGAAAAATGTAAAAACGATAACAACAATAAACCAGATAATGCTGACCAGCTTTTCAAAGTGCAATTGGTAATTGATTATTTTTCCAAAAAAGTTTAAAGAGATTCTTAATCCAACTCAAAACATGTCAATTGATGAAGGAACAGTACTGTGGTGAGGACGGTTAAATTTTAAAGTTTACAATTTGTTGAAATTACAAAATATGGCATACTCATTCAGATGCTGCATGATTCAAGTATGGGATACATTTCCACATTCAAGATATATTCTGGCACTGGACAGCTTTTAACAAAAACAGTGATGGAACTATTGACGCCTTCTTATGGAAAATGGCATCACCTCTATACAGATGATTATGATAACAGTGTAGAAATTACAGAGAAGGTACTTGAAAAGAAAATTCGAGTTTGTGGAACGATACAGCAAAATAGAGGATTTCCGGAAAAATTAAAGTGTGCAAAAGTCAATGTGTTTAAAGCTTGTCGTCAACAGAAAGGTGAAGTAGTCGCACAGGTGTGGAGAGCTTCAAGAGCTAAAATGATAAGAATGATCTCTACAATACATTATGCTGCTTTGACTGACACTCAAAGACAATGTAGAAAATCCAATTACACTATAAAAAACCCTGAAAATATATTAAACTACAACAAATACATGAAAGGAGTGGATCGGGCAGACTAATATTTGAGTTATTACTCTATATAAAGAAAAACTAGAAAATGGTCAAAAATGGTTTGCATATACCTCTTTAATTGCGCATTATTTAATGCTTTCCGTACATGTCAATATTTCAATACAGAACACAGAGTCTCCAATTTCACGAGATTTATTGAGTGTGTGTGATTCATGGATCAAAGACCATGTACCTGCTTCTGAGCAAAACTTGGAGGTTGCCACTACATCGCGTACATCTCATGGTCCAGTTGACACTTTCTGGTCACATAAAGCAACACAACCTAATACTTATTTCTGAAATGAATAAACGAAAATGAAGAAACTGTCATGTGTGTTCCAAAAACAAAAAAGAACGACAACAAACTTAATCTGCAAGTCTTGTGGAGTTGGGTTACATCTTGGAGACTGTTTTGCTGTGTATCATATGAAAGAGAAATACTAAGTACCAAAGACAATGCAAATAAACAAATATATGAAACAAACAAATTTTTAATTTATTTACATATGTATATCTTCGAAATTTCATTTAAGTAGGAGAACAGGGTTGAGAACTTATGAGAACTAACAATGAGATTAGTAAAACTTAACAGTTTAATATCAATGTCAAGAACAGCCGACGACAAGCCAAGTAATCCGAATTAGCACTACCGGTGCCAAGTGAGTAAATTTGCACGAGACAAGCTATTTCTGCAAATGATGATAACTCTTCTTCTGTGATAAAGTGCTGCTTTCTCCCTACCACAGAACATTTCTATTGTTTCGTTGTTGATAGGAGCTGATCAGCACAGTTGCTCTCTTAGATTAGGTGTTCACAGGGATACAGGGCAGTGCAGAATAGGACAGCCAGGTTGGCCAATTTGAGAAAAGGCAGAGAAGCACAATGCAGACCAGTGTCCTGCAGAGGGATGCAGTGTCAGGTGCAGTAAATTCTCGTGAAAGATTGAGTGTCTGCTGATGGTGGTGATGCAATTTCCTTGTTATGCAATTGATGACAGCTGCTAAATCTGCATTTATTAACAATTACAAAAATTGTTTTCACCTGTAATTACAGTAACAGTAACCCAAACTACATATTTGCAATTGATGCATAATCAGTGACTCAATTTAACAACGGAAATGTATTTGCAAATCCATGCCAGTCACCATGGATTACCAAAACATTGATTATTTGATATCCGTTACGAGTTTTCTTCCGTGACCTAATGAAAGGTATGGACAAAGGAAATCGGGTATACACAGAATTTTTTGAGTTCCAAAAAGCAGAATTTTTTGAGTTCCAAAAAGCAGAATTTTTTGAGTTTCAAAAAGCATTTTACTTGATAGCTCACAAACGTTTACTAGAAAACAGAGATTATGTAGGTTACCAAACAAATTTGTGGTTGGGTTGAAGATTTCAGGGTAACTTTCCTGATTGAAGAGCGGCCTGTCCAATATACTTTTATCACATGCAATTATTATTTTTCATCCCTTGTTTCAATAGTACTTTTAGAGCCTCAATTTTACCAGTTCTACATACTACCTCCAGTTGATCAGATTTCTGGCTGATTTCTCTAAATCGAAAGGGACTGATGACCTCCCTGTTTAGCCTCGTTAACTCCTGAATCAGTCAATAAGCCCTGCACATTGAGATGCAGGTAGAGTTCACTCATGTCAATATGGCCTCTATGTGGAAGCACATTCTAGTTCTTAGTCTGGGCGTATATGTTGCAATGGGCGGTCACCTCAGTTTTCTGTCGCCTGTAGAGCTGTGAACTTTATCCTTTATGAATGAAATAGTCCTTATCCACTTTGGCATGGGCAGTGACCAACTCGGAGCACTTTGGAAACAAAGGTGTGCGGGTATTGAGTGCTCTGCAATCTTTCCCGAGTGGTTTTGAAGAAACTGTTCAGTACCCTGGATTCCTGAGCTGGAGACTGCTAAGCACCACCAGTCCCCTGTTACTGTAACCCCCCTGCATGCTTCAGCGACCACTGTGCTTCACGGCGGTGAACTGTTGTGTGTTTTGGAGAACAGGGGCTTTGGCTTCACCACAGGGATCGCTAGGAAGGTATACAGCCTTTTAAAATAAATCTCAACTTCAAAGTGTGCCATGTGCTGAAGATGAGAATGGCTCTTGAGATAAGTCTCTAGCAGGCAACCTCTGGTGCACCTGCCATTCCTCAGTTGTATAAGGCTTGCTCAGGCATGCAGGGCTCTGCCTGGGTAAACATTTGTTTCCCTAGTGCCTCATGGGACCCCTATGGAAAGATCTTGTCAAAGAGAGCTCGGTTGGTCAGTCCTCCTGAGAACAAGTTTCAGAATCATAGTAACATGACATTGGTGTGCCATAACACTTTCATTGTAATCAAGAGAATGGAGAGAATCTTTGGGAAGGTCTCGCCTTTCTATATTCTCAAGGCATTGGAGGGTATTGCTGGGTCCATAAAAAGTGGCAAACAACATCATAGTGGAACACTTTTAGTTGAAACTGTTAAGTCAAACCAAGTATCTAAGCTTCTGGGATGCTTAGATGAGAATGGTGACTAACCAGTTGAGGCTGAGTTGAGTAAAGGTGCAGTTACTTGCTCTGATATAAAGGAGGTGGATCCTGCAGAGTTACATGAAGAATGGAAAAATATAATTGTCCTGGAAGTGCTGAACTATATGAGGAGAGTCAATGGCACATTGGAAAAATCTGCAACATTTTTTCTAACATTCAGTATTCCAGAATTACCTGAACACATCCTTGCAGGTTATGTCCGTCTGAAGGTTCACCTATTTGTTTCTAACCCAGTGTGATGCTGCAAATGTCAGAGATTTAGCCACACCACTATGGGATGCAATGGGAGGGAATGTGTGGAAATTCAGGCAATTTTTATACACTTAATCCAAAATGTATAAACTGCTCCAGGGATCACCCATTATGGAGCAGAAAGTGTGAGGTTTGCAACGAGAAAAAGAAAATTCCAGAGTCCCGAGATGTATACCCTATGCTGAAGCTAAAAAATCATTTAAAGCAATGGGATCTCTGGTCTTTGCTACTTCTTTTGCATTGGCCCTAAGAAGCTAATCGCCAACTAGGATGGTTCCATACAAACTCAGACCCCAGCTACACCTGAACCAGAAATAATTTAGAAATTGTCAGCGATGGGCTTACCACCTAAGCCACATACTGTTGCCCACCATCAGAAGCCTACTAAACCATCCCCTCTACCCAACCAACTCCTCCTGTAAGTAAGGAAAAAAGTTCTTCAAAAAGTAGTTCAGCTCTTCAGGAAATGGACTTTTAACTGTAGGAAATGGCTTAGAAAAAAAAAGAAAAATTGGTTCAAATGGCTCTGAGCACTATGGGACTTAACATCGGAGGTCATCAGTCCCCTAGAACTTAGAACTACTTAAACCTAACTAACCGAAGGACATCACACACATCCATGCCCGAGGCAGGATTCGAACCTGCGACTGTAGCGGCAGCGCGGTTCCATGCTGAAGTGCCTAGAACCACTCGGCCACTCTGGCCGGCAAACGGCTAATATTTCCCCTGACCTCCTGGGTAAATAACCTCTTCCGTGGGAGAAATAAAAGACCAACCATCACTAATCAATGGCTCCCACAGGGACTGATGCGTTGCAGTGGAATTTAAATGGTTACGGATCACATTTGGAGGAATTAAAATGCCTCGTCTAGGAGAAACCATTCTGCATCTGCTTACAAGAAACTCATTTTAGTCACAGGCACACCTGCATTATGGGGTTACCACCCATTCAGGAAGTATGATATTACTGGAGACTGGACTAAAGGTGCAGCGGCTGTTTTCATTGATGACAGATGCCACTCCTGTCCTGTCCCCCTTACCATGGCCATAAAAGCAGTTGCTATGAAAGTTCTACCACCATTTAACATTACACTTTGTTCTCTGTATCTTCCACCTTGTGATGCTTTGAATGCAGATGCAAAGACAGAACTCCTCCAGGCACTCCCATGCCCATTCCTCCTTGTGGGGGACTTCAGTGCACACAATGTGCTGTGGGTCTTAGCTACCACTTGCTCCAGGGGTCGAATGATTGAGCGACTTGTCCATTTAGAAAATATCTATGCTTTGAACTCGGGTCAGATGACACAATTTTCCACAGCTACAGCATCTTTTTGAGCCATTGACATTTGTTTTTGCTCCCCAACTACTGTGGACTCAGTTTAGTGGGAAGTGGCTGTAGATTTACATTCTAGTGACCACTTCCCAGTGTGGATCCATCTGCCAACTTGGACGGTGGTCCACAAAATACCATGAACATGGATGATACGAAGGTAAAGTTGGCTGCAGTACAGTCGACAGGCTATTTTTGAACAAAAGGATTGTGCACAGAAGACGGTGGCCCATATCAGTTGTTAGCTCCAACGGGCTGCTGCAGATTTCATTCCCCGGTGTAGTAACCAGCTCAGACGAAGGCCTGTGATGATGACTGTCACTCTGCGGAACTTCAAACACCATCCAACTACAGAAAACCTTCATGCCTTAAGATCTGCTAGAGCACATGCAAGGTGAGTGGTAAAAGAATGGAAGAGGGATTTGTTGAAGGAATTCACAACTTCCATTAATCTGTCAACTTCTACTGCGCAAGTTTGTGAATCAACATTGCGGATGTCAGGCAAAGGCAGTACACATCCCCTTACAGCCATGTCAAGAAATGGGGCCTTGATGGACATGCCTGAAGATATGATTCAAGTATTAGCTGAAAACTTTTTGCAGTCACTGCATCATCCAGACAAGCTCCTGCATTTCAGGTGTTCCATAGGCTTGCGGAGATGAGGAAGCTCTATTTCTTCTCGCATAATGAGGAAGTATACAACCTTCTATTCTCCGTGTGGGTACTGGAATCAGCTCTGTCCGTGGCCAGACACACTGCTGCAGGACCTGATGAGATTCATTATGCCATGCTTTGCACTGAAGCGAAAGAACAACTCCTCTCTTGTTTCAGTCTGGTTTGGTTTGATGAACAGTATCCCATGACTTGAAAGGAGGCAATTTAATTCCATTAGGGAAACCAGGCAAGGGACCATAACATGCCTAACAGTTACCAGAGTGGAACCCTTACCAGTTGTAAGGGTACAGCTTTTGAACACATGGTCAGCCACTGCCACCTCTGTCTGCTCGAATCCCGAGATCACCTCAGCCGCTCCCAGTGCAGTTTCAGATGCTTCTGTTCCACCCTTGACAACTTAATTCTACTGGGGACAATGATACAGGGGCCCTTTTTATGCCGAAACCCTTTGGTTTGTCTGTTTCTTGACCTCGAAGAAGCATACGACACTACTTGGAGGTACAACGCCATTTGCCATCATCATGAATGGGGACTACGTGGACATCTGCCACTTATTATCCAATCCTTTCTTGAGGACCAGTGTTTTCGATATCACATTGATGGTGCCTTGTGTGACAGCTACGTTCCAAAGTATGGGATTCCCCCCAAGGCAGTTTACTCAGTGTCACATTGCTTTCCATTGCTACCAATGGCATTTCCTCCACAGTCAGGAGCCCAATCAAATGCTCTTTGTTTGTGGATGACTTCACAATCTTTTACTCTTCTTTTGAAGAGGCAGCTACAGCTGACCATTAGGAGGCTGGAAAACTGGGCCAGGACAACTGGTTTTGTCTTCTCACCAGAGAAGACTACATGTGTCAGTTTTAACCAACCAGTGCTCACAATGGGGCACAACATTTTATGTTTCAGGAAACTGTGTGTTTCTTGGGTTTATTATTTGACTTACAATTAACTTGGCTCCAGACCTGTAAGCAAAGGGGTTCCAATCATTGAATATTTTGAAATGCCTTACTAGCAGAAAGCATGGGTAGCTGACAAGGTCCACCTCCTGCCCTTATATATGGACAATTCCGTGTCAAATCAACAAGTGCTACAACCTGACCCTCTCGGATTTTTTTGAAATTAAGTATCCATATAGTACTCATAAATCATGACACAAATTATTTTTTTCACATTTTTCTGACAAAAAGTTCCCGAGTAATGGACCTTCAAAAATTAAAAGATGACAAATTTTTGACTCGTGGAACAATGTTGTTTTCTTTACAACTCTTGTTCTAATTAAGCTAGAACAAGTAAACTTACTTTTAAAGAGCTTTTATATGATACCAAACATCTTTAGTTTAATATATATATACACAAACTGTTAAAAAAATTGTTGAATTTACTGAATTTTGAAAAACTGTATTTTTAAAATTCTCAAAAGAAATACATGTGAAAGATACACATTACATCTACATATTCTGAAAGTTTAAACTTGGGATGAGCATAGGATCACCATCAAAAGCAAAAGATATTAGGCCTACTTCTCACCAGCTGTATGTTGTTGTAAAATGTGGAAATTAAAAATAACTTATAGTTGACAAAGAACATATGTTTTATGCTTCTGTAAATAATAAATACAAAATGAAAACTTAAAAAAATAAATAAAAAAGCGCAGAAAGATGAATACCTGAGATCAGACCTAAATTCAGTTAGTAATTACTATTATTTACAAATAGGCGTCCTATTAGTGCACTTCTTCATACTTCGAACTAATCAGTCTGTTGCACATCAACATTTCTGCACTGGATTACTTATGTTCGCCCTGTAACAGTTTGAGGGTTCATGATTGTCACTACTTCCTTACTGCTTATGGAAAGAATGTCTGGATGACTCGGAAATGCAAAAGATGACGACGGTCCATGTGGATGTAAGAAACTAACTGTGATTTCATCCTTCTGATTTTTTTCCAAGTACACAGGTTAACCACCAGTGTCCATTATAATCACAAGCAACATATCCTTTTATGTCTTTGAACGGTATTGTGTCACTGTCAGAAACTGTCACCAGTTCAATTTTACTATCATGAGAGTTTGAATACACTTTTGTTATTATTTTGTCCTTGCTAAAAGGAATAAATGTGTGAAGTTTTTGTGTCCCTACAATTTTGCAGCATTTCTCAAATCTCTCCATAAGTTTCATTTCTTCATTTTTGTGATCTTCTTTAGTAGGATACTTGGAAGTTCATTCCTTCTTTGTTATCCTTGGCAAACATATAAAGTTGTTTTGGTGTCATAATTTGATCACTTTATGGCCGTTGTAGACTTGCTAGAGCTGCAAGTCGTTTAACTGTTACACCAACACCATCACTAGCTCCCTTCCCATGCGAGGTGGCTGAAAAATGCCATTCAGCTTCAGTTTGGAAATCTTCTTCATGATGGCACAGGTTGATAAAGTTCTCCTATTTTTATAATGAGTTGCTGCTCCATCAGAGAAATAATATATTTTTCTTGGTTGTCTACCGAATTTAACATTCAGGAAGTCCATCAAGTAAGATTGGAACAAATGCACAGCAACAGTGTCATGTGTTAGGCATTCTGATATGATTATAAGACTTGTGTGCTCGAGTTTGTTCCCATCCTTGTAATAAGTAACAATGGAATGAATCGTTGCTTGCATGTTTGTCCAGTGATAGTCTTGAACTTTGTCCTGGATGACAAAGGAGTAATTCTCAGAAAAGTCACAGATCGCTAAGACCTTGCCTCCTTTAAGTTCATTTCTCAGTCTCTTTTGGAAGGTTGATTGTTGACTAGCAACAAATGAATGTCGTGTACGCGATTTTAATTTATCAAAAAAAACAATCAACAAAGTTGTGAGATGATTTTATGATTGTTTCTGGAAATGTGGGATCAACGGAAACACATTGCTGATAAGTTATATTATGAATGTCATTAGTATTCAACAAATCTTGTAAATATGACTTAAATGTTTCTGGGCCAGGGCAGAATTTACATTCACCAAAATGACAGCAGGTAATAACCGATTACATACAACTCTTGCAATGCAGTCTTTGTAAGTTTTTATTGGATTATCTTCATCCTTTGTCAGCTGAAGAATGTTACGTCCAGTCAGCATGAGTTTGAAGTTTTGGTGGGTAGTACATACACAGACACTATGTGTACCACAACTTCCAGCTAAAACACAATTTTTGGGACGTAGGTCTGCAAACTTCAAAAATCCAATGTGGAGCTCTGGATGGTTGTCTTTAAAGTTCGCGTAAATTTCTTTCAAATTACTTAAAACTAGCCATTTTTGTACTTGCAGTTTTTCTCCGTTATCTCTCACAAGCACAAAATCTTTTTTCCCAGGCATTGCCCTGCTCACCTCATCAGAACAATAAAAGTTTCTAACAAAATCAACAGTTGTTTGATCAAGAGTCTTGCCAGGTTTTGGGTTTGGTGAAGACAAAATTCCCTTGGCTTTCACCAAATCTTTTAGTTTTCGAGCCATGTAATTTTTTACGTAAAATTTATCTTGAAGCATCTTAACACTCCAGCTTTTAGGTAAAATAGTAAGAATTTCCATCTGTTTACTTTGAGATGCACATGTACGAAATTTATCTTTTAGCTGACTGATCATCTCAGATTCTGCACCATCATGTACCTCTTCTTCTTTTTCGGAAGGAAGCAATAATACCTTTGTTTGAATTGTTGAAGTTAATTTAATTAGTTTTTCCTTAGGATATTTTGTTTCACACAGTCTTTTCTTCTTAATTGGCGAGTCACCAACGGACTGCAAAGCACCAACGGACTGCGAAGAAGCATTCAACCTTTCTAAGGCCTCACTTGCTGCAATGTCTTGTGTGTCACTATCACATAAAACCTTTTCACTTTCTTGTATCACCACGGAATACAGTAGATCGTCATTATTTTTGGTGCTAGACTTATCACAAATTTCTACTCGTGCAATTTTTTTTACGGCAGTTGTCACACACTTTTTGATTTAAAGTTAAGAGAGGTTTTCTTGCTATCATCCATTGTGAAACAGGCTGTAAGTTTTTCTTATGGTTATTGTGGCCCTTTTCATTAATTGGATTACAGCACAAAGCTGGAATTTTAGGCATTTTATATTTATCAAGTGAACAAACTAATTTTAAAAAATACTTCAGAAGTTGAATGTCCCAGCTTTCTATATTCAATACTACACAATATTATTTCTCTATTCTTTCACTTCATGTAAAAAAATATTTCATTATGTTAATAGGATGCAAACATGGAACTGGTTGTAGGCATACAGACGTATAGACTCATGTGAGGTTAGTACAAAAGTACCTTTAAGCTACATTCAAAACACATTTCAGAGTTAATCACATAATTTCACTACAGCTGCCTCACAACAAAAGAATGTGTGGGTCACTTTCAACAATAGGTGAAAATTGCTGACAATATTAACCAGAGATAAAATTGCAGATAGTAACACCAAAGAATCATTTTATATAAAATCTTTAAAATGAGAGATAGATTCATTTTTTTCTTTTTCTTCCCATTGTTTTACAGATATTAATAAATGGTTAGCACTAAAGTTTAATAAGCAGTTATTCGTTTCAAAAGTACAATTTTTGGACCATGTAACAAAATCTAACACTGTAATATTTTCATGTGTAGCAAAATAATAGAAATTCATCTACCTGACTGTGATTTCGGAGAATCGTGGTAAACATAAAATTGCTTTTGATAGCGATCCCATGCTCATCCCAATTTGAAACTTTCTGAATATGTAGATGTAAAGTGAATCTTTCACATATATTTTTTTGAGTATTTTAAAAGTATTTTAAAAATACAGTTTTTCAACAATGTTGATTCTATAAACTGTGTGTGTGTGTGTGTGTGTGTGTGTGTGTGTGTGTACTAATGATGTTTGGTATCATATAAAAGCTCTTTAAAAGAGCTTTCCAATGAAGTAAATTTTATTGTTCTAGCTTAATTAGAACACGAGTTATAAAGAAAACAACATTGTTCCGCGAGTCAAAAATTTGTCTTTTTTTTTTTTTTTTTTTTTTTTTTTTTTTTTTTTTTTTTTTTTTTCAATTTTTGAAAGTCCATTACTCGGTAACTTTTTATCAGAAAAATGTGAAAAAATTAATTTGTGGTACTATTTATGAGTACTATAGGCATACTTAATGTCATTTCAATCCAAGAGGGTAAGGTTGAAATGATGGTTTCACTTACTGATTTGACGTGGAATGACCCATATATGGCATTTTTGTGATCATGTTTAGATTATGGCAGCATGGTCTATGAATCACTCTGTATTTCCTACCTCGAGATGTTAGACCCTTTACACCATGAGAGCATAGAGATATTGACTGGAGCCTTTCGGTCCAATCCATTTCAGAATTTGTGTGCAGAGGCTGATGAACCACTATTCATTGGATCGATGGACACTGAAAATCTCAGCGTCACCTAAGTCATTGGCATTTAATGCAGTGCTCCAACCCAACTTTGAACAGCTGTTCAGGAATTGGCCCCATGCGACCAAGTCATTTGGGATACGTGCTACCGACTGTCTAAAGAATCAGGACCTATCAGTCCTCCAAATACACAACCAAGGTTGGAACGCTTTGGCACTTTGATGTTTTCAGAGGCCCAAAATGATTTTAAGCTTGACCCGGTGTGAGAAAACTTGTACTCCAGTTTATGTTTTTATAACTTTGTTTTCTTCCATTTTAAGTACATACTACAGTCTCATCATTGTTTATACAGGTTGATCCCAGCAAGAGAATGTCCTCGCTTGTTCTGTTGTTTTGCCTGATAGGGTTTTAAAGTGCATTGTAAGATCTCCCTTTGCTTCTACTAATGTTTATTGTTCTACATCTTGGCTAGTCGGTGCTGCAATTTGGAAACAGAAAGCTTTCTGACGTATTATGTAATAAATTTTGCCATAAAGTGGCAGCGCAATTAAGATATGGAACAAAAGTTACTAAAATGGGAACCAGACTGGCTGAAGAATAAGAGAGAACGTACATTCGCGATAAAATGAGACTACAAGTAAAAAATAATCCTATGTTTCTCAGATATTTATACTGGTTAGTTACGTGTGCCTATGTGAAACTCAGGAACGCACACATCATTCAGAGGCATGCATGTCCGCAGCTGATGGTCTCGTGACTAGCGTTACTACCCTGGATCATGGTGTCCCAGGTTAGATTCCCGGCCGTGTTGGGGATTTTCTCTGCTCAGAGACTGGGTGTTTGTGTTGTCCTCATCATTTCATCATCATCATCATCATCATCATAAAATAGTTACAGGTTCCTGGTTGTGGCTTACAATGGCCTAGGAACAAAATTAAATATGGTGACCACAAAAGGAAGTAGGTAAGTGCATTCACGTACCTTAGTTATTACGCAGCGTCATATCAAAGATTGGCGCCTAATCTTTAAGATTTTGAAAAGAAAATTTCCAGGAAATAACTTCACAGGATTCCGAGGTTGTGGATTTGTTGGACCGTTGATGAAAAACAGTGTTGATACATTTTTATACGGTACAACACATTCTCATATGTCTTTGCGTTCCACTCACATATAACGAAAAATGACTCTTTGTCGGGGGAAAGAAATGAAGGTGAAGCAGTTCTTTGCTTTTCTGCATTATGCCTTCCTACAGCTTACATAAGTCTTTGAAAATAAATCTGTTTGGAAATTATTATAATACACTCCTGGAAATTGAAATAAGAACACTGTGAATTCATTGTCCCAGGAAGGGGAAACTTTATTGACACATTCCTGGGGTCAGATACATCACATGATCACACTGACAGAACCACAGGCACATAGACACAGGCAACAGAGCATGCACAATGTCGGCACTAGTACAGTGTATATCCACCTTTCGCAGCAATGCAGGCTGCTATTCTCCCATGGAGACGATCGTAGAGATGCTGGATGTAGTCCTGTGGAACGGCTTGCCATGCCATTTCCACCTGGCGCCTCAGTTGGACCAGCGTTCGTGCTGGACGTGCAGACCGCGTGAGACGACGCTTCATCCAGTCCCAAACATGCTCAATGGGGGACAGATCCGGAGATCTTGTTGGCCAGGGTAGTTGACTTACACCTTCTAGAGCACGTTGGGTGGCACGGGATACATGCGGACGTGCATTGTCCTGTTGGAACAGCAAGTTCCCTTGCCGGTCTAGGAATGGTAGAACGATGGGTTCGATGACGGTTTGGATGTACCGTGCACTATTTAGTGTCCCCTCGACGATCACCAGTGGTGTACGGCCAGTGTAGGAGATCGCTCCCCACACCATGATGCCGGGTGTTGGCCCTGTGTGCCTCGGTCGTATGCAGTCCTGATTGTGGCGCTCACCTGCACGGCGCCAAACACGCATACGACCATCATTGGCACCAAGGCAGAAGCGACTCTCATCGCTGAAGACGACACGTCTCCATTCGTCCCTCCATTCACGCCTGTCGCGACACCACTGGAGGCGGGCTGCACGATGTTGGGGCGTGAGCGGAAGACGGCCTAACGGTGTGCGGGACCGTAGCCCAGCTTTATGGAGACGGTTGCGAATGGTCCTCGCCGATACCCCAGGAGCAACAGTGTCCCTAATTTGCTGGGAAGTGGCGGTGCGGTCCCCTACGGCACTGCGTAGGATCCTACGGTCTTGGCGTGCATCCGTGCGTCGCTGCGGTCCGGTCCCAGGTCGACGGGCACGTGCACCTTCCGCCGACCACTGGCGACAACATCGATGTACTGTGGAGACCTCACGCCCCACGTGTTGAGCAATTTGGCGGTACGTTCACCCGGCCTCCCGCATGCCCACTATACGCCCTCGCTCAAAGTCCGTCAACTGCACATACGGTTCACGTCCACGCTGTCGCGGCATGCTACCAGTGTTAAAGACTGCGATGGAGCTCCGTATGCCACGGCAAACTGGCTGACACTGACGGCGGCGGTGCAGAAATGCTGCGCAGCTAGCGCCATTCGACGGCCAACACCGCGGTTCCTGGTGTGTCCGCTGTGCCGTGCGTGTGATCATTGCTTGTACAGCCCTCTCGCAGTGTCCGGAGCAAGTATGGTGGTTCTGACACACCGGTGTCAATGTGTTCTTTTTTCCATTTCCAGGAGTGTATTTGCAGAAAAGAGAGAAAACAGTAAATAAAAATAAAAAATGAATATTTAAATAGTTCTTCTTCAGCATCTTCTGGAAGAATTTACAAATTATGATGTGGAGTTACATGGCATTATGATGGCACTGGAGAGGATTCACGGACATCACCATACAAGTTTGTTGTATGCTCTGTCTCAATTAGTGCTCTACAAGCACTTCACCAAATGTATCCAGTAGACCAGTTGATTCAACTCATCCATGACACTTTACAGCGGCTCCTATGCTGTGGTGAGGTGGTGGTCTTGCTGGGTACCTGGCCACATCGGGGTACAGGAAAAGATGGCTGACAAAGGAGTCAAGGAAGCATGTGGGGATGGTGTTGTCAGTCAGTTTCCCATCCCGTTGCATACCATCATTTCATTTTCTGACAAACACATCGTGCTTCTGTGGGAGACTGAATGGTTGCAGGTGACAGAAAATAAAATGCAGTCGCTCAAATCAACCACACAGACGTGGCGTATTTCATGTCAGCCTCACTGCTGGGAGGAGGTTCTGCTTACTAGGCTGTGCATCAGACATAGCCCTTTAACACATTGCTTCCTCCTCCTGTGAGAGGATCCACCACTCTGCAAGGTCTGTGGTGTGCCACTTCCAGTTCAGCGTATTTTGGTGGTGTGTTTCCTATATGCTAGGGCACTCCTCAGTCTCGATGGAGATCTACCCATCATCCTTGCAGATACGGGTTTCAATGTAACAAGAATGGTGAAATTTTGTAATCTGTAAGGCTTCATTCCTAAATTGGTGGGTAAGGAAAGCAGACTTCAACTGCTCCACATATTGGGACAGCCTTCATCCCCAATCATGAGAGTGGCATGCTGACCTTTCATCAGGGCACTAATGACCATGGTGTTGAGCGTCCCTTACCTCAAATAATAATAATGATAATAATAATAATAATAATAATTCTGCCTTGCTCTGAACCCACTATCCAACATGCTAAATAATACAAATTATGGATATAAATTAATAGAGGGAAACATTCCACATGGGAAAAATATACCTAAAATAAAGATGATGTGACTTACCAAACGAAAGCGCTGGCACATCGATAGACACACAAACAAACACAAACATACACACAAAATTCAAGCTTTCGCAACAAACTGTTGCCTCATCAGGAAAGAGGGAAGGAGAGGGAAAGACGAAAGGATGTGGGTTTTAAGGGAGAGGGTAAGGAGTCATTCCAATCCCGGGAGCGGAAAGACTTACCTTAGGGGGAAAAAAGGACAGGTATACACTCGCACACACACTCATATCCATCCGCACATACACAGACACAAGCAGACATTTGTTTACAAATGTCCTTTTTTCCCCCTAAGGTAAGTCTTTCCGCTCCCAGGATCGGAATGACTCCTTACCCTCTCCCTTAAAACCCACATCCTTTCGTCTTTCCCTCTCCTTCCCTCTTTCGTGATGAGGCAACAGTTTGTTGCGAAAGCTTGAATTTTGTGTGTATGTTTGTGTTTGTTTGTGTGTCTATCGACGTGCCAGCGCTTTCGTTTGGTAAGTCACATCATCTTTGTTTTTAGGTATAAATTATGGATATAATATTACTGGAACATACCAACACAAAATCACTCATTTGCTATACATGGATGATCTAAAACTACTGGTAGCAACAAATCAACAACTCAACCAATTACTGAAGATTAAATATGGCTTTTGGAACAGACAAATGTAGGAAAAATGGCATAGTCAAGGGAAAACACACTAAACAAGAAGATTACATATTGGGTAACCACAACGACTGCATAGAAGCGATGGAAAAAACAGATGCCTATAAATATCTAGGATACAGACAAGAAATAGGAATAGATAATACAAATATTAAAGAAGAACTAAAAGAAAAATATAGACAAAGACTAACAAAAGTACTGAAAACAGAATTGACAGCAAGAAACAAGACAAAAGCTATAAATACTAATGCTATACCAGTATTGACCTATTCATTTGGAGTAGTGAAATGGAGTAACACAGAACTAGAAGCACTCAATACACTTACATGATCACAATGCCACAAGTATAGAATACATTACATACATTCAGCAACAGAAAGATTCATATTAAGCAGAAAGGAACGAGGAAGGGGATTTATCGACATAAAAAACCTACATTATGGCCAGGTAGACAATTTAAGAAAATTCTTTATAGAACAAGCAGAAACTAGCAAAATACACAAAGCAATCACTCATATAAATACATTGGCTACACCATTGCAATTTCATAACCACTTCTACAATCCTTTAGATCACATAACATCAACAGATACAAAGAAAGTAAATCGATCGAGCCACATCCAACACATGGCTAAGAAAAGGCAATATATACAGTGAGACGGAAGGATTCATGACTGCAATACAGGATCAAACAATAAACACCAGATATTACAGCAAGCACATTACTAAAGATCCCAATACCACAACAGATAAATGCAGACTTTGCAAACAACAAATAAAAACAGTAGATCACATCACAAGTGGATGTACAATACTAGCAAATACAGAATACACCAGAAAACATGACAATGTAGCAAAAATAATACATCAACAACTTGCCATACAATATAAACTAATAAAACAACACGTTCCAACATACAAGTAAGCACCACAAAATGTACTGGAGAATGATGAATACAAATTATACTGGAACAGAACCATTATAACACATAAAACAACACCACATAACAAACCTGACATCATACTCACCAATAAAAAGAAATTAACACAACTCGAAATATCCATACCCAATACAACAAATATACAGAAGAAAACAGGAGAAAAAATTGAAAAATACATCCAACTGGCTGAGGAAGTCAAGGACATGTGGCATCAGGATAAAGTTGTCATTATACCAATTATACTATCAACTACAGGAATCATACCACATAGTATCCACCAGTACATCAACGCAATACAGCTACATCCAAACGTATATATACGACTACAGAAATCTGTAATTATTGATACATGTTCAGTTACCCAAAAGTTCCTAAATGCAATGTAATATATACCGTAAAGTTAAAAGGAAGTCAGGCTTGATCAAAGTCCGCGTCACTTTCCATTTTTAACCAGGCATAACGTCTGAGAAAGGAAAGAAATAATAGTAGTAGTAGTAGTAGTAGTAGTAGTAGTAACAATAATCACTGTCCAGTAAAAAAAAAAAAAAATCTATTCTCTTGCATCTCAAATCTCATTTGGCAGCTTCATGAAATAATTTTGTTAATGGTTGTAGACATTGTGATATTTCAACATTAAGTAATCTACTGCACAAAATTTGAATAGTTTACAATGGAAACTACAGGTCGCTATTGCAGTATCAGCCACATTTTCAGATACGCATGCTGCCAATTATGTCGCCGCGTTTCCTTACCGCCGTCACTGTGGCATGGGGGAGGGAGGGGGGGGGTTACAATAAACGATCGTGCCGCTGCCAATGAGATGCAAGCATCCCCTCTCTGGAGCTCCAGTGGCAGTTATACTTAAGTTTGAACATTCATGCACTGACCCCATTTTGTGTTTTTGCAGTTCAAGAACATTTACAGACTTTCGTAGTGGTCATGACTCGACATCTTCAAGGTAGACATTGTATTGTAGTGTGACAGATTTATAAATATTTTGTGTCTGTATATATTACTACACTCAGGTCTTCTTTTAGCAATTGGCACTGAAATTACAGCAACAAATTTATTTATTATTTTTGTAATTTGGTATTAGATGTAGAATAAATTAATATTTGAATTCTCTGTTCATGACCAGCATCTGTTCTTCTCCTGCATCCCCTACAGAACAACATAACATGCAGAGGAAATCATAACAGCTATGAGTTTGCTTTTAGTGCAGGGTATATCATACATTGCTGCATACAAAGTGTAGCTAACACTTGGAACTACCCTTTGACCCTGAGACGAGACCTAAATCTAAGGAGGTGGTTTGGATAAGTCTGGTAAAAAGCAAGAAAAAATTTTTGTTTCGTAAAAAACATGCCTTACTTCTCAGCATAGTTTCCTTTGAGGGATATACAGTTCCAGTGATCCTTTAGCTTTTTCATCCGATCGAAAAATAGTTTGTCAAACACTACAAAATACGGTACTCATTAACTGCAACCATGACTTCCTCATTTGATGAAAATTTCTTCCCAGCAAGCCAGAGTTTCAAGTTGGGGAACAGGAAGTAGTCAACTGGTGGTGAGTCTGGTGAATAGGGTGGAAGAGGAACCAATTCAAAGTCCAATTGATGCACTTTTGCCATGGTGAAAGAGCACTTTTTCCATGCCAACCTTGTTTCACCAGCCTTTGTCCATTGTTTTGATTGCTGTTTTGACTCTGGTTTGGAGTGATGGCTCCAGGTTTCATTGACAACACAAATTGGCACAAAAGGTCTTGCAAATTGCAGTTAAACATCACCAGATATTGGGGTGAAATGTTGTGCTGAATGCACTTTTGGATGACTGTGAGAAATTGTGGTACCCACTTCACACACATTTTCTTTATAGCCAATTCTCTGTGCAGGATGTTATGCAGTTGCTCATGCCTACAGTCTCATCAATCTCAAGAGTTTTTGTTCATCATTATTGCATTACTGTATCATGGATTTTATTAGTGGTTTCCTGTGTGGTGACCTCAGTTAGACAGCTGGAGCACACTTCGTCTTCTGTGCTTGTCTGACCACTTTTAAATTTATTAATCCAAAAGTAAATGGTCTTCATTCATGGTGCAGAGTCCATGTGAACTTCATCTGATTCTGTTTTGTTTTATGCAGCTGTCCAATCCTTCAAATGTTTGCTATCAGCAGAAAACTCTGTTTTCTCCTTTTGCAGTTGCGGTCAACTGGCTGACTATTCAGATGGCTGTCAACAGTGAACTGTACACTGTACATTGTTGACATTCTTTATACGATCCTTGGAATAATGGAGACTGCAAACCATGAAGGCCCAACAAAAATGTTATATTCTTGCATGAATGTTTACCAGACTTATCAAACCACCCTTGTACTTCCAGTCTTGACGAAATGAATTATATGTAGTGCACTCAATACTGTTAGTGTGTCTGATAGTGGAGTATTCATAACATCCCTCATCTCCCATAAACAAATAGAGGTATAGAAATGAGATTTTGGCAAATCATAGCACACAAAGTGGAGAGTATTTTGCCATACAAAACTTTCTAATGCACTACGGTATAAGAGTAACTACAGATTTTTCAATAAAATTATGTAATTATTTTAAGGTCCATCGACAGCTGGTGAAACGAGAATTTTTGGTTTGGAACAACATAAGTGAAGATGTTACCAATTTATTTTTGTACGGAATATGAGATTTTCTATTGATGTGACGTGTTGTCAGTTGTTTGTTTGATAATAGGCTGATTCCGTGTTCTGTCTCCATTAGCTTGTTAGTAAGGGGATGTTGTGTAAAAACCACTGTGGTTTGGCCGAGAAGGCTGATTATAAATTCACAATGAGAAAAATGCAAATGGTTTAGAAGTGGAGTGAAAGTAAATTGCTCCTTCTTTTGCAATTTCATCTTAAGTCTGTAATCTGTAGTGTTAATAATAAAGGGTAGACTTGCCTAATAATTCATCATGCGAGACTTAATAGTTTGTAGTTTACAAGTTCTTCTTGTAAGAGGCTTGAGCACTTGAACTGTGCCTCCTCTATTGTGCCAGTTGCTGGCAATGCAACCTCTGCCACCATTCTTGGTTCCTTCCCTAGCAAGCCGTTTGTACAGGTAGACGCCAACTCAATTTGTGCACACTGTAGCCAGGGCACTTGACCAGTCTGGGCAGAGATGTACATTGTGCCATTAGAAATCTTGTGCCTCAGGGAACTGCACCATCTGCACCTCAATATACACCCAGCTTCATCCTTCTAGCTCACATCCATTCATTCGTCTTCCTGCCAGAGCCTCTTCCCTATTCAGTATCTTGATTTTTATTGAGACACCGCCTTAACGTAGCACTGTCTGTGTGGGCGAGGAGGTTTGCGTACTCTGGATCCGGAGGGCTGTACCTGTGGTAGCGTAGCTACCGGCAGGGTCACTCATACCGGACAGGCCAAAGGGGAGGAACCAGACGAAGTGTGTCCCACAACGACCCATCAGTCCTGTTTCCTGTCCTATCTTATCCTATCCTATCCTAAGGCTATCCTTTTTTCTTGTCATCTTCAATTCCGTACAACATAGGGCAGGGTGGGCTCTAGAGGTGTGGTGAAGCCAGTCTCCCTAAGGGAGTAAACCAGATACAAAACCAGGTCCTCCAGGTTGGGGTTGATCATGGGGCTAACAACCCCATATCAGAAAAAAAAACCTCGTTGTTAAGCAACAAATTCACAGAGAAAAACATACTATCTTAAACATACGACAACCAAGGCATGTCAAACGGCAACGATTTTGCTATATCAGAACATGGAATGTAAGAAGTATCTTTCAAGTGGGAGCCACTGGGAAGCTCTAGGAGGAATTATTGAGGTACCGAATTGATGTTGCAGCAGTGCAAGAGATAAGGTGGAAACAAACAGAGGGTGGTTATCTCCAGCATTATACTTTGATCAATAGCGGGGAAGAAGAAAATAGATTGGGAACAGGTTTTATGGTAAAGAAGTCCCTTAGTCACGCCATGGTGTAATATGAAACAATAAAACCCATATTATGTCGATTGTGGCTGAAGTGAATACATTGGAAGATCTTTGTTATCTGTAAGATCTTTGTTCTCTGTATCAAACCTTGTGCTCTTTCCATTGTAAATTATGGTACATACTCAGAACGGGAGAAATGAAGTGTTTGAGAAGTGCTGCAATGGAAGGATGCTATAAATTAATTGGAAGAATCAGAAATGATAAGTATCAGAAATGGAGAGATAATCCAAAGAACAGACAAGGAAGAGTATGTACATGGAAAACAGGGACAATAAACAGGAAACAGGATGACAGGACATGGGTAATGACATCAGGGAATTACTTCCGTGATACTTGAATGAACTGTAGGGCAAGACAAGTATTGAGATGTATACAATAAATAATTGAGGATTTTGGATATACAGGGATTGGATAAAAGTATGGAAGCACTAAAAGCACATTACATTATTCTATTGAAAACACTGTAGGAAAACATCAGTATTCGAAACAGCTTCCTGTCATCCCCAGATGGATAAATACAGATCCCATACAGTTTTCAAAGTAATCTTCTTCTATTCTTCCAGCAGAATAGTGGCAAGATCAGGTAACAATGATGAAGGTTGATAGTGATCACATACCCTTATTTCCAAAGTAGACCACAAAGACTCAATAATACTAAGGTCTGGTTACTGTGGTGGCCAGGAAGATGCGACAGTTCATCCTCATGCTCTCAAATCCAGTACAGGATGATGTGGGCTTGTGAACAGGGGTCCTATCCTCTTTGTACACTGTCCCACCATTGGGGAACAAACATGGTACTGATCAGCCAAAATGCTCATATAATCCTTGGCAGTAATGCAGTCTTGCAGAGTAACTATTGAGCCCATGAAGTACTGCTGCCCAAATCAGCACAGGACCTCTGCTGTGTTTCACTCTTGGGACATAAACTTCGCCTCTAGTTGGAGACAGTGTGAAACTAGACACATCCGACCCAAAGGCATTCTTTCATTTGTCCACAGTCCAGGTCTTATAGTGTCAGCACCATGTTTTATTCGTATGGGTATTTGCATCACTGATGAGTTGTTTTCGAATTCCGGCTCACCCTTTATTTACCAGCTTAGGAGCTTCCTTTGTCTTGTTTTGGTACTGGCAGGGTTGGTGAATGTGGCATTCAGTTGTGTAGTGATTTTTGAAGCTGCCATCGTCTTATTTTTCCAACATAATGCACATATAATTGCACAGAATATTATTCTGACCACAACTGACACTTGCAATGTGTTAAGGACATTATACAGGTGCCAATTGTGTTCAGATACAACAGCACAGCCGCAGGCATCGCTAGCATCTGCCTTTGTCTTCAAGCATGCATTTCTTACGATGTTCCCATATTTTTTCCCATTTCCTGCAAGTTCTTCTCTGAGATGAAATTAAGAGAAAGATGTTGAAGTCATAGTCGTAGCAGGCTGCCTGAAACCAGTCAGAAGACTGATGACAAAAATACTCCCCCCTGCAGGTCTGGGGGTTAGAACATGGTTTAACCTCCAACTTCCCAAATTCTACAGAAGTGTGGGCCATTTAAGGAAGGATGCCTTACAGGGTGCACCAGTTATAGATAGTGCCATTAGATCCGATCTGCACCTTTTCTTGTCGTGGCTTTGCATCTCCACCTGTGATTCAGCTATTTGGACGAGGACACCTGGGATACGTCATCTACTTTTGTTGTCTCCTGCCCTCTTCTGCCCCCATAACAATTTCGGATTTCTCTGCACCCAATATCCAGCACGGCAGCCAGTGCGTTGTGGTGGACCATTATGTACTCATTTGGTGGTAGCCTCCTGACAACACAGGGATCGCACTGCTGATGCGTGAGCTGTAAACTTCCGATGTACGCCAAGGAGTACACTCGTGCTCATAAATAAAGGATAATGCTGATGGTGAAACAATGCTCTGGTGAGCAGTTTGCAGGTTTAAATCACCTCGGGTATGACCTGCGGTTGTCACACGTTGGCACTGGCAGCAGTCCACATACGCAAAGTGCATGTCAGAGTACGGTGCAGTGAGTAAATGTGCAGACGTTTTCAGACAGCCTATGGTGACTGCATTGAAAATGGCTCAAAGACACATTGGTGACATTATGAGGGGTAGAATACTAGGGCGACTGGAGGCTGGCCAAACACAGCAGGCCGTAGCACGGACCCTCTGTGTGTCACAAAGTGTGTTCTCAAGATTATGGCAACGATTCCAGAAGACAGGAAACGTGTCCAGGCGCTGCAGTATGGGACGTCCACAGTGTACACCACCATAAGAAGACAGATCGTTATCTTACCGTCAGTGCCCGCAGACAGCCACTGAGTACTGCAGGTAGCCTTGCTCAGGACATTACCACAGCCACTGGAACAGTTGTCTCCAGACACACAATCTACAGACGACTGAACAGACATAGTCCAGAGACCTGCAAGGTGCATTCCACTGACCCCTGGTCACAGGAGAGCCCGTAAAGCCTGATGTCAAGAACACAGTACATGGTCATTGGAACAGTGGTCCCAGGTTATGTTCATGGATGAGTCCAGGTATAGTCTGAACAGTGATTCTCGCCGGGTTTTCATCTGGTGTGAACCAGGAACCAGATACCAACCTCTTAATGTCCTTGAAAGGGACCTGTATGGACGTCGTGGTTTGATGATGTGGGGTGGGATTATGATTGGTGCACGCACACCCCTGTATATCTTAACAGAGGAACTGTAACAGGTCAGGTGTATTGGGATGTCATTTTGCAGCACTATGTCCACCTTTTCAGGGGTGCAGTGGGACTCACCTTCCTCCTGATGGATGATAACGCATGGCCCCACCGAGCTGCCATCATGGAGGAGTACCTTGAAACAGAAGATATCAGGCGAATGGAGTGGCCTGCGTGTTCTCCAGACCTAAACCCCATCGAGCACATCTGGGATGCTCTCGGTCGACATATCGCTGCATGTCTTCAAACTCCTACAACACTTCAGGAACTCCGACAGGCACTGGTGCAAGAATGGGAGGCTATATCCCAGCAGCTCCTCGACTACCTGATCCAGATTATACCAACCCGTTGTGCGACCTGTTTACGTGTGCATGGTGATCATATCCCATATTGATGTCGGGGTACATGTGCAGGAAACTGTGGCATTTTGTAGCACTTGTGTTTCGGGACAGTTTTCTCAACTTATCACCGATACCATGGACTTACAGATCTGTATCGTGTGTGTTCCCTGTGTGCCTATGCTATTAGCACCAGTTTTGTGTAGTGCCACATTGTGTGGCACCACATTGTGCAATTATCCTTAACTTATGAACATGAGTGTAGGCACCTGTCTTCCTGGGGCATGAGGACTCCCGGCAACTGCCATCATGCTAGGTGGCCTTTGCTGTGGTTGGGTGGCGCACATTGGGAGGGCCCCTGATCGGAGTGGGTGGTATCAGTGCAGATAACTTGCGATGAAGTGGACCAAGTTATCATTTACTGGGGACCAAATGGCCTCAGCAGTCTCTAAGAAAGCAAAGATTGATTTCAATGCTAACAGGTATTAGCCTAAATTGTCCCCCCCTCCCCGAGCAACATCTTGGGAGGAACATAAGGCTTCAGAACGACGGGATCAGTATTTGCCTCATTACTTTGTGTGCAGCAGAACTGATGGGAACTCCTTTCTGGATACGAAGCCTCTGTTTTTTGTTGAGCACCTGGAGGATAGATAAGTTTTGGAAGTGACAGCACTCTCCAAAATGCGCAATGGGTTTTTCTTGGTTCAGATGGCTTCACAACAAAGTCCGGGACGTTACTTGCCTGTGACAAGCTGGGTAATATTTCTGTTTCGGTCACTCCTCAAAAATGCCTCAACATGGTCCAGGGAATTATTTTTTGTCGTGACCACCTGTTGCAATCTGACAACAAGCTACGTCCAGATTTAGAATGGTTGGGTATTCGTATCGTTGAGCACGTGTACGGGGGACCCAAAGACAACAGGGTTGGTACTGGTGCCTTCATCTTGGCCTTTGAGGGTGGTCCGTTCCTTGAAAAGCTCAAGGTGATGGTGTACTGCTGTGCCATCAAACCTTATGACCTTCCCCCTATGTGGTGCTTTAAGAGCTGGAAGTTGGGTCACATGTCCTCCCGGTGCAATTCCAGTGCCATATTTTGAGATTGTGGATGTTTACTGCATCCAAATATTCCATGTGCGCATCCTCCCACCTGTGTCAGTTGTGGATAGCACCATTCCCCTGCTCGTCAGACAGCCCAGTACTCCCAAAGGAGCGGAAAATTATAGACTACCATGGACAGGCTGTCTTACCGTGAGACTAAACTCAAATATGAAAGGCTAAACACTACTAGCATACTATCTTCCTATGCTCCACAACAGCATCACCGTTGATGACAATGTTACGCCCATATCTAAGGTTACTGCAGTGGGCCCTCAGGGCAGCCCATCTTCCTCCCCCCTCCATCTGGCTGGGGGCAAGTCTTCTTCTGTTGCTCCCTAATCTTCTGCTTTGGGAGCATCGCCGGCCCTTCACTCAACAGTATGCTTGGGACATCGGTCCCCTTTCCTCAGCCGGAGAAGAAACAGCCTCCTCCAGCTCCTCTCAAGCGGAAGGGGTCCCTTGGGACTCAACCTTCCACAGTCCCCCCCCCCCCCCCCCCCCTCTCCCCTCCCCCCTCCCCCATTGGTCAAGCAGACACCAGTCAGTGGCTGAAAGAGCCACTGGCTGCTGGTTGAAGGGCATCACGGTCTTCCTGTGTCCCTGAAGCTATTTCCAAGAAGCTCTCCCAACAAGCTCCTAAGGAGTGACGAGAGGGCAAACCACCAAAGTAGTAGTTTGCTAAGAAATGGGAGCCTGCAGTTGCCCCTGCAGCAGCACTCCCCCACGGCTCTGCATCCGAGGACAAGGTGGAGATTATGGCGTCCCCTGAGGACGGCTCGGATGCAATGGTACTGGATGCCAACACTCAACCGATGGCAGCAGGTGATGCTGAGGTCTAGTTTGCCTCCTTGGTCGCTTCATGCTACCTCAGACGACAGAAAGCGTCATTCTCCATTGGAAATGTGGCAGTTTTCTCTCCCACCAGGCAACTTCAAAGTGTTGCACCTGCTTTTTGCATTGTTCTTCAGGAAACCTGATTCCCAGTAATGAGGACCACTGCCCTTGGCGGCTGTAGGGGTTTCTACAAAAACTGGAGGGAATTTAATAGTGTTTCAGATGGGGTTTGCGTCTTATGTCATGCAGTCGATATGTTGCAAACCTGTGCCCCTTCCAGTTCCTCATGAGGCTGTGACTGTCAGATTAAGGACAGCGCAGGAGATAACAGCCTGCAGCGTACATCTTCCTGCAAATGATGCAGTACCCCTGAACATATTGGCTGCACTGATTCATCAACTCCCTAAACCTTTCCTGCTTTTGGAAGATTTTAACACCCATAACCCCTTGTGGGGTGGCACCATGCTTACTGCCAAGGTAGAGATACTGAAAATTTTTTTGTTCCAGTCTTTGATCACAATATGAATTCTTTAGACGATGACCGGTTTCAGTCTGTAATGACCATCCTCAGATCTTTTTTACACCATGTCCTAAAGTGATAAGGCCATAATGGAATCGTCAAAACATATAAATATAATCAGCATAGCATCGTCATATAGATCTAAAATAAGGTGTAGAATAGCCCGCATCGTCCACACAGTCATTATTGCAATAATGACTTGATCACCAAGGACGAGGTCTGGTCTGTAAGGTGGATAAATTGATACAGAGGCATTGATTCCTCAAATCGTTTGATAAGTAGTGGACATCTGGGTTGTTTCCTCATGCATGTCTGTTCATTTATTGTTGGGCATTTCAGACCAGTTTCTTAGATTTCGTTCTTTCATCACTGTATCACCATACACTTGTTTTTATTGTTTATAAATTTCAGTAATTTTAAACTTCTGGGTATTTACATTTCAAATAACACATCTTATCTCAATAAGGGAGAAATTTATATCCAACAGACCATTTTAAACAGTCACAAAGTGCAAAAGAACTTGTTCTGACTGGCATTCACACAGCAATGAAATTGGGTGTCGAGAAAACTGTTCAACCTTGGATTGAAGACCAATACTGTCCACATAGTGAATGTGCAAGTATCATTACTGCATGGATCAGTCTTGAAGGTAGAAAGACAATGCAGGAGAATATTTACTGCCTTCTAACACCCAAAAGCAGGCTACACAATACTGACCTAATGGGGTATTCCCTCATTGTCATTTTTTAATAAAAACAGAATCCAAAAGAAATAAATCCTGATGGTAGACGCTTGAAGATCAACTTCAGCTGCCCCTTTCTCTGTTGCAGATATTATGCAGTGATCCACAATGAGCAATGCTCGTGGTCTCCAGGTAGTGGGTATCGCACCAGGGCACTTGGGCAAGTCGTCACGAGACGACTTCCCGCTTATGTCCTTCTTGCGTAAACAGAACTTGTTTGCTGGCTCTGCTGAAAGTGACAATGCCGAAGAACCGGAACCGCTTCCGGACGCAGCAGAACTCAAACGACAGAATGACGAACGCCTTGAAAAGATCCTCCGAGAAGCCCGCATCCAGCTGCAACTGCAAAGGTCAGTTAGTTTGTTTGTGTGTGTGTGTGTGTGTGTGTGTGTGTGTGTGTGTGTGTGTGTGTGTGTGTGTGTGTGTGTGTGAGAGAGAGAGAGACATACCACTGAGGTGCTTACATTTGTTTTTCCTTCTTTCTGTTTAAAATAGCATGTGTAATTTTACGTAGACAATTCCCCACCATTTGTAAATACTTCAGTAATGTTACAATCACCAGAGTAAGCTGTTGCTCGAGTAAAAGCTAGGTCATTCAGGTAAAGTGCTGTTACAGTGTACTGAGCTGTTGCACTGCACACAACTGGTGGCAGTTTCTTTCTGTTGCTCATTAGTTTGCATTTCTCGGGCCCAATCAGGTGATAGTATTGGTAGCCATTGAGAATCACTGATTCTAATGATTTGTTTTGGTGCAAAATAAAATTCCACGATATCATTACTTCTGTTCATGGAATGAAGAGCTCTGATTGATTGACGATTATCATATGGTGAGTAAATATTATAAGATTGGTTATCAATTTTTGTGTATATTTTTTGTGTTGTATGTAACTTGGAAAATGATGACACTTATTGGTATATTGTTTCATATTCCAATGCAGTTGCTTTAATTTACAGGACCAAAAAAGTAGGTTTGTGATAGACAGACTCACCGTGGGATGCATATTCAAAAGAACTCATTTGTGGATGCGGAAATATACAACTTCTGTGGTTGAGCAAATGCTTTTATCAAATTGTACTATTGTCGATTGGCACAGGTATTGTCACTTAGTTTGTACTGTGTGAAGACTGGTGACAGACTTGGTGTCGTCGTATTGTAGAGATTGGTCAATTTTGTGTTTGAAAGGAGAAGCTTTGGAAGAAGTAGTGATTATGTTACAGAGTGAGTGAGTGGTAGCACTCAGGAAGCAAGAAGTGCTTCTTTAAAGTTGTTGAGGAAAGGACAAAACACATTCTTCTGAATTTCATAAATATGTGTTACCTGGCACAACAGTAATATCAGATTGCTTCTGATCACACAAGTGCCTTTGTAACAAAGCTTTAGTGCATTTAACTGTGAACCACAAAATTACTTTTAAAGGTACAGACATGGGTGTGCACACAGGTGGTAGAGAAAGCAGATTCTCTACAATTAAGCATTTTCTACATGGAAGTAACATATTTTATGTTGTACTTGCTTAGATGCAGGAAGGAGGAAGTGGAGTGGAGAAAACTATTTTTCATGAAGTTTAGGAAAACCATTTCCAAAATTACAATCCAGAACAAGATTTTATTTTTATTGTATATTGTTCTTTTCTATTCCTATTTCCATTGCAGTAACAACTTCTTAGCCTAAACGGAGTACTAGTATTGTTGGAAAGTTGGCAACGCTGATTGTGGGATGAAGTTGTGGCTATAGAAAATGATATACAAACTAGTGTCCCTGTAATTGAAGTAACAGCTGTTTTGGCACATAGACGAATAATTATAGAAGGAAAACTGTATGTGTGACAAACTGATATGTAAATAGGCACCTGTGGTTTAGGGGTAACATCTTCGATTAGTAAACAAAGCATCATCAATTCCGGCTTCGAAACCCATCACCGCTTAAATTTTGATTAATTATCAGCATTTGCAGCTGAAGACTTTTGGCATAAGAAGTCATCCTCATACTGCCAACAGCCTTGTCAAAGAGGGCGGAGCAGCAGACAGAAGTTCAGGGCACACTCTTGTCTTTGGGGTGGGAAACTGCCCATAAAGGCAGAAGGATCGGCAGTGATCAATTAGTGTGAGGATACAGAAGGCAATGGAAATCACTGCATTAAAGACACATTACGTGTATCCACAGGACATGTGGCCTGCAACTGAAAAAGTGTCATGATGATCTCTCCATTGGCAGAAAAATGTGTTGGTTGGACCATCAGTGAGAGAGTATGTCGAGTTCCTGCTGCAAATAAGCCGAGTACACCATTCGTTTGTTATTTTTACGAGCTTCAAACAGGAGCAACTTCAATAGTGGATAGGAACTGTGATTGCTGTGTGCAGATCGGAGCTGAGTTGGTGACCCTTCGCTCACAGCTCCAGGCATTGTTGGCTTCCATCGCAGCTTGAGGCTGCTGCCAAGGGGCATCACTGGGGGGGGGGGGGGGGGGGGTGGGGGTTGGACGTGGGGATGCACATCCCACATGCCCCTCGATCAGTCCACTGCTGTGACTGCCCCATGTACAGCCTGCACTGAGGTTTGACCCGTGGTAGAGTGGAAGATCATTCCAAAGTTTGGCAGGCAGCAGAAGACTTTCCGAGTAGCTGATTCTAGGGCCTCCCCAGTTCATTTGATGAACAGGTTTCAAGCGTTTTCTGTGCCTGATGAAGTCTCTAAGCCAGATGCAGTCGTCCACCCTATTCTAGAGGGAGCTTCTCGGCCCGCAAGATCTGGGCATTGACAGAGTGTGGGGAGCTCCAACTTAGGTGCATAATGGGGTCCATTTGAAACATGGCTGCCAAGGAGGGGAAGGAAGCTAGTATGCACTCCATGTGCATACCGGGAGGAGTCATTCCGGATGGGTAAAGGGTGCTTCCGGATGCCATGAAGAGTACAGGGTGCAGCCAACTGCAGGTGATGGCTCATTTCTGTACCAATGACATGTGTTGCTTTGGATCGGAGGAGATTCTCGCTGGTTTTGGGCAGCTAGCAGACATGGTAAAGACTGCCAGTCTTGCTTGCGAGATAAAGGTGGAGCTCACCATCTGCAACACTATTGATAGAGCCAACTGTGGTCCTTCGGTGCAGAGCCAAGTGGAGGGTTCGAATCAGAGGCTCGGGCAGTTGTGTGACTGAGTAGGATGCAGATTCCTTGACTTGTGCCAAGGGGTGGTGAGTTTCAGGGTTTCGCTTAATAGGTCAGGAGTCCACTACATATAGGAAGTGGCTACTTGGGTAGTGGAGGCTACACAAAGGAAGGGACTGGACGGTTTTTTAGGTCTCAGGAAACCACAGAAAGGGTATCTATCTAAAAGGGGGCAGGTAAAACACAGTAAGGTAGTTGTAGCAATAATCGGGATTTTAGTTGTAAATTGTCGTAGCTGTGTTGGGAAAGAACCAGAACTGCAAACCCTAATACAAAGCACTGAAGCTCAAATAGTTACAGCTACGGAAAGCTGGCTAAAGCAGGAAATTAGTTCAGCCAAAATTTTTTCAAATGACCTAACAGTGTCCAGAAAGGATGGACTAAATACAGTTGGTGGTGGAGTATTTATTGCTGTCAGCAGTAGTTTACCATGTAATGAAATTGAAGTAGATAGCTCCTGCAAAATAGTATGGGTAGAGGTTATACTTGGCAATCAGACTAAACTATTAACTGGACCATTTTACTGATTCCCAATTCAGATGACATAGTTGCTGAACATTTCAAAGAAGACTTCAGTCTCATTTCAAATAGGTACCCCACTCTTACAATTATAGTCGGTGGTACCTTAAATCTAACCTCGATATGCTGGAAAAATTACATGTTTAAAACTGGTAGCAGGCATAAAGTGTTGTTCGGAATGCTTCCTCTTGAAAAATTACTTCATAAGGCCACTCAAAGCGTAAATGGTTGCAAAAGTATACTTGACCTCTTAGCAACAAATAATCCTGGACAAATACGGAATATTATAATGGATACAGGGATTAGTGACTGCAAGGCAGTTGCTGCTAGGCTGAATATGGTAACACCCACAACCATCAAAAAGAAACACAAAGTACATCTATTTAAAAAAGCTGAAAAAAATGCTCTCAGCGCCTTTTTAAGAGACAGTCTCCTTCCGATCTGACCACGTAAGCATAGAAAAGATGGGAATGATTTCATAGAGATAGTATCGACGGCAATATACTACATAAATTAGTGAGTGATAGTACTGATCCCCCATGCCACACGAAACAGGTCATTCGCTGTTGCAGAAGCAATGAAAAAAGCTCGCCAAATTTAAAAGAATGCAAAATCCCCAACATTGGCAAAGTTTTGCAGAAATTTGAAATATAACATGTGTTTCAATACGAGATCATTTTAATAATTTCCACAATGAAACACTGTCTTGGAATCTGCACACCAGTGCCAAGACGCAGTCAGTATCTCCACTGCACGATAACAACTGTGAAGTCGCTGATCACAGTGCCACTAACACAGAGTTCATTATACACGGTTTTCTTAAACTACTTCACCAAAGAAGATCAAGTAAATATTCCTGAATTCCAACGAAGAAGAACTGCCAAGATGAGAAACGTAGAAGTAGATATCCTCGGTGTAGCTGTTATATCACTTAATAAAGGCAAGAACTCTGGTCCAGATTGTATACCACTCAGGTTCCTTTCAGAATATGCTGATACAATAGCTCCATATTTAGCAATTATATACAACCGCTCACTCATAGAAAGATCCAAACCTAGAGAATGGAAAACTGCTCAAGTCACACCAATACCCAAAAAGGGAAATAGGAGAAATCCGCTGAATTACAGGGCCATATCACTACCGTCAATTTGCAGTAGGGTTTTGGAAAATACACTGTGTTCAAACATTATGAATTACCTCGAACAAAAGATTCGTTCACACAGTCAGCACAGATTCAGAAAATATCGTTTTTGTGAAACACAACTAGCACTTCTTCCTTGTGAAGTAATGAGTGCTATTGATAGGAGATGTCAAATTGATTCCATATTTTTAGATTTCCAGAAGGCTTTAGACACTGTTCCTTACAAGTGTCTTCTAACCAAACTGCGTGCCTATAGAATATCGCCTCAGTTTTGCGACTGGATTCATTATTTCCCGTCAGAAAGGTAACAGTTCATAGTAATAGACGGAAAGTCATCAAGTAAAATAGAAGTAATATCCGATGTTCCCCAAGGAAGTTTTATAGGCCCTCTATTGTTCCTGATCTATATTAACAACATATGAGACAATCTGAGTAGTCATCTTAGTTTGCTGATGATGCTGTCATTTACCGTCTTGTAAAGTCATCAGATGACCAAAATGAATTGCAAAATGATTTAGATAAGATACCTGTATGGTGTGAAAAGTGGCAATTGACCCTGAATAAAGAAAAGTTTGAAATTATTCACATGAGTACTAAAAGAAATCTGGTAAATTTTGACTACATGAAAGTCACACTAATCTGAAGGCTGTAAATTCAACTAAATACTTAGGGACTACAATTACAAATAACCTAAATTGGAATGATCACATAGATAATATTGTGAGTAGAGCAAACCAAAGACTGCAATTCATTGGCAGGACACTTAGAAGGCGCAACAAGTCTACTAAAGAGACTACTTACACCATGCCTGTCCGCCATATCCTGGAGTATTGTTGTGTGGTGTGAGATCCGCATCAGGTGGGACTGACGTGCGACTTTGAAAAAGTTCAAAGAAGGGCAGCTCATTTTGTATTATCGCGAAATAGGGGAGATAGTGCCACAGACATGACACGTGACTTGGAGTGGCAATCATTAAAACAAAGGCATTTTCGTTGCGACGGGATCTTTTTGTGAAATTTCAATCACCAGTTTTCTCCTCCAATTGCGAAAACATTCTGTTGGCATCCACCTTCATAGGGAGAAACGATCATCACAAGAGAGAGAAATCAAGGCTTGCACAGAAATTTAAGTGCTGTTTGTCTCTCTACCATTCCACTCTCGAATGGCACACGGGAAAGAGTGAAGGTTGTTCATTCAACCCTCTGCCAGGCACTTTATTGTGAATAGCAGAGTAATTGTGTAGATGTAGATTCCAGAATAGTTTCCCATTCAGATTTCTGGGAGGGGACTGCCAAGTACAAGTCTGCTCGTGGAATGTCAGAAGCTTGAATGTGGCTGCGAAGGTAGAAAATCTGAAACGGGATATGTGACCCTCAATCTAGATATAGTAGGGATCAGTGAACCGAAATGGAAAGAAGACAAGGATGAGTATAGGGTAATATCAACAGCAGCAGAAAATGCTATAATGGGATTAGGATTCATTCTGAAAAGGAAGGAAGGACAAGGAGTGAGTTACTGTGAAAAGTTCAGTGATAGGGTTGTTCTCACCAGGCTGGACAGCAAACAAACATTGACGACGATAGTACAGGTAGACACGCAGACATCACAAGCTAAAGATGAAGAGATAAAGAAAGTATGAGGATACTGAAAAGGTAGTTCAGTACATAAAGGGAGATGAAAATCAAATAGTCATGGGGGACTGGAATGCAGTTGTAGGGGAACGTGTTGAAGAAAAGATTACATGAGAAAATGGGCTTGGAACGAGGAATGGAGAGAGGTGAAAGACTGAGTTCCATTTTAAATTTCAGCTAGTAATAGTGAATAATCTGTTCAAGAATCACATGAGGAGATGATATACTTGGAAAAGGCTGGGTGATAAGGGAAGATTTTAACTAGAATACATAATGATCAGGCAGAGATTCTGAAATCATATACTGGATTGTAAGTTTTACCCAGCAGAAGATACAGACTCAGATCGCAGTTTTGTAGTGATGAAGACTAGGTTGAAGTCTAAGAGATTAATCAGGAAGAACCAATATGCAAAGAAGTGAGATAAGGAAGTACTAAGGAATGACGAGACATGCTTGAAGTCTCTAAAGCTGTAGATACAGCAATGAGGAATAGCTCAGTAGGCAGTACAATTGAAGAGGAATTGACATCTCTCAAAAGGGCCATCACAGAAGTTGGAAAGAAAAACAGAGGTACAAAGAGAGTAACTGCGAAGAAAACATGGGTAACAGAAGAAATACTTGATTTTATCGACAAAAGGAGGAAGTACAAAAATTTTCAGGGAAATTCAGTGATACAGAAACTCAAGTCGCTGATGAATGAAATAAATAGGAAGTGCAGGGAAGCTAAGACGAAATGGCTGCATGAAAAAAGTGAAGAGATTGAAAAAGAAGTGATTGTCGGAAGGACTGACTCATCATACAGAATAGTCAAAACTACCTTCGATGAAATTAAAAGCAAAGGTACTAACATGAAGAGTGCAATGGGAATCCCATTGTTAAATGCAGAGGAGAGTGTGGATAGATGTAGAGAGTACATTGAAAGCCTCTGTGAGGGGGAAGATTTGTCTGATGTGATGTGATAGAAGAAGAAACAGGAGTTGATGGGGAAGAGATAAGGTATCCAGTATTTGAATCAGAATTTAAGAGATACAGAAGGGATAGGTAACATTCATCAGCATTTCTAAAATCAGTGGGGGAATTGGCAGCAAAACGACTGTTCACTGTGAGTAGAATGTATGAGTCTGGCTACATACTATCTGACTTTGAGAAATATATCATCCCACCGTTCTGAAGACTGTAAGAGCTGACAAACATGAGAATTATCGCACAGTCAGCTTAACAGCTCATGCATCCAAGTTGTTGACTGGAATAATGTACAGAAGAATGGAAAAGAAAGTTGAGGATGTGTTAGATGACAATCAGTTTGCTTCAGGAAAGGTAAAGGCACCAGAGAAACAATTCTGACATTGCAGTTGATAATGGAAGCAAGACTAAAGAAAAATCAAGGTACATTCATAGGCTTTGTCGACCTGGAAAAAGGGTTCGACAATGTAAAATGGTGTATGTTCAAAATTCTGAAAAAATTAGGGGTAAGCTGTAGGGAGAGATGGGTAATATACATTGTGTACAAGAAACAAGACGGAATAATAAGAGTGAACGACCAAGAATGAAGTGCTCAGATTAAAAGGAGTGCAAAACAGTGATGTAGTCTTTCGCACCTGCTCTTCGATATATACATCGAAGAAGCAGTGATGGAAATAAAAGGAAGATTCAGGAGTGATTAAAATTCAAGGTGAAAGGATATCAATGATAAGATTTGCTGATGACGTAAATTGAAGAAAGACTAAAGTAATGAGAAGAAGCAGAAATGAGGACAGTGCAAAACTTATCAGGATTGATGGTCACGAAGTAGATGAAGTTAAGGAAATCTATTACCTAGGCAGCAAAATAATCATTGATGGATGGAGCTAGGAGGACAATAAAAGCGGACTAGCACTGGCAAAAAGGGCATTCCTGGCCAAGAGAAGTCTACTAGTATCTAACATAGGCCTTGATTTGAGGAAGAAATTTCTGAGGATGTACGTCTGGAGTACAGCATTGTATGGTAGTGAAACATGGACTGTGGGAAAAATGGAACAGAAGAGAATTGAAGCATTTGAGATGTGGTGCTACTGACAAATGTAGAAAATTAGGTGGACTGGTAAGATAAGGAATGAGGAGGCTCTGTGCAGAATCAGAGAGGAAAGGAATATGTGGAAAACACTGACAGGGAGAAAGGACATGATGATAGGTCATCTGTTAAGACATCAGGGAGTGACTTCCATGGTTCAAGATGGAGCTGTAGATGGCAAAAACTGTAGGGGAAGATGGAGATTGGAATACATCCAGCAGGTAACTGAGGACGTATGTTGGAAGTGCTACTCTGGTATGAAGAGATTGGCACAGTAGAAGAATTTGAGGCGGTTCGCATCAAATAAGTCAGAAGACTGATGACTCGAATAACGTAGCCCGAAATATAATTTATATTGAAATGTTAGTTGGTTGTCAGTTTGCAAAGCCTAAAAAGTTGTTACTGCAGGGAAGTATTAATTGAAAAGAAGAATATAAAAAAGAACAAAAATTCAAACCGTTTCCTGGATTGTAATTTTGCAAACAGCTTCCGTAAACTTAATGAAAAATAACTTTCTGCACTCCACTTCCTCCTCTAAATTTACTTAAGCAAATAAGACATAAATCATGTTTTTGTACTGATCTGTTCCATGCAGGAAATGATTTATAGCTGACCACCTGCCTTCTGCACTACCAGTGTGCACACCTACGAGGTGCGGCTAGAAAAAAACCGGACTGATGCTGGAAAAAACATTTATTTACAATTATTTACAATTTCATGTTATCTCCTTCAATGTACTCTCCTCGTCGGTCTCTACACCGCTCCATACGAATTTTCCACTGTTCATAGCAATGCTGCAGATCATTTTCGGTATGTCCATACATTACTTCCGTCGCTTTTTCTTTTACTGCTTCAACAGTCTCAAATCTAGTTCCTTTCAAAGCTGACTTGACTTTAGGGAAAAGAAAAGGTCACAGGGGGCCAAATCAGGTGAGTAGGGTGGATGATCTAAGATGGGAATGTTGTGTTTTGCCAAAAACGTCTTCACTGACAACGCACTGTGAGCTGGGGCATTGTCTTGGTGAAGGATCCATGACTTTTTTCTCCACAAATCATTCCGTTTTCTACGTACTCGCTCACGTAGGGTAGCCAGGACGCTAATGTAGTAATGCTGATTCACTGTTTGTCCCTCTGGTACCCAATCAATGTGCACAATCCCTTTGATGTCAAAAAAAAAAAAACAATCATCATTGCCTTGAATTTCGATTTTGACATTCGTGCTTTTTTTTTTGTCGTGGAGAACCAGGAGTTTTCCAATGCATCGATTGGCGTTTAGTTTCGGGATCGTAAGTAAAAAACCACGATTCATCGCAAGTAATAACATTTTGTAAGAAGGTGGGATCACTTTCAATGTTTTCCAGGATGTCAGAACAAATCATTCTTCGGCGTTCCTTCTGTTCAATTGTGAGACACTTTGGAACCATTTTTGAACACACTTTGTTCATGTTGAAACTTTCATGAAGAATCTGCCTAACACTTTCCTTGTCAACTCCTGTTAACTCAGACACTGCTCTGATTGTTAAACGGCGATCTTGCCGAACAAGTTTACGGATTTTTTTCAATGTTTGCATCAGTTTTTGCTGACAATGGTCTGCCAGTGCGAGTGTCATCACTGGTGTCTTCGCGGCCATCTTTAAATCGTTTAAACCACTCAAACACTTGTGTTCGCGATAAACAATCATCGCCGTACACTTGTTGTAACATTACAAACGTTTCACTTGCAGATTTTCCTAGTTTGAAACAAAATTTGATGTTAACACGCTGTTCTTTCTGTACACTCAACATTTTCCGACGCACAGACAAAACGTCAACTACTTAAAACAGACGCCACGGGCAGACTGAGTGCAGGAGGCAGATGAAACTCGAGCAGTAGGCGGAGCGAGAGTCACGTGACAGGCCACGCGACTTTCAGCCTTATTGCATTCGTTTTATTGTTTCACCAGTACTAGTCCGGTTTTTTTCTAGCCACACCTCGTATGTCTGGACCTTTGAAAGTAATTTTGTAGTTCGCTGGAGAAAAACTGGCTTGTGGTGATTGACCAACTTGTAGTGTAGCCTGAGATGTAGGTTAAGTTTGGTTGCTAAATCTCAGAAATCACTTTTGCAGTGATAGTTTCAAAAATTTTGTGGGGTATATTCATAACATACAGGTTTCTGAGGTGGTGGCTAGCCGAAAACCTAAGTGTATAGCTTAAATTTCATGGAATATTTTTTATTATATGAAGGCATTCAGAAAAATTTGATTTCATACACTAGACGTCATAATGATGATCACCAAATGCACTTATCTCATTGGTTCCACCACCTGGCCTAATCAGTCAACACCACCAGTTCACTTTGGCCACCCTGTATTGAGCATATGTATTCCACTTTCTTTTAACTTTCTCTATACCTGTTCCAAAGTTTTACGAGTTCTTACGTTATTTTGTTGATATTCAGTCTTTTTTCCAGTTATGTCAATGTTTTTGAAATTATGGTTAGGGTTGTACCTAAGAACACAGTTTAAATTGTTCTGATTGAAACATTTAAAACATTGCTTCCCTCACATATTTCTGTTCTTATTACAATTATGTTGAAGATTTCCAAGGTCGTGATTACGGTGTGTTGCCTAAGGACAAATTTTAAATTGCTACAATTGGAACAAGCAGAAATAACATTTACAGACTTGCTTCTGAGAAACATTTCGCTATTTTTACTACTGATGAGATTTGCTATCTTTCAGGTCACAGATATTTTGGTATGTTAACTAAATTTATATACACAGCACAACACTACGAATGAAGAATCTTACTGGCTACTAAAGAGTGACTCCTCATTAGTTGTAACTTCCAGTCACGCACTGCGCGGTTGCCAACTGCGTCACACAACGGTATACTCAGGTACACCGCAACAGCACTTTCACATTTGTGACACAGATCATCATCAAATCTATAAAGTCAAGTCGTACTTAATACTATGATATCAGTAATTCAGTATAAACTGAGTGGTTTTTTATTATAATATCCACTGATAGAAAATAGTAAGACACAAATGTGAAACAATGGGGAACTGCTGAAATTACGTTACACTGTTGACAGTGTGGAATTTTCTGTTTAAATAATTTGCACTGACTTTTTATTTTTATTGAACTATTAGTAATTCAGAGTAACAACACTTTCGTGTTTACATTCGAGAAATATTGCAGAAAGTTAACAGCATACACTCCAGTATTCTTAAAAGTGGAGCACTGTCACGTACTACACGTCTGTATGTCAGTGCTCTGCATAGCACAGTAATTCAACGTAAATCAGCCTTTTGTTCGTTGCCTTCATTTATTCAAAGAACATTCTTATTATTATTATCATTATTTAATACAGGTGTGTGTGAATACACATTTCATCTAAATAAACCAATAGCTGCTTTAATTCTAGTGCATCTCTTTTTTTGTAAAAATATTATATCATTTGCCTTCTTTGAAACAGTCATCTTGTTTGTATATCATAACTTATTTATTCTGACAAAGTTTACGAACAAATTTAACAGAACAAACACTGTCTTGCACAACATGAGGCCATGAGTGAGTTGGGAGGATCAGAATAATGACTGAATGTTTTGTATTCTACTGTTGCGCAAGCTACCAGCTTTCTCTCAGTAAAACCACTCAATCTGGTGGGTTTTTATAAAGGAGATATCGTCATTGGCTTGGCGAGATAAGTTAGTATCCAGTAAAACAACGATCTTATTAAGAAGGTTGAAAGTAGAGTGTGTACTTAGAAATGTGTTAGTGTATATGACAAAAAACTAGGGACAAGACAACTGAATTTAATTTGGATACTTGGTCATGAATGCAGATTTAGTGATGAAAAGCCAGTATGGTAGAATGTGTATGAAAAGCCAGTATTGTAGAATGTTGATGTTTTCTCACAAATTGTTTTGAAAATTTGAATACCATTGTGGCAAGGTATCCTTCAGGTAGCGTTAAAGTTCATGAGGACAATTTCTTCTTGTCGTTTCTATGACAGGACACTCTAAAAATCATTAATTGTAGCTTAATACACTACTGGCCATTAAAATTGCTACACCATGAAGATGACGTGCTACAGATGTAAAATTTAACTGACAGGAAGAAGATGCTGTGATATGCAAATGATTAGCTTTTCAGAGCATTCACACAAGGTTGGTGCTGGTGGCGACACCTACAATGTGCTGATATGAGGAAAGTTTCCAACAGATTTCTCATACACAAACAGCAGTTGACCGTCGTTGCCTGGTGAAACGTTGTTGTGATATGTCGTGTAAGGAGGAGAAATGGGTACTATCATGTTTCCGACTGTGATAAAGGTCGGATTGTAGCCTACCATGATTGCGGTTTATCGTACCGCGACATTGCTGCTCGTGTTGGTCGAGATCCAATGACTGTTAGCAGAATATGGAATCGGTGAGTTCAGGAGGGTAATACGGAACGGCGTGCTGGGTCCCAATGGCCTCATATCACTAGCAGTCGAGATGACAGGCATCTTATCCACATGGCTGTAACAGATCGTGCAGCCACGTCTTGATCCACGAGTCAACAGATGGGGACATTTGCAAGACAATAACCATCTGCATGAACAGTTCGATGATGTTTGCAGCAGCATGGACTATCAGCTCGGAGACCATGGCTGCGGTTACCCTTGACGCTGCATCACAGACAGGAGCGCACACGATGGTGTACTCAATGACTAACCTGGGTGCACGAATGGCAAAACATAATTTTTTCAGATGAATCCAGGTTCTGTTTACAGCATCATGATGGTCGCATACGTGTTTGGCGACATTGCGGTAAACGCACATTAGAAGCGTGTATTCGTCATCGCCATACTTGCGTATCACCCGACATGATGGTATGGGGTGCCATTGGTTACACGTCTCGGTCACCTCTTGTTCGCATTGACGGAACTTTGAACAGTGGACGTTACATTTCAGATGTGTTACGACCCGTGGCTCTACCCTTCATTTGATTCCTGCGAAACCCTACATTTCAGCAGGATAATGCACGACCGGATGTTGCAGGTCCGGTACGGGCCTTTCTGGATACAGAAAATGTTCAGCTGCTGCCCTGGCCAGCACATTCTCCAGATCTCTCACCAATTGAAAACGTCTGGTCAATGGTGGCCGAGCAACTGGCTCATCACAATACGCCAGTCACTACTCTTGATGAACTGTGGTATCGTGTTGAAGCTGCATGGGCAGCTGTACCTGTACACTCCATCCATGCTCTGTTTGACTCAATGCCCAGGCATATCAAGGCCACTATTACAGCCAGAGGTGGTTGTTCTGGGTACTGATTCCTCAGGATCTATGCACCCAAATTGCATGAAAATGTAATCACATGTCAGTTCTAGTATAATATATTTGTCCAAAGAATACTCGTTTATCATATGCATTTCTTCTTGGTGTAGCAAATTTAATGGCCAGTAGTGTATGTAAATGCTACAATTAATGACTTCTAGAGTGGCCTGCCATAAAGCATAATATGTAACTCCCCCCCCCCCCCCCCATACAGATAGCTGTACTGTAGGTGCAACTTCAACAAAGGGGTATCTGTTCAGAGGCCACACAAACATGTGGTTCCTGAAGAGGGACAGCAGCCTTTACAGTACTTTCAGGGGCAACAGTCAGGATGATTGACTGATCGGATCTTGTAACATTAAGCAAAACGACCTTGCTGTGCTGGTACTGTGAATGGCTGAAAGAAAGGGGAAACTACAGCCATAATTTTTTCCAAGGGCATGCAGCTTTTCTGTATGGTTAAATGATGATGGCATCCTCTTGGGTAAAATATTCCGGAGGTAAAATGTCCCCCATTCGGATCTCCGGGTGGAGACTACTCAGGAGGACATAGATATCTGGAGAAACAAAACAAAAGAAATGGATCAGTGTGTGGAATGTCAGATCCTGTAAACAGGCAGGTAGGTTAAAAAATTTAAAAAGGGAAATGTATAGCTTAAAATTAGATATAGTGGGAATTAGCGAAGTTCGGTGGCAAGAGGAACAAGACTTGTGGTCAGGTGAATACAGGGTTATAAATAAAAAAATCAAATAACTGTAATGCACGAGTAGATCAATAATGAAAAAAAAATTAGGAGTGCGAATAATCTATTACAAACAGCATAGGGAACGCATTATTGTGGCCAAGATAGACACGAAGCCCATGCCTCCACAGTAGTAAAATTTTATATGCCAACTAGCTCCGCAGATGATGAAGAGGTTGAAGAAATGTATGAGGCAATGAAAGAAATTATTCAGACGGTTAAAGGGAGACGGAAATTTAATAGTCATAGGGGCCTATAATTCGATAGTAGGGAAGAGAAGAGAAGGAAAAGTAGTAGGTGAATATGGACTGGGGGTAAGGAATGAAAGAGGAAGCCACCTGATGAAATTTTGCACAGAGCATAATTTAATTATAGCTAACTCTTGGTTTAAGAATCAGTAAAGAAGGTTGTATTTGTGGAATGGAACTGGAGATGGTGGAAGGTTTCAGATACATTGTATAATGGTAAGACAGAGATTTAGGAACCAGGTTTTAAATTGTAAGACATTTCCAGCAGCAAATGTAGACTCTGGCCGCAATCTATTGGTTATGAACTGTAGGTTAAAACTGAAGAAACTACAAAAAGGTGGGGATTTAAGGAGATGGGATCTGGATAAACTGAAAGAACCAGAGATTTAGAGAGTTTCAGAGAGGTCATTAGGGACCAATTGACAAGAGGGGGGGGGGGGGGGGGGGGGAAGAAATACAGTAGAAGAAGAATGGGTAGCTTTGAGGGATGAAATAGTGAAGGCAGCAGAGGATCAAGTAGGTAAAAAGACGAGGTTCTAGTAGAAATCCCTGGGTAACAGAAGATATATTGAACTTAACTGATGAAAGGAGAAAATATAAAAATGCAGTAAATGAAGCAGGCGAAAAGGAGTACTAATATCTCAAAAATGAGGTTTACAGGAAGTGCAAAATGGCTAAGCAGGGATGGCTAGAACTAATGTGAAGATGTAGAGACTTACATCACTAGAGGTAAGATAGATACTGCCTACAGGAAAATTAAAGAGACCTTTGAAGAAAAGAGAACCACTTGTATGAATATCAATAGCTCAGGTGGAAAACCAGTTCTAAACAAAGAAGGGAAAGCAGAAAGGTGGAAGGAGTATATAGAGGGTTTATACAAGGGCAATGTACTTGAGGGCGATGTTATGGAAATGGAAGAGGACATAAATGAAGATGAAATGGGAGATATGATATTGCGTAAAGAATTTGACAGAGCACTGAAAGATCTAAGTCAAAACAAGTCCCATTGATAGCCATGGGAGGGCCAACCATGACACCATCTGGTGAGAAAGATTTATGAGACAGGCGAAATACCCTCAAACTTCAAGAAGAATATAGTAATTCCAATCCCAAAGAAAGCAACTGTTGACAGGTGTGAAAATTAGCGAACTATCAGTTTAATAAGTCACAGCTGCAAAATATTATCACGAGTTGTTTACAGACAAATGGAAAAACTGGTAAAGCTGACCTTGGGGAGGATCAGTTTGAATTCTGTAGAAATATTGCAACACATGAGGCAATACAGACCCTATGACTTATCTTATAGAAGATAGATTAAGGAAAGGCAAACATACGTTTCTAGTGTGAGGTCAATACAGGGAGAGAGAGACTATTTACAGTCTGTACAGAAACCAGATGCCAGTTATGAGTCGAGGGGTATGAAAGGGAAGCAGTGGTTGGGAAGGGAGTGAGACAGGTTTATAGCCTATACCCGATGTTATTCAATCTGTATATTGAGCAAGCAGTAAAGGAAACAATATAAAAATTTGGAGTAGGAGTTAAAATCCATGGAGAAGAAATAAAAACTTTGCAGTTTGCCAATGACGTTGTAATTCTGTCAGAGACAGCAAAGGACCTGGAAGAGCAGTTGAATGGAATGGACAATGTCTTGAAAGGAGGATACCAGATGAACATAAAAAGAAAGCAAAACGAGGATAATGGAATGTAGTGTAATTAAATTGGATGATGTTGAGGGAATTAGATTAGAAAATGACACACTTAGAGTAGTCAGTGAGTTTTGCTGTTTGGGGAACAAAGTAACTGATGGTTGTCGAAGTAGGGAGAATATAAAATATAGACTGTCAATGGCAAAAAAAGCATTTCTCAACAAGAGAAATTTGCCAACAACGAGTATAGATGTCAGTGTCAGGAAGTCTTTTCTAAATGTATTTGTATGGAGTGTAGTCATGTATGGAAGGGAAATATGGACAATAAATAGTTTGGACAAGAAGAGAATAGAAGCTTTCGAAATGTGGTGCTACAGAAGAAAGCTGAAGATTAGATGGATAGATCACGTAACTACTGAAGAGGTACTGAATAAAATTGGGGAGAAGAGGAATTTGTGGCACAACTTGACAAGAAGGCCGGATCAGTTGGTAGGACATGTTCTGAGGCATCAAGGGATCACCAGTTTAGTATTGGAGGGCAGCGTGGAAGCTAAAAATCGTAGAGGGAGACCAAGAGATGAATACACTAAACAGATTCAGAAGGATGTAAGTTGCAGTAAGTACTGGGAGATGAAGAAGATCGCGCAGATAGAGTAGCATGAAGACAACAACAACAACAACAACAACAGTATGTAAATTTGTATGCATCTGCAGCATATTAAATTTGAAATCAGTTGTGTTTTTATTTCTTTATCATCTAATTTGTACAGTTACTATAAAAAGTGAAAGTAGAGTATGAATAGCGAGAGGGAAAGGGGGAGGGATGCTGTGTAATGGAATCAGATTCTGGCTGGAGTCACTATTTTAGCTTGTAACTTGGCACAATATTCTATGGTGCTGTTTCAAAGAATGGAGTAATATTGATGGGTCTTAACTAAATTCATCTCATTGCGGATCTACGGACAAAGGATCTATGATGACGAATGGTTTAAATATCAGATAGCTAGTACCTTAAACCATATCACCCTTCAATCTGTTGTCTGATTGCCATCTCTGACCTACGCTCTCTTGTATTCGCAGAGTTCCTTTGCAGGTGTTGTGGTGTGTTTCTGTATGACATAAGCTGTGAAATTCTTGCAAAGTCAGCACTTACTTACATTATTCACAATTTCACAAAAATTTCTGTGTATTAACGCTTTTTCCCGTCCCGCCAGTGACATATTTGTTGTGTGCATGTTGCTGCCTTTTCTTTTCTATGGGATAAATACTTAAATTCCATTCATCTTAGCATCACATGCTTCCTGCCATAATTTGCTGTCTATTGACTGTCTTACCTTAAATGAAATTTTGCTTGTGCATTGTGTCACCTATTCCATCTGCTCTGTCTGTGTTCTCCTCCTAATCTACAGTAATTTTAATTTTGTTAGCAGCAAGTTTACACTGTCAGGTAAGAGTGCAAATTAATTTAACTTGTGTTGCTATACTTAGTCAGCTTCCTACTTCCACCAGGTATGTTCAGTATTACCATGTGATACCTGTTACATTCTTCAAAGTTTTTGTGTTACTTGTTAAATAATTGTTGTACAGTTTTGCATGCGTTTAATATCAGAGTTCACCAGTGTTAGAGTGAAATATGTGCCATGTGGAAAGTTTAAACTGTCATTGCTGTTTGTTTCTGTGAGGCAAACAACAATTCAAATCTGCAAAACTTTGGTTATATTTGACAAATTTAAAATTCTGTCCCAGACCTTGCTTCGAACCTGGATACTTCCTGCACTTATTTCTTAATGTTAACAGGTTGGTAGGGGTGAGAGCAATATATGCCCCAGACAGACAGTCGCGGGGAGGTAAGCGGAGAAGGATATGAGTTATCATTCACTGCACCATAAACAAACAGCATAACACAGCATTCAGTTAAGGGGTACAACAGTGTTCTGCATGTATTGTTGTTACATCACAAAGGTTAGTGGTGGTCTGATGCCAAAGGGTAAGGATCTGTAGTCTTCAGACTTATACCAGTTCAGAACCAAGGAGCCAAGTGTTAAAGAAAATATGCACAGAAGTACTTCTACCAGTTGCATGATCAGATGAAACCACACAGACTAACTCTGCATTGCAAGATGTTGTTGACTTTTGGCTATTGGCAATGTATATGAGAGTCGAGGGGCATGAAAGGGAAGCAGTGGTTGGGAAGGGAGTGAGACAGGGTTGTAGCCTCTTCCTGATGTTATTCAATCTCTATATTGAGCAAGCAGTAAAGGAAACAAAAGAAAAATTTGGAGTAGGTATTAAAATCCATGGAGAAGAAATAAAAACTTTGAGGTTCGCCGATGACATTGTAATTCTGTCAGAGACAGCAAAGGACTTGGAAGAGCAGTTGAACGGAATGGATGGTGTCTTGAAGGGAGGATATAAGATGAACATCAACAAAAGCAAAACGAGGATAATGGAATGTAGTCGAGTTAAGTCGGGTGATGCTGAGGGTATTAAATTAGGAAATGAGACACTTAAAGTGATGGACGAAGTAGAGAGGATATAAAATGTAGACTGGCAATGGCAAGGAAAGCGTTTCTGAAGAAGAGAAATTTGTTAACATCGAGTATAGATTTAAGTGTCAGGAAGTTATTTCTGAAAGTATTTGTATGGAGTGTAGCCATGTATGGAAGTGAAACATGGACGGTAAATAGTTTAGACAAGAAGAGAATAGAAGCTTTTGAAATGTGGTGCTACAGAAGAATACTGAAGATTAGATGGGTAGATCACATAACTAATGATGAAGTATTGAATAGGATTGGGGAGAAGAGAAGTTTGTGGCACAACTTGACCAGAAGAAGGGATCGGTTGGTAGGACATGTTCTGAGGCATCAAGGGATCACCAATTTAGTATTGGAGGGCAGCGTGGAGGGTAAAAATCATAGGGGGAGACCAAGAGATGAATACACTAAGCAGATTCAGAAGGATGTAGGTTGCAGTAGGTACTGGGAGATGAAGAAGCTTGCACAGGATAGAGTAGCATGGAGAGCTGCATCAAACCAGTCTCAGGACTGAAGACCACAACAACAACAACAACAATGAGTATTTTATACTTGTGTGTTTGGGGTGAGAGTTATGGATTTGCTGCTCTATGGTTTGCTATCAACAAACTAGTGCACTTTTCTGCTTATCTCAATTCTTTTGTTCCTTTGGTTACCCTTCTCAAATTTGTTCCCTGTCAGACTCAAAACAGTGGTTTTTATATCCACATACATGCTGTACAAGAGACTGTACGCTGCATGGCAGTGTGTCCTTTGTGCTAATGATACATTGCTGACAGCTCATGAGCCAGTTGTGTGTGTGTGTGTGTGTGTGTGTGTGTGTGTGTTTTGCTTGCAGGTGGCTCACTTTGAGCCAGCTGCTGTCAGTTTCAGCTGCTGTACGACACTTAGTGTCAGTGGGGATAATACTGCTGCATTTTTGCAAGTGTTTTGCACACTGGTGCGCAGTGTGGCCCACAGAATACACAGATGAGGCTCGTTAATCCAGTTTTTCCCCTAAGCCGTTAATGAGCCACTCCACTCACGACCTTGTCAGTACAACAGTCCCTCCAAAAGAAATGCAGGCGTTTCTTTTAATCCACTTTGCTTTTTATACCTTTGATGTTTTGACACTGAGTTGATAAATTCTTGAGAGATTAGTTGTCATTTTACTTTGTTATCTCAATCCTTTTCAACTGCTTTATGCCACCATGGAACTAAAGCTTGTATACGTGCACGGTGGGGTGAGAAAAACTGATGGGTTAAAAAGTGCTAATAGTATTTTAGTTCAGAATAACCAGTATTTTCTGGTATATCTTTAGTCTCTGCTATAATAGGTGTTTGATATTGTTTACTAATAACCTGGTAAAAAATACTGAACTATCAATTAGCCATGGCAACCGTGCTGATTTTTTTTTTCGTTCTTAAACAACTATTTTTTTAAGAACAAGTCATTTTTATTGGTAAAATTTGCACTGCTTTGGAATATTCTGCTTTTATAGAAAATGGGAAAAGTGAACAGTGCTGTTTTGATTAAAATGCCAACAGAAACGAGCAACAGACATATGACATAAGGATTGGCACAGCATTACTGCCCCAAACTGTACCTTTTACCCTTGTGGTGTGGCGTATTGTATGGTATGTGTGTCTATATGGTAGTTTCACGCTGTTGTCGTCGAGTGCTAGGTATCAGTGAAGTAAAGTGCTCCATTTGCTTTAAAAGATTAGAAACGGGAGGAGCCACAACAAACGTGCCAAATAATGTCAGGAGGAACTTTTAACTTAACACTTCATTCATAGTTTACATGGAAAATGGAGAGTAGTTGACCTGTCGCCTGTGTCTACGTATTATGCCTTTCTCTGCTTCTAGCTTTTGAAATGGACAGATTAACATGAGAAATAGTTTTTCAAGCTCAGTTTTCACCTTTTAGCACTGACCATTCATAATGCTCAAAAAGTGGTATGATCCTCGATTACAACATGATTTTGAGCAGAGTTTCAAAAAATTAGAATCAATAGAAGAATACTGTAATTTTTTTAAATCAACCACTTACCACTTTTCGAGAAAGGCAGCAAACAATGGACAGGCTAAGTTTTCTTTTATTTGCCTATTTCATTACAGGAAATAATAAGAATTAAAAAACAAGAATCAGTTATTTTGGAAACCATTTGTTTTGAGCGGTTTCAACACTCAGGTTAAACTGGCATTGAAAAAAAGAAAATAAAAAAGGTTTAACTGAAAATTGATAGCTTCGGTGATAGCTGCCATCCCTGCTTCACAAGTGAGTCCTTGTTTCGAATCTCATTCTACAAAGCCCTTCTCTACCAAAGAGGTGGTATTCAGACAGTGCTAGACCAGGGCTGTAGGGCAGACATTTCAGTTTTGTCCACCTGAGTTTTCTGATCTTGGTGCTCGTTTCTTCAGTGACCTGTTTAAAAAACATTTTTGAACTTAATCTGTGTCTATAAATTACACACACTCACTTCTCCTAGCCCACTCAGACTGACAGTACATTCGTCAGCAAAAATTAGATTGTGAATATGGTGTGTGTTGTCAGGAGTCCGTGCAGTGCTTAGTGTGTTGCTATACGTGACATGATTATCGGCGTGCCCATTTCACCAGATAACTAACAGTACTGGCATTAACAGTAGTCATCGTTTTACACCTTCTTTGGTCACTTTTTCATGTTAGTTACACTCATTCTCACAGTGCAGGAACACTAGAACAGCACTTTGCTTCAGATGAACATCATTTGCAGCGGCCATCCTGATGGAGTTCAAATTGTGGAAACAGGTCGAATTAAATTTGAAAGCGTATGGGAAGAATGTATCTGGGACCTCCACGAATAGCAACTATGTAGAATGGAAGTTCTATTTCTGAAAAAAGAAGTTATGCAGTTCTTTTGGAGTGATGCTCTGATATATTCACGGCTCTGATTTATTCACTTGCAAGTTTTGTTCTAATCCATTCATGGATGGAGTGTCCACCCCCGGTAGCTGAGTGGTCAGCACAACAGAATGTCAGCCGTAAGGGCTAGGGTTAGATTCCTGGCTGGGTCGGAGATTTTCTCTGCTCAGGGACTGGCTGTTGTGTTGTCCTAATCATCATCGTTTCGTCCCCATCGATGTGCAAGTCGCCAAAGTGGCGTCAAATTGAAAGACTTGCACCCGGCAAACAGTCTACCCAACAAGAGGCCCTAGTCACACAACATTTACATGGATGGAGTGAGGTAATAATGACTGTCTACGTGCTAGAGTATTTTCATAAACACTGTAATTAATTTGATACTCAAATGGCCTCTGTGGAATATGAATTATGAGAGGAATGAAAGTAATCATTTATTGTATGGTTGGGGCATTGAGTAGTTGTTAAGCACATAAACAAGATCTGCATTGTTGGCAAGTTGTTGGCTAAGTATGGGACAATGTAGTCATGGGTGTGGTGTGTAGCTCCCCACTACCATTCTGTTGAAATGGCTGTGAAAAATGTATAACCTAAATGTGTAACAACTACTTCTATTTTGAACTCACATTCTGTAAATTGGCCAACAGGACTTCATAGGGACAACATTCTTCCACTGACTCCTATTTAAGTTTGGCACTTTCAGTGCAGTCTCAGTAGGTCAGGCTTCAGAATTGGCCAATCAGTTCGAAACTAGTCATCAAAATGTGTGTACTGCAACTAAGACAGATTTTTAATAAATACTTCTTTAAATAAAAGGGTTGCTGTCCTACATGTCTTTCACACATTTGAAAAAATAGTATAATATGGGAAGGCAAAAAAAAAAAAAAAATTTACTCGCCAAGTAGCGCGGGAGAAATGCATATAAAAGATACGAAAGTGTGTGAGCTTTGAGAGCCAGTGACTCCTCATCCTGACAAATGGGTTGAAGGGACTGGTGACGTTTAGGATACGGGGAGAGGTATGGAAAATTTGCTCAGAACCCAGGGCCAGGACAGTGTGAAAAAGTCTTCATGTTGAGACATTACCCAAGGATGACAGCTACTTGCAACACACATGTGGGTGGCTTCATAGAATGTTTTGTTAAGGCATTGGCCAATATGCTGTCGATGTATGTTGCTGTCCCATGGAAAGATTGGAATACCATACTGCCCAATGTGACATTCGCAAGTAACATAGTGAAACAAGAAAATGCATGTTCACACCATTCTTTGTGTTCCAAGGACGGAAATCAAGATTACAAATGATACGCTCTTCCTGCTTCCACTGGACGATACTCAGGATGACTAGTTGAAACATCTCATCACTAGGACAAAAGAAGAGACAGCTGGCTCACATTTGATCTCTGGATGCACAGGAGGAGCACTGAGAGCATCATAATGTCAAGCATAGGCCAGTGAGATACAGCCTGGGAGACTTGCTAGGGACTTTTACTGCTGTATTCAAAATAGGACTTGCACCATAGTGTATCATTTGTTGCTCATTGGATGTCACATACAAAGCTGAGGATTATGGCCCTTCATCAAGTAGAAAAAACCGCAGACACATTGTTTATAACCTGCGTATGAAGCCGTACTACAGTCCTCAAATGCAGGTTGATGATGGAGGCGAAGTGTAGTGGTACACTCGCAATTGATTACTCTGTGCAATGATTATCTTTGTCAGAATCTCTCTTTGATTTATGTGTATTCTCTGTTTTGTTATTATTCTGTTGTTTGATTCTCAGTATAAATGATGTCTCGTGAATTACAGGATAGTTTCAAATGTTGTTGTAGAGTGAATTTATTAAATCGGCAACACTGCATCAATTGTGTTGTACATCTCTTGCACCCTTGTCACTAGGGCTTCTTTTTCATAGAAATTAAAGACCCGCTTGGCAATCACAAATCATCAATGGGAGGAAGCTACCTTTGATGTCCATTAAAATGGAGAGGATGTGACAACAAGATCAGAACATGATTATCTGCCAGCACTGCCATATGGAAGACCATTGACAAGACCTAGATCAAGAGCACTGTCTTTACTCAGTACTGATGAGAACTTGTGAACAAGCGGGTTGTCATGTTTTGAGGAGAGGGAGCAATGCTGTTATCCGTGCTGCAAGCGATGAGGCATGGCAGTTAGTGTCAGTTTCTGGCATGCTGCAGGTTGCCAGTCCAAACCCAATCGCCAGTTATTTGTTATTTAGTACTTATCACTTACAGGCATTTCTTAAAACTTATTGCGGTTTTTATGTTTTCATATTTTTCAGTAATCAGTGTTTTTATAAATAGCAGCACTCTGTTCAAGAGTTGAGTTCTGTTCTGTCTGTACATTGGTGTTTTTAATGTACATGATTTCAGTGCTAAATCTTGTAATTAATTAAAAACCCTGCTTTCAGGTTTGGACTCAGTTGTGGTTAAGATATTACGGAATTAAATGGCGTTTGTACTAATTTTCTACATAAATATCAAATACATTATGATATCACTGCCATGATATATGCGTTATTTCACCTTATTTTGCATTCATAAGTTTCAGTTTGTTTTATTTGTTCATATATGTACACTATTTGCATCCTAAACGGACACGTAGATACTTGTATACTAGCTTGTTCAGGACTAGTTATTTTGATGTGCAGGAGTTGTGCCTGGCAAGACCCGAAGAGTGGGGAAGGCACCACAGGAGGTTCGAAGCTGTCAGGCAGTGGTAATCTGGTCTTGAGTGGAAAAGACAATAAAGGTAACATAAATGTTCAAACGAGTCATGATTCTCTAACAGCCTGGTATATGGGTGCTAGGTGGTGGTAGATGTTGTCTATTTAACTGTTGTCTTGTGTGTAGTTAAAAACTCTTGTGTGTGAAACTGTTACTTTTGTGCGCTATCGTTTAGTTGTATGACGTCCCATTGTGAAATAGTAATTTTTTGACATTTACTTAGCAAGTTTGCTCACCGGTAAAACACTGGACATGCATTTGGGATGGCGGCAGTTCAGATTCCTTCCCAGCTATTCAGATTTAGGTTTTCTGTGGTTTCCCTAGATTACGTGAGGCAAATGCTGGAATGGTTCCTTGGAAATATGGTATTCTTCTTCCTTTCATTCGTGTTCCATCCTCTGAGCTTGGTCTCTCTCTTAGAGAGACAGAACATAAACTCTTCCCCACTGTTTCTTTCAGTGTTCAATGTAACACATGTGAGATATTATCTGACGTGAATGACAGAAAGCAGTGTGTATAAGTTCCACGTCAATCGCACAATAATGGGCACTCAAAATTTGACAGTCTGTCATGGTGTGCTACAGGGTTCAGAGGCAGTGTTTCCGGAACACAGGAGTGTGTTGCAATAATTGCATCTGGTCTTCATTCTGGAAAATCTTGTAGAGACCTCTTCAAAAACTGGTCATTTTGACAATTAAAATGGTAAATAGCATGAATATAATGCTGTGAGCAAGAACAGCCTCCACAGAGATTTGAAGCAAACATTAGTGCAGAAAGGAATCAGATAGGAGTCTGTATGTGTCCAACAACCTACCAGAACACATTATATGCCTTGTAGGTCATATATTGGTGGAGTTTAAGACTGAAGTAAAGGACTTGCTAATGGCCAACTCCTTCTACTCCATTGAAGAGCATCTTCACAGTAACACTTAATTTGTATGTTTTATGTTAGTTTATAATTAGAATTTGCAGTGTAATACAGTAAAGTCATTTCAATGTATTGCCCTTAAATTAAATGTATATCTCCAATTTCTTTCCACATCCAAGCAATTACTCACTGTGGGGTCCACAGAATTGGCCTAATCTAATCTAATAAGATTTGGGGTGAATGCCAAGGAGAAAATAGCCTTTCCTCATTAGCGAGCAAGTGTGTCTGTTTCTGGAGCTATAACTATAAACACTTCAGAATATCTTTCTTTCATTAAACAGAAACTTTACTAATTGATTAAATTCACCAAAACAGAATACTTGCATGCGTTTTTATTTTTGTTTTGTTTTTTAAATGAGTAGCCTTTTGCGTTGTGGTTCTACCCACCTTCAAGGGATAAGACTGGCTACAAATACCTACAGAATCAGACATGTAGCCAGCCTTTGTGCAAGGCTGTTGAACTCCCACTAGCATTTCAGCGGCAACTCCACATGGTGCAACAAATGTACTGGTTACTGTTGAGTCACAGGTATTCTATCTACCTTTACAGGAATACTATGCAATTTTCACTTGAAGTGCCTGGCAGGTGAATCATCAGACCACATTCATACTATTTCTCTACTGTTCCACTTTTGAACAGCATTTGGGAAGAACAAGCAGTTTAATCTTTCTGTATGAGCTCTGATTTATGTTATTACAATGATCATTGCTCCCTATGTAGGTGGGCCACAAGGTGTTTTCATTCTTCGAGAAGAAAAATGGAGACTAAAATCTTGTGAAAAGATCTCATTGCTATGAAAAATCCACATGTTCTAATGATTGCCACCCCAACTTACCATTTTGCTTTAATGATTGCCACCCCAACTTATCATTTTGTTTTAATGATTGCCACCCTAAATTGCATGTTATATCCATGACACACACACACACTCCCCGATTTTGCCAGCTGTTGAACTTTCTCAGTGTTGTTCGTCAATCCTATCCGTTAAGGATCCCATACCGCACAGCAATACTGTAGCAAGAATGGACGAGAAGTGTAGATACTGTCTGTAATAGCTCTGTTGGATCTTGTAATTGACCTGTCGATAAAAAAGTCTTCAGTTTACCTTTCCCCCAACATTATTGATGTGGTCGTTACAATTTAAGTTGATTATTGTCTCTAGGTATTTGACAGCCTTTAGATTTGTATATTTCATCATGTAACCGAAATAAGAGAGATTCCTTTTAGTTCTCACGTGTATGATCTCTCACTTTTCATTTTGTAGAATAAATTGCCACTTTTTGTGCAATACAGATATTTTGTCAGAATCGTTTTACAATTGGTTTTGATCTTCTGAGATTTTATTAGATGGTAAATGACAGCATCATTCGGAAACAATCAGAGAGGGCTGCTCAGATTGTCTTCTAAATCACATATGTAGATTAGGAACAGTAGAGAACCTATAATGCTTCTGGGAATGCCAGATATCACTTCTGTTTTACTTAATGACTCTCAGTTACTACGAGCTATGACTTCTCCGACAGGAAAGCACAAATCCAGTCGCTTAGCTGAGACAACACTCCATAGGCACATTAGAAGTCACTCGTGGAATGGTCTCAGAACCCTTCTGGAAATTTATAAATATGGAATCCATTTGAGGTCCCCTGTCAACAACAGCCCACTACTTCATGAGAATAAAGAGAGAGTTGTATTTCAAAAGAAAGATATTTTCTGAATCCATGCTGACTGTGTCATCAGGTACTTTTCTCAGAGGTAATTTATAATGTGTGAACAAAGTATATGTCCCAAAACCCTATTGCAGTTATATCGGTATGTAATTCAGCGGTTTACTCACATTTCCTTTCTTGGATCCTAGCGTGCAGTTTTCTCTGTCTTCTGGTAGGGATCTTTTGTTGAGCTAATGGTTGTACATGACTATTAAGTATGGAGCTATCATACCACTATATTCTGAAAGAAATCAAACTGGTGTACGGTCTGGACTGCAAGACTTGCCTTTATTAACTGATTTGAGTTGCTTCATTACACAGAGGATGTGTACTTTTAAGTTACTATGTTGGGCAACTTGTCTAGCGTCTAGACCTTTAAATTCTATTTGTAAATTATTAATGAACAAGGCTTTTTGGTATCCACTCAGATGCTGGCATACTAACAGTTGTTGTGAAGAAGATTCAAGCCCTTATGTTTGGAGATGACTGCAGCTGTTTACTTATTGAGGCTATCAATTTACATGACGCGCTGCTCGCTTTGTTGCACAGCAGGCCACATAAAGACATGTTGCAGAATGCCATAACACCGTAATAATAGCTGATAAAGTTAAAAAAATAGTAAAATATTTATAAATTAAAAAGATTTTCAACAGTAACAATAAAATAAAAGCCTGTGGAAAAACAGAAAAGTGAATTGATAAAATAAAAAGGGAAAAAGGAGGAGTAAAAGATAGATGGCAAAAAAGTGAAAGAAATTTGTAAATGAAATAAATGCACAGAGGTATTCCAAATAGAACGTATAAATAAGCTGTCACCAGTTCACAAATTAATTCTAAACTTATTCTACTACCAACCAGTTTGCACCGACCTCGATAATGCTAGGCACAGCACTCTCTATACTGTTTGCCTGGGTTTTCTATTTTGTAAATGAAATCCAACAATTTTGTGGAAGTTGATAGAAGGTCTTCACCTGAAAAGAGTTCTCACATGTTTTAATTTGATACACACACGAACAAAAAAAAAGTACCTGCACCTATCTGCACAAACAATAAGTGATCAACAAGCTCAAGTAACAAACAGTAAACCGAAATATAAAAGGAAATCGGAAAATATTTATGGTCTAATAATGGACAATCTGGGATGGAATACCAATTACAATATGAATAACAGGACACACACACACACACACACACACACACACACACACACACACACACACACACACACACACACACCTCTACCTGCGCGCGTGGCCACTTTATCTCAGAACTATATAACCTCATTGGTGCAAGTAGTGATCGCGGTTGGGATAGATAGTGGTATTATAGAAGAGGTTTGAAGTTAAACATGCTGTGTTGTATGGCGTGCTGCTTGGTAACTTGTACCATCTGGTTTCTTCCATACAACATATCCTTCATTTCTGTTAACCCTTTCCCCAGGTCTTAACCTTCACTATAGTCTGATTAAAATTACTTGGTAGTTGACACTTCACATATTGCAGATGGTTCCCACCAGTCAGAGCGCTCAGCGTCACACCCAAACAGTTTGTTGTTGCCAAACTGCCACAATAATCGGTCAGTTCATTTACAGCTCCTTGTCCGCCATCCTTACTTGTGTTTGGATATTGAATCGTGCGCCTCGCACTTTTATTTTGTATTTCGTCGTACGTGGTAACCACACCACAAACAACATGCGCACATACCAATGCTAATGAAATACACGTATTTGATACACAGCACTAAGTAAACACTACTGGATATTGAGCACAATATGCAATTCAGAAATCGGTTTACGTTAGATAAGCTTCTTATGATATAGCACAAAACAGAGTTTTTGAAGGCTGCAATTCGTCATTGCAACTGGATGATCACAGTCAAAAATATAACAAAATATCGTATTATTGTTCTTCAGCACAAAGGTTAGCACATTATCATGCCGTGCTGAAGATCACCGCTTTGGATTTCGTCAAATGTCACAAATGCTTTTTATTTCTAAATCTAATCGAAAGTGCTTGACTATCATTTGTATCCAGTTAATTGGTTTATGTGTAATTTTTATTTCTAATTCTTTGTCACATCACTTTCATGATCGTGCTGAATTTATTTGCCATTGTTTTTCTACGTATCATTCTTTTTTCATCTGGAATCTGCCTGTGTCATCTATGATCTGGCACCAAGTGACAACAAGGAATGCTCACCATTTGGTAATGCATCTACATCTACGTGATTACTCTGCTATTCACAATAAAGTGCCTGGCAGAGGGTTCCGTGAACCACCTTCAAGCTGTCTCTCTACTGTTCCACTCTTGAACGGCACATGGGAAAAATGAGAACTTAAATTTTTCTGCGCGAGCCCTGATTTCTCTTATTTTATTGTGATGATAATTTCTCCTTATGTAGCTGGGTGGCAACAGAATGTTTTCGCAATCGGAGGAGAAAACTGGTGGTTTAAATTTCATGAGAAGATCCTATTGCAACGAAAAAGCCTTTGTTTTAATGATTGCCACTCCGGTTCACTTATCATGTCTGTGACACTATCTCCCCTATTTCGCGATAATACAAAATGAGCTGTCCTCCTTTGTACTTTTTTGATGTCATCCGTCCGTCCCACCTGATGCGGATCCCACACCACACAGCAATACTCCAGAATAGGGTGGACAAGCGTGGTGTAAGCAGTCTCTTTAGTAGACTTGTTGCACCTTGTAAGTGTTCTGCCAATGAATCGCAGTCTTTGGTTTGCTCTACCCACAATATTATTTGTGTGATTGTTCCAATTTAGGTTGTTTGTATTTGTGTGACTTGTCGCGTAATTTCTTTTAGTACTCGTGTGAATAACTTCACACTTTTCTTTATTCAGGGTCAATTTACACTTTTCCCACCATACAGATATCTTATCTAAATCATTTTGCAAGTCGTTTTGATCATCCGATGACTTTACAAGATGCTAAATGACAGCATCATCTGCAAACAATGTAAGAGGGCTACTCAGATTGTCTCCTTTGTCATTAATACAGATCAGGAACAATAGAGGGCCTATAGCACTTCCTTGGGGAACGCCAGGAAGCTCGTTTAGCCAGTGAGAGGATAGTTTCAGGTAACCAGTGATAGCAAGAAATTACAATTTGCTTTTAGCGCTGGAACTGAACTTTTTCTGTCTTGAGTTTGATCTAGCAGATTAGCTTTGATCGCCATGAACAGAATGATCACAATTTCAGTTCTGCTGCAGATTGGCCACCACTGCTTTCTCAGAACATTAGTCATCATAGAGTTCTGGTTAGCTTAAGGTACAAGTTTAAATTCAGGGCTACAAATGTGTCTCCTGTTGCACTTCCACATCCATACTCCGCAAGCCACCTGACGGTGCGTGGCGGAGGGTACCTTGAGTACCTCTATCGGTTCTCCCTTCTATTCCAGTCTCGTATTGTTTGTGGAAAGAAAGATTGTCGGTATGCCTCTGTGTGGCTGTAATCTCTCTGATTTTATCCTCATGGTCTCTTTGCGAGATATAAGTAGGAGGGAGCAATATACTGCTTGACTCTTCGCTGAAGGTATGTTCTCGAAACTTCAACAAAAGCCCGTACCGAGCTACTGAGCGTCTCTCCTGCAGAGTCTTCCACTGGAGTTTATCTATCGTCTCCGTAACGCTTTTGCTATTACTAAATGGTCCTGTAACGAAGCGTACTGCTCTCTGTTGGATCCTCTCTATCCCTTCTATCAACCCTATCTGGTACAGATCCCACACTGCTGAGCAGTATTCAAGCAGCGGGCGAACAAGCTTACTGTAACCTACTTCCTTTGTTTTCAGATTGCATTTCCTTAGGACTCTTCCAATGAATCTCAGTCTGGCATCTGTTTTACTGACGATCAACTTTATATGATCATTCATTTTAAATCTCTCCTAATGCCTACTCCCAGATACTTTATGGAATTAACTACTTCCAATGGCTGACCTGCTATATTGTAGCTAAATGATAAGGGATCTTTCTTTCTATGTATTAACAGCACATTACACTTTTCTACTTTGCGGTTCAATTGCCATTCCCTGCGCCATGCGTTAATTCGCTGCAGATCCTCCTGCATTTCAGTACAATTTTCCATTGTTACAACCTCTCGATACACCGCAGCATCATCTGCAAAATGCCTCAATGAACTTCCAATGTCATCGACAAGGTCATTTATGTATATTGTGAATAGCAACGGTCCTAGGACACTCCCGTGTGGCACACCTGAAATCATTCGTATGTCGGAAGACTTCTCTCCATTGAGAATGACACGCTGTGTTCTGTTATCTAGGAACTCTTCAATCCAATCACACAATTGGTCTGATAGTCCATATGCTCTTACTTTGTTCATCAAACGACTGTGGGGAACTGTATCGAACGCCTTCAGTCATTGGCCACTTGGAAACACCTGTCAATAGTGCATCTCACATTTCCGACATATTTCTCGGCATCCACTTCCGACAAAGCATTGTGTTACGCAATAACAGGATTTGTGAAGTGACTTGCTGTGTTTGTGTGTTGCCTATAATTGAGTGGTAGACGGCGGCCGATGTGACGACACTGCAACGGTAAGCGATAGACATCAACTACCAGGTAATTTTAAAGAGACTGTAGTCCCCGTCCTCCACCTGCCTCAGGGCCCTTCCCTGCTCCCACTCTGGCCCCACATGTGCTCTCTATATCCTCAGCTCACCTGAATAAACCATTCCCCCCATCTCCACCCCCACTACCCCATCTCTCTGTGCCTCGCTCCCTCCCTGTTATTGTTACTTGAGAAATGTTTTTGCTTCAGCTGTTTGTTCTTTTTTCTGCCCTGAATGTTAACAGCTACCTGTATGTTATATTGTTGGCAGTGTTAATTTATAGTTGCCCATGACTAGTGGTTCTTCAACATAAAGCGAAGGGCCACTTCTGCAGTCTGTTGGCTTGAATATCGTGGTTTGGAAGATACTGTAACAAACATTGTGTGTTCTACCAAGCTCTCCACATTCACATCTGTCTCCATTATGAAATACATTGTGCAGAACAATTTGTACACACAACAGTCAGTGTCATTGTCCCAGTCCATTTGCCTCGTGTTGGTTATCCAGGTCTTTCATAGAATTTTGCTCATGATTTGGTCCTCTGCAGTCTTGACTCAAATGCAGGATGGAGAGACTTGAAATTTTGTTGTCTTCATCAGATGTAAAACAACTGTGTTCTCTGTTTGATGACAAGGGTTCCTGGAATAAATGAAGAAAGATAATGATAAAAACAGCACTGATAGAAAAATTAATGATAAAATAAAGAAATAAGAGCTGCATTAGCGTGGTGGCTTTTATTAAAAGTGTTGAAGTGACCGTAACATGGTCATCAAGCTGATTCAACACAACCAACATTTCCTGCTTGGGGAGCATTATAATTTACTTAATAATTTAAATCAGCACTAACACTTGTAATTTTGTGTGTTTGTGAACCCAAACTACTACTACTTTCCTTATTATTATTATTATTATTATTATTATTATTATTACTACTGCAACTCCTTACTCTTATTTGAATCTCTAGCTTGCAGCTTTACACAAAAATAAGAAAAAGTAGCTCCAGACCTTGGAACTGGGGCTCACAAGTTATAATATATTTTAAAGTTTATTTTAATTCTCAAATTTGTTTTATTTCAAAATAACTGACCTGTTTTTCCATACACTAAATTCATTCGTAATGGCACTGCTTATGAGTAGCAGTGCAGTTACAGAAAGTATGTAAGCAAACATAGTCAAGAACTTGCTGAAAATGGAGTATTGTTGTGTGAAGCTCTCTTAAGTTGAAAGTGAAAGAGCAAGTTATTTACTAACTTCTAGGCACCATTGCCCACTCTAACTGCCTGCTTCAATTTGCCAGAAGCTTATGATTATGCATTGTAAAGTTAATTTGATTAGTTTTTCTTGTGTATTTTGTTTTCACTAGCTGTACATCCATTAACGGTTGAAGATTTAATCACAAAAACAACCCCTATCTCTTTTTGTTGTAACAGTTTCAGCACATCCTGGTAGCCATGCCTAAGACACCATTTCCATTAATCAAATCAGGCAGTAACAGCTCATGTGCTGAGTTATTGCAGCTCAGAGATACGGTGGTATTACAAAAATAACCCTTGTCAAATATGTAACTGACAGATACAGGCTTTGTCATTTAACGGAGCATATTTAGTGTAAAGGCTGATTAATTGTAACCTGAATATTTATCACCTTCCTTGCAATTGTTGGGGTCTTTGCCTGGTGCTTGCCTGTGTTCTGAAAAGTGTGTCCAGTGTCATAAAGAAAGATGTCAAGAAAAACATGTTGGTGGAGAGTGCATGTAAGCACTGTCTCCTTTCTTTTCTGTGCTAGTACTTTTTTCCATCTTGTCTTGTTGATAGTAATGTTTGTACATGAACTGTACCTATACTCATTGGGTGATGGTACAAAATATTGTGACACTGTCAGTTGACTACAGTTGAACAAAGGGAATAAATTTCCACGAACCTTATGCTGTTTCTTGGCCATTCAGACCATACTGAACATCTCATATTCTTATTTACACTACTGGTTTCTCATTAAGTCATTCCATAAAAATCTGTCTTAAATGTATCTGCCTGAAACTCTGACTGTGAAGAAAATGCAAGAAGTATTTCTGGACAAGTAGCAAATTTATTTGCCCTAAAAAGTCAACTGAAGTGTTCAGAACTTTAAATTTATTATTGGGATATCTTCCATCTAGCCCTTGTTCAACATCTGTCATACTACAGAAGCAGATAACTGTTGTTTGTGGTGAAGAAGCCAGATTGATTGTGCAAGCAGTAGTTCACCTGAAAAAATTTGAAGTCCTTCATGAGCCAAACAGACTTTTCAAGTAGAATGCAAAACAGTTGTATTTTTCAATTAAATGCAGAACTGTTTTATTTTTTTAATTAAATGCAAAATCTTCATGCACTTTAGCTAACAACTAATGGGATATTTTATGCACCACATATATGACATGTGTTTGGTGTTCTGTCTTTCCAGTGAGGGACCCATAATGTTAAATTATCGTGAAGGAGTTACCAAGAGGCGCAGAACAAAGTGATCTCTTTCAAAACTTGAAAAATACGCAACATTTTCACAGAGATTTAGATTTAAAAGGAAGTGCTGATCTGAGTAAAAATTTTGTCATGGTTTTCTTTTTTATATAAGTTAGTGCATAGTTTGAAAGGGAGTGCATAGTTTGAAAGGCCACCCTATCACTTTCCCATTAGAGATAATTCTTTTTTTGGAAAATGATTAGGATTTCTTACCTATTTCACTTAAGAAACAAAAACACAACATTTAAGTTCCAGATGACTGGCACACAGTACTTACTCTTCTTTGCAACAAGCTGTAGCTTTCAGCATATGAAAGGTAGACTCTTTCATTAATATTCAACATCAAGAAAGTTATTGACCACCACTTCAAACTATATGGAAAGAAAATATACTGAATGGACTAAGTGTATTTAAACAAGACATTCAAGAGCTAATTTCTGTGTGGAACAATTAGACAAGACCTTATCATATGACTGCGTTTCTGAACAAAGTAGAAATTGCACATGAGTTGACATCATCAGCTATACAATGGAATCAAGATTAAGTAGTCAGAAGCTGAAGACCTCAAGGCTCTTTCTGTTTTCTTGATGAGTGAGAGAGAGAACTTCTTCAATATACTAACAGCCTGTGGAGTGGAAGAAGCTGGACCATTCTTGGTTGTGGTTCAATCTAACAACAGACCTAGAGAAGACAAGTGAAAGTTAGATTTGTTCAGTTCTGTTCATTTTTTAATATAACTTCAATTTGTCTCCTGTGTTGCATTAGCATACCGTGATGTAAGTGAAAATGAAATGGCATGTGGCTGGGGCCTCCCATTGGGTAGACCAACTGCCTGCTGCAAGTCTCTTGCGTTGATGCTTCTTCAGCGACTTGCATGTCAATGAGAATGGTATTATGAAGAAGACAACACAACACCCAGTCACTGAGCAGAGAAAATCTGACCCAGCTGTGAAGCTAACCTGGGCCCTTTTGCGTGGAATTCTGCCACCAGCTAAATTTTCTCAGCCAATGTCAGTGAATACTCTGCTTAAAAAAACATTCATTGTATTTAGACAGGAAGGTAACTTAGTATTAGGCCTACAACTTTGTTTCCACCATTCTTTCTTGAAGTTCACGGCTTTATTTTGAAAAACGTGGAAACAGTTTGTGATGGAAAGTATTGGCCATCACTGGCCACTACTTTTCCCATCTTTTGAGCAGCATACAAATCCTACGGTGGGCAACTGCGTATCTTTTGAGGAGATTTTTGAATCAGTCCAGTTTTACACTTGTTAGTACAGGGTGGGGCACATAAAAGTGGCCTGGAGAAGAGAGTTGCAGACAAAGAAACACGTCAGAAGAAAGGAAATACAGTACTAACATGACTATAGAAGATGATGAAAGTGACCACCATTCATCTCCTGGCACTTCTGGGCCCTGGTCAGCAAGTTGCTGGCCTGCTGGAATTGCTGCAGTCACATCCTAAATGTTTTCTGCTGCAGTTCTTGAAGACTACAAGGGTTGTTACGATAGTTTTGAGGCGTCCCCGCACCAAGCAATCACTGACAGATCAGGTGACCTGGATGGCCAGCCATTGCCTATGCAGATCCAGGTGGAGTATTCGCCCACATGGTCGATGTGATATGTCACTCTCTCGTGACAGGCGTCAGGTTGATTTGGCAGGACTCTGGACTGCAGCTACTTTTTCTGGTGTGCAGGCATGTTTTGGAATATTTTTCGACTTGTTCAAAACACATACTGTCTGACGCCATTTTCGATCTTAGTGCTCTTTGCTCGCACTTTGACACCATTAAATTTCTCAGCAAACAACTGACCACAACATTTCCACAACTTTTTCATGTAACTCTCCACAACAAACGCCCGCTGCTCGCACTATGCTTTGAACCAATGTGGATCATGTGGCTGATGTACACGGGCTGTGGTTATATGCATACATTCTCGTCCAGTTGTATCGGCTCATCTGGACAACTTTTTAGTTGCCTCACCCTGTATATCCAGAAGTGGTGGCAGCCAGGCTGCATGTAATTGATCAAAAAAGGTGGTAGTCAGAGAGAGCAGTCTCTGGAGAATATGGCTTCCATCCAGTCACTCACTGATCAGTGTGGCCTGGCAACGGAAGACAGCAAAACAAAAGCTGAAATTTTAAATTTAGCATTTGAGAAATCTTTCACGCAGGAGGATCATACAAACATACTGCCGTTTGAGTCTCGTACAGATTCCCGTATGGAGGACATAGTGATAGATATCCCTGGGCTTGTGAAGCAGCTGAATGGGTTGAAAATAAATAAATCGCCAGGTCGTGATGGGATTCCAATTCGGTTTTGCAGAGTGTACTCTATTGCATTGGCTCCTTACTTAGCTTGCATTTATCGTGAATCTCTTGCCCAACGTAAAGTCCCGAGCGACTGGAAATATAATGAATTTCCTTGAGACAGAGAAGTTGCTGTCCATGCATCAGCACGGCTTTAGAAAGCATCGCTCCTGCGAAACGTAACTCGCCCTTTTTTCACATGATATCTTGTGAACCATGGATGAAGGGTATCAGACGGATGCCATATTCCTTGACTTCCGGAAAGCGTTTGACTCGGTGCCCCACTGCAGACCCCTAACTAAGATACGAGCATATGGGATTGGTTCCCAGATATGTGAGTGGCTCGAAGACTTCTTAAGTAATAGAACCCAGTACGTTGTCCTCGATGGTGAGTGTTCATCGGAGGTGAGGGTATCATCTGGAGTGCCCCAGGGAAGTGTGGTAGGTCCGCTGTTGTTTTCTATCTACATAAATGAACTTTTGGATAGGGTGGATAGCAATGTGCGGCTGTTTGCTGATGATGCTGTGGTGTGCGGGAAGGTGTCGTCGCCGTTGAGTGACTGACTGTAGGAGGATACAAGATGACTTGGACAGGATTTGTGACTGGTGTAAAGAATGGCGGCTAACTGTAAATATAGATAAATGTAAATTAATGCAGATGAATAGGAAAAAGAATCCCATAATGTTTGAATACTCCATTAGTAGTGTAGCACTTGACACAGTCACGTCGATTAAATATTTGAGCGTAACATTGCAGAGCGATATGAAGTGGCACAAGCATGTAATGGCAGTTGTGGGGAAGGCGGATAGTCGTCTTCGGTTTATTGGTACAATTTTGGGAAGATGTTGTTCATCTGTAAAGGAGACTGCTTATAAAACACTAATATGACCTATTCTTGAGTACTGCTGAAGCATTTGGGATCCCTATGAGGTCGGATTGAGGGAGGACATAGAAACAATTCAGAGGCGGGCTGCTAGATTTGTTACTGGTAGATTTGATCATCACGCGAGTGTTACGGAAATGCTTCATGAACTCGGGTGGGTGTCTCTAAAGGAGGCGTTCTTTTCCTGAATCACTACTGAGGAAATTTAGAGAACCAGCATTTGAGGCTGACTGCAGTACAATTTTACTGCCGCCAACTTACATTTCGCGGAAAGACCACAAAGATAAGATAAGAGAGATTAGGGCTCGTACAGAGGCATATAGGCAGTCATTTTTCCCTCGTTCTGTTTGGGAGTGGAACAGGGAGAGAAGATGCTAGTTGTGTTACGAGGTACCCTCTGCCACGCACCATATGGTGGATTGCGGAGTATGTATGTAGATGTATGGCAGGTGAGGTGTTACTTCCCTTGTCGACATTCCAAAGTATGATTTGACAGGTTTTGAAACTAGAGGTTGAGCATTGTCATACAGCAAAATCACCTTTTCATGTCTGTTACTGTATTGTGGCCATTTGTCTTTCATTGCTTGGTTCAAATGCATCTGTTGCTTTTGATAACAATCTCCTGTGGTTTTTTTCAGTCTGTTTCAGAAGCTCATAATATACGATGCTGAACTGGTCTCACCAAATACAGAACATGACCTTTGAGCCATAAATATTCAGTTTGGCTGTCAATGTGGAAGCATGGCCAGGATGTTCCTTTGATTTCTTGCTCATAGGATTATTGTAAGAAATCTATTTTTTGTCCCTGCTTACAGTATGATACAGAAATCCCTTCCACTTTTGCCAGGCAAGCAGTTGTTAATGAGCAGACACTACTCAACATTTCTCAGCTTCAACTCTCATGGCACCCAATGTCCTTGCACGTGTATCATTCCCATGGGTTTCAAGTGTTTGAGGGAAAAGGCTTGTTAACTGTTCCCAACAATTGTGCTAATTCCTGTTGCGTTTGGCATGTGCTGGGATCATGTAACGTCTATAGTTCCACATCTCTGAAAACTCTCTCTCTTCCTCTGTCATGCTGGCGTTCCACATCAAAATTACCATTCTTGAAGTATTGAAACCATTCTCTGCATGCTCCTTCACTAATAGTTGTCTCACCATAGGTTTTACCCAGCATTTTATGAGCTTCAATTGCGAATTTCTACATTTTAAAGCAGAAAATTAAGACGTCTGCAAATGACTAGAATTGGACTTGTAAGGTAATATATTCAATCAAGAATAACTTCATGACACAATCACAGATTGTGTTAAGTTTACAAATTCCAAAGCTTATTGTATGATACATGCAACCATATCCGGCACCACCACTTTAACGCTACTGCCATCTATTGGGAAATGGCAGAAGCGAAGTTGTAGACATAATACAATTTAAAATGAATGTTTTAAGTATGTTTAGGAAGAAGAGTAAAAGATGTAATTGAGAACAAGACAATATGCAGAGATGTACAACGTTTTGTCGTTACTGAGAATTATAAATTTTTGACAAGGGTTGTTTTTTGTAACCACCGCATTTTAGTGATGATCTGCACATGTGACTTCTACTCGTATCACCAAACACCCATATTCTTGTTGTTTCACTAACCAAATATTTATTTATTTGTTTGTAATAAACTTTGGTTTATTTTTTATGTTGACGTCCAGTTTGTTGACATTTATCTTATGTTCCGTTTCTTTTCAGTTGCTCGTTTGTTGTTTATCAACTGAAGGTAGTAGTTCATTGGGTGACTTGGAAACTTGGCACATTCACTTGTACTTGGACACCAGAGAATTCTAAGCCAGTATACAATGCCAGAAAGCAAATCTTAGTTTGTAATCCTAGAATATTTGATAAAAGAAATTAGTTAAATCATTGGGGGAGATGAAAATTTAATTCTGGTTAGGTACTGGAATTTGATAGGATACAAAGAAAGAATAAATAAAGTAGTATCAGAATGTGTACTAAGGAAAACGAATGAAAGGGGAAGCTGGTTGATAGAATTTTGGGTAGAGTAAAAGTTAATCACTATGAACACTTGATTCAACATTTATGAAGGAAAGTTCTGTGTGTGGAAGAGACATCGAAAAGTTTCAGGTAGATTATGTAATGGTAGGACAGAGTTTTCAAAACCAGTTTTAAATTTCAAAATATTTCCAGGGGCAGGTGCGACATCTGGCCACAATTGATTGACTATGAGCTGCAGAAATTGAAACTGAGGGAAAGGTAGGGATTGAGGAGTCTGGACAGGGATAAGTTGAAAGAAACAGAGGCTGTTGGGGGAAGCATTGGACAACAATTGACTGAAATTGAACAAAGGGACACAACAGAATAGAAATTGGTAGCTTTGAGAGAGGACATAGTTAAGCAAATAGACAAAAATAAAAGGCCTAGTAGGAATCGTTGAGTAACACATGAGTCATTGAATTTAATTGAAGAACCGTGAAAATATGAAAATGAAACAGGCAAAAGTGAATACTTATAAATGAGGTTGATTGAAAGTGCAGAATGGCTGTACAGGATTAGCTAAAAACAATGCAAAACTGTACACCGTGATGACAAAAGTCATGGATAGTGATACACCCATATACCAACAGCAGCAGTATTACATACACAAGGTATAAAAGGGCAGTGGATTGGCAGAGCTGTCGTTGAACGCAGGTGATTCATGTGAAAAGGTTTCTGACATGATTGTGACTGCACAGTGGGAATTAACATACTTCGAACTTGGAATGGTAGTTGGAGATAGATGCATGGGACACTCCATTTCGGAAATTGTTAGGGAGTTCAGTATTCCAAAACCCACAGTGTCAAGAGTGCCTAGAATACCAAATTCCAGCATTATCTCTCACCTTGGGCAACGCATTGGCCAACAACCTTCACTTAATGACAGAGAGCAGCAGTGTTCGTGTAGAGTTGTCGGTGCTAATAGACAAGCAGCACTGCGTGAAATAACCACAGAATTCAATGTGGACATACAACGAATGTATCCATTAGGACAGTGCAGTGAAATTTGGTGTTAATGGGTTATGGCAGCTGACAACCAATGCGAGTGTCTTTGCTAGTAGCGCGACACTGCGTGCAGCTCCTCTCCTCGGCTTGTGACATATTGTTTGAACCCTAGATGACTAGAAAACTGTGGCCTGGTTAGATTTGTCCTGCTTTCAGTTTTTAAGGGAACTTGTATGTGAATAACACTCAAAAAATCGATTTTTTGATTTTTGTCTTAAAAAATTCTCCGTAGTTTTCTGAACGAGAAAAATTTACTTCTAGGGAAATGGACCACAGAAATTACCAAAACTAGAGGAGATTAGAAATGGCTGCACGCACCATGACATTCGCATGGCACACAGTCAGCTCTGTTATAAAAAATTTTTTGCTCTCCTTTGTTTCGTTTTTATGACTTTTTAGTCCCATTAGTTGGCTTTACAGTTGCTTATCTTTAGTTTATTCAGGGAGTTTAGTAATTGTTTGCTGTTGTTTTGGCACAAATATTTTGTTTACAGCAACGTAATAGTGTGCGCGGGTTTCTTAATGTGTGCGCGGGTTTCTTAATGTGTGCGCGGGGTTCTTAATGTGTGCACGGGGTTCTTATTCTACTTCAAAGCAATGGGAAACATCGTGCTAAACAACATAAATTTTATGGGAATCAGTTCACCAAACAGATTAACTCTGCTAATACTGAAATACAACATGATACAACACTTGAATCAGCTTAAACTATTCCAAGTGCTTTGAAGCTAAAACTGAAATATTTGGACAATGGGCGTGACAGTATTCATGCTGATAAAATAAACACACCAAATGTTGATTCAGTTTGTGTTATTGTGGAACTCTCTGCTCTCTCTGAGCTAATAAAGCAAGCTTCACAGTGTAAGGAGTGTGGCAGTAGTGTGGTGTGAAGGTAGCTGAGGAGATACGTGCTAGAAGAGGTTGTACATCTAAATTAAGAATTGTTTGTGATTTTGTGAGTCAAGCGAGTGTTGTTATACTTGTGGCGTAACTAAACATAGTGTATAACAGATATATTAAACTTGCTTATGCTATGAGATGAGGTGTACAGGCAAAGGGTACAGAAGCGCACAAATTTTCTGTGCTCTTATGGACTTACCTCCCCCTACAATGTTTGACAGCTGCAATAAATAAAATTATTCTACAGACTTTAGAAGAAGTAACAAATGATAGTATGAAAAATATTGTTCAGGAAAGTATAGGCATGAATGACAGCGATACATGTATGTCTGCAGCCCTGAATGAATCCTGACAACGAAGAGTCATTGGTCATGGCTGCAGTAGTGGAACTGGAAATCATGAATTTTTGATTAATTTTAGTGGTTATTGTAGAGGGATGGAATCTGAAAGTGTTGTGAAGATATTTCACAGGTCACTGGAGAATTGTGGTTGGATGTATATACCTTACCTAGGACATGGAGACTCAAGAGTGTACCAAAAAGTTTGTGACTCCAAACCTTACGGTGACACAAAAATTGAAAAAATGGAATGTGTTGGACAACTCCAGAAAAGGTTAGGTAGAAGATTGAGGAATTTGAAGGGAAAGAAATTAGCTGATGGTAAGAGCATTAGTGGATGCGGTGGCTTATAGGTGAAGAAATAGACAGGTTGCAATATTATTATGTACAAGACATAAGACAAAATAAAAATGACCTTGAGAGAATGAAAAAGGCAGTATGGGCTACCTTCTTTCATAAATCCTCCACAGATGACAAACCATGTCGTGTACGCTGCCCACCTGGCAGTGATTCGTGGAGTGGCTACCAGAGGGCTGTTACTCAAGGTAAGACCTACAATTTTAAACAGTCTTTGCCATTTGCTATAATGGAAGCTATAAAACCTATGTATAGGGATCTTAGTGACACAAGATTATTAGAGAAATGCTTACATTGTAGGACCTAAAATCCAAATGAAAGTATCAACAATTGTATATGGCGACGGATACCAAAAACTATTTTAGTAGGACTAAATACTTCGAAAATAGGTGTGCTAGATGCTGTGCTATGTTTCAATGACAGTGAAGTGTCAAGACTTAATGTTATGGAGCTGATGGGAGTGCCTGGTGGACTAAATATGCACAGAACTCTAATAGCCATTGACTGAAGGAGACTCTTCGAAGCAGAAAAATCAGTGTTGCAAGCCACCGAAGAAGCAAGAATAAGAAGAAGAAATGTGAAAAAGAGAAGGGAGGAAGAACAACACATAAAACAAGATGAATATGGACGTGGGTTGCATTAGTGCCATGCAGGCTGAATAGAAAAAGCAAGTATTAACTTTAACTTGAATTTTCCAAAAGTTAAATTGTTTCGTGTTTTCGCACACTTTGGCTAAAAACTATTAAAAATAGAGTGCTGAAATTTTTTATACTGCCTTAAAACATGCTTAACTAAAAAGTAGATTATTCTTGGGACTTAACTTTGAAAATAAAATGCCTCTTTTTTTTTTTTTTTTTTTTTTTTTGGAAGAAAAACCTTGCATTCATTTCCAGAATTTTTGATAATCATATTTGAAATTTTTTGTGCCACAAATTATGACAGCACCATCTTTTCGATAGTCTGCTTTAAAGATAATAGAGTAAAGAACTTACACGAAAAAAACTGTCTACTTTGTTTGTATTTTTAGTAATGTGTACCTATGACGTACATAAATAATTAGTGTGGTGTCACCGCCAGACACCACACTTGCTAGGTGGTAGCTTTAAATCGGCCGCGGTCCATTAGTACATGTCGGACCCGCGTGTCGCCACTGTCAGGGATCGCAGACCGAGCACCACCACAAGGCAGGTCTCGAGATACGGACTAGCACTCGCCCCAGTTGTACGGACGACGTTGCTAGCGACTACACTGACGAAGCCTCGCTCCTTTGCCGAGCAGATAGTTAGAATAGCCTTCAGCTAAGTCAATGGCTACGACCTAGCAAGGCGCCATTAGTAATATTGCATGTATCTAAAGAGTCTCACTTGTATCGCCACAATCTCCAGATGTACCAAAAGGATGGATTAAAGTTAAGTATTCCAGAAGCTACGTACTTTTCTTTATAGCATTCATAACGTATCCTGTTTCAGACCTCACGCAATCCTGCTTTAACTTAGCGCGTGCCTTTCGGCTTCCTCTCATTGTGTCTAGGCTGTCTTGTCTAGACACAACAATTAGCATACTTTATTTCATTTGCAAAAAAAAAATACAGTTAAAAAATGTGTGAGAGTTAAAGCTGTAGTTCATACATAAAAATGTTCTCAAAAGATGTCTTAAAAATTGTAAGCATTATATGGGCTTACAAATCTTATGCTTTGAGATACACTATTCAGAAAACTGACAATTTTTTCAAGGTTTCCCCTGGTATTCACAGACCAGTCCCCTTAAGGGCTGATGGTAATGTTAGATTGTGACGCAGACCCCACTAAGTCATGGGCCCAAGTTGTCAGCAAGGCACTGTCCAAACTAGTGGTAGCTCCATAATGGTGCGAGCTGTTTTTAAATGGAAAGGACTGAGTCCTCTGGTCCAGCTGAACCGATCATTGACTGGAAATGATGATCTACTTGCCCAGACCATTTGCAACCAGTCATGGATTTCATTTTGCCAAATAACGATGTGATGTCACCGGCGCAAAATTATTTGTGACTGGTTTGAAGAACTTTCTGGTCAATTCAGCGAATGATTTGGCCATCCAGATCCCCCAACATAAATCAGTTCATGTAAATCATCTTGCACCGGGAACACTTTCGCGATTGTGAACAGCTGTACAGGCATCGTGGCTCAGTATTTCTGCAGGAAACTTAAATGACTTGTTGAGTCCATGCCATGTCGAGTTGCTGCACTTCATCAGGCAAATGGAGTTCCAACATGATTTTAAAAGGAATCACATAGTTTTGTCACCTATGTGGAAAAGTATTTTTAAGTTTGTGAAATATAAATGTTGCTATAGGGGATCAGGAAAAAAGTGGCCTTCGGAGAAAAGGGAAGTCATCATTTGAATATAAATATCTCACTTGGTAAGCCAGTACTAAGAAAAGTAGAAATCTGGGTGGGCAATATGAAAGGAAAGAACTTAAAACAGTTCTACGGAAAAGAAAGAGAAAATATGTGAAGACGAAGATGAGAAGAGAGAAAAATTCAACAGAAAACTGAAAGACCTAAATCAAAATGAGGCCTCTAGAGCAGAAGACAGTCATCAAAATGATTGAAATCCTTGGGAGACAAAGCTATTCCAGCTGGTATACAGTGTATATATCACAGCCAACAAACCCTCAGACTTTAAAAAGAATGAAATAATTAGCATTCCAAAGAAGCAGGTGTTAATATTGCAGAAGCATCAGTTTAGTATCGAGTGTTGCAAAATAATAATACAGATTGAAACTTCCTGGCAGATCAAAACTGTGTGCCAGACCGAGACTCGAACTAGGGACCTTTGCCTTTTGCGGGCAACTGCTCTACCATCTGAGCTACCCAAGCGTGACTCACGACCCATCCTTTGAGCCTCAGTTCTGCCAGTACCTCGTCTCCTACCTTCCAGACTTCACAGAAGCTCTTCTGCAAACCTTGCAGAACTAGCATACAGTTTGAACCTGCCAGGAAGTTTCATATCAGCGTACACACTACTGCAGAGTGAAAATCTCTTTCTGGAAATGTCCTCCAGGCTGTGGCTAAGCCATGTTTCCGCAATACCCTTTCTTCCAGGAGTGCTAGTTCTGCAAGGTTAGCAGGAGAGCTTCTGTAAAGTTTGGAAGGTAGGAGGCGAGGTACTGGCAGAAGTAAGGCTGTGAGGACGGGGCGTGAGTCGTGCGTGGGTGGCTTAGATGGTAGAGCAGTTACCCGCAAAAGTCAAAGGCCCCGACTTCGAGTCTCGGTCTGGCACACAGTTTTAATCTGCCAGGAAGTTTCATATCGGTGTACTCTTCGCTGCAGAATGAAAATCTCATTCCAATAATACACATTATTTATAGAAGAATGAAAAGACTGGTAGGAGATGACATCAAGGAAGATCAGTTTGAGTCTGAAGAAATGTTACAATATGTGAGGCAATAATGACTTAGAAAAAAAATTAAAGAAAGACAAACCTACACTTTCGCATTTGTACATTCAGTGAAAGCTTTTTACAATGTTGACAGGAATGCACTCATCGACATTGTGAAGGTGATAGGAATACAGGGAGTGAAACATTATCTAAGATAAATTCTCCACTATTGGGGATAAAACTGGATAGGAAATACAAGTATATTACATTGTTGAGACCTGAAATGGCAGCCACTTCATGTAACTATCATATTAAGACGTCACCAGTGTCTTACTAAGGATAAACTGGAAAGTATCTCAGTAATAGTCGTCTGCAATTCGTCTGTATGTTGGGTTTGGCTTCATGCTCTTGCTAACCTTAAAATGGCACCATTTTCTTTGTTTATGGTAGTTTTAAGCCGTATGAGAGCAATTAGTTTTGTGTTGCAAAATATACATGACTGCCCTACTGTTTCTTTGGCACCAAAAGACATCGTCCCCCCCCCCCCCCCCCCCCCCCCCCACCACACACACACACAAACACACACACACACACACACACACACACACACACACACACATACATATCCACCCACCCAAACCTTAACACACTCCACTATATTGCAGGTGTATTAGCAGCAGAAATCCATTTGTAGCCAAATGAGCTGGGCTTGCAAAGAATAGGATATGCGTTCACATTCAATATTTATGCCAACGTTATATAGATTAAATGTTTCTTAAAACTGCTGCAAAAAGTCCTCTTTTGTTTTGTTCTTCAGTTTTTATTATTTCATTAACCAGTTTCGAACTGCCTAACAATTCATCATCAGATGGTACATATTATTGATTGTTCACAGCAATGTGGGAGTTGTGTAGAGTTACTAGTAACCATTGGGTAGTTATTGGTGCCCACAGTATTCTGGAAAACATAATAAATGTTTTCCAGTGAAGTTAAATTTACTGCACATCACACACTTAGCCACACGTAACATGTTTTACATGCTTTACACAGTGTAAGTAAACCAAGAAGTTTTTTACATTTTGTAAAGCGTTGTGCTGATCCTGAATGATTGATTAGTGACTATTGGTGAAGCAATAAACAATATACACGTTAGTCATAAGAACCACAAAGGTAGTAGTGCATAGCAGGCACAACTACCGTAGAGTGTGTCTGTGATGGATCCCAAAATATCTCCGTGAAGAGCACAAGAGGAATCAAGAAATTGTCAGCATCTGCTGAACTGTCATGCTAACAAAGGTGAAACATTTTGGAAATGAGCCACCACCGAAGACGAAATTTCAAATCAGAGTGTAAATGCTAGATTAAGGCCTGAAATTACCTGAAGTTTCTGTCGAAGAGGAAATTAAAGTTTCAACATTCTGGAGCAAAAATGGTGCTCTCAGGGTAGTCACCCTCCTTTTTACAAGGACCAACTCTGAAACATTGCTAGAGAAAAAGGGTCAGCAAGAAGAGATATACATAAGTTATATGCCTTACAAATACGAACCAAACACAGGTCAAAATTTTGATTGTCAAAGTATCTTCTTCCTTTTGCGTGGCAACTTACTGCTGTCCACACTGTCTATAACTACATAATCTTCATTTAGAGAAGAGGGACCATTCTGCATATAGGACTATATCTCACTCCATCGGATTAGCATTTGTTTATTCTGCCCAAAGACGGCTGTCGATTCACATATGATTGGGAGGTGAAGGAAGCAGTGTTTATCTTCTACGCAACAGAGACATTCTTTTCTGTATATGGGTAAACTTTTGCAACTGTGGACCATGTGCATTGAAAAACTAGGGTGGCTATACTGAGAAATGATGGCATTGTAAATTTTTTGCTATTCTCGTAATAAACATGAAAATTTAGTGCGGATGATTGTGGGCTTGTAATAAAAAAGTAAATTCATGTAATAAAAAGGGTTGAAAAACAATTGGTTTGCTAAGCAAGTTAGAAAGTAAGGACAAAGGGCTTTTTGCATGACTAGTGCAGAACACTAGGGTAAAAGGAAGTACTGCACATCAACAGAAAAGTTGCATTCGAATGCATGTTAGGCCAGGTATAGTGGGGAAGGAACAAGTTTTGCAGAAGTGAGACCTTTAAACTTCCCATTACTGTTGCAGAATACATGCAGGAGCTGTACAGATGGTGATTACTGGGGCTCCTGTGACTATTTACATTACTCACCATTGCAACTCCTGCAGCCTGCCTTGCTGCGAGAACGTTTCCAGGTAAAGACTTGTTCTAGGATTAACAGATGAAAGAGTCTGTCTTACTGTAGATGCACAGAGGGACAGATGAGAGTAGCTGGCAGAAATATTGTTGACTTGTGGAACTAACTTTTCCAGTTAGGAGCAGAGTGCTGGATCATCCGTTGTAAGATTTCTGCCTGCAGTGAATTATTGATCATTATAAATCAGTTTTTTTGAGACCCCATTTATTATTTGTTGTCACTAGATACTAACCTGGTTGAGAAACCTACAGAGGCAGGTGGGAAGACAAACAGTGGTAGCGAATCACAACCTGCACAAGTGGAGGATGGAGAAAAGGCCAAGTCACAAGGCCAGCAGAAGGGTCTGGGATCGGATCCAACAGTGAGTCGGCAGAACGCTCTAGAACGCCTACGCAGGATGGAGTGGCAGCGGAACAAGACAGAGACTGTCAGGTTAGTGATTTCTTCATTTCTTGAGATACCTGTTGAGAGGAATCGGGCATTCTGCTTTATCACATTGACATTAGTAGCCTGCCTTTGTTGTAATGTCCAGTTACGAAGTGATTTAATGTCAAATATGTGTAATTGTTTCAAAAGCAAATTTCACTTGAGAAAAGTATAACATTATGAGACAGATTTGCTGAGCTGTACATACCTTGTGGTGAAATTGCAGCACACCTCTTCCCCAGTAGAGATTAAATTTGCATGTAAGAAATAGCATGTGGCTATAAAAGTAGAATGCTATTCCCTTCTTTGCGTTATCATAGTTAGCATGTCACTTTCACACCATTTGTTTGGAGAAAGAGAACATACAAGCAGCTTAGCAGTTTCTTGCCCCACCAGAACAGTATACTAAAGTCCTAATAGTTCTACCAACAGGACATATTCGACGGCCCCAGCACAGAAGTAAGCATGCAGATCTTGAGTTTGTAGTTGTTGATGACAGCCTTTTATCTCACCTAAATAATGAAGGTCATAGTTTATAGGGATGACATTTATTTTCATTATAACTATATTCAGTAAGAGAAAAGACGAAATTGACTTCTACATTATATCATAGTCACGTATATGCCTGTCAGGATCATACAGTAAACCATTGGCCAGTTTCATTAGCCAAAATTCAATCCACTTTGTAAGTAAAAGTATGTTTTACAACAAACCAACAGAGAGTAAGTCCGATTCATTAGGCAGTTTAGAATCTGTTGTGGAACACTTCCACTGCAGTGCAAGGTGTTAGAGTAAGCATTATAATTAGTCCAGTTTGCACAGTATGACCTCTGTCTATGACAGCCAGAGCCAACACTGTTAACCAAAACAATATATTGATCACTGTGCACTTCACTGATGACATTGCAATTGACTCAGACTAGCCTTGGACTGGATTATGCATCAGATTTTGTGTGGTTTCATCACAGAGCATTCCTGATAGCTAGTGCCCTATTGGGTAGTGGCACCAGAATGGTCGACAGTAATGTTACACCAGTTATTTGGTTTCCATAGTGATGTCTGGTGACAACACTATAGTAAATGTGTCACATTACAAATTACACATTCCTGAACTCTTGTATGCTTTACTCGCAGATGACCAACCTTAACCACTTGTGTTCTAATGCCACATCTCATCGTAATCATAACTGTCTGGTTGGTGTGAACGACTTCATTGGGCAGTCGTTCTTTATTGACAGTTCTCCTCAGTACATAACTGTTTATAGAAAGTTAACCATAAATTGACAGTATAAATGTGCCATGGTAAAGTATGGAGAGGTAGTTCGGAATATACTTGAAGATTAATTTAGTTACTATTAATAAACTAAAATAATTGAGTTAGTTTGCAGACAAGAGCATAACCCCATCTAGCTTTCACTAAAGCAACCAATTGGAGCAAAGTACAATATCTAATCGCTTGAACTCTGTTGGTGGCACTTTCAACAAGGTTTCTAAATGCCTGTAGAGGAATGACAACTGATTCTTCCTGAAAAGACAAAACCACTGAAGGTAGTGACTCAGGAAATTGGGGTCCGGAGTGAAGTTGATGTTTTAACTCGGTTCAAATATGTTCCGTCGGGTGCAGGTTGGGATTCAGATAGGCCAGTCCTTTCATTGCCAAACCGTCGCCTCACAGATGCTGTTTTATGACGTGGTTTATCATTATGCTGACGATGGCAGGTAATGTTCTCCTGGAATCCACCATTCTTAGACTCTGCCATCAGATTTCCGCAGGGTGTAGCATGTTTGTTCACTCCAAATCACTCGATTCCAGCCACCCACTGTGCAGTGGCGTCACTCTGTATGCCACGTCGAATGTCACTTTGAGCCTTGACTGTAGAAATAGCTGGCTTTTGAGGAGCTGCATTGTAGCCCGTACTCTTTTTAACTCCCTATGTGGTCATTGCGCAAGCTGGACTATTGGTAGCACTTCGGAATTCACGAGTAATTCTTTCCAATGACTTTGTGTGATATTTACAATCAATCTTTGCAATTCACAGTCCCTGCCTGTCAGTACATGAGGCCTGCCTGTTTTCAGTTTAGTGTGGGTTCCCTTTTAACCTTCCACAACCTGTATCTCTCTCCTTGCCAAGAAAGGAACTATTAGTTCAGAAACTTAGCATAGTGTTGTGTATTTTAGTTTGTGTCTGTCGGCAGTACGTACATTTTGCCTCTTGAAGGTTTCTCCTGGGCATAAATTTAATCTATAATGTTACAATTATAAAACACTACATTTGTATTGTTGGGATTTATTAGATTGATATTGTCACATTAAACTGTGGATGGTGATACTATTTGATATTTACTTAATTTCAGGAAAGCTTTCTGATCATAAAAAAACCATCTCCTCACCTCACGCTCCCATCCGCACAAATATACCTTGTAAAAAGTATCCCTTAAAGAATGCAACGTTTGAATGCACAATAATGCACAAAATTTATTGATGATATTAAGTAAATTACATGTTGTTGCAGTATGTGCTACCTGTGATTATGTACAAAATATAACTGTATAATGTCCTCCATGATTCTGTACACACATTCATACTTTTGATAAAATTTTCTGTAGATTCTCGGTTTACATGCCTCTCTAGTTCCGAAATTACATGATGAATTTCTGTCTTGAGCTCTAGAAGTAATTGCAGTTGGTTGGCATACACACGAGAGTTAGAGTACACCACAGAAAGAAATCACATAGTTGTCAGAGCACAAGATCTGAGTGGCCAGTTCACGTCCACGTTGTGAAAACTCATCTGACTTGGGAGTCTCTCTCTTAATGAGTCCATTCCTGCAATCGATGTGACAGTTCGTATGCTCTATCGAAACAGAACCTCTTGAGCATCCGTATGATCCATTTAAGATCACAAAATTTCCCTTAAAACATTGCTGCACCATTCGCCATCCAGTTTTAATGTATTTCTGGTCCCATATTTGAATAAGTGCGCCCCAGTTATCCCTCGGCCCAAATACCACACCACAAAGTCACTTGTTTTCCAAATCCTGAAATTTTGCTTTGTCACAAAACCATTCAACTAGAAGTACACGATACCATTTAACATTATTTTCTTGATGAAAAAGTTGTCTACTATGTTTCTCAAGTACCCAATGCGCAGATGCTTGATGTTTATTGTCCTCATTTGGCTTCAGTTCTTGTCTGATTTGGATTTTGTGAGTCAATTATTTCAGAATTCATTGCATCCTGGTTCTGGGAATATCCAGTTTTTGTGAATGTCGGAAGTGGGTTTCAGTGGACTTACAGCTACATTATCACTCATAATGGCCACGTTTTCTACATATTGACTAACATGAGGTTGCCTGGGGGAGGGGGTGGTTAATGTCTATAACCAAAACAGTTTTCTCAGATTTAGTGATCAGTCTCATCACAGTCAACTTATTTTGGGCATTTTGTCAACCAAACATTCCACACAATGTGTGAACAGTCTGCATGGCATTCGCATCATTTGTGATAAGTTTTCACTATGACAACGTGCTGTTTCATTGTGAAGCACTCTGTTACTAATTGCAAAGAAAATGGATGAAATTAGTGCAATGTTCAGTGCTACAAACTGAATAGAGCACAAATGGTGGCCATTTCAAAACTTGCCTTCTTTATGGGATACCGTACAGATGTATTGCTCCAATGCTAATTTCTAATCTAGTATTTCATCCATCAATCCTATGGTCAGATTGCTGCAGTTCTCCCATCCTTTTGCTAGCCAGCTCTGTTTTTCATTTTGCCGTAAGTTCTACTTCCCACGTCATTATTGATCTGTTTCATGTATTCATATCCAGACTGGCCCCTGCGATATTTCCTTCCACCGACCTTTCGAGTGCACTTTTCTAGAGTAGCTCGTGTCATAATACAGGGTGTTCTGCAGTGACGTTCACAGCTTTGACCGCATATATTTCAGAAATGGGGATAGGCAGAAAGGTACAGTTTTCAGTATAGTGTTCACAACCACCTAAAATTTTGAATTATTATTATTATTATTATTATTATTATTATTATTATTATTATTACTACTACTACTTTAATTTTTTGTTGACAAAAATGGCCACCACACCACACCGACGATTGGAGCTACCACCGACCACAGTTCACAGGATACTCCACTTGAGACTGAGGGAGCTGCTTCATGCCTATAAGGTGCAGCTACTGCATACGTTTCAACCTGACAGTAGGTTGAAGGGCAAAACTTGTGCACTTTAAATTGATTCGCATGACAATGATCCGTACTATCTGAAAAATGTGGTGTTCACAGATGGAGGGAGCTTCTTCCATATGTCTGGAAAGGTAAACCAACAGTGTGAGGCTGTACACTTCTGATCACCCCTCCCCCTACCCCTCTTTTCAATCTGGAAATTGTATGTTACAGTCCAAAGATAAATGTCTGGTGTGATCTGTTTTGTGACTCTGTGGTGTTTGACTGTTAATCTATAAATCTTGGAACAGTTTGCATTTCCATGGATCAGAAAACTGCAACCTGACATCAGGATGGTGTCCCTCCTCACTGGAACTTGTTCATTAGGAAGACTTTGGACGCATCTTTCCAGGTTGCTGACTGGCAGAGGTGGGCCCATTTCCTGGGCCCCAAGGTCTCCAGACACAACCTCCATTATTTTTTTTTCTCTGGAATTTTGTGAAAGTTGGTGACTACCAGACCCTTGTGCAATACCTGCAGGAACTGCGAGCTCGTATTAGAGTGACAATTGCACACATTAATGAGGACGTGCTAGGCTGGACACATGGGAGGGTCTGAAATATCACTTAAGACATTTTGTGTGTTATAGGTAGCACACAAATTGGACTCTGTCAGATGCTTACTAATACTTCAGGTGTATGAGAACATTATGCTCAGAGCCACATCTTTCTACTATCCCCATTCTCCAAGAATACATTATGAAAGTTGTAAAGATTGTTGTGGAACACCCTTTGTGTGCTCAGCTGGCCTATATCTTTTATTAATGATGTTCTTGGACAGTGGTTCTTCAATTCCCAGTTGTCTGCTTCTTTGGTATCTCATTTCCTTCCTACCTCAACTTATTTGTAATCGCGCAGGACCCAAGTAGAGTTACACGCTTTACCACCGAAGCGAGACTTGGCTGCAGAGGAGGCAGACGCTGCTTCTGAGGATGCACGTGGCAAGTCCAAGGGCCGTAACCGGCGCCGCTGCCGTCAGCAGCAGCAGCAGCAGCAACAGCAGCAGCAGCAGGTGGGGGACAGGCCACAGCTGGTCGTGGCCTCGCAACCCCCTCCATTTCCTGGAGTCAGCTCTCGCTCAAGTGATGTTACTCCTTTCTGGCGAGCTTCCAAGTCCAGTCAGGAAGATGACAGAAGTATGTATGAAAAACTGTGGATATATATTTGTTTGTTTGTGTGTGTGTGTGTGTGTGTGTGCTTTGCGCGCACACTACTTGGCTGTGAACTGGCATAATTCTATATTGCTTTTAAATGACATTGCAAAATACATAAATGTGACAGGAATATAATTCTTGCACCATTTAAAAGCACAAAGTATGTATGTTATATAAACACCGATCTTTTTAATAGACAAGATAATTATAAAAAGAAAACATGAAAGTTATGAAAACATGAGTTTTATGTGTTCTATAGAGTAGCCTGCAGTCACAAAAAAATATAGGAATATTTAAAAGTTGATATCGATGGTAGGCAATGAAAACCTCGTAAATCCATTTGTTAAATTTTACAGCAGAAGCAAAAATGGTTTCTTGAAAAATATATATAAAAAGTGACAATGGTGCTTCATGTGTAACTATATAGTACAAACCTAGTTATTGACAGGTTTGAGAAATTAATGCACTTTCTAATCTCTCTTTAGTAATGGACTTACTGGTTGCTGGAATTAGAGGTTTGCACAGACAGGCGGAGTTGAGTTTTCATTGCCTTCCATCGTGAGAAATTTTTGAATGCTAATCCTGGAAGCACTGTGGAATGCGAAGGGCAATCGCCAGTAAAGTACTAAACAGGTTGCACCTTGGCAATTTAATCACAAATGCTAACTGTAATAATGAAGTTGTTCGCCAGTAGTCACTGGCTTTTGACAATTTGATGGCTCAAATATACAAAGTAATGTTGAAAAATTAGTAAGTTTCGTGTCGTTTTACTGCAGACCATTTATGCCATACAGAGTTTCTTTTTAAGTTGTCTTTGCATTTCATTTGTTGTCGTAATGTTACCAGCATACAGCCACAATTCCGATTATAAAGTCTTCAAATGATGTTTTACATTTGAAAATGGCTGTGTAATTCGTTGAAATTGGTAATGTAACACCTTTTTGTAAAGTATATATATATTACGTACTGTCACTATGGCTTCACTATTGTAGTGTCAATTGACATTTCAATAATTTAGTCTCATTGTCAAGTGCTGTATTTATGTATGTATTTTTTGTACATTACACAAACAATGTGAGTGAGAGTTTGCGTGTGTACGGGGTTTTCAACATAACTGAGGAGGCACCGTACCGGATAACCTCAAAAAGATGACTACACATAAAGAGATGGAGAACAACATTATGCAAACACCACGCAAATGGTTTATGTAAATATTTGCACTTGATAACAAGAAAAAATTCTCAAAACTCACTGTGCAGAGGATGAAGAATTACGTAATTGGTAGAGTATTTCATTATTTAAATAACGAATGACAGCTGCAGGCTTCCAAAAATGTCAATATAAAATATGAAATGGTGTCGAACAGACAGTTACCAGTTTCCGTTACATCGGTAGTTTTTATTAGTTGCTGACGAAAGTATTTTTATGCATATTATGTGCACATACAGAAAGTGGAAAAATACAATGGGGTGCCCTATACGTAACAACAGTCACGAAAAATAATGATAGCAGGTCACTACAAGTTATGCCCATGTTGCTCGTCCTTCCATTCCATGTCCTAATGTAGAATAGATAAAAACTACACCAGGGTAAAAATTGTTGAGGCTTCTGCAATGTATCCTGCTGTGACACAACGATTGTGTGGCTGATATAAGTTCACAAGTCTGAAAATTAAACACACATATGTAATCACCATCATGGCGCGAACTCCCATGAGATAAACACAGATGATAAGCTCACCATAAGTGTCTTGAGCATAGCAGGCTTCCATATGGAATGCAGCACATGATTTTACTATGTTCTGAAAAAAGAATCTCAAAACATGCTGTACTCTCATGTATGACTGACACACTACTAACTTGCTAACGTAACATTGCTCCATTTGCCTGGTAACCCATTCTGCCACTAGAGGGCGTGAACATAACATAGAAACACAAGAAATAAAGCATGACCTATATAATGTCCAATAACGGGCACTAGCTGGCGCCACTAGTCTCTAGTTGAAATTGTTAAACACAAATCACATTGGTATACAGGCAAAACACTGGTATACGTTGTTTACAGCTTTAAAATTAGGTAGAAAAGAATAGTCGATAAGGTATGATAACAAAGAAATGAAGTTTCGTCTCAATATAGCATCTAACAACCAAAATATTGTTGTATACATTACAAAATGCCATGCTTCATGGGAAGTTTGGGATTGGCATTTTGCAAGAATCCTTGGCAATTTTTACCCTAGTGTAGTATTTATCTATTCTGCATTAGGACTTGGAATGAACAGTTGGACAACCATGGACACAGCCTGTAGTGACTTGATCATGCCACCTTTTCCTCGGTTACTTGGTGTCATTATTTTTGTAATTGTTGGCAGATGTATGGTCACAATTCCTATTATATATTCTTCAACTGATGTTTTACATTTGAAAATGACGACATAGTTCGTTGAAATCGGAAATGTAACCCCTTTTTGTGAAAAAAAAAATTTATGTACTCTGGCTTCACTATTGTAGTTTCGTATAAACAATTAACTTATATTATCGTCACACTCCTGTACGACAAGTGTGTTGGATTATAAATTCTTGAAACGAGTTTTGCTCAGCATGAAAAATATGTAATTGACACTGCGCTTAAACCAAAAACATCTGAGCAACGCAAAGTGAATGAAGGTGTCAACTAGTGCTGTAAGCGGCCAAAAGACATAACACGCTAAATATGGTTTGACAGAGGTGCGACATGATTACAACAATCACAAAACTGCGCATGCACTGTAGAGAGAGTTCGAAAATGGTTGTAATTGGTCATGATATCTTTATTTAAATGAACCTAATTATTTCCATCAGCCACCAAGCAGAGTAGAGTTTTGCAACGACAGGAGACACGGCACGAATTGTTCAAACTTCTACATGTTTACCGCTTTAAATCCGTTGAGTAGAGCACTCTGGTGTCAAGAAACTTAACCATGTAATGTTTGTAAAAACACTACTTAACCACCAGCATATTTTTACGTCAGTTTTTTCTCCATGAACCTTTTTTCATAGAGCGAAAATTACACGAAAATTATAAACATGTTGACACAAAATCGGATACGATACAGAATCGTGAGCGATATGAAATAACGCAAACAGCAGGAAAATGTTATTTCTGGGAACATAAAAGTGGCTTATACTGTATTCATTTTACTGACAACTGAAACACTGATGTGGGTGGTTCATACTTATACTTTCATCTGGGGAGTATGAATTTCCTGTGATCTTCCATTTGCGATTCTTAATCTCTGTATGAAATATCCAAAACCTCTCCCTCTGTCACCTACCTACACACCACTTCTTCTTTCGTAAACACCTGCGAACAAACTGCAAGTGATTCTCTTCTGTTTCTTTCAATTGCTGCCAGGTTAACAAAATGGGTAAATGCAGCCCTCTGGTAGTGGAACCTACCTCCACATTACGTGCTGAAATTGTGTCCTTGATATGTCAAATGACCTTCAGGCAGCTAGTTGACACTTGGCCACCTTTATGGGATAGAGTGCTGTCGGAAACACCATGTTGTGGGCACCCGTACAGCACCATGCTCAGTTTTAAAGAAATGTACTTCTTTAACCATAATATGCTGAAATTATCAGATTCAGTTCAGAAAATTTTTAGATTTTTTAAGATTAGTTTTAAATGTTCTAATAATTTATGCAGTGTTCTGTAACAAAAAAATATTATGTTTTAGAGGGATTTCAAATGTTCTGGATGTGAAAATACTTATTACTGTGTTGTATAGGTTTGTCTTCTGAAGTGTAAAAACCAGTATTTGGCAGTTACCTTAGTGACCAATTAGTTTACATTTGAGTGAGCGTTTCAGTGATAAATTAAAATTTGTACTGTATTTGTTACTTTCCAGTAGTCGACATCTGAATATCAGAATATATGTGCAGACTTAAGTGAAAATGCCTAGTGACACCCCCAATTAGAGTTGATTAAGTCCCAAGTTGTGTTCATCTCATCCCATGGCATTCTATACAAGATCAATAGGCTGGAAATGTCATTAAGTAGTACATGTACCCAAAGGCATCTTTACAAAATGACCAGAAACATGCTGCTGTTGAGCAGTTATAGTTGTGGTATCAAGTGGTGATAATTCAGTATTATTTTGGAAGGAGAGCAATCTGTGTGTGATAAAGCTAGCAAGGTGGCCTGAATCTTTACACAAGTGTGAAACACCTGGTAGTAGTGTACTAACATTGAATTACACCTTCATACTTCATTGACCACATTACAAAATTTTGCCCACGACATTTGACAGTTTTTACTGTCTGTTTGCACCTGTTGAGGGGAAGAAAGGGTAGTGGAAAGGTTAGTGCTTGTGCATAGATTTGTAGTAAATTGAGACTATTACACTTGTATGAATAACTTGTTTCACATGTCAGCCATTCCTGAGCTTGTGCCCTGTTGATTTTGTTCTTGCTGGAAAGAAGAAAGTAATGAATTTGTTCTTCCTTACTTCTGAACTTTGAACAGCAAGTTACTCTACTTTGCTGGGAGATTTATAGTTATGATAGGTGCTAATTATCATTGTGAACAAAGACAATTTGAAGAGTCCGATAAAAAATGTCTTAAACAGTGAGAAAACATTAATTTGAGAGTATAAAAGTCTGATTACACTGTACTTGCTGCTATGAAAATGTTTTTAGGATAACATATGCTGCTGACATGAAAAGTATTACTATTCATTGATGATTATCATGTTTTCTAGGCCAAAATTGTGGCCTTAATGGGACCTACTGCTAAATTTACAGAATTTACTATTCAGTTTATTTTAGTTTGACAGCACAATGTTTTTTGTTGCATCATTTTGTGAGGCAATATTGTTTCAGAAGTAATTCAATAAACTTTTGTCATATGTTCAGCATAGACTGTGTAATATACGCAAACACTTCTCTACTGCAGTGGTGCCTTGCCAACTTTGCTACTGTGTGTGCATAAGCTTGTAGCTACATTGCGATTTGGTCTCTTTAGGCCTTAGGTAAATGAATGTAGATTCTGATGTTTAATGTGACTGTTTCTTTTAAAGTTACAAATACTGTGCACTAATAATTCATTTATTAGATGTCTTTCTCTTGTCTTCATAATCACAAGTCGTTATTAACAACTGCAACCACAGTTCTCAAATGAGCAGCATACTCATTGCTCTATTCTGTGTTCATGGAGTGGAACACTTTTTATGCCTTACAAAGTATAGGCAGTTATTTGGATGTAAATAACAGTAGTTTCAAGCCATTATATTTCTTTAATAACATTTTCAATCCTTATGTGGTTGGTTTGATTATGTTGTATGATTTGTCTTGCTGCTTTAAGAGTCAGTCTTGTTTTACTGAAATACAGGCAAAATTACAATCGTGCTGTGTTTTTAGCTGTTTTGTCCTCTGAACATTGATCTATTTCACATTTCCAACATTCCTTCTTGTCTTTCTTACTAAGGATTAAAAGCCTAATCTTTTACTCTTCAGGCGTTACAATTATGCTTCAAATTCAGATTTTTACTGTCCTTTTTTTTTTTTTGTGGGGGGGGGGGGGGATTCCATGCGAGGGCTCCCAGACCTTCGTCCCCAATTCTCTTGACCCTGTCAGTGATAGCTTCTTTCCAAACTTGGCGTCTATGGTACTGTACTGCTCTAGAGCACATCATGATGCACACATCACTCAGTGCTGCATTTCTGTCACACGGTCTGGTGGTTAGAATAGGCCCGAGGTATTCCTGCCTGTCGTAAGAGGCGACTAAAAGGAGTCTCACATGTTTCGGCCTTTATGTGATGGTCTCGTGTAGGGTTTGACCTCCATTTTTCAGAATTTTCCAGATGAACAAGCCAATTGGGGAAGGGCACTTTACACGGTGCATCGTGTCCATTGTGCATTGAGATCTTCAGCCCACTTTCTCGTTGTAACATTCCAATCCCACCCATTCTCCATCTCTTGGGTGAGGACACCTTCGTGGGTGCATTTTCCACAATGCACTGCGCAGTGTCACTTTCTGTGCCGACGATGACCGTGGACTTCTTTACAGCCCATATCCAACACGGTAGCCAGTCCATTGTGGTGGGGCCACCATTTACCCTGTTGGTTGTAGCCCCTGACAACACAGGGATCGTTCTGCTGATGGCTGTGTCATTAACTCCCTACGTATGCTGAGGGGTAGATGCCCGTCGCCCTGGGGCATCGGGACTCCCGGCAATGGCCATCCTGCCAGGTGGCCTTTGCTGCAGCTGGGTGGCGCCTGTGGGGAGGTCCCCTGGGTGGAGAGGGTGGCGTCAGGGCAGATGACACGCCATGAAGCGTAGTACGTCATCTCTTGCTGGTGGTCCGCCGCCAGCAGTCTCTAAGTGGGAAAAGTCTAACTACAGTGATAAGAAATATGACCCCAAGTCATTCCCCTCCCTGGCCACACCATGGGAAGAACGCCAGGCTAAGGATGGAAGTGAAGCTTATTCGCCCCTGTACCTCGTATGTACGGGAGTTGATGGGGAACCTTTCATGTCAATGAAGCCTCAGTTTTTTGTGGAGCATTTGGTGGACAAGTCTGGGGAGGAGGAGGGCTAGTCCAAAATTAGGTCAGAGTCGGTCTTCATCAAAACAGCATCGTCTGCCTAGTCACGGGCATTACTCGCTTGTGACAAGTTGGGGGATGCTTGAATATGGTCCAGGGTATTATATTCCAGAGGGATCTTCTTTTGCAGCCTGACGAAGAGCTACGCACCAATTTAGAGTGGGCGAGGTGTTTATTTTGTCCTGCGCGTCTGTTGGGGTCCGAAGGATAACCAGGTTGCCACCAATGCCTTCATGTTGGCCTTCGAGGGTGACACATTGCCCGAGAAAGTCGAGGTGATGGAGTACTGCTGTAACGTCAAGCCATATATCCCTCCCCTGATGCAGTACTTTAAGTGCTGGAAGTTTAGCAATATGGCTTCCCGTTGTACTTCCAGCCCCACCTGTCGTGATAGTGGACGTCCATCGCATCTCGATGCTCCATGTGTCCCACCTCCCATCTGTGTCAACTGTGGAGAGCATCATTCACCTTGCTTGCCAGACTGCAGGATTGTACAGAAAGAGAGGAAAGTCATGGAATATAAGACCCTGGACCAACTGATCTACACTGAGGCTAAGAGAAAATTTGAGCGCCTACATCCTGTGGCTATGACCTGCTCATATGCCGCTGCTACGAGAACAGTTGTAGCCCCATCAGTTCCTTGAATTCCTGTTGCCTCTTAGAACTGGGAGACTACACCTGCCCCCTTGATTTTGGCTGGCACTTCCCTCCCTGTTGCTCCTGCACCACCTACTTCAGGAGCAACACCCTCCCCCCCCGCCCCCCATCACCCCCCACCCTCCCACCCCCCACCCCCGCCAACCATCGGGGATTTCAGTCCACACTTCCGTGTCAGAGAAGCGTAAGGCTTCTCCGCTCCTTTCACTAGGAAGGGGTCCCTTCCCAGGTTTCTGCTAGTGTGAAATATGACGCCCGCCAGTGACTGAGGAGCCCAAAAGCAGCTGGTCATAAGGCTTCACACTCACACTCAGTCTCAGAGACTGATTCAGTGAAGTCCTCCCAGCCAGGGAACAAGGAACTTCAGGTGGTACCTACACCACCCACCACCGCTACCTAAAAGCTCTGAGGATGGGGTGGAGATTCTGGCGTCCGCTGAGGACCTGGATCTCGCTGGATCCTCAGACACAATAGATATGGACTGCTCAGGCATAAAGTCGGTGGCAGCAGGTAACCCTGAGACGTAAACTGCATCACTGAATGTTCCACACCTCACGATGATGTCATCCTCCAGCGGAATTGCGGCAGTTTTTTCCACCGCCTGGTTGAGCTACAGCAACTCTTAAGCTATACACCTGCTTTCTGCATTGCCCTCCAGGAAACCTTGCTCCTGGCAATACGGACCCCTGCCCTCCGTGGCTATAAGGGATGTTATAGGAGCCGTAACAACTATAATCGAATGTCAGGTGGTGTTTGCATTAATGTCCTAAACTCTGACTGTAGACCATATTTAAGCTCTTCAAACCCCTCTTGAAGCTCTGGCTATCAGAATATGGATGACGCAGGAAATTACTGTCTGCAATGTATATCTTCCTCCAGATGGCGCAATACCCCTGAATGTATTAGCTGCACTGATTGATCAACTCCCTGAACCTTTCCTACTTTTGGGAGATTTTAACGCCCATAATCCCGTGCGGGGTGACACCGTGCTTACTGGCTGAGGCAGAGATGTCGAAACTTTACTGTCTCTGTTCGACCTCTACCTCTTAAATACTGGGGCCACCACACATTTCAGTGTGGTTCAAGGTAGTTACTCAGCCATTGATTCATCAGTTTGCAGCCCAGGACTTCTCTCATCTATCAACTGGAGAGCACAGGACGACCTGTGTAGTAGTGACCACTTCCCCATCTTCGTGTCACTGCCCCAGCGTCAGCCCCACGGACGCCTGCCCAGATGTGCTTTAAACAAGGCGAACTGGGAAACTGTCACCTCTGATGTCACTGTTGACTCTCCCAAACATGGTAACATCGGTGTGGTGGTTGAGCAGGTGACTACCACAATTGTTTCTGTGGAAGAAACTGCGATCCCTCTCTCTTTAGGGTGCCCTCGGCGAAAGACAGTCCCTTGGTGGTCACCGGAAGTCCCCGAGGCAATTACAGTGTGTCGGCAAGCTCGACAGCAACATAAGCAGCACCCTCTCCTAAAGTATCTGGTAGCCATTAAGCAGCTCCGTGCCCGTGTATGCCAGCTTATAAAACGACAGAAACAGGAGTGTTGAGAGAGGTATGTGTCGACTATTGGGTGCCATACGTCACCTTCCCAAGTCTGTGCAAATAAGTCCTCTCATTCACTATATGCCACAGTGAACCGTATAACATCTCATTTAGGGAGTGAGAGCTCCTCAGCACCCTTGCACATTGCCCCGACACAGTTCCTGGGCCGAATCAGATCCACAGTCAGATGATTAAACATCTCTCGTCTGACTACAATCAACATCTCCTTGTCATCTTCAACCAGATATGGTGCTATGGCATCTTTCTGTTGCAATGGTGGTGGAGCACCATCATTTTGGTGCTCAAACCCAGTAAAAACCCACTTGATGTGGATAGCTATCGGCCCAACAGCCTCACCAACGTTCTTTGTAAGCTGCTGGAACATATGGTGTGTTGGTGTTTGGGTTGGGTCCTGGAGTCAACGTGGCCTACTGGCTCCATGGCAGGGTGCCTTCTGCTGATAATCTAATGTCCCTTGAGTCTGCCATTCGAACAGCATTTTCCAGACACCAACACCTTTGTGCCATCTTTTTTGATCCACGCTAAATGTATGACACCACTTGGCGACGTCATATCCTTGCCACATTATACGGGTGGGGTCTCCGAGGCCCATTCCAGATTTTTATCCAGAATTTCCTGTCCCTCCCTACTTTCCATGTCCAAGTTGATGCCTCCCATAGTTGCCCCCATATCCAGGGAAATGGTGTCCTGCAGGACTCTGTATTGTATATAACTATTTTCAGTGGCCATTAATGGTCTAACAGCAGCTGTAGGGCCGTCCGTCTCACCCTCTCTGTATGCAGACCACTTCTGCATTTCGTAGTGTTCCATCAGTACTGGTGTTGCTGAGTGGCACCTACAGGGAGCCATCCGCAAGGCGCAATCATGGGCTCTAGCCCAAGGCTTCCAGATTTTTGCCCCTAAGTCGTGTGTCATGCACTTCTGTTGGTGTCGTACTGTTTATCCAGAACTAGAACTTTACTTTCATGACGATCCACTAACTGTAGTGGAGACACATTGTTTCTTAGGACTGGTTTTCGATGCCCGATTGACTTGGCTTCCTCATCTTTGTCAGCTTAAGTGGAAGTGCTGGCAGCACCTCAGTGCCCTTCGCTGCCTGAGCAACACCAACTGGGGTGCAGATCGCTCTACTATGCTGCAGCTCTACAAAGTTGTTGTTCAATCCCACCTGGACTATGGGAGTGTGGTTTATGGTTCAGCGGCACCCTCGGCGGTGCGTGTAAACCCAGTGCACCACTGTGGCATTCGTCTAGCGGCGGGAGGTTTTAGAATGAGTCCGGTGACCAGTGTCCTGGTGGAGGCCAGAGTCCCTCCATTACAGCCATTACAGATCCGACGTGCACAACTGCTCGCCAGTTATGTTGCACACATTCGTAGGTCTCCTGGGTATCCTAATTACTGTTTCCTTTTTCCACCTGCGGCAGTTCATCTCCCGCATCAGCGGCCCAAGTCAGGGCTAACGATTGAGATTCGCGTACGATCCCTTCTGTCTCAATTGGAGTCCTTCCCTTTACCACCTCCCATCCAGGTCCGTCCACATACACCTCCATGGTATACACCTAGGCTGCAGATTCGTTTGGACCTTTCGCATGACCCTAAGGACTCACTTACCCCTGCTGCTCTCCGCTGTCACTTCTCTCGATTCTTGACACCTTCCGGGGCTCTGAACTGGTTTACACTGAGAGCTTGATGGCTGATGGTCATGTGGGCTTCACCTAGGTCCACAGAGGTCTTATTGAGCAGCATTCCTTGCTTGATGGCAGCAGTGTATTCACAGGCATCTCTGAATCTGACCTGCGTTCTGATTTGCACCGTAAGGTTTTTCGGGTTTGGGAGATGGAATGGCATAACAGTACTCACAGAAAACTATGTCATTAAGGAGGCTACGAATGTGTGGAAGACTACCATGTGGGCCTCTCGCAGGGAATCAGTTTTCCTCTGCCGGCTCCACATTGGCCACACTTTGGTGACCCACGGTTACCTCCTGCGCTGTGAAGACCCGCCTGAATGTCGATGTGGCGCCCGGTTGACAGTGGCCCATATTCTGGTGCACTGTCCTACTTTAACTGCCCAGTGACAAAATCTTGGGTTACTGGATTTGTTGCTTCTAATATTATCTGACAACGCCTCATCGGCTGATTTATTTTTATGTTTTGTTCGTGAGGGTGGGTTTTATCATTTGATCAAAGTTTTAGCGCATGTCTTTTGTCCCGCTGTGTCCTCCACCCTAGTGCTTCTAAGTTGGAGGTTTTAATGTGTTGCAGAGTGGCTGGCTTCTCCTTTTTTATTCTCATGGTCAGCCAGCCATGGTAATCTCCTTGTTTTAATCTCTTCATCCCGTTTCTTGCATTTGTGTTGTTTTCTTGTCCTCTTTTGTCCATTTACATGTTTGTTGCCCTTCATCGTTGTTGTGGTTTTTCCTTTCATACTGTTTTGGGTTGTCAGTCTTGTTTATTTTATTCTCACACTTGTGGCATTGTTTTATTCGGAACAAGGGACTGATGACCTCATAGTTTGGTCCCTTTCTCCCTCTTTTAATCCATCCAACCAACCAATCTGTCACATGCATTCATTTCAGCAGATGGACAGTACCTGATTTGCCTGCAGAAAGGAGTGATCATCTTGGAAGATGTCCACTGAACATTCATGCTTCATCGTCATGGCATCCCAGCATATTGCGTGTTTTTCCATCTAGAACAAACATTAGAGAAAAGGTTGGCCACAAATGCTCCCAGATGTGAGGCGTTCACACTACTACTATTGGGCTGCTTTAGGAGTCTTGTTTAAAGAACTAGAATCTGAGGAAGATCTTGCTTTACAGCTTATGGGCTTGGGACTGCACTCCAGGTACTTATGACCAAGTGTATCAGAACATACTGCATTGATACAATATGGTAAAAATTATATCAAGTTCTTTGTGCAGTTGACTGCATAAGAAACATGAATCTTAATGTAAGAGTTAAAAGGTAAGTTTTTATTTTCCTTTTTCCCCGCAATGCCAGAATGGAAAGTTTCTAACATACTTTCCTATTTAAAGCTTTTAATTTAGTCCCCATTTAAACCCGATGAAACTGTGTTGAATGAATTCAAAAAGTTTTGTATGTGAGATTTGTAACGAAAGCATTTATGTATGTTTTTTTAGTATCTTCTGTCATGTGGATAGTTAATATTTAACTTGGTAGCCACTGGAGGTGAAGAATGCCTGAGGACTCCATCTAAAATAGGATTGTGGTTCTTCTTACAGCTCCCTTCCCCACGCGTGTCAACGTGTGGTTGCAGCGACCAGGAGTGGATTTGTTTCCAAAACAGCCAGTATCAGATAGTGAGCTGCAGAAGGCTGACGAATTGGCCAGCGCGACTGAAGAGAAGATGATTAAGATGGCTGTAGAGGCGAGCTTGAAAACTGCAGAAGAGGAAGGGACTATATTGCTGCCCCAACCGTTAGTAGTTTTTTCTTTCTGGTATTGTGTTGTTTCTGCTGTTCGCATTATGGTCTCACAGAGGAGGCAATGACACACAAGGCAATCCAAAATGAATATCATCTTGGTCTTCTACAGCTTCCAGCTGCTGGCTGGTTAGAATGTAAGCCCCTCCGATTTTTCCTGTCCTCCCTCTTTTTGTTTCTCTCCACGCTGTCTCACTCTTCTCCTCGCTTAATCAGACAGTGCTTCCCTCAACCAATTCATCTTCCTCCTGGTATGTTTCATCTTATTGTCATTTAATGAGCTTGTCTTGACATCCTGCCACCTCCCATTCTATTAACATGTCCACACCACACTCTGTCCCCTGTGGAAAATTACTGTCATTGTTACATTAATATGCGTAAATATAATTTCTTTTTATTTGTAAACCTGTTCCAAGTAATTTTAACCATTCTGTTAACTTCATTTGTTGTCAGTTTTTTCTTCCTTTTATTTGGAATCTTTGTCCACGTGAATTTAGTAATTTTTTCAGATTTCTTCCACATTATTATTATTATTATTATTATTATTATTATTATTATTGGTGGTGGTGGTGGTATTACTATTATTTCTATTACTTTTTTCTGATTACTCACAAACAAGGGAAAAAGACCAGTGGGTGCGTTGGCAGAGAATGGTGCACAATGTGGCTGAGGGGATGTGAATTAGGAGGAGGTGATGGGACAGGTGAAGCAGAAACTGTGGGATGGATGGTGTGGAGACAGTAGGTTTCCATAGGTTGAAGTCAGAATGATTTTGGGAGCAGAGACTCTGTTGGCTCCCATCTGCATAGTTCAGAAAAGCTGATTGTGGAGGGGAGGATGCAGATGGCCTGTGTTGTGAAGCAGCCATTGAAATCAAGCATGTTACATTCGGCTGCATGTTGTGCCACAGGGTGTCGCTCCCTCCCCAGCGGCCTACTGACGTCCTGGTCTTGCAACAATTCAGCCCAGCATGCCCCGCCATGCATTGTCCAACCCCCCCCACCCCCACCCCCCTTCCTCCGCCCCACCCGTACCCTGCTATCCCTCCCTTTCCCCGTTCCACTCCAGATTTTGATTCTGTTCGACGTGTTTGCATATTAATGAGCCATCTTTTCGTGAGTAGCGATCTACCCTATTGCATAATATTGTTGATGTCCAACCTGGACTTTTCATTGTGTAAACAACTAGAATATGTTCTTCTGTCCATAGTAACATTTGGTGAGTATACTTACTGCTATTAGAACAAGGGTTCAGGATATTATAATGTAATTAAACTGAATAATTTTGAGATCTTATTTTAAAATTGTAAACAGACTGCCGGAGTAGTGTGTCTGCCCACTTTGCGTTACACTTGGTGAGGCGAGAGCCACTTTAGTTTGATAACTCATTTCAAGTTGGTTCAGACAGCCAGCCTGAGTGCAGATTTCCCCACACTTGTTGATGTGAATATTGAGCTGGTTAACCATTATCATTTCAGATACACACCCACTTCACAAAAAATATATCACCGTAGTAGCCCTAATGCGTAGACAATTTTAACATATGTAAGACCACCTTAGGCTGCTTTGTTCAGACTTTTTGTGTCAACAACTCCAGCTGATGAAACCTACTTGCAAATTATTAGGTATACTGAGCTGAGTGCATCAGCATAAGGGTGCTGCGCCACTGCCCCTCCTCCCTCCCCAGCAAACTCTGTGCTGTGTCGATCCATTGCAGCCATCTCCAGGCCAATGAGTTTTTCCCTTAGGTACTATTACATTCATCAGTATAAATCCCCCAGGACCATAGTTCACTAAGAGAATTGGCGAGGGAACGTCTTTACAGTTGTTTGGTGCTCTGTTGTGATGAGCGCAGGATTTGTGTGGCGCCTCCAGACTGCCGGAGAGAAGTCTGTAGACGGCCCAGGCACAAAGTCATACCTTGGGCATCCAGTCCCACATATTCAGGCAGGGAGGTGGGCCACTTCTATGTGTAGTATTGCAACAAGATCAGTCAGTCGATTGTGCATCTATGCGGTCAGCACTTCAGTGATGAGTTTGTGTTTAGAGATAACGAAAGATCCCATCATGTTCACATTGCGAACACTTTGCTGTAGGGGGTGCAGGAGTCAACCGAATGGAATGGCCTTCAGTATCTGCTGAAATGAAACCAGTTGAACATTCTCAGGACCTATGGAAACGTCCAGTGCTATGCCGCAGCAAACCTTACACTTGGTCATCAGAGAATGGATCAGGCTTGAGCAGCAATATCTTGACCACCTTGTGGACAGTGTGCCAAGGAGGATCAAAGCATGTTAAAAGTGCACTAGCATGAGCAACCTCAAGCAGGAAAGCCTGGTTCTAGGTGAGAAAATTTGGAGATGCCAACCCCCAGCCATTGTGAAGAAGGCTGTTGCTCACAAGCAAGTAGCAAACAACATTGTGTCCACTTCTAGAACTCGTAAGATTTGATCACATTCAGTTAATTTCAAAAACAAATTGAAGGCTCTCAAACTAGCTTGTTAATGTGAGTCAGATTACTCTACGGCAGCTCTCAAAGAAATGAAAGCAGGGATGGTACCTGGTATTAATGGCATCCATTCAGAATTCCTAATCCACTGTGGGAAGTTTGAAATAAGTCTGGTAGTGTCTTTACTGATATTCTCCAAACTGGTGACAAACCCTATAACTTGAAAAGAGCAAAGATCGTAGCCTTCTTAAAACAAGGAAAACCAAATGGCAGGCTAAAGCTACCGACCCATTGCTTTATTTAGCACAGTGTATAAACTTTTGGAAAGAATACTGTATAACAGAATCAGCCACAAAATTTCTGCTGAACTGGCAAAATTCCACCCAAACCACAGCTGCACCGACCGGATCTTCTCACAGACAACTTTTATTGAAGCAGGATTTCAAAACAAAAATGACGTCTACCGTATTTATGGACTTAACCGTGGTTTGTGACACTGTGTGGAGGCAATCAGTAATGTTAATACTTGTAGTCATACCATGTCTTAAAACTGGAAACCTCATCAGAGCTGTGTTAAGCAGTAGAATCTTCAAAGTTCTGATACAGAATAAGTTCAGCCCTCCAATGATGCCTAATAGTGGCCTTTTCCAGTGATCAGTGCTAGTGCCTCTTCTGTATACAGCAGACATGCCATAGACAACCATTAGGAATTTGGGTACACTGATGATAAGGCTCTTGGTGCAAACCACAAAGACCTGGGTATTACTGAGTCTGTCTTGACCAAAGACCTACAAATTGGTGGCAAATACTCCCATGCCTGAAGATTACAGCAAAGTGCTGCTAAAATAAGACACCTGTTCCGCCTTAACAACAAGTTCCCCGCCGGCTGGTGTGGCCGAGCGGTTGTAGGCACTTCAGTCTGGAATCACGTGACCGCTTTGTTTACTGGTTCGAATCCTGCCTCGGGCATGGATGTGTGTGATGTCCTTAGGTTAGTTAGATTTAAGTAGTACTAAGTTCTAGGGGACTGATGACCTCTGCTGTTAAGTCCCATAGTGCTCAGAGCCATTTGAACCATTTGAACAAGTTCCCCAACAAAGAAATAAAAGTATATTTTGGAGCGAAACATCTGAGGCTGCAGGTTTTTGAAGAATGTTGAAGTTTCACATCTAGTCAAACAGAAATAACTTACTGAGAACTGAATCGTGTGCCATTTGGATTTTTCTGCAGTGCTCTGGACATCTAAATGCGTTCTGAGTTGTTGACATCTCACAGCTGTGGACAAGTTATCTCAATAGCTAGGAGAATGAAAATGTTTGAGAGTATTCATCATACAACCTATTTGCCTCATGTGCACTATCATTTGCAAAATATCTTGTTTTGATATCTTAAGCCGTTCAAAAGAAATTCAGTTATTCATCGAGCAAAGATCTAATTTTTTCAACTAATAGTTTTCGAAAAATCGGATGATAAATAATTCATATCATTCAGAATCGTCTCTTTCAGCACAGACATCAGGATTTGGTGATCGGTACAGCAATAAGAAAAGCTGTCTCGGCATGGAATGTAGAGAGCTTGTCTGTACCAGTGAAAGGGTGAAAGATGGTTCATCCCAATATATTTGCACTGTATTATAGTTGATGACCAGTTCTGGTTTCACAGTATATTCAGGTAAATAGTAGTGCATTTCTTTCTTTGTAATCCCGTAAGGAAGGAGAATCCTCAGACTGCTAAGCAACATCAAAGATTTGGTTAAAGTTCACAGTGGCAGAATATATGATGTCAGAAATAAGATTGGATTAGTGCACATAAAAGGGTTTGCAATATTGTTACCAGCCTACATAACACTGTCCAGCACACACAGTTTCTAGATCATTACCACAGGCAGGCTGTTTATCCGTTGGCTCATCTGAGAGTCTTTAGACACCGTTCCGTATCCTTGGTCTTACTTATCACATGTATTACATTGAGATGCAGTACTTCACTTTGGCTGACACAGAAATGTGAATATAATGATTGCACTATGCAGCGAAATGACACATTGATGTTAATGGAGCAATGTGGATGGTCATATAAATGTTCACTGAATAATTCCAAGCGCATGCTTTACTAACACCTAAATGTTACCCAATTGCAGACCATACACGATTTGACATAGAGGTGTTCGTGGTATGTGTTAGCCATTCATTATTCATACTGACATGATGATGATGATGATGATGATGATGATGATGATGATGAGTTTGCTCCCTGGATGAAGACTGCCAATTCTGGGATAGGGGTTATAATATCCCTTCCCCAAGTTAATTGCAATAATGTACTAATTCTCTCTTGAATGAATATGTACTGTACAGGGTGACTGCAGAAAAAAAATATTATGAATGTTTGTGAAGTTAATTGCAGGACTTTTCTAAGAATTTTTGTATCTCCAGCAAGAGAGATTCACTGGAGGAAGAATTCTTCTGAATCACAGTGATGTCGATCCCAGGACTCCACAGCTGCAGCGATCGGCTATTTTGTATGGTTCTGCACAGTCTTGGGAAAAAAAAGGGGGAGGGAGGGGAATGAAAATAACAGCAGACCCTTAGTCGTCGTAGCGAGAATAAATCCACGTTGGGGCTATTGAATGTTACTTTTGAGAAAAGATGAAATGTCACTCGTCACTGGTTTTGATCCGTGTTGTTATAAATTCGATGCAGGCTCTTGAAATTATTTTTGGACAAGATGTAAATCTTGCTGGTAAAACTTAAACATGTACAGGGCGAGTCAGGAGGAAAGGTACGTTTTTTAACAGGTGATAGCATGAACAAAAAATTTGATGTGGAAATATGCCCTGTTCCAAATGGTTTCAGAGATAGAACACTTTTAATATAAATTTCTATTTATTTTCTGTATTATTCATTGTCATTGTTTAAAATGTACCACAGTAGTATAGAGGAAGTTGAGAAAAACATTTCGATACAAGACACTTTTCATCTATCAAGTAGGAAAACTATCTCAAACTGTCCTACAAAACGTACTTACGCTACAGCGCACATGACCCCTGCGAGGTTTCCTATATTCTCACGATCACTTCACGCAAACTGTTAGTCCTAGACAATAAAAAATAGGACATTTTTTGTTGCACATTTAATTTACTTTGTGTACTGATACGCGTTTTCATTGGAGTGTGCGGTTTTAGAGTTATTGAAGAAAAACGTACAAAAAGTGATAATAAACGTGTTCTATCTCTGAAACCATGTCCATATGAAGTTTTTTGTTCAGAATCCTTAATACTAGCGTGTCTCAAAGCATGTACCTTTCCTCCTGATTTGGCCTGTATAATGTCCAATGTGAAGTGTTGGGTTTTTAAAAGAATGAATACCCTTCTCCTGTTTTGTTGTCTTTGACGATAATTACATTCGCCGTTTATTCATCAAGATGAGCTCATTCAAAATACAATGTTTTTTAATCCTTCCACCTTTTCTATATAGACACCAAACATTAAAGTAACAGTTCTGATTGCAATGGTGGACCATCCCTTTCATACAACTGTCCCTCCAATGTAGACAATGGGAAAAAAAAAAGCATCTAAGTCGGCTAACAAAGCCGGAGATACAATGTACAACAGTCTCTTTTTTAGCATTGCTGCTGCCGCTTGCAGCCACTATATCTTTGAGTGTCAATATTACCGTTGTAATTTTTAACATACAAAACAATGTATAGCTTTCTTAGTCTGTACAGATCGGACATTAAAAGAAAAATGCAATGCATTTCAAAACATGAGCGAAGTTAACGTTTGGCCACTACTAGCTTTTAACAAAGATAAAAAACATTTCCACCTCGTTGACACTTTTACCACTTCTGCACAAGCATCATAAGACAGAGAATACGAGGACATACCAAATTCTCTCGACGTGATACTACAGGGTGGCTATTTAAAGACAAATGTACAGGCATGATACGAATTCAGAAATTACACAATGCTTTGAAATTAAGTTACATTCTACTATTTGGCAAAGACTCTAAATCTTTGCTGTTTGATTTATAAAAAAGTCTCAGGTTAGTAATTCACAGAAGTATCTGGAACATTATTGCTGTGCAGCTTCTGAAATCCCATACTTGAGAGTATGGCATTCATCTTGAATTAATTCCTTTTCATTTTAAATTATTTGAAATCTTAATTACTGATTGGATTAATTCATGAGAAGTGTTGTCTAATTTAGAAAAAATACAGCAGTAAAATTATATTGTCTTTAGAGTAAAGGGATTGAAATTTGGAGGGGTCTGAACTTTTTATGTCAGTTTTCGCAAGTTTCACTCAGGTTTCCCATAAAACCAATTGCATCGCTGTACTCATGAATTTGTGAATAAAAATTTGACACATTTCTGTATATGTGACCTATTACTTGGGCAGCTGCATTAGATTTGGAATCGCACAAAAAAAAACTTCAGTTATTCTTCAGACCAGAAAATGTAACAGATGAATTATATTGCAACTTGCTGTGTTTCACTGCATAACAGAAGTCCTTGACATCAAGGTGTCACTCCTGACAGAATACTCAGCTTGGAAGAGCACTTGCTGTAAACTGCCACTAAGATGAACACAAGAAACATCTTGCAGAAATTTTGTGGAATGACATAGGGGTGCATCGGCTGTAACACTAAGAACTTCTAAATTCTTCATTTGTGTGACTATATTGTGCATAGTTCCTTTAAAATTCCTGAGGGTATTTTCGTTCTGTTGTTACAACTACAAGAAAACGCATGGTTTTTTTCACCCAGCACATTTGGCTTTATGAAGGTGAAGCACCTTCAGTGGTCCGTAATATTGTGTGTAAATATCTTTAATTACAGACCACTGATGATGTATATATGAGGTGTGATTGGAAAGTTTTAAGAATGAGCTTGTAATTGTAGAACAGTGGTACTTACATGCAACTGTGATGCATCTCCTTCAAAATAGTCCCGTTATGACTTAACACACCGACTCCAACAGTGTTTCCACTTTGGAAACATCCCTGGAAAATTTTTTTCTGGGCGTTTGTTAGGGACGCTCTCTGTATTTGCCTGGATGTCTTCAATCGAGTCAAATCTCTTCCTTTTCAGTGAGAATTTCATTGTAGAAAACAGGTAGGAGTCCACAGCAGATAAATCAGGGGAATATGGCTGTTGTGGAAGCACAGGAATTTTGAATTTGGTCAAAAATTCAATGATGGAGAAGGCACAGTGAGCCGGAACATTGTCATGGTGCAGCACCCAACTCCTATCTTTCCACAATGCAGGCCTTTTCTTCCGCACCTTTTTGCGCAAATGCTCACGGACACATTTGTAGTAATCCTGGTTAATTGTCTGTCCTCCAGGAGTAAATTCATGATGCACAATACCAGTAGAATCGAAAAAAAATTACCATCATTGTCTTCGCCTTCAACCGACTTTGCCGTGCTTTTTTCGGTTGTGGTGAATCTGGAGTCTTCCACAGTGAAGACTACACTTTGGTTTCAGGATCATATCCATATACCCATGATTCATCACCTGTAATTACCCGATTTAACAAATCTGGGTCATTTTTAGTCCAATTAATCAGTTTTTGGCCACTTCAAGTCGGTATTGGTCACTTGACAATACTTTTGGAATGCTCTGTTGTTATATGTTATCTGTCTTGAGCTGACTGCAATGTAATTAAAAAGGAGTTACACCAGACGCACTTCGCTTTTATTTATAAAGCATCTTCTGTGGCATTCTGTAAATTGGATACATATGTTTATCCTTTTTTATACTTTTATGTTAAAAACAGAGTTTTCTTTATGAAGTTAGTCTGTAAGCTACTTACGGAATGAATTATGCAGACTCTCAGCGCATGTTAAGATCGTCAGTTAAAATTGACTGAAGTACATAGAAACTTAAATTAAGTTCATCAGCCATCTCCCGAATTGTAAGTCTGTGATCAGAGCGCACTACGTCGCAAACTTTCACAACATTTTAATTTGTTTTTGAGGTGAAAGGATGGCCGGACTGTGGTTCGCACATTGTGTTGATGTGCCCCTGTAACAAGGAGCAGTTGTACTTTTATTAAGTCTAATGATCAGAATACAATAACACAGTTTCCTGGGGACGTCAGTCTGCATTACTTTGTTCAAGCTGCAAGTCACTGATGTTGCACACTGAATCTTCTTACAAAACAAAGTCCACGAGGTGGGAGGCTGCTCGAGGGCAGTGAAGACTTAAGTCCAGCGAGGTGTCGAATTTGAGAATGCTCGAAGTTAATGTGCACTGCAGCGAGACACTCCTCATTGGCTTGCCAATGTGAGCTCTAATTGTGCCAGCATAAGCCTGGAGTGTGAACTGGCAGCAGGGTAGTTGGGTGGTGACCTAAATAATTGGCTGGGGAAGGATATTGCATGAAGCAGACGACTCGATGAAGCAAGGTAGTGCCGAGATGGCATCGCCATTTGCAGCATTCCCTGTGGCTTTGGCAGTGAGGCTGGTGCCACACGGTACTGTGGCAGCTGCTGGAGGTTTGGTTGAAGGCTACGTGACACATGTGTCTGTTGATGTGGATTGTTTTCATCTGGTCTTCAGGAAGTGTCATTAGCGAGCCAGAGCTGTGGGCAACCCACAATACATGATTATATGGTTGGTGGCTGCTTTTCAAGCATTAGCCAGGTGATACAATATAATGAAGCAAAGAAAGCTTGTAGGTTGAGATTAATTCTCCAAACAACTGAGTTTAAATACAAATTTAATTAACATAATTCAGGAGAGGCTACTCTATTCACAGGAGCACATGTCACTGCAGTTCTTCATGATCTATATGTACAGACCAATAGCAAAACCGGTATTCTTACTGTTTAGTGGTTTCTAAGTTACTGGCTATTTGTAAAACACATGTTATCTTAATAGTTAGGGCCATTCCACACAAATTGTGGTGCAGAAATAAATTACAAAATTTGTGTGATATGCACCTATTCCCCCCCCGCCCCCCCCCCCCTCCTCCCATTCTTACCAACATAACTGTTATTAGCTCATTTCAATCTGTGATGTACATTGGACTGTATGACCTCCACCAGTGTGGAATCCAAGAACATCAGTCATTTAAATACCAAATTGTTATCACAACATGACGAAGCCATAGATTGGGGCAATCGGGTACATGGCCATTATTGAGTTGTGAAAAGCATTTGTCTCAATACCACACCTAGATTTAGGAATGAGAAAATAGTTTTATGAAATATCAAACTAAATTTATTATTGATATGAATATAATAGAGGGAAACATTCCACGTCGGAAAAATATATCTAAAAACAAAGATGATGAGACTTACCAAACAAAAGCGCTGGCAGGTCAATAGACACACAAACAAACACATACATACATACACACAAAATTCAAGCTTTCGCAACAAATGGTTGCTTCATCAGGAAAGAGGGAAGGAGAGGGAAAGACGAAAGGATGTGGGTTTTAAGGGAGAGGGTAAGGAGTCATTCCAATCCCGGGAGCGGAAAGACTTACCTTAGGGGGAAAAAAGGACAGGTATACACTCGCGCGCGCGCCCACACACACACACACACACACACACACACACACACACACACACACACCTGCCCAAACTCTTTGCCTTTACAAATGTCTGCTTGTGTCTGTGTATGTGCAGATGGATATATATGTGTGTGTGCGCGCAAGTGTATACTGCGCTGAACCCAGATCAGATCTGCCCAGGAGTTTAACAATGAGGTTCAGTGTGTTGGCCAGCCTAGATGCAATGTATAGGTAGTTTTCCATATCCCAATAGGCGAATACCAGGCTGGTACCCTACCCAAGTCTCAGTTACACAATTCACAGACATTTATAAAACTTCCTTTCTCGTTTACATAATTATCGCTACGCGCAGAAGTTCGGGTACACATCCTATTAAATTAAACATCTTAAATCCGTCAAAAACCACGCTGACCCTGTGCCACGGCAGGAGAAAGGCACAAGAAAAAGAATAATATAATATTTTATAATAAGTAGATCTGACATGCCTTGTGATTCGCCTTCATTATATTTGCACAGGCCACGTTGTACAAAGTCAACATACGTACAGCCACCTCCACTGGAAAATGAAGACTGGGAGGCTGACATTGCTGATGGTGCTGACTCAGAAAGGTAACCTGCTGCTGCAACTTTACCAGCTTTTCTATTTAGTGTCAGGTATTTACAAACTTTTCTAAATTTGCTAGTATTTTCATGCCTTGTGGCTTACGGTGGTTTTCCTTTTTTCCCCCCCATTCCTGTTTTCACTCATCCTTTTCATCTTTCCTCAGTTGTTTCTCACCCTTTTCACTTTTCTTCATTACACTCTCCCCATCATTTCTAACCACAATCACTTTTTAACACCCTCAACAGTTTTTAACCCTCCACCCTCCTTTGGTCAGCTTTACATCCCCCACCACGTTTTAGCACCCCCCTGCACCTTTCAACCTCCCCATCACTTTTTAACACCTGCTGTCACTATTTAACCCTTCAATCTCTCTGCAATCCCCCCACCCCGTCGTCGCTCTGCGACCCCTCCCCCACCCCGTCGTCGCTCTGCGACCCCTCCCTCCCCCACCCCGTCGCCGCTCTGCGACCCCTCCCTCCCCCACCCCGTCGCCGCTCTGCGACCCCTCCCTCCCCCACCCCGTCGCCGCTCTGCGACCCCTCCCTCCCCCACCCCGTCGCCGCTCTGCAGACCCGCCTCTCTGTCATTCTAAACCTCCCTCCCCCCAGTCACTGGTAACACCCCCTCATCACTCGTAACCCAGCCTGGTCACACTAAACCCTTCGCCTCTCCACCTATGGCCCCCTTTGCCTGGCATCCTTCGACCTTTCCTCCCCCCTCTCCCCCCCCCCCCCCTCCCCCCTCTTCACCACTTTCTCCACCCTGTTCTTTTCTCTTCTCCTTTCCACTTTCTGTAAATCGTGAAGCCTGAATGAGTCAGAATGCTTTGTATTGCCAATACGAAAATGTGAGTCACCCATTACCTTAGATTTAGAACCTACTCTAGGGGACAGGGAGGGATAGGTTGGTAAAGGTTAAGTAGGAAGTTTGTGTCACTGAGACTGCAGTATGATACGGACCGTAAGTTGTGATACCTCAGAAAAGGTTGTTTCTCATCCCGTGATCTGAATGACGTCCTTTACTGTTTAACCTACCCCTCTCTTATCCTAATGGAAGGAGTTGTTGGTTTATGAAACTAGGATAATGTGTCACTCGGTACTTTTGCATATTTATTGGCAGTACTGAACATTCCAGTTTCTGACAGGAATTACTGGCAAGTAATTCTGCTTCATAACTTATTGGTTTCTTCAACTTAATTTTTCATCACTTTGTGTCATTTCACAACCATGCAACTACAGAGACTTTGCAAATAGCACATTAAAAAAGTCATGTAATAAGCTAATTTCTGCATCACAATATGTGTCAGTGATGCTTTTATCTGGTTTGTTGATATTACCATTTTGAAGCAACTGATGTTCCTTGTTCCATTATTTCATGTCTCTGTGCTTTCACTTGCATAAGTATATTTTTATTACTAACCATTAGCACATTAAATGCCACTGTTATACTGCTCTCTTAAATATTAACATTGAGTTTTCAGTTGTTATGATATTAACAGAATAGGTCAAACTTTACCCCTGTATGCTAAGGAAAGAAATTTAAAAATTATTTTATTATACATGAGATAAGTTTGACAGCAAATAGCATTTTGCTCTTTGTAAGAATATTAGGTTTTAAGGCAAATAGTGTTATATTCCAAACAGTGTGATAATCTTGAAAGGCTGTTCAAGGAAGGCAAAAAAGAGGCATACTGTTCTTTGATGAGGCTTCATGTATATACAATTCTTTATGGGTCTCATATCAGTCTCATCTGATATAAGGCCTGGAAGGTATACAAAGAAGAGCAATAAGATTTGTCCAGGTAAGGTAAAGAGTATAGGGCTGCTATTAAAATGAGGAGAAATGGAGTTGAAACAAATGATTAGACCATTCCTGTAAAGTAAATATGCTATGCTGCTGCAAATGCATGGGCAGATTTTCTGTTATAGGTGATGAAAAAAGGTTGTGGAACAGTTGGACAGGGTTATTACATTCCTGGTACTGGAGTGTTTCAGGAAGAGGCTGAAATTTATGGTACTAAAGGATCACATAAAATTCAGTCACGTAAAAGCAAAAAATTGATAATGTTACAAAAGCATGAAAACTTAATGGCAGTCATTGTGTAATTAATAATAAAAATAAAAAGCAGCCCAAATAGCAGGGAAGGTGACTGCAGATAAAAGTTCTGGGAAGGAGCAAAAAGTTATTGATCTTATAGCAGACATTAGAAAGAGATTAACATTTTGTGGATATGTACACATATTGCCACCAACAAGACCCACAAAATTTCATAGAACATCAGAAAACCTTCCTTAAGCTGCTGAAATTTGTGTTTATTCATGGACAGACAGTTTTAGTCAAGCGACAGTCTTAAACTCTCAGTATTATATTACATCAGGTCAAAGTAAGGTTCCTTGGAGTCAAATACACAATTATCACCAATTGCAGCATTTGTCACTTACACGTGTGTCCATTATTTTATACATTTTTCTTTCCAGTCAGTAAGTTACTGAACGTTCAATGGATTGTCAGTTTGTGCACTTAGTGATTTATGGAGAAATGTGTTACGATAATTGATGTATGTATAAGTAACATGCTGGAACTGATAATTACGTATTTGACACCAGCTTTACTTTAATTAATAAAAATTATGTATGTGATGAGCTAAAGCTCTAGCGACATGGCAGGCAGCCTGCCCAGAATCAAAACCACATCACAATCTCAGTCAGCATGTTGGACAACGCACCTGCTGACACTGCAGGTCTGCAGACGCCGACTCTTCTGTAAAAGCCGTGCCTGCATGCTAATGACCTGGTAGCAGGACAACCTTCAGGAAGCTTCTGCACCTAGACTGACTGCTGCATGACAACAGCTGTACCAGGCCATTGGTCTCCTTTCCAGACCTTTGCAAGAAACACAGAAACAAGGCTCTTCAGTAAACTTGATGTTGGGCTGTTAGATTCTTAACACTGAGCATTTGCTGTCTCAGACAGACGGGGTTGCCAGCACTTGCCACTGCCTCCATAATACAGGATGAGCCATGATTCTGGACAGCCTAGCAGCGACCACCGCTAACCAGTCCGCAGTTCTGCCGAGTTTTCCTGCTACACTAGCCTGCCTAACCCTCTCTGCTGTATGGCTCATCGACATGTGCCATCTACTGTCTGCTCACTTCCGATGCACTGATCCACATTGCATTTACAATTGCTAACAAAGAGTTTTAGCAATGTCACCAGCACCTCCACTCCCCTCCAGCTTTGCTCGCCAGACGTTCCCGTAACAACAATCCGATACACATATTTGACGCCCTACTTTAACCTGGCATAATGTTAATCTGCGAGTTGAAAATGATAGTTTGACTACATGAGTTTATGATGGTTGTTTGACCAAAACTGGTTGTTCATAAATAAATACACATTATTGTAGCCCGATGTCGGTTCTCTGATGCCCTTCTTCAAATACAGTGAAGTTGTGCAGCACTGTTTACAGAAAATTATACCCTGAGCTCAACAAGTAAAAAAGGGTGTGAAAATGTTAGATAAATTGCTAAGAAGTTACAGACAGAAATTCGTAGAGACAGAAAGTTGCCACTGCAAGTGAATGTCCAATGTAGAAGTAGTTTGATGGAAGAAATTTGAACTCTAAAGAAAGAAAAGATACACATGAAATTAATCAACTACCCCGAAATTGAATGATTGGATCAATGAGGATGTAATCAGTGCAGATGCAGCGATACAAAATATTAATGCCCACAAATGAAGTCGACAAAGTAAATACTATACAGTGCTTGGCACAGGAGACATGATGCAGAAAATTTTGGGAAGTGCCTTAATTCAGCAACATTTGCAATACACTTGGTTACACCTGGCAGGTCGGTAGACACACAAACAAACACAAACATACACACAAAATTCAAGCTTTCGCAACAAACTGTTGCCTCATCAGGAAAGAGGGAAGGAGAGGGGAAGACGAAAGGAAGTGGGTTTTAAGGGAGAGGGTAAGGAGTCATTCCAATCCCGGGAGCGGAAAGACTTACCTTAGGGGGATTGGAATGACTCCTTACCCTCTCCCTTAAAACCCACTTCCTTTCGTCTTCCCCTCTCCTTCCCTCTTTCCTGATGAGGCAACAGTTTGTTGCGAAAGCTTGAATTTTGTGTGTATGTTTGTGTTTGTTTGTGTGTCTATCGACCTGCCAGCGCTTTCGTTCGGTAAGTCACCTCATCTCCTGTTTTACAATAAAGGTACTAGAGTGCTTTCATTGTCAGTAACCTTTCTCTGTTCCCAAAAAATACTGTGTAGCTCAGTTGTAATACCAGGACTAAAAGAATTATGCAATTTGGCAGTAGTTTCTAGGATTTGGATAATTAATATACTTCTGTTGAAAAACTTTTTAAAACATGATCGATCATAATGTCTTGTAGAGCACACAGCGTCTTGTAGAGCACACAGCGAAAAGATTCCTCATTGGTATACTTCTTTTGTTATGTATATGTAATTATAATTTAATTCGATAGATTTAAAAAAAAAAAAAAAATTGCTGACCAAGTGGTAGCAGCAGAAAGCATAAATAAAGGTGAAGTAAGTATGTAGGCTTTGAGCCATTAGCCCCTTCGTCTGGCAGAAGGGTTGTGGGGGAAGGAAGAGCAAAGAAGGAAAGGGATTAGCAATGTTTAGGTAATAGGGAGTTTGGAAAAGTTGTCCAGAATCCGGGGTCAGGGGAGACTTCGGTTGGGATGAGAAAGAAAGACTGATTGTTTGTGACTGCACCGGATGAGTTTTGAAAATCAGAGTATGTAAATGTGGAAGATAGGATAATAAGCAAGATGGATGTTAATGGCAAAACATCATACAAGAGTTAATAAGAATGCAGAAGTATATGCATTGTATGTTGTAGAGGTAGAGGATGAGAAACAGTAGACGGGTCTGAAAATGAGAGAGATAGAAAACTGAAAGGGAGTGAAAAAAGAATCATTACTGAGAAGAAATTAATGTAACTTAAGATCAGGTGGGTGACAAGCACCGAGGACATGTTGTAATGTCAATTCACACCTGAGGAATTCTGAGAATCTGGTGTCTCGGGGACGAATCCAGGTGACACATATGGTGAAACAATCAGTATGGTCATGGCTGTCATATTCTAGAGCATGCTGTACAACAAGATATTGTGAGTTATCAGTAAACACCTTCAGTCTATGTCCATTCATCCTAACTGATATCTCAGTGGTAGTAATACCACTGTAAAAGGCCAAACAGTGTTTACATAACAGCTAGTACACAACGTGTCATTTAACAGGTGGTTCTACATTTGGTAGTACATGTTTTGACAGCTACAGGGCCAGTAGGAGGGAGCATAGGGCAAGTCTTACAGGGAGACGGTCACAGAGTTGGGAGCCATAGGATAGGAAAATTAGAAAAGCTATTCTAGATGTGGTGGTCAAAATGTTGGACGGAATGGGACTCATTGCAGGGCATTATTTTAGAAATTCACAGCATTGTTGAAGTAGGTGATTAATACATTTAATACTAGGATAATACTGAGTGATGAGGTATACTCCCAAGCTGTTTTTTGGAGGGATCAGCAATACCAGGATTGGATGTGATGACCGGAAAAATCTGCTTCTGAACTAAGCGGATAGGATAATTATGACCAGTGAAGGCTGAGATGAGACTGGCGATATATTAGTGTAAAGAGTTCACATCTGAACAAATATGTTTGCCTTGAAAGCCAAGGCTGTATGGGAGGGAACATTTGAGATGGAAAGAACGGCAAATGTCAGAATGTTAAGTACCGTCAAACGGGGTGATTTCGGACACCAGGGCAAATTCGGACAGTATGGCTTATTTGCTCTTTGCCACTGCATAGAAACAAAGAGTTACTTATTTTAACATCCGTGCGCCAGTTATTTTAAGCGTAAGATTGCATTTATCGCTTTCCACAACTTTTATTTTGCGTCAATTGTTTCCCTCGGTGAATAATTGATAAACAGTCTCAGTGTTAAAAATCCATGCATTATTGTAAAGTGGAAACTTTCTATTGTTGCGCCGAGTGGGAATTTAATGTAACCATAATTGTCGATGTGCTTAGTAACTAACAGCATTGAGACAATTTCTATACAAGTTTGTCGAGTTTCTCGTGCAAGGTTATAAAATAACGATGGTTTTTGTAAAACTGTGTACTGTGTGGGGTGATTTCGGACAATGCCAAGAATGTATAAGAGCAGGAGAGGTGCTACAGTACAGTGTAATTATGACCCGGAACTTTTAGATAAAGCTGTTCATGATATTCAGAGTGGTAAATTATCGCACACAAAAATGTTTGATTTGTATTGTATACCTAAATCAACCCTACAAAATAACGTGCAGGAAGCACATCCAAAAAAGGTGGGAGGACAGCCAGTGCTAAATGAAGAAGAAGAAGAAGAAGAAGAAATGTTGAAGCAAGGTATCTTGAGGGCTGCACATTGGTGATTTCCCTTCACTTAATTGGATATTAGATATTTAGTTAAAGTCTACCTTGATAAATCTGGCCGAAAAGAGAAGAAATATCGTAATAATTTACCAGGAGAAGAATGGGTGCATTTATTCCTCAAATGACAGTCATAAGATCTTTCCGTTCGCTTAAGTGAAAATATTAAATGAGCTCGTGCAGAAGTGAACAAAGAGACTGTTAAAGATGTTTTTCTCCAATATCAAGGCAAAGCTGGAAAATCTCCCATGTAGCAACCTGATCAACTATGATGAGATCAACATGTCGGACGATCCAGGCAAGCAGCAGATAATTACAAAACGAGGGAGTAAGCATGCTGAAAAAGTAATGGACTCATCAAAATCTAGTGTCTCAATAATGATGGCAGCTAGTGCTGATGGTAAACTGCTTCCTCCGTATGTCCTTTACAAATCAGAGCATTTGTGGCAAGAAGGTGGACCACAAGGAACCTGTTTCAATAGGAACAAAAGGGGATGGTTTGACCTGCCAGTATTTGAAGACTGGTTCTTTACAATCGCTTTGCCCTATTTGAAGAGGTGAAATGGGCCAACAGTCAAAAATATTTCATTCATTCTCCTTCCCCCCAATAGCATGCACCTCCTCCAACTGCTCGATGTAAGCTTCTTCAGGCCAATGAAAGCAACGTGGCGAGTTGTATTAACTGATTGGAAGAAACACACTCGTTGGACCATTTCCAAGGATTCCTTCCCATCTCTTCGGAAGCAGACACTGACTAAGATTTCAGCAAACTCCAAGGAAGACATAAAGGGTGGATTTCACACCAAGGGCCTAATCCCATTTGATCCAGATCATGTATTATGAAAATTGCCTGGTAATGAGGAGAGCCAACAAAGCAATGCAGACGCATGGTCTTCCACTTCTGAAGAAATGCTCAAAGAAATTTGTTATCCTCCAAATAAGCTTGGTGGCTCGTGTCGCCGCCGCCGCAAACTAGACATTCAACTTAGAAAATCAGTCACTGGCTGAGATTTTCAAGGAAACAAAAATAGAGCTGAAACAAGTGACAGTGCTTCTAGCAGTAGTGAAAGTGAAAACGACACATCATCCAATGAAGTTTTACTGCTGAAAGAAGAGACTTTTCTTGTTGCAGAGTACAAATATAAATGTGGAAACAAGGAGCTAACAAGGCAGTATGTTGGAGTGGCCACAAATGTTGGCGCTGCGGAAGTAGGTGTGAAATTCTTGCACCCACACGAGAACAGTAAAAAACATATTTGTGTTTCCTAATGTCCCTGATGAAGACACAATACAAAAATTGCTAATTTCGAGAATACTTCTCACACCAGTTGAGAAAAGAGGAATGTTCATTTTTCGAGAAGATGTGCTTTAGACTCGAAGGCAATTGTTTATTTAAAGTGTTTGCAACTTAATTTAGAATGATGAGTGAGAAAAATTATTTTGACCTTTTAGTTAAATTACTTTGTTTGTTTCTGTCTGTTTCTAATATTTCAGTTAAGAACTGTAAAAAAAATTTATTTAAATTCTTGCAAAATATAAACTTATCTGTAATATATAAAATTCATTATATCATTCCATATGACTTATTCGTAGCAAAGGGCTACCTTAAAATGTGTAAAATGTCATCAAAATCAAATAAATAGCATGTAGAATTAAAAAAAAAAAGGCAGTAAGTGTCCAAATTCGCCCTCTATATACTGCAATTTCGGACAGAGATTTAAAAAACACACGTGTCCGAAATCACCCCAATCCCCTGGGTGGCTTCGGACACTTTATTTAACTGCCTCAGATAAATATATCTTCACATACACTTTCTGGTTCTGGGATATTTTATTCATTACACATATACCCTACCACTCCCATAACAATCAATTTAATCTAACAGTATATACGAAAGTTACAATCAAAATAATGACAAAACCATCCAAAATCACCCCGTTTGACAGTACTGTTGTTGCTGTTTAACCACACATACCATCTACATTCTTCCCCCAGACAAGAGTTTCTCAGAACTCTACATGTGAGAACTAGCATTACATGTCCTTGGTTCTCACCACCTGCCTGGCCTTAATTTACACTAATTTCTTTAGCCTCAGCATTTCTTCCAGTAACTATTCTTTTCTTCGCTCCCTTGTAGTTTCTACATCTTTTATGACTTGTATATTTCCCGCCCCCCCCCCCCCCCTTTCCACCTCTGCCATCTACAATGCAGTTAGTTTTCTGCTCATTATTAACTGCTGTTTGATGATTTGTCTGTAATCTCTGTCTTTCTTATGACCCTTTTTTTCTAACTTTAAGCTCTCAGATTTTCAAGTCTCATGCAGTGCAGTCCTAACAATCAGTCTTCCCTTCTGATCCCAGCCGGTAAGTCTTCCCTGAACAAGGCTTCTGGGGGACTTTCCTGACTTTTCCCGTTTCCTAAACCTCGTCAGTCCTTTTCTTTCATCCCTCTTCCTTTCCCTTCAATCCTTCTCCCTTTCCCTTCAATCCTTCTCCCTGAAGGGAAAGGGTCATTCCACGTCGAGGGGACCAGGGCTCCCCACTCGACCATCTCTAAATTTAATGAAATTTGGTGTGAAGGTTCTATACGGTCTTTGATGGTTATATAACAAATTTCAGTTCACTATCTTCAGTGGTTGAATTTTTAGAAGCCTTTATAGAGTGGCTACTTGCCTTCGCATCACATACAAAGGTGCAAATGCACTAAGTTGGCTTAGCTTTTTTAAAAGTTCTAGCACACATTTGGTCATTTGCTTTAATATACATTGACAACCTTTTATGTTGAAGACACCATGGCAAAAACTTGGGATTTAGCCACCCCGAAACATAGATATAAGCCTCTAAAGTGGCTAAAAAATTCATCGTGCTATTCTGAGAGCCGAGGTTTGACCGACCTTGGCTACTTTTCATGTGAAGAAATCACATCAAAACTTCAGAGGGCTATTCCTACCTAAGTTGTCTATATATGTATCAAATTTAACTAACATTGAATGCCTAGAATAAAAGACATGAATCTGCAAAGTTGGACAAAATTTTCTATGTGCAAATTTTAGGGTATTTTTGGGGGGCAATATCTAAACTGTCTCTCATTCCATCCTCCTTTTTTTGCCACACCTTGAAAGAGCATGCTTTAAACTTTCAAAGCTATATTGTTTAATTTCTGGATCTAGCATATTGATGGGTAAGAATATATTTCAAAAGTTATTATTTTAGCACTTCGAGAAGATTGAAAAGAGAAATATTTTGTTCATTAAGTCCCACATTAAATTTTTTTCAGTATATAAATCAGTTTCAAAAGTTAATTTAACATATGCTATAAAACAAGTATAATACACAACACAGTAAATTTGCAAAACAAAAACGCTAAAGACTCAATTCCATTTTTGGTTAAATGGTTGTACAATTTTGTCAAAGACAGACTGAGGAAAACTGTATTGTCTTCCTGATGGTGATGGTGATGGTGGTGGTGCTTCTGAAGTCATGAAAATCTTGCTCAGGAATCCAGCAGGTGTCTAGCAGCTGGCCAGTGGAAGGAATGAGCAGAACCATGTAGCTGTATAAAGCTACTGAAGACATCTTGTTGTTCTTGTGAAACTTCACACACTTTTCCAACCCACAAAAGTTGTCATACGTACACGCAACATACTGTCCTGGTTGTAAACTTGCAATTGAGGTTGCTGGAATTTCTTCATCTGTTTTGAAGGCATTAACTGTGAAAAAGCTGTATCATCATTGGAAACTCTGCCTACTCTGAGCTGATTACAATTAATTTGCTTAAACTGATGTTTTTCTCTTATTCCAGATATTGTCTGCCCCGTAGCAAACCTTGGAATTTTTCAAAATTTTCTTTTGGTACATAAAAAAACCTTATGCCTGGAATATTATCATCACAGACTTTAAACAAACCATATGGAGTCAATATTTGGTTATCTAAGGGCCTCGCCAAACTAGCATGGACTGCTTGTCTTCTTCTTGTTCCCCTAATGTCATCACAAGGCAATTTACCTTAGCTTGTTCCAAAAAAAATTCCGTTCGGCAGTGATGCCGAAATCCTTTTCGTGCGGACATAAATTGACGAAATTTTTGAAATTATTATATTGAGCAGCTGAACCATCACTAAAGAAATAAATGTTTTAAATGGTTGTCTTTAAGTATGCTATTAACTTTATTTGAAAGGCATGGACAGCAATGGTATCATGATGGAGACAGTCGCTGATCATACAAATGCTAATACTCTGACACTCTTTGCCATCAAAATAGATAACAAATGGATGTAATGTGGCCTGACTATTCTCCCCATGAAATCCTTGCACAGCATCTTCACCAACAAATGAATAATTGTCAACAAAATCTATCAATATAATTAGTTCATTTTCTGCAGGATTTCATTTTCGCTGCTTAAGGTATAAACTTTAGTGTCGTGTCACAAAGTGATGGCTTCTTAAACCAGTAATTTTCAAAATCAGTGCCTCCATATTATCTTCAACAGTTCTCTGACCTGTCTCGAATGTGTGTCTGCCAGTATGGACCTATTGTTGGTATTACATTGTTTCTTCTGGGTCAGTGTCTTTAAAAGCGTCTTTGAGAAAAGCCTCTAGTTGTATTTTTCTGGGATATTCCTCACAACATTGCAGCATACAATCTTTTGATTCCAAACTGCACACAGTTCTCTCTCTCTCTCTGTCTATCTATCTATCTTATAATCATCTTGGATGTATGTTTCTGAAGCCAACATTAATTTGCTATTTTGATAAATTACACATACTGAATGTGATCCAGAAGCACCAACTGTAGTACACCATTTCAGCCTGAGCTCACAAAATTTTGAGAAACTCAGTTGATTTCCATACTGTTTTTAGTAAACAATGAACATTTCTTTCAAATTTCAAAGGAGCAAATGTTTCTGCTTGTGAATCTTCTTCCCATTTATTTTTACTGTAACACAATCCTTTTAGCCTGGGCGTAAACAAGAAAACTCATCATTTCCAAAAACAAAGTTAGGACATTTTGTTTTATTTCATTGATAAGTTTTTTCCCTTTTTAGTTTGCAGGTGTTGCCAAAATCCCACACTCCATCTTTAGTTTCCTAGACTACTTCTCCGTTTTAGTCAGAACAGCACATTCTTTAGTCATTTTTTCAATAGTCCATCTATTTGGGGCCAGGGTCAAAATTTGAACTATACTGCAATTTCTTGAAGCCTAAAGCTTAATCTTCAATTAAGATATCCATATCTTTAAATTTATGGCACACTTCCATTTGCATTTGAGCAGTACCTACTTGGCTAACACCAACAGCTGTGGCAATTACCTTAGTATTGCTGGCTTGGGCTTTCAGAACTTTGCACTTTATGTATCCCATTGAATCCCTTTTGATGACCCTTTAAACCTTTAATGGTGACTCTCAAAGTGATGATAATGAAGTATTAGCAGTAAAGCAAGCATCAACAACATCCATGTCTTCAGTGGATGGTGATTCTTTCTTATCATTGTGGAATTATTCTTTTTGGGCCACTTCTTGTCTCAATTTGGTAAAAGTTTTCTGACTAGGTTTAAAAAACTTAGTCAGTAACTTCAACCTATCAGACTTCGCAATGGTTACACTGTTCAAGCCATCTTGGGCACATGTTTTTCTTTATCAAATTTGTAGCAGCAGGTTTTCTGCAGGAACTGAAATGTCATCAACAAAGTGTTAAGGTATGGACAGATTTGGACATATTCAGTAAAATCACTTCCAGACCTATGCTGTAGAAGCTCCTTGTCTATTGGTGACGGTTCCTTATCTGATTGTTATTGACTACTGTCATAATAGAATGGTGATGACTTACGACAATCAGCTCCATCTGATCCACCAAAGTATCTGTGTGAAGAGGTCTCTTGGTTTATTTTATACAATATTTTATTAACCCATAACAAGCGAATTTGAAAGCTTATGAATATCCGGATTTGAAGCATAGGAGATTCAGTCTTGTTAATACATAAAATACACATATTACGCCATCAGAACACATTTTTTTAGAGCTTACTTTCAGCTACAACAATGGTTATTGATCATTCAAACACTCAGTACTCAACACTAAGATTATACCACACAGAAGACTGACAGAGTGAAAATTGCCAACAATGAAAGCATCAGTTGAAAGTGATATTTCAGCAATCTATCACTGCTACAAGGAACGAGCCTTAAAAAACTATTGTTGCTTTATAATGTCGATGGAAACTGAGTGACAATGCGTACATATACACCACCGTGTGTTGTAGGGTTAGAACATTCTAAACAACGTAACATTCTATTCATGTAGATTTTATGATCTTAAGAGTGTTTTCTGACGTTTTATTATATTTATATTTTATACTGTAAAATATTGTTAAAACACTTATTAGACAGTTACTTTCCCTAAACTGCAGGCAAATCTTATACTATCAAAAAGACACACTCACACATTTTTTGGTTTACAACTTCAAATTGTATTAATTTTTCGTATGTATTGATAATCCATTTTCCCTGCTTTTGAGTGTATATTCTTACTCATCAATATGCAAGGTCTAGAAATTAAACAATATAGCTTTGATAGCTTAAAGCATGCTCTTTCCAGCTGTGACAAGAAAAATAGGATTGAAAAAGAAACTGTTGAGATATTGCCCCCCAAAAATACTCTAAAATTTGGTGTGATTGCTTCATATGAAAAGTAGCAGTGGTCAGTCAAACCTGGGCTCTCAAAGTAGCATGAAGAATTTTTTAGCCACTTTCGAGGCTTATATCTATATTTAGGTGTGGCTAAATCCCAAATTTTTGTCATGGTGTGATTCAGCATAAAAAGTTGTCAATGTATGTTAAAGCAAATGACCAAATGTGTGCTAGAACTTTAAAAAAAAGCGTAGCAAACTTGACACATCTGCACCTTTGTACATGATGTGAAGGTGAGTAGCTTCTCTTTAAAAGCCCCTAAAAATTCAACCACTGAAGATACTGGACTGAAATTTGGTATATAACGATCAAAGACCATAAAGAACCTTCACACAAAATTTCGTTAAATTTGGAGACGACAAAGTGGGAACACTTTCTAATATTGGTTCCTTTAATGTGGAATGACCCAAAAGCCACAGACTCCAAAAGCTTGCACATTTAATTCAGCTTAACACACGTGTCCTTCTGCCACCATTTCCTGGGCGAATTTTTTATGATTCCAGTTATATTAAATTTTCAAAATGATAATTTTTGTTGATCGTATACAACTACTTTGTTGCATGGCTGGCTGTTATAACATACTTCTTTAGATGAATATTGGTAACATTTTCATTTTCTTCTTAATGTACACAGTCATATCTATCCATGTAATATAGATGATGTTAAACATTGCTCTTTGTTTTACCAGGAACACAGCTGAGAAGTTGTCAAAAAATGGCACAGAAAAACAGGCATTCCAGCAGAAAGTGGAAGCCAGTGATAAAAATTCAGAGAAATCTTTTTTAGAAACAAAAAGTAACACTGAAACTGTACCTTCTGCTTCAAAGGAGTGCACAGATCACAGCTCTGTATCTAACACGGTTAACTACTCAAGGAGAGTTCCTAGAAATGATAACTATGCCTCATCATGGTACCAGTCATCCACAAAGGAAAGGACTATCAGAAGTAAAGGGGATGGAAAGACAAGGATTTCATTATACACGGAAGAAAAAGCAAGTGAAAAAGTAGTGCAGTGGAAAAAGCCCATTCAGGAAAGTGAGTTGTCAACAGATTCACACATGAAGAATTCTGCTGACAGGTTCCAACCAGAACCTGTGAATAACAAGAAAACAACTGGAATATATAATGAATCTCAGGTTGCTCCAAAGGAGATTGTGAACAAAGAAAGATGGAGATCGGACTGGAAAGACAGAAGAAATGATTTTAATGAAAAATTAAGCAATCAAAACAGTGTTACAGGAAGAAAACCTGAGGAAGCAAATGGGATGTACATCGCTGATGGCTCCTCTTCAACAGACCGTCAAACTCCCAAAGAGCAGAGGTCAGAATCGAAACGTAGGAATCGCCAGGGTTCCTTACAATCATTGGAGAATGACTGTGTGCAAAATGCAGATAAAGACAGTGAAGGTATTGGCAATGATACCAGCACCAGTAAGTACACAAATGTACGTAGTATGTACTTCAGGAACAGTACTCCTTCTGTAACAGCAAACACAAGCAGAGGAAACAGCAGAAACTCGGAAGAAAGCTCTGTATGTGATGGTACCGAAGGAAACTTGTTGAATTCAAGTCAAAATAGCTTTCAGAGCTCATTTACCAATGTTTGCAGTAAGTCTGCTAACAATACAGACTTTCCAGTATCTTCGGCAGCACACGAGCAGACTGATTCAAACGTTCCAGTGAATGTAACTGAGAGGGCTGCAGTGTGGAATGCCAAGACAGGGAACAGTTCACATCAGTGTGAAGAGAAGGTGCATCAAGAGCGAAACAACTCCAGTGGTCAGCTCCAGCAACAAGGCCAAGTATTGAAACAAGAGGAAGCAGCAGAAAAGAAATACAACCGAGAGTGTACAAATGCCAGAGTACAGGTTTCCTCTCCACCAGGTCTCCCGTGCCGCGAGCAGCAGAGAAACGAACAAGTGTCAAGGGATCTGGTCTCTGCTGCGAAGCAAACTTCAGAGAGCAAGCCTCCAGAGCAAGAGTCATCTGTCGACGAGTTCTTTCGGAAGTACGCCCAGCACAACAGTACTTCTGGGCAGGCTGTCAGGTTGCCAGACGGCAGCTTGCCGATGGGTGCATTCAGAATCGGGGGGTCTGCTCCGGGTTTGGGAATACAACCCAATTGTGCTCAGGCACCAGTGATCCAGGGAGCAGCAGGAGTGCCTACTATACATCCAACTCAGATTCGTGTATGTGGGGTACCGCAGATGTACCAACCTTGCGGAATGTTACCCGACATGGGCACTGCCTTACCATACAGCACTTACACTTACGTTGATGGAACAAGTCAGAGGCCATTGCTAGAGAATCATGCTATGCTGCAGAATAACAGTGACTGCTGTCCCAGTGCAGCTCCTCAGGCAAGCTCTCGCTTTGGAGGTAACAACAGTGAGAGACCGTCAGTTGTACCTGTCACTCTGTCTTCGCAGTCCCCTGAAGGCGCATACCCTAGCTTTGGGTCATGCACCTTTGAGGGTGGACAGCAGGCATTTAATGGCAATCATCTGGGTAGTCTTTTGAAAAATGGAGGAATGACAGGTTATGGGAATATGGCAGCGGCAGCAGCCTCGTCATTAATGCCAGTGGAGGTAATGATGCCAGGAATGGGCACGTCTCAGCCCGCTGGAGTTCCTCCTCCACCTGGAGTATTTGCATACCCTGCAGTTACACCTTTGACTGGTGTCTCACCACCTCGCTGTAGCCAAATACAGCAGGGTTTAGTGCTGCAGCCGATGCAGGTGCCCCAAGAGAATATCGGCGATAGACAGGTGACACCTCGACAAGAGAATGCTGCTGCATCAAGCGTGCAGGATGCTAGAGGGAGCCAAGTATATTCCAGTGCCACACAAGCAATTCCGCAGGTTCCTCAAGCCAGCGGAGTGTCACAGAATACCCAGATTGCATCTGGTAATGGCCAGACACCTGCTTCTCAGGAATCTTCACACACAGTTTTGAACCGAAGTACGAAACCCCAGGTGCCTCCAACAAATACCGGTAACTCGAACCCACCAACTATGTATACATCTGTACAGCCAAATGACATGAATACATTCCTCACATTGCACCAGAACGGAATTGCTGATTCGCCGGATGTGACAGCTATAGGTATGTCTCAGTGGCCACTCTGCTGTTTCTCTCAAACTGATTTGACACAGTTGCAAGGAATGCCTCAAATTATGAACGCTGATGGTACAGTGAGTCATTTTCCAGATATGGCACAGTTTGGAATGCAACAGTCATTTAAACAGCCAGGTACCCCACTTGTAGATCACATATGGTATCCAGGAGTACCGCCTCTGTTGCCAGTGCATGACGGTGTCAACATGTGTCGGAACAATCAGACGAAACAGTTTAGCAATGTACCAGATATGCGTTTGGATGCACAAGCTGCAATGGTGCCACAGATGCGGGGAACACACGCTCCTCAGATGTCTCAGTTTGGTCCAGAATCTCAACAGCTGAATGAACATTCGCAGATTTACTTCCCAGGTATTGGCCATATAGCTGCACAGACCCAACTGAGTACTCCATCAGCTAATACTTTGGGACACAGCTCAGTGCCACCTGGATTACCACCACAGCCACCATTTCCTCAAGGGACAGTCCAGCAACAAATTGGTTTCACACAGCACCCCCCAGGCATCCTGCACACTGGGATGTGTCAAAATGCGAATAGTCTGGCAACAGCAGGAAATTCTCAACGAAATGCTTCAGGACAGCCAGGGACAGCTACAGTTCCCAAGGGCAGGATTGCGTCTGAATCTAATATCGGTGATGGATCGAGCTCCGATTCTAAGAACGTGCAGAAAATGCCCAGGTCTCAGAGCTCACAAGGTCAGAACTCACAGGAAGGTCGCTACCCATTTCCTGGAGATGGAAGCCGGGTGGACATCTCGTACCTGGCCGAAAAGCTCAGACAGTCATCCCAGCGTGGTGCAGCTCAGGGGATGCAGACGACCGCAACGCCTCAGGGCACGTTTCAGTCTGTTCCCGCACTACAGGGGTCAACTCCGAAGGCGCAGTTGTACTATGAGAAAGTTCAAAGCCTCCTGTGCCAGCCACCAGAAGTCGTTAGCCGTCTCCTTCAACAGATGCACCTTAATGCGGGTGTCGCTCCTGTCGCAGACCCGTCTGCTGGGCCTGCTGTCGGACCTCAAGGATACGTAGTCCCGCCTACTGCAGAAGTGTGGCCAGTGGTTCACAATGCACAGGTGGTTCAAGAGAGGCTCCATCCCAGCCAGTCACAGGGAGGTTACACCGTGGCGGCGAGGGGACGTGGCAAAGGCCGTGGCCGGTTGCGTGATGTTGATGGGTGACTCTGGAACTGTTGTGACATTCGAGGTGCCTGTGCAAAAAAGAAATTGTGAGATCATTATCACAGTCGTGTGTTAATTGGCTACAGTGCCGTATCGTCTTCATATGTCAATAATGTAAGTTTCATGGATTTCCTGAGAGAATGTGAGTATTTGTGGTTCTTCATTTGCAGCCCGCAGTTAATATCCCTGTTAAATATTGTGCTAGTTACTGTGTTGTTGCTAATCAGGAAATGTTACCTGGTGCGACTAGCTGACAAAGCTGTCCTCACTAACTTCTTTAGAAACACACCATACTTTTCTTTCTGCTTTTTTTGTATTAAATGCAGTCCTTGGAAGTGTACTGTGTCAAAAACCATAAATTGCAAAAGGAAAAAAAAATTGTTTTGCCTGCAAAGAAGACAGGTATGTAGTGGAAAGCTTAATATTGGATCTCCCTTGCGCCTGCTTTTCTTATTTCGGCAAACAGAAATCTGGTATGAATCTCAAAATATGCAGAAACGCATCTAGTTAAAATACTTATCTTAATTTAATGTTCTTGCTTTGTCTTGGAATTACTATTTTCAACACCACTACTGCATTACATCAGGAAGTTGCTGGAATAGCTGTTGTAAAAGGCAGTTGTTGGAATACTTCTATTTCCTAGGGTAAATGTCTAATATGGCAGCTAAAATCTCGTTCCCATGTCTGTTGAGCTGTCTACAAGTTCTCATATAAATATCTTTACAAATAAGTTTGTATTTCTGTTGCTTTGCAAGTAATAAGTTCCTTAGATCATGCATAGTTTTTGGGACCTTTCGTTGATAGGCTCAGTTTCTTCAGTTCCTTAAAAAAGTAAGACCTGAGACATGAGGAGAATTAATTGTCAACTCGCAGAATATCTCACAAATAAAATTATTTGTGTAGCAAATATTGTGAGTATTTGCTTGTTTGACAAATGGGAGTTACAGTGTGTTTAACTCCAAGTAAAAGACATGTTCTGTCTCTTCAAGGAAGCATACATAGTTTTTTATGTGGATGTCTATTTTTTAATATATCCAATCAAAATATTGCTCATTAGAGATTTCAAATTTAACAAGTGTGTAGTTTACCGGTTGAAGTTTTTGTCCTCTCTTATCTGTGTCTATGTTGTACATCAACACCTTCAGTTAATTGCCTGCTCAATTTTACTCAGGCTTTACAGAAGTTGTAAATGATTCTTAATGTAATCAAAACAGAAATAATTGTGATACATGTCTATCTAAAGTTTGTGTTGCTGGAAAAAAAAGAAAATGTGTAGTCATTTGCTGTTAATAATGGAAGTAATTTAATCACATTTTTGTAGACTTGTATTAAAACTTCAAGCAAATACTTTCTGTTGAGGTGCAGTATTTCACAAGTGTGCAGTTTATATTTCTACTGGTATGAAATCTTCTCAATGCAATGTTGTAAGTTATTCATTGGTTTATGGTACAAAGATATTTTTTTCTGTGATAAAAATGAAGTTCAATTTCTATTACGCAACAGTTTAGATTGCAACTTTTATTAAATTTATTTTACTAGTATACGTAAGCAAACTGAATCTCCATAGATAAATGTAGTTAGTAGTTTGTGAAATAAGCATTGTAGGCTGTGATTATATTTTTGTTGAGCTTAATAATTAGTGTGTGTAGAAACACCATTTTCTTTAAGTATTCATTGACATATTTCTGTAAATGTTATTTGCATAAGTGCCTTAGTACAACTTCAGTTTTGTGGCTTTGTCATCGCATTTCCATGAAAGTAACCAAAAAGAGGGGAGGTTATTTTATGCACAGACTGATTTTTTTCTTTTCTTTTTTGTAATATTTTTATTTTCCATGTGAAGTGTAAAATTTGAGCTGAATTGCTATGTTCTGCACCACAAAGGTGAAGCTTTGTAAGACTTTTCCCAATAAGTTGTTTTCTTGTGTACTATTTTGTAATTGAATCTCATTTGTATTAAAAAATAAATTTTGTACTATGAAAATTTTGTACAGTAAGTTGTGACTGTTCACTTATCGTATGTAATGGTGTTTAAAGTGCCTGCTGTAGGCGGTACTCAAGTAAACAGCCCAGGTGTAAACAAATTACCAAAGTTTATTTGAATAGAGAGAAACTCAATTCAACTTAATAAGTCTTCGGAACCGTGAAACCAACTATACTTGTTGGTGAAGCAGAAACAGTCTTCCAACTCTGGAAGGAGAAAACAAAAGTTTGATAATTCTGAACTATCTTAGTAATGGAAAAACCCAAATGAAATCATCTGAGTAGAACATAAAAGTATTCCAACTGTCTGTTGGTGATGAAACCAAAGTGGTGAACTAAGCCTTGACTCTAAAAGATATCAAAACAACTCTTATAATAAGTTCTTAATATACATCAGATAAACACTGTCAGAGTAAAGTTCTTGAGACACTTGGAAAACTTACGAAGTCTGCTCAGAAGTTGCTTTAAGTCTCACTTAGGATAATGACGAAGTTTGACAGAAACTCTAAATCAGACAATACAATCCAGGAGGGAACACCTGTAGTCTAAGTGACAAAGAGGAATATTCTACGTCTGGGGAGGCCAAACAGCAGGCAATCATAGAAATATTACAAAATCGAGAGTAAGTCTTCCTGTCGTGGCCACATGTTCTGTAGATAGGCCATGCTGCAGGCTCCAGGGGGAGGAGTGATTGCAACTTAGCAACAACCCTGGAATGAGCTCTCGATTTTAGAAATGCAATAAGCTTTCACCATCTGTCCCAGAATGCTCGCTTGTTGGGAACTCACTGTCCAGGACTCATGCCTCGCCCTAAATACAGCCTTCAATGCCATCTGATGGTAGTGTGTGCTGTGAAAGCCCCCGAACACCTTCTGCAAGGAAGTAGGCTGCCTGCGTAACTGGGATGTGGTTCGGGTTGCAGGCTCAGTGGGCACACGGTCTACCTGTAGCAGTGTGTGCATGATAATTCAGTGATTCAGCACTGTGTTAGAAAAAACTTCTTCAGTCAACTTCTCAGGAAAGTAAGATAATGTTAGTGAAATCTGAATTTTCAGTAATTTTTTATCGTGTGAGATTATACAAGAAGCATACTACATCATGATAGATTCAGTCAGTTGGAGTTGTAGCATGTCTGCAATTGGGCAGGGTCAATATAATGAAAGTTCTGACATTTGAAATTCAGAGACATAACAAAGTTTCTGTACGTCCATCTTTCAGAGATGGTTGCAGGAATTGGCTGTTTGCTACAGAATGTCAAATCAAACACCTTTCAGCCATATAATTTCCAAACTTATTTTATTTGGCTACCAGTTTCGTCAGTTGTCTACTCCATCTTCAGGCCCTTGACTATTGTGTAGGAAGATTCCATCTTGCTTCAGGTCAAAACAGGGACCAGCATTCAAATACTGGTATCCATAGATTTTTTATATAGTGATCACTTCAACCGGGAAGTGATGGCTATAGCAAAAATCTGATGCTGTAAGAAGTTTGATTTGACATCCTATAAGAAAGTCTATCCAATTTTCCACCTCTACATAGTGTTTCCATCATTGTGTTTAGAAGATTTTATCAAAGGTAACTGAGGGAAGTATTATCTTCGAAGGGATATCCCGTTACAGTTAACAGAGATGACTGAAACTTTTTTGTGACAGACAAAAATTTACTAAAGCTAGCCTTTGAACATGCCTGTAATGAAGGAGATTGTTAGAAAAAAGGACTTAGTATGAGGTTAAGTAAGAGTTGCTTTAAGTCTCATTTGTTACTAATATTTCATGGTTGCTTCCTGTCTTAAAATTCCCCAACTCATCCTTTTTGGATGACAAAGAGATTAGTCAGCATACGGCTGTGTTTCTTCCCATGTGTGGACACACTACTTAGCTGTAACACCGTGAGTAGGGTTGTGGTCTAAGTTACCTTTGATTATTGTTCTTGCAAAACAGTCACCTTTTAGTTTTGTTCTCATGGTATGGCTACTCTGTACTATGGCCATGCCCAACTTACTTTGACTTACCCCATTCCTTTAAATGTTGCAAAATGCCTATATTATACCTATAGATTTATTTACTCCTATTCAAGAATTCATCTGTGGTATAGAAGAAGTTGTCAAGGAGATACCATTTCAGTTTACTTTTAAAACTGTTACTGCTGTCTGTCAGACATTTTATTTCATCTGGTAATTTATCGAAAAGTTTTGCAGCAGCATATTTTACCCCTTTCTGCGCCAAAGGTGGGTTAAGTAGAGGATAGTGTAAGTCTTTCTTTCTACTGTTATTATAATCATGAATGTCACTGTTGTTTTTAAATTGGTCCATATTGTTGAGAACAAATTTCATTACCGAGTAAATGTACTGTGACGCTGTTGTAAGAACTCCTAACCTTTTAAAGAGCTACCTACAAGATATGCGGCTGTGAGCCCCACACATTATTCTAAACACTTTCTTTTGTGCAGTAAATACTTTTTGCCTAAGTGTAGAGTTATCCCAAAATATTATTCGGTATGACATTAGAGAGTGAAAGTATGTTAGCTTGCAAATTTCTATTTACATCAATTGTGTAGACAGATCCAAATATCAGTATCTCATGAACTCAAACACATCGTTCAATATCGACCATATAGGACCCGACTGAAGATAAAAATTTGCAATCTTCATCTCTCTTGAGTGTTAACATTGCAGTACGTCTGTTTTCTTTGAGGTGTTCATGATGCCTTAAGGGTCATTACCAAGGCATAAACGCCCACAACCAGCAAGTGCTACCGCGCTCACCAGACTGCGCCTTGCCCCTGCTACATTACATCACTGCATATACACCATCTGCACAGTTCGGGGTATGCACAGTGGGTTGTTTCCACTACATAAAATGTTAGGTAGAGAATGGCCATCTTGTGCCAGTGTGAGCATCCTCAGTGGAACATAGATCATTCTAACAAATAACCCATGTTACACTACAATGCCAGACAAAATATATGTACAGCTGGAACTGAAAACTTAATAGCTTGTGGTCTGGGAAGATTGTGGTAGGAATAAGTTGCGTGCAATTTAGCAAAGAACAAGTGGTAGGAAGCAAAAGGCCCTGATCAGTTTTAGTTAAGACTAAGTTGGTGCCAGGTATCAGTGCTTGCTTCATTTGGTGTGTGCATTTGTACAGGTGTAAAAGATGTGAGACAAACTAGAATATTTGTCACTAGGACAATATATGCATATAAAATTGAATTATACGCATAGTTGACCTCTGTGTACATTAGTATCTTCTGAACACACATCTTAACATGAGGGAGAAATTGAGGTCATATGCAAGTTTGCCCTTCTCAACGGAACAAAAGTGTGTTTCACTTACATTTCCGTTACATTGTTCAGTGTTCATTATTGGATTTATTACTAATGGAGAGGGGTTGTTCATTGAAGAGTAAACTGTCCATATTTCTCACCCAGTCACAACACCTGCTCAATCTTTGACCCACCAGACGAATGTTTGCTTCGGTTTGTGTCATGGTTATGCATTTATCCAACTGTTACATACAGGCCAAGATTTTTGTTTCTCGAGAAAGAGATGCTATTCTAGTGTGTGCTGGCTCACGATACACAATTTTCAATGGCACAACTGCCTGAGAATTCCAAATTCATAGTAGACAACTGAAAATTTTCAGCAGTTTTTGTGGTGGGCCCAGTGAAGTTTGCTATCAGTCCACACCATCCAAACAATTTCTCTGTTACTTGTTAAATTCTATTCTCATCAATATGCAAGAATTTATATGGCACAGTGAATAAAATATCATAGGATTTATTTTGCTTCTGAGAAGATGTACACATCTTATATGTAAATACCTATCATGCTCCTGGCTACAGAAAAGTTTACCCTTCCCTGTCATTGGTGTAAGTGTACCACGATGCAGAAACTAAGCACGCCACAAAATTGTGTGATAATTTTTGCACTGGTCGGTGGGAAGGTAAATTTGATGCATCGGTTCATGCTACTGTACACAGCCAATCTCCCCCCCCCCCCCTCCCCTGTCCCTCCCTCACACACACACACACACACACACACACACACACACACACACACACACACACACACACACACACACACACACACGTCACTCTCTTGTTCTGTCATCCAATTGATTGCTATTGAGGGTATCTTCGTCCGACTTAAGTCACTCTGTGCTCTCAATACAACATTACTTAGCTTGGAGTATTCCACGTTCTGGTTTCATTGTGTGTATTCACACAAAAAAGAAAACTGAAAGTGAAACCCCCAATTAAGTATTGTTCACAGGTGTGTCATCGATGTAGGACACTTAAACGTCTACTAACTGGAATCAGCATCCTTAGAAAATGACAAAGATTGTGTAATTTATCTACTTACATAACAAAAATCGTATAAAGATTGTTTCTTTGGCAGTGTAACTACTTACTTCACTACCAGTCTGCAGACTTTCTCAAATGAACACCACTGCTTTACTGTAAAGCAATTCTACTGATACTACTAAAAGACCATGTGAGGTTCTAATGAGATTGAATGTAAAACTGGATTAACCAGTGTATGCCAGCTTTCCAGCTTCGTAGTACAGCAGCACAACAATCGTAGAGCTTTGTGGATATTAGAATGGAGGAGGCAAAACAAAAGTTATTTTTGTTCACATATGTAACATTAACAATGTGTCCCTAAAGACACAGCAGATGTGACTGCCACTTTTTCCTCTCAGGTATTGCATGCATCCTTGTATTCTCTTTCCAAGTTGACAATGGATAAATAAGTGCCTAGGTATGTTTCTGATTCATTTTTCAGATTAGTCAGTGTTGTTTTTATTTAGGAGGGTTAAAAAATGCTAAGGAAATTACTGTCTAAACCAGGCTAAGTGGCATCAGGCACCTCAACTGAGAGTAAGATTTCCAGTTGCTGTGCCTGAAATTATGTCGGTACTACTCACTAAAAACTAACCAGAGTAACTTACGTCGTGCTCCAAACCTATATATTTCTGTGAATTTTTTCATGTAACTCCATAATGACGACCTTTTAATCCTTATCACCCTGCTGCAAAACTGTCAAGTGTATTGGCATAGCATTACATCAAACAGTCCTCTAATTGGCAATACCTTCTTCATCAGAGGGAGAGCAACCAGTGAGATGACCCACGTCTTATTAGCCAAAATACAAGAGACTTTCTATGTGGTATGTATATACACGGAGGTGACGAAACTCATGGGATATCGCCTAATATCATGTCGGACCTCCTTTTGCATGGCGTAGTGCAGCAGCTCGACATGTCATGGACTCGACAGATTGTTGGAAGTTCCTTGCAGAAATACTGAGTAACGCTCCCTCCATAAGCATCCTTAATTGAGAAAGTGTTGCCAGTGCAAGGCTTTGTGCAAAAACTGACCTCTCGATTGTGTCCAGTAACTTTGCAATGGAATTCACATTGTCCATCTGAGTGGCGAACTCATTCGCTTGATTTGTGCAGAATGTTCTTCAAACCGATTATGAACAGTTGTGGCCCAGTGATGCGGCATATTGTTGTTTGGAAACCTGAAGCCATGAATGGCTACAAATGGTCTCCAAATAGCCGAACATAGCCATTTCCAGTCAGTAATCAGTTCAGCTTGACCAGAGGACTCAGTTCATTCCATAAAAATACAGCTAACAGCATGGTGAAGCCACCACCAGCCTGCACAATGATGACTTGAGTCCATGGTGTCATGGGATCTGCACCTCACTCAAATCCTGCCATCAGTTCTTACCAAACTCATCTGACCAGGCCATGGTTTTCCAGTCTAGGGTCCAACTGATACAGTCATGAGCCCAGGAGAGGTATTGCAGGCGATATGCTGTTAGCAAATTTTGCCGCACTGTCCTAATGAACACGTTTTTCATATGTCCGTCATTGATTTCTGTGGTTATTTCGTGCAATGTTCCTTATTTGTTATCACTGACAACTCAATGCAAACGCTGCTGCTCTTGATCATTAAATAAAGGCCGTGGGCCACTGCACTGTCCACGGTGTGAGGTAATGCCTGAAAATTGATATTCTTGACTGGCTCTTGACGCTGTGGGTCTCATAATATTGAATTCCCTAATGATTTCCAAAATGGAATGCCTCATGCTTCTATCTCCAAGTACCATTCTAAGTTCAAAGTATGTTAATTCCCATTGTGCGGTGTTAGAAACATTTCGCATGAATCATCATGATAAAAATGACAGATCCGCCAATGCATTGTCCTTTTATACCTTGTGTGCGTGATACTACTACCATCTGTATTTGTCCCTATCGCTGTCCCGTGACTTTCACATTAACAGTAGTGGAAAGTGCTCTACCATGAACCCCTTACAGAATGCTACCAACCTGAGACTAGTATTTCCATACCTGTCAGATGTGATTAAAATTTAATCCTTATTCACACTTGCTTATAGTAAAGAAAAAAGCCATTCCTACATATGAAGAATGGTGTGAGTTCATAATGGTTATTGGATGTGTCCTACATCACTGCAACATTTCAGGTGGAGATCGCAATACTGCTTGTCCAGGGGACATTCACATGCTGCTGATTGCCATCATTTGGACTTTGAGACAGGTCAAATCATTGGCATGGTTGAGATAGGAGTGTGTCAGTGTGACCGAATCTGACAGTCGGCTGTAGTGGAATCACTGCATAGTAAGTGTTGATGAGATTGATTCAGTATAATAGAATGCAAGAAGAGTAGGCAGAAGTCCTTCCAGAAGGACCACACCATGAAAAAATCTTAAAATTAGGATTGATCGACTCGCTTTAAAGGATGACACCTGAAATGTAAGCAGAGGTTACAGGCACCACGTACCATAAGGAAAATACTACTGGAAGGTAGGTTCAGATCTCAAGTTGCCATCAATCACCACAGACAAATAGAGATATTCATGGTGCAGAGGCAGAATCAGCAAGGACATTGAGTGATATTCTGTGGTGGTCAGTGATGAGTTTCATTTTTGTTCATTTTGCTCGTGCCGACACAAATCTGCCCATAGAGAATATGGTGAAACATCAGTAGAAGCAGTGATTGTAGAGGCTCGTACCACAACTACTACTGGATTTGAGGTGTGGGGAAAAATTGGATATGACAACAGAACTGATGTGATAACTGTTGAAGGGAGGCTGAATTCTTGCCAGTATGTGGCAAGGATGGTAAATACTAATGACATATCCTTGACAGTTAGGTACCAAACGGCATATTCCAACAGGATAATACAAGACCCTACACTGTAGTTTCCATCTCAAACACATTGAGGAATGTACAGGTACTTGATTTACCTAACCAGTTCTTGATTTTTGACCCATAGAGCATGAATGTGATGGAAAGACGTACATTTGCATCCCACTGTCTTTGGGAACCAACAACAATTATTTCAGGCGGGATAAGGAATTTTATAAAGATAATATTCGGAGGCTGTTTGCTTCCATGCCACAATAAAAACAAGAGTACGAAATAACAATGCAATGTTCCTTCGAACATGCATGCATATCCAGGGGAACAGGCACTGCAGTGAGTGCAGGTGTCAAGAAATGCCGGAAATGTATTTGCAATTGTGAATGTGGATCACCATTGGCTGTATATTGGAATGACGACAGTGAACATTTGTGCCAGACCAGGACTTGAACCCAGTTCCCTCTTTTACACAAGCAGTCACCTTAACCTCTTTGGCTACCCATGAATGAATAATGGTGAGGCTCAAACTTCCATATGTTATTTTCCGTGTGTCACAACCTTCACTCGTATGTTATGTATATTTCCGTTCAGGAAGGACATATTTGTTGAGAGTCAAGGGCCTGGTATTGGCAAATGAATAAAAAGCACAGGCATGCATGTCCAAAGGAACATCACATTGTACTTTTTAACAACATATTTATTTGCCAATACCAGGCCCTCGATTCTCAACTAAATATGTCCTCCTTAGGCAATAATATATGTAATGCACAAGTGCAGGTTGTGACTTATGGATGATGGGACGGAAGTTTAGGTCTGGCCATGATTCATGCATGGATAGTTGAAGTGGTGAAGGTGGCAGCTCATGTAAAATAGGAAATCCGGGCTCAAATCCTGGTCTGACACAAATTTTCATTGCCATCATTCCAGTATATTGGCAGGTTCTGTTTAAGGCCCAAGTGACACTAGCCACTGCTTGGGGTGCCAAGCAAAGAGGGGCACCTAGGTGCAAGATTTGTACACAGTGTTTATCACTATTGCTATCACCATTAGTAGCAAAAACTGACGCAGGTGAAAGTGTATGAGAGAATGGCAGGAGAGGAACAAAGTGATAAGTCACTTCTGTGGAAAAATTATATCAAATTGGCTTGGAATATGGGACTGGTGCTTCATGATATAACACTGTTCACTTCTGTTAATGTAGTGAGGTGTCATAAAGAATAATGGGACAAATGTGTGTCCACTGGTATTAAAAGCAATCCTATCAGAGCAATTTCTGTAATGTGATTACAGTAACCTATCAGATACTTAATTCACTTTCCAAGGAGATGCAGTGACCAAGACACTGTAGTAGCGTTTGATGTAATTAGGATTGAAATCTACACCTGACCTAAATGAAGTATATTCACAATTGTGAGTACAGATCACCATCAGCTCTCTAATGGAATGAAGACAGTGAATGTTTGTGCTGGATAGGGACTCTAACCCAGGTTTCCTGTTTATTGTGAGTGCTCGCTTTACCGTTATACTATCTGAGCATTTCTCATGGCTAGAACTAAACTTCTGTATTAATTAACCATGTGTCTTCAACCTGTACTCATACATCTACTGTGTATGTTCCTGTACAGGAGAGAGATTTAAATTAAAATTCATTTGACTGCTGCTGGCGGATCAGGCACTGTGGCAACTACCGTCATTACGAACTAAATGAAATCTATTTACAACGGCATATGCAGACAGCCATCGGCTGTATAATGGAATGACAACAATTGTACAGCTAATCATTATCCATATTCACAATGGCAAATGCAGTACATGTATTTCGTAATGGCTGTAGTTGCCGCAGTGTCTGTTCCTTCGGACATGCATGCATGTTGTTGTGGTCTTCAGTCCAGAGAACGGTTTGATGCAGCGCTCCATGCTACTCTGTCCTGTGCAAGCTTCTTCATCTCCTAGTGCTTACTGCAAGCTACATCCTTCTGAATCTGTTTAGTATATCCATCTCTTGGTCTCCCTCTACCTCTACGATTTTTACCCTCCAAGTTGCCCTCCAATACTAAATTGGTGATCCCTTGATGCCTCAGAATATGCCCTACCAACCGATCCCTTCTTCTAGTCAAGTTGTGCCACAAATTTCTCTTCTCCCCAATTCTATTCAATACCTCCTCATTAGTTATGTGATCTACCCATCTAATCTTCAGCATTCTTCTGTAGCACCACATTTCGAAAGCTTCTATTCTCTTCTTGTCCAAACTATTTATCGTCCATGTTTCACTTCCGTACATGGCTACACAAATACTTTCAGAAACGACTTCCTGATACTTAAATCTATACTCAATGTTAACAAATTTCTCTTCTTCAGAAACACTTTCCTTGCCATTGCCAGTCTACATTTTATGTCCTCTCTACTTCGACCATCATCAGTTATTTTGCTCCCCAAATAGCAAAACTCCTTTACTACTTTAAGTATCTCATTTCCTAATCTAATTCCTGCAGCATCACCCGATTTAATTCGACTACAGTCCATTATACTCGTTTTGCTTTTGTTGATGTTCATCTTATAACCTCCTTTCAAGACACTGTCCATTCTGTTCAGCTGCTCTTCCAGGTCCTTTGCTCTCTCTGAGAGAATTACAATGTCATCGCCGAACCTCAAAGTTTTTATTTTTTCTTCATTGATTTTTATTCCTACTCCAAATTTTTCTTTTGTTTCCTTTACTGCTTGCTCAGTATACAGATTGAATAACATCGGGGATAGGCTACAACCCTGCCTCACTCCTTTCCCAACCACTGCTTCCCTTTCATGTCCCTCGACTCTTATAACTGCCATCTGGTTTCTGTGCAAGTTGTAAATAGTCTTTTGCTCCCTGTATTTTACCCCTGCCACCTTCAGAATTTGAAAGAGAGCATTCCAGTCAACATTGTCAAAAGCTTTCTCTAAGTCTACAAATGCTAGACGAGTCGTAGGGTCAGTATTGCCTCATGTGCTCCAACATTTCTACGGAATCCAAACTGATCTTCCCCGAGGTCAGCTTATACCAGTTTTTCCATTCGTCTGTAAAGAATTTGTGTTAGTATTTTGCAGCCGTGGCTTATTAAACTGATAGTTCAGTAATTTTCACATCTGTCAACACCTGCTTTCTTTGGGATTGGAATTATTATATTCTTCTTGAAGTCTATGGGTATTTCGCCTGTCTCATACATGTTGCTCACTAGATGGTAGAGTTTTGTTAGTCCTGGCTCTCCCAAGGCTGCCAGTAGTTCTAATGGAATGTTGTCTACTCCCGGGGCCTTGTTTCAACTTAGGTCTTTCAGTGCTTTGTCAAACTCTTCACGCAGTATCGTATCTCCTATTTCATCTTCATCTACATTCTCTTCCATTTCTATAATATTGTCCTCAATAACATCGCCCTTGTATAGACCCTCTATAAATTCCTTCCACCTTTCTGCTTCCCTTCTTTGTGTAGAACTGGGTTTCCATCTGAGCTCTTGATATTCATGCAAGTGGTTCTCTTTTCTCCAAAAGTCTCTTTAATTTTCCTGTAGGCAGTATCTACCTTACTCGTAGTGATATGCACCTCTACATCCTCACATTTGTCCTCTAGCCATCCCTGCGTAACGATTTTGCACTTCCTGTCGATATCATTTTTGAGACATTTGTATTCCTTTTTGCCAGCTTCATTTACTCCATTTTTATATTTTCTCCTTTCATCAATTAAATTCAACATCTTTTCCGTTACCCAAGGATTTCTATTAGCCCTCGTCTTTTTACCTACTTGATCCTCTGCTACCTTCACTATTTCATCTCTCAAAGCTACCCATTCTTCTTCTACTGTATTTCTTTTCCCCATTCTTGTCAATTGTTCCCTAATGCTCTTCCTGAAGCTCTCTACAACCTCTGGTTCTTTCATTTTATCCAGGTCCCATCTCCTCAAATTCCCACCTTTTTGCAGTTTCTTCAGTTTTAATCTACAGTTGGTAACCAATAGATTGTGGTCAGAATCCACATTTGCCCCTGGAAATGTCTTGCAATTTAAAACATGGTTCCTAAATCTCTGTCTTACCATTATATAAACTATCTGAGACCTTTCAGTATCTCCAGGTTCTTCCATATATACGAACCAAGTGTTAATTATGATTAAGTTATGCTCTGTGCAAAATTTTACCAGACGGCTTCCTCTTTCATTCCTTCCTCCCATTCCATATTCACCTACTACGTTTCCGTCTCTTCCTTTTCTTACTATCAAGTTCCAGTCACCCATGACTATTAAATTTTCATCTCCCTTCACTATCTGAATAATTTCTTTTATCTCATCATACATTTCATCAACCTCTTCGTCATCTGCGGAGCTAGTTGGCATATGAACTTGTACTACTGTGGTAGGTGTGGGCTTCTTATCTATCTTGGCCACAATAATGTGTGCACTATGCTGTTTGTAGTAGATTACCCACATTCCTATTCATTATTAAAGCTACTCCTGCATTACCCCTATTTGATTTTGTATTTATTACCCTGTATTCACCTGACCAGAAGTCTTGTTCCTCCTGCCACCAAACTTCACGAATTCCCGCTATATCTAACTTTAACCTATCCATTTCCCTTTTTAAATTTTCTAACCTACCTGCCCGATTAAGGGATCTGACTTTCCGCGCTCCGATCCGTAGAACGCCAGTTTTCTTTCTACTGATAACGACGTCCTCTTGAGTAGTCCCCGCCTGGAGATCTGAATGGGGGACTATTTTTACCTCCGGAATATTTTACCCAAGAAGATGCCATCATAATTGAACCATACAGTAAAGCTGCATGGCATAGCGCTTCTGAATAACACAGGCTCTGCAACACCCTATGTCTGACCATTCACATGTTTTCTCTAAATAACTTATGATTCATTCAGAAATGTCACAGCCAGTTTCCTCTGTTATTGTTATCGAGTTGGAGCTGGTACTCTGTATAGTATCAGTGTGGCACTGACAAGATGCTGAACTCTGATGTTCCTTCTTTTCACAGATTATTATCCGGATTCTGGTCATCAACAAGAGCCCCTTCAGAACTGGAAAGGTTTGACCTCTAGCATGTGATTGTTCCTCTCATGCTCATGGTCTCGACTCCTGCTCTCCTTCTGCATAACACAGTGTCATTTTACTGTCAAATTCATTATCACAACTCATGATAGTTACTTAGGAATTCCAAAATGATAATGAAAGTATCAGCAGTAGTGTTAAGTGCTTTTGTTTTCTCATGCATTAGGTAGGTGCATACATTTGTAGCATTTTTGTTTCACATGGTGTTATTCTGGTTCATATTGGTTTATTTACTGATTGTCATTTTTTGTATGTAGTTCACTGTTGCTATCCAAGTTTACATATCGTCATTTGGAAATATTGAGTGAAGCTGTGGATGCTAGAAAATGTTGTGCCAAGTGGAGAAATCCTAACATTTCCGACATATTCTTTCGCTAGAGTTCATTAGAAGAATGACATCAGCAGAGGCAGAGAGAAACATGAGCACTGCGTATGGGGATAATGTCACTGGACGGAACCGGCATGAAGATGGTTTTCTCATTTTAAGGAGGATCGTTTTCACATTAATGGCTCTATACATTCTGGAAGACCGTTGATGTTTGACGGAGATCGTTTAAACAAGTTACTCCACAGTGATCCACATCATTGTACTCGAGAAGTGGCAAATGTGAGGAACTGTGATCATTCCACCGTCATGCAACATTTGCATGCAATAGAAAGGCTCAAAAATCGGGTACGAGTACCGCATGCTCTAAGCCAAAATCACATAAATCAGCGGGTGTCCATATGTGTATCCAGGATTGCCTTCGTTCTGGAAATCAGGGAATTTCAAACGTGTCAGGGAAATTTGAAGAAAACCTGGAAAAGTCTTGTTTGTCTCAGTACATGAAATGGTTTGTTTACTAAGGTGTCATGCATCGTCACTGGTTGGGTGCAGTGAAGTACGTTCGTCGCTTCCCTACTGCTTCTCCCCTTTCTACCACTCCCATCAGCTTGCAGTCAGTGTTGCCGACACTTCTTGCTGCTAGCCTAGCAGCTGCCGACGACAGGCAGGGACACATGAGGAGGGGTTTGCTGGGATCTGATTCTCAGAGATCGTTGATGCAGCAGCTGGAGACGGGGGTCATGTGTGCACGCGTTGCGTCTGAGTGATTGTGTGAATGTGTGTGCACTCTTGTTTTCTGACAAAGGCTATGGCTGAAAATTTAGTTGTGAGAGTGTGACCGTCTTTTATACGTACCTATCTGCGGCTCAGCAATCATCTCTTCGGTGAGTTGCTACCTATCCTCATTATTATTGATTCTCAGAGTATTTGAACAAGCTATCGGCTTCATGGATTGATCACTGCAGTCTCATTTCGTCAACACGTTTTCTGTGGCTCTTGAATAGTTGGCCACACGAGTGGAATTCCGTGACGGGCCAAAACTGCAGGCCGTTTCTGTGGGTATCTGTAATGGATCAGGCCTGCTGATCTGAAGCCATTCGGTTCCCACTAATGTGCATGACCTGCGCGTCGGGTCTAGTGTCACTGATCTGCCCACAGTTCGGGTCTGTATATGTGTGGCGTAATGCAAGAGATTTTCGTGCTTTATCCATGGAACCAGGACTGCGGTGTTCCTCAGCAGGCCAGAGCCACAGGCGATGGATTTCAGGAACTGTGACTGTCTCACTGCAAGTACGTGGTACAGTGTGGAGTTTTAGACACATTTTATTTGTTCTTGTACATTTTGGCACTTCAAAGGTAGTTTATGTATTATAAAGTACGGACGATAAGATGAAGAAAAATGTGTCTGTTGCTGGCAGTTCGTACGCTATGTACTCATATATTTCCACACAATACCTGTAAAATAATACATATAACACAGTGGGCAGTGACTGACTTTAACGAACATAGTAGAACCAACATTTGATTCCCAGTCGCTTAACAATGTTTGTTTACACAGTTCTTTCCCACCAAATCCACTTCTTTCAAGAGACTTACTTTTTTCTGAGGTTATTGCTAAAGGTATTTTAAATCTGTCTTGTGATTCCAAGAAAATGTGTATTTTTGTCACCAAATGTGTTTTGATGTATTGAAATAAATATTCATTAAAATAGCACCTAAAGCAATTCATTAAAAAAGATGTTCATTTGAGATTTTTGCTCACACCAGGAAATGCCATCTGCTTCTTTTTATATCTCCTCATTTGCACGATTGTTTCTTTTCTGTAGCTGCAAGGACAGGTTGTCAATTTACATCTTAACTTACCCTTGATATCTCAAAATTTGTCATGGAAAAATGCTAAAAGTTGTCTGGAAATCAGGGAATTTCACTTGGGGAAACTTGTGGCAACCCTGGTATCTCTGCTTGCTCGTCATAAATTGGGTCGGGAACAACACTCACCATTCCTATCGTGTGTTGTTACTTGTGATGAGGGTGTCTTTTTTGCTAATGTAAGGAAAAGGAAAGAATGGTTAAGCCCAAATAGCAACAGCTACCTGTACAAAGACCTGGACTCCACAAAAGATAACATTATGCGTCTGGTGCAACACTGACTGTGCGGTGTACAATGAATTGCTTCCCTGAGACGTAACCATCACTAATGATAATTACTGTCAACAACTGAGATGTCTTGCAAATGCAGTCCAAGAACAATGAGCAGGAAGACTGCATGAAGTGATGCTACTCCACGAATAACACCCGCCAGCATTTTGCTGAACGACAAAAAACACTGTAAAATAGTTGGATTTGGAAATCATTCAGCACCCACCTTATTCATCTGATCTTGCGACCTCAGATTTTCAACTCTTACGCTCTGTAGAACATCCTTCAAGGAACTTTCTTTCCGGAAGGAAATGTGCTCCGAACATGGATCTACAAGTTCTTTGCCCCAAATCAATGTCATTTCTACAGTCGAAAAGTTACCCCAGCATTGGCAGACTGCTGTAAATAGTGAAGGAGAATATATTATTTATGACTAAAGTATTGTTATGTTTATGTGTGGTGTTTGTTAAACTTACGTTAAAACACTATGAAATTATGCACCAACCCAATAGTTGCCTTCAAAGTCAAACTTTTTGGCATATAGTTTTGAATAGTATGTCCATTTTCCAGCCAATTATTGTATATGGGAGAAGTCCATTTTGATGGCATAATGATAAGTAACTGGTCCTGTATTTTAGAGGAGCAGTGCTCAAATTCCTGTGTAATCATTTTGATGTAGATTTCACATGATATCACTACATCACTTGAGGTAGATGGGATGGCTCCTTTGCTGTGTCTGTGATTCCTGCCTCATTTTGCCCAGACAGATCTAGGGATCTGTCATGACCTTGTCATCAGAAAGATGCTTAATGTCAGTGTTCCTGCAGAACAGCTACAGGTTAATATTGCCAGGTGTAAATTTTTCATAGCTATAAAGCTATTGAATAACAAGTGCCTCCAAAAAACTGTAATTGAAATTTCAGTTGATAGTAATGCAGTGTGATAAATTGGTTTTAAATATTACCCAAGTTTTTTTCTTGTATATTACAGTGATTCTTAAGTTGACCACAAAACTTTGAAGAAATGCCAGTTTTTATATTGTATGTAATTGCCTAAAAAAAAAAAAGGAAATTAAAAGAAATTGGCAGAATGCTTTTCTATGAAAAAGAGTCAAAATTCATGCCTACCAATATATGTTTGCTAATTTGTTCTTCATTACTATGCCAACAATGTGCAGTTGTTTGCCTGCTTGACACACAGCAGAAATCGGCAATTATGTTGACATACCATCTGTTCCAGTAACTGTGTTCTATCTGTGACAGCCATGTGGAGCCTTTCTACTTTTTCTTCACTGACGTTATTAAGATTTAAGGAAATGTAGTTTCACAACCCACAGTCATAGCTTTACTTCTGCTAGTACCTTTCTCATACCTTCCAAACTTCACAGAAGTTCTGCTGCATACCTTGCCTTGCAGGATCAGCACACAAAGAGAAGAAAGGACTCTGAGTAGTTAAATGGAATGAACAGTAGCTTGAAAAGAGATAATAAGATGCACAGTATCAAAAGTAAAACAACACGAATTGGATGTAGTTTAATGAAACCAGGAAATGCTTAGAGAATTATATTAGAAATCAGACACTAAAAATAGTGACTGAGATTTACTGTTTGGGCAGCAAAATAACTAACTAAAGACGACAAGAGTAGAGAGGGTTTAAAATGCAGACTGACAGTGGCAAGTAAAGCATTGCTGAAAAAGAGAAATGTGGTATCATATAATATGTATTTAAATGTTAGGATGTCCTTCAAATCTATTCTTGTGGAGTGTAGCCTTGTATGGATGAGTGTCGAATAACTAATCAATTACTGGCCTGAACTGGGGAGAAAGGAAATGTAAAGCATTAGCATATTAAGAGGATTGGTTGTTCTGAAACATCGAGGACACATTAATTTGATAATGGAGGAGGAGTAAGTATCGTAAAAGGTACCAAGGTTTGAGTACAGTAAGCAGGTTGAAATTAATGTTGAACTTCCAGGCAGATTAAAACTATGTACCCGATGGAGATTTCAATTAGGAACTTTCCTTTTCACTAGCAAGTGCTCTTCCGAGCTACTCTAGTGTGACTCACGATCTGTCCTCACAGCTTTATTTTCGCCCAGTAATTCATCTTCTTCAAAGAAGCTCTTCTGTGAAACTTACTAGAGTAGCACTCGTAGGAGAAAGGATACTTTGGAGATATGACATAGCCACAGTCTGGGGGACATTTCCTGCGTTCAGGCCTCGGTTCAGCACACAGCTTTAATCTGCCAGAAAGTTTCATATCATCATGCACTCAGCTGC